>NC_133414.1:22165000-22872500 GCF_049350105.2 Macaca mulatta | reverse complement strand
TATTATCTTTAGTTTCCATAGGGAACCAAACATCCCATGATTCTAGCTTCCTTGGCTATTGTTTTAAGTTACTATTCCCTTCTTGCTTATCAAGTTGTTTATTTATTTCTCAGGGCTGGCTAGGTACCTGGAATTTCCCTTGAAAGGAGCTCAAGATTTTCTTTCTTTCCATGCTTGTAGAGGCCTGCAGGCCACTAACAGGCCTGTGTTCTATCTTATTACTAATATCTTTTAAATTGCATGGTGCCTTTTTTTTATAGGAGCTCAAAAAGCTTCCTTCATATCTACTATGTGCTTGGAAACATAAAAACTCCTATTTTGTGTAGAAGTGAAAGCCATGTGCGTATAAGCTTTTGAGACAGTGACACATAAAAACGATGTACCCTTGGGATAACTTCCTGCTATAGATAGAAGAAACGCTGCCCAGCTGGGCGCAGTGGCTCACACCTGAAATCCCAGCACTTTGGGAGGCCAAGGCAGGCGGATCACGAGGTCAGGAGTCCGAGACCAGCCTGGCCAAAATGGTGAAACCCCATCTCTACTAAAAATACAAAAATTAGCTGGGTGTGGTGGCGGGTGCCTGTAGTCCCAGCTACTCGGGAGGCTGAGGCAGGAGAATCACTTGAACCCAGGAGGCAGAGGTTGCAGTGAGCCAAGATTGTGCCATTGCACTCCAGCCTGGGCAACAAGAGCAAGACTCCATCTCAAAAAAAAAAAAGTATGCAGCCCATTATATGTAATTTTTTGCCAAAGCTGAGATTTCCTGCTTTTCTCAGACACCAAGCAAGATGAGAGTAAAGTTACAGTTAGTTAGTCAGGTTAGACTCTTCTCTCATTTATTTTTTAAATAGGGAAATATTTAGAAAAAGTGTTAGAGACCAACTCCTTGAGTGTCAGGGCCTTTGAATTGAGAACTTTTGTAATTGCCCAACAGGTTCCTTGCCTGTTTCCCAGATAGAGCCAATGTTTGAAGACAGGGGAATTGCAATAGAGAAAGAGTTTAATTCACACAGAGCTGGCTAAGTGGAAGACTGGAGTTTTATTACTCAAATCAGTCTCCCTGAAAATTTGGAGACTGGGGTTTTTAAAGGATAATTTGGCAGGGAGGGGACCAGTGAGTGGGGAGTGCTAATTGGCTGGTTTGGAGATAAAAATTATAGGGGTTTGAAGTGGATTCTTCTTACCGGCTTGTGTTCCTGGGGGGCATTGCAGAACTGGTTGAGCCAGTTTACTGGTCTGGGTGGTGCCAGCCGGTGCATCAGAATGCAGGGCCTAGAAAACACCTTAAGCACCCATCTTAGGTTTTGCAATAGTGATGTTATCCCTAGGAGCAATTGGGGAGGTTCAGAATCTTGTGGCTGGATGACTTTTTTTTTTTTTTTTTTTTTTTTTAAGAAGACAAGGTTCTTTGTTTATTGGGCTAAACAGGGCAATAAATTGTGGCTTATACCTCACTTCTTAGATCTGCTTCTAGAATAAGGAGTTTATTGACAGTTATCACCACATTGGCAGAGGTTTTGCAAAAATGAAGGGCTAAATCTTTTAGGAAACGTTTTCTTAATTTTTAATCTGACATAAAAAGTTGAAGAAGTAATCTAAAAAATACAAGGTTTAAGGAATAGTGGTTCTTCCTAGAGACTATAAAGAGCCATAATCCAAATTATAGTGAAAAAAGAGTTTCAATTTCCATTGAAAATACTATAAGATACACAGCTTTGAGAATTATATTTTTCTAATTGTAACATTTTGAATTTCATTTCAGTGAAATCTGCTGTCCTAAGACAAGCATGAGCAATTAATCCTAGGTCTCCACACCTTAAGACACACCATGTAATCCCCGAGCCATTATTCCTTGTGGCATGACCAGGTCAAACCAATCCTTGACATCCTCAAATTTCACCTTAATGAGGCTGACACTTTTCAGCTTATCGACTGGCAGCTCCTTTAGGTATTCTAGACGGCTAAAGAAGAAACCTTTGGCACAGCTCCAGCCTTGAGAGGTTCTGTAATGAGCCTGTGACCTTCCAGTAATATCTTCCCTTGTTTTTCCTGAAATGGCCTGGACTTTACTATTGTCACGACACTGCTCAGCCTCCTGTCCCCGGGAAAAACCTTATTGTAGCGAAGTCCAGACTCTTCCCAGGTGCTGGGAGTGTGGGATGGGGACACCTCAAGCGACTGTTTCTCTCATTGCTCATGGGCACTGGCCTCAGATGCCGCCTTGCCCGGCTGCTTCCCAGGAGCGTGCTTCCGTTCCTCCACCTCTCCAGAAGGAAACGCCACTTTCCCTGGGCTCCGGCGCAGCGCCCAGACCCAGGGCCTCGCGTCAAGGTCCCAAGTCTGGACCACCTGCAGCAACAGTGGCACAACAAACTGCGCGGGTTTCACCAGCGCCACCATCTTCCCTGAGTCCCGGCTGCATGACTCTTAAACTAAACCATAATTTATAATCTTGTGGCTAATTTGTTAGTCTTACAAAAGGAGTCTGGTCCCCAGGCAAGAAGGGGATTTGCTTCAGGAAAGGTCTGTTATCACCTTCGTTTCGAAGTTAAACTCTAAACTAAGTTCCTCCCAAAGTTAGTTTGGCCTACGACCAAGAATGAACAGGGGGAGCTTGGAGTTGGTCAGGTCAGATCTCTTTCACTGTCACAATTTTCTTTTATTTTCTTTTCCTTTTTTTTTTTTTTTTTTTGAGACGGAGTCTTGCTCTGTCGCCCAGGCTGGAGTGCAGTGGCGTGACCTCGGCTCACTGCAACCTCCGCCTCCCAGGTTCACACCATTCTCCTGCCTCAGCCTCCCGAGTAGCTGGGACTACAGGCATCCGCCACTACGCCCGGCTAATTTTTTGTATTTTTCGTAGAGATGGGGTTTCACTGTGTTAGCCAGGATGATTTCCATCTCCTAACCTCGTGATCCGCCCATTTCGGTCTCCCAAAGTGCTAGGATTACAGGCGTGAGCCACCGCACCTGGCCATAATTTTCTCACTGTTATGATTTTTACTTTGCTCTGTTTCACTTTGCTCTGTTAACAGAAAAACCAGACTCTTAAATATTTTAAAGAGGTTTATTGTGAACCAATAGGAGTGACTGTGGCCTGGGGAAGACACAACCCAAGAAGCCTTGAGTATGTGGTCCTGGGACAACTGAATTACAGTTTGGTTTACACATTTCAGACATGCAGGAGTTACAGGCAAAGGCATACATCAATACATGCAAGGCATACATTAGTTCAGCCCCAAAAGGCAGGATATCTTGAAGGAGGGGTCTTAGAGGTTAGAGGTGAATTCAGAGATTCTTCTTCTTTTTTTTTGAGATAGGGTCTCACTCTGTCACCCAGGCTGGAGTGCAGTGGCGCCATCACGGCTCACTGCAACCTCCGCCTCCCTTGCTCAAGCAGTCCTCCTGCCTCAGCCTCGTAAGTAGCTGGGATTACAGTCATGCGCCACCATAGCCAACTAATTTTTTGTATTTTTTTTTTTGTGGAGATAGGGTTTTGCCATTTTGTCCAGGCTGGTATCAAACTTCTGACCTTAAGCGATCCATCCCCCTCAGCCTCCCAAAGTACAAGGATTACAGGCATGAGCCACTGTGCCTAGCCCAGAGATTATTTAATTTGCAATTAGTTAAAGGAATAAGCCTCTGCCTAAAACTTGGAGCCGGCACAAAGAAATGCTTCAGATGAGGGTGCTGTGTCAGAATCAGCCACAATATCCTGGGTTAGAAATGACCTATTTAGGGCCAGGCACGGTGGCTCATTCCTGTAATCCCAGCACTTTGGGTGGCCAAGGCAGGTGAATTGTTTGAGCTGAGGAGTTCGAGACCAGCCTAGGCAACGTGAGAAAACCCCATCTCTGCAAAAAAATGCAAAAATTAGCCAGGTGTCGTGGTGTACACTTGTAGTCACAGCTACTTGGGAGGCTGACGTGGAAGAATTGATTGGGCCTGGGAGGTGGAGGTTGCAGTGAGCTGAGATTGTGCCACTGCACTCCAGCCTGGGTGATGGAGTGAGACTCTGTCTCAAAAAAATAAAAAATGACCTGTTTAGCAAGATTGATGGACTGCAGATGAGACTTCACCCTTGCCTTGCATTGCTTTAAGCTCTGTTTATAATTTGGTATCTTATTGGCCACAAAGAGTCTATTCTGTCAGTCTTAAGATCTCTATTTTAACATTAATGCTGGGTAGTTGTTGCTTCTAAACTTCAAAAAGGAAGGAGTATAATAAAGCGTGTTAGACCTCCCACCCAGTCATGGCCAGTAATTTAGTTTCTAACGTTTCTATGGAATCTCCTTGACTAAGAAGGGGTTCATTTACAGCTTCAACTAGACCAGCATGACTAGGGTGATCGATTTTTGTGGTATGGAATTTTTATCATGTAACAGGGACTCGTATACTATTAAGGGCTGGCCTATTCTTTGTTTCCAAAGATCAAAACAGTTCCTAGTCCTAGCAAAAACTAGTTTTTTTTTTTTTTAGAGGGTCTCACTCTGTTGTCCAGGCTGGAGTGTAGTAGAGAGATCTCGGCTCACTACAACCTCGACCTCCTGGGCTCAAGTGATTCTCCCACCTCAGCCTCTCGAGTACCTGGGAACACAGGTGCCTGCCACCATGCTTAGCTAATTTTTGTATTTTTTTGTACAGACAGGGTTTTGCCATATTTCCCAGGCTGGTCTTGAACTCCTGAGCTCAAGAGATCCATCCACCTCAGCCTCCCAAAGTACTGGGATTACAGGCGTGCATCACTGTGCCTGGCCCCCAAAACCTAGTTCTTGATTTAATGATAATGTGTCTGTTGCTCATCCTTCACCTGTAGCAAAATTTCAGAGAAGGGAGCTGAGACCTTATTTAAGGATGGCGTGCAAATTTTTGAAGTATTCCATGTTTTTAGCCAGACTAGATATGTAACGTGCTGTAGATAGATTCTATACCCTCCTTCCACCATGCTCATTAGAAAAAACGTTTCAGCCTGCTGGAATGCTCTTCCTGTTCTTCCTGTCAAAACCCTAAGATGCATCTCACTTGCCTGTGCTCTGATTCAGGCTTCCCTGATCACCTCACCCATGGAGTGACCTCTTCTCTGAACCTTTGTTGCATTTTAATCCTTGTTTTATGGCATTTCATTTAGCATGTCCTCTTCTGTGCTATTTCTATTTGTGTTTGTGTTCTAATAGATTATATCTGAAGAGGATCAGCATATGCCACACCCAAATATGCTTTTTTTTTTCCCTTTTAAGACGGAGTCTCACCCTGTCGCCCAAGGTGGAGTGCAGTGGTGTGATCTCAGCTCGCTGTAACCTCTGCCTCCAGGGTTCAAGCAATTCTCCTGCTTCAGCCTCCTGAGTAGCTGGGATTACAGGCATCTGCCACCATGCCCACTTAATTTTTGTATTTTTAGGAGAGATGGGTTTTCACCAGGCTGGTCTCGAACTCCTGACTTCAAGTGATCTGCCCACCTCGGCCTCCCAAAGTGCTAGGATTATAGGTGTGAGCCACCGTGCCTGGCCCATTGGCATAAAAGTTATTTTGAGCTGAAGGCATTTGAATTACTAAATCCTTTATTTTCCTAAAATCAGAGCCTCCCCAAAGAACCCAACTGTTATAAATCCCTTTCCCAGGAGCAACACTGATTTTTTCTTCTCAGGGAAGAAAGAAGTCAGCATCACACCCCAATAGATATCCTCACAAGGCTATCATATCTCCATCTATTCCCCTATGAATTTATTGATCTTTCAGAAAAAGTCCTTTGTGTTTCCCGAAGTGCTTTTTCTCCCCATCTTCTAAGAAGTAAGTTGTTCTCCCAGAAGTGCCTCAGTGCTCCCCCACATTCCCCATTCAGATGGCATAAAAGCCCCCAATTCTGCTTTCTTCAGTCCCATTTTTCTGTGAACTCCCAGGTATGTATATTTGTGAATAAAAATCTGTCTTTTCTCTTGTTGATCTGTCTTTTGGCAGCTTAATTTGCAGGCCCCTATGTACTGAACCTAAGAGAGTGGAGAAAATATGTTTTCTCCTTGACATAACTTTCTTGTTGGGGAAAGAGGAGGTAGTATATCTAGTATGTATATTTGGACAGACAGACAGACCTGAGTGTTTTAAAATTCTTGCATTATCTGTCTCCACCACCAAAAAAAATAAATAAATAAATAAAAAAGCCAGACATGGTGGCTCACACCTGTAGTCCTAGCTACTTGGGAGGCTGAGGCAGGAGGATCCCTCAAGCCCAGGAAGTTGACGCTGCATGAGCCATTTTTGTGCTACTGCACTCCAGCCTGGGTGACAGAGCAAGACCCTGTCTTTAAAAAAACAAAAATAATAAATAAATACATACATACATTCTTGCCTTGCCAATTTTCTTGGACAAATTACTCAGCCTGTCTGAATCTCCTTCACTTCCTCTATAAAATGGGGATAGTAACTTTACTTCTTAGGGTTGCCGTGGGAGTTAAATCAGATAGTGTATATAGGCTGGGTGCAGTGGCTCACACCTGTAATCCCAGAACCTTGGGAGGCTGAGGCGAGCGGATCACTTGAGGTCAGGAGTTCGAGACCAGCCTGGCCAACATGGTGAAACCCTGTCTCTACTAAAAATACAAAAATTAGCTGGGTACGGTGACGGGCACCTGTAATCCCAGCTACTCAGGAGGCTGAGGTGGGAGAATCGCTTGAACCAGGGAGGTGGAGGTTGCAGTGAGCTGAGATCGCACCACCGCACTCCAGCTTGGGGAACAGAGCGAGACTCTGTCTCAAATTAAAAAAAAAAAAAAAAAATTTTTGTTTTATCTCCTCTACTAGATCCCAAGTTTCTTGAATTTAGGGACTTGTCTATATGTGTGTATTTCCTACAGGGTATAAAGTAACTGATTAATAAATATTTGCTCAGTGAATTAATGATTCTTTTGCTATATTTTGCCCTGCATGTACTAAACTCATTAGCTAATTTATTTTGTGTTGGAGAAACCTGGCTTAGTTTTTATTTTTATTTATTTATTTTTTTGAGACAGGGTCTCACTTTGTCACCCAGGCTGGAGTGCAGTGGCGCTATCATGACTCACTGTAGCCTCGACCTTACCAGGCTCAGGTGATCCTCCCACCACAGCTTCCTGAGTAGCTGGGTCTACAGGCACCCCCACCATGTCTGGCTAATTTTTGCATTTTTAGTAGAGACGGGGTTTCACCATGTTGCCCAGGCTGGTCTTGAACTCCTGGGCTCAAGCGATCTACCCACCTGGGCCTCCCAAAGTGCTGGGATTACAGGCGTGAGCCACTGTGCCTGGTCCCTGGCTTAGTTGCTTAATAACTGTTCCTGACAGCAAGGGAGGCATAGCTACCTTTACTGAGGTAAAAATCTGCCCTTAACAGGAAATCATTAGCAGAGCCAGCAACGGAATTCGGGAGCACAGGCCAACAGTTATACACATTTAATCTCACTTTTTACGAATGTGAATTGCTGAGGGCATTGGATAGGATGGCGGAAAAAGCTCAAACTGCAGACCATTTCAGGCAGCGGCATTAGTGGGGACATGTTGGGCTCAGATGAGGAATTAGTGACAGAAAAGATACAAAAGGTTATCTAGCCTCTCCCCCTTCGGGCGCAAGCACGGGGCTTCTGGGGGTTTCGTGCTTTTTATGTTTCAAAATAGGAACGGGATGAGAAAGAAGAGGATTTATAGGGTGAATTTGCATGAGAATAGGGAACTGGAGAGAAGAGTAATGTCAGAGAAATTTGTATGTCCTCTAAAGGCCACCGGGGTGTGTGAGAAGTATTATGCAGAAGCAGAGAGAAGAACAAAGAGACGACCAAAATAATTGTCCATGTACTACATTCTTTTTTTTTTTCTGATCTAGAAAAATGACAGATTCCTCCTTAACAGTTGGCTGCCCGGAAAAACCTTTGATTTAATCCATCTCCTTTTTCTTCTAGAGTACTCGTTGAAAAGTATTTCTAAGTAATTGTAACACGCAACACACTCGTGTAGCTTATTAAGGGAGCACGCTATAGGGCAGGGGATATTCCTTACCTGGTCCATCCCCTCGGGGCACCAGAATCTGGACTCTCATTGTCAGTTAAGGTTTTTCTCTGAATACGGCTGTAACAGTACCTGGAGGGATTCATTAGCTTGCAACTTTACAGAGATAATAAAGGCATTAATTAAGAATGCCAAAACCCACACGTGCAAGGAGACCTAGATCCAATTTACTGTGCACTCAATGCAAGCACCATTTTCTGTATAACAGCTACAAATACCTTCCAGGGTGGTTCTGCTATTAATTTATAATCCGTCTCTGCTGGGGACTTGGCGAAACCTTTAGCCGTGCGTGCCTGAGGGAAGGGTCTTCGCTGTGTGTGTATTCTCCTCTTTTGTTAGTCAGGTCCTGTGTTTTGTCCGCTGACCTTTTCAGAATGTCCCAGGCTGCTCTTACCCTGCACCAGTTCGTACTGGAATGGTGGCTTCATCCTATCAGGACCCTTTCTTTTTCTACTACGAATTGAACAGCTCATACTGCAGATGAAGTGGCGTCGTTAGTCTGGGGAACTACCTGACGTTTGTCGTCTCGCGCTAAGGAAATCAAAGATGCAGACACACGCAAGGAGTGGGTTTAGGAGCAGAAGTGTAATAGGTGAAAGAAAGAAGAGAGAGCTTCCTCGTGCAGAGGAAGGGGGCCTGAGAGGGTTTCTGGGTTTGGGGTGAGATGCAGTTGGTTTTATAGAGGGGCTTGAGGAGGCGGTGTCTGATTTACGTAGAACGCAGTGGATTGGCTGGGCCAGATGTTTCATTTACATAGGCGCGAGGTGGCTGGCCATCCCACCGTAATTTTATACTGTGCAGATGGGGTCTTTACCTGGCCAGTGTGCCATGACACCTGCACCCGTGGCAAAAAAAAAAAGGGAAGAGGAAACCTCCATGTTGAATATACCTGACTTTCAGGTATCCCTTTTCTATGGGCACAGCTGCCGGCATTTACCTATGCAAGCTTCCAGCTTGCTTATTTTTGCTTGCAGCTTGATGTTTTAGGCTGCTTTTTGTTAGAAAAGAAACAATTTGGGGCTGTTTTTTTGTTTTTTGTTTTTGAGACGGAGTCTTGCCCTGTCACCCCAGGCTGGAGCACAGTGGCATGATCTCAGCTTACTGCAACCTCTGCCTCCCTGGTTCAAGCGATTGTCCTGCCTCGGTCTCCCAAGTAGTTGGGACTACAGGTGTGCATCACCACCATTGGCTAATTTTTATATTTTTGGTAGAGACGGGGTTTCGCCATGTTGGCCAGGCTGGTCTCGAACTTCTGACCTCAGGTGATCTGTCTGCCTCAGCCTCCTGAAGTGCTGGGATTACAGGCCTGAGCCACTGTGTCTGACCTGTAAATGTTTCTTATTAGACTTACAGTGTTTGTTCTGTCAGTCTCAGAGTCTGTGTTGGTGTTAATGCCAGTCAGCTTGGCCTGAATTTCAAAAGGGAGGAGGGTATAATGAGGCATGTTGCTCTCCTTTCCCATCATGGCCTGAACCAGTTTTTCAGGTTAATTTTGGAATGCCCTTGGCCAAGAGAATGGGTCCATTCAGGTAGTTGGAGGAGGTTTAGAATTTTATTTTCGGTTTACGGGGGAACCCTGCAAGGCCTGTGTGTTCAGATTCTTCTTGGCCTGTCTGTAGCATTCCTTCCTCCCAGGTACAGGGCAGGACCCCCTGGAATGCGGGTCTTATTACACACAATCGTACAAGATAGGTCAAAAAAGTTCTTTATGGCCAGCTCCTGCATGAAAAGCAGGATAGAGTTAGAGTAATATTTCTAGGTTTTATGTCTCACTTTGGGGAAAATGAGATCTATGACTTGCCTTGGGGAAGAAGAATTCTAGTTTCTATGATTTGCTTTGAAGGAGAAAGAAGGGTGGGAGACAGGAAGATGGCAGAAGGTCAGAAAGACCTTCAAACCACCCCAACAGGGTTGACAAGTGTTGCGTACTGGATTATGGACAGAAACACAGTCATAATTAAGCATTCACCAGGCTGCGCTCTGGTTCACTTCCTTGTTGCTAAAAATCACATAGCACTAGTTACTGACTGTTTGCATCCCTGTTGTCCCTATAGACAGGATCTCTGACATTAGGGTCATAAGACTAAGCATTGATTTGTATCTTCATTGTTCCTAGTTCCTATAGACCAGATCTCTGATATTAGAATCATAAGCCTTTTGTTTTAGGATCACTTAAGATGTTTTTAGACCCTGAATTCCAGCAACCAGTTTGGAGACCCCCACAGGGGAATGAGATGAGTGTGATGATACAACTTCTTCATCTCCCACTTCTTCATCACCCTGCACTCTTCCGCCAGTCAGTGATCTCCACGCTTCAGCCCACTCCAAAACCCTTGAAAACTCCAGCTCCAAACTCCTCTGGAGGACAGATTCGAGGTTTCCTTTTGTCTCCTAGTTCTGTGAACCTACTATTAAATCTTTCTCTGCTGCAATCTGGCGTCTTGGTGTATTGATTTGCTTTGTGTATTGGGCAACAAACCTATAATGGTTACAGCCTTGGTTCTGAGGCTGCTTCTGAGGCTTTCTGAACTTTTAGTTCAAAGTACTCAGCATGCCAAAACACTACACTTTGTGGGTATCCTTTTCTGAGCCCCAAAAAGAGCATTTGATCAATGGTTGTTGAGAGAGTGTCTCTTTCACAGAGGGGCACAGAGGAGAACACTATATACTTGCTTATTTTGGCAGAAAGAGAAACTTCCAGTCTGAGTTGGACTTGAAGAAATTTTCCATTAGGCAAATTCCTGGATACTGTTATAAATTGATTTAGCTTTAACTGCAGTCACTAAGAGTTCTTCTGTTTCATCATTTTATGCTCATTATTTTTATAATATTATAGTTTTTGAAGAGGAAGGGGCATTTAAAAAGACCACATGAAATAAAAAATTGGGGAGAATTATCCAGCTAATTCAGGACAAAAATCATGTGCATTGCAACATAAGGCAACACTGAATATAATGCTACTTACATTTTCCCTAATGAGACTGTCTGTTTTTGCCAACTTGGACATACAATTTTAGAGGTACAGAGGAAAATAGTGTAAGATCTACTCTTAATATTTAATTTTTTTTTTTTTGAGACGAAGTCTCACTCTGTTGCCCAGGCTGGAGTGTTATGGTGTAATCTAGGCTCACTGCAACCTCCGCCTCTTGGGTTCAAGTGATTCTCCTGCCTCAGCCTCCTGAGTAGCTGGGATTACAGGTGCGTGCCACCATGGTCAGCTAATTTTTATATTTTTAGTAGAGACAGGGTTTCGTGTTGGCCAGGTTGGTCTCGAACTCCTGACCTCAGGCGATCCACCCACCTTGGCCTCCCAAAGGGCTGGGATTACAGGTGTGAGCCATCGCGCCTGGCCAATATTTAATTATTATTTAATTACACATGTACATTGTAAATAAAAAAATGCTTTTCTTTTCTTTTTAGAGAAAAGGTCTTGCTATGTTGCTTAGGCTGGTTTTGAACTCCTGAACTTAAGCAATCTGCCTGCCTCAGCCACCCAAAACGCTGGGATTACAGTTACGAGCCTGCACCTGGCCTAAATTGTAATTTTTGATGTCAAATGTAAAATGCGTTGCTTTAAAAATATGGGATGACAGCACTTTGGTAGACCAAGGCGAGCAGATCACCTAAGGTCAGGAGTTAGAGATCAGCCTGACCAAAATGGTGAAACCCTGTGTCTACTAAAAATACAAAGAAATTTAGCCAGGTGTGGTGTTGCATGCTTGTAGTCCCAGGTACTCAGAAGGCTGAGGCAGGAGAATTGCTTGAACCCGGGGAGTGGAGCTTGCAGTGAGTGGAGATCATGCCACTGCATTCCAGCCTAGGTGATAGAGTAAGACTTCAACTCAAAAAGAAAAAAAAAATGGGATGGAAAAATTTTAATTCATACTCATACATACATCTTTGGCATCTGTTTCTTTCATCATTACCATGGTAGGGGAGAAAAAAATGATATCTTTTCTTCTTGCATGCAAGGTTCATTGCTGAAATCCCTATAACGAAAGACAGATTAACAAGAGAAAAGCATACAAATTTATTAATAGGAGTTTTACTTGACACAGGAGCCTTCATAAATGAAGTGCCAAAGAAACAGAGGAAACTATTTTTTTTTTTTTTTGAGATGGAGTCTCGCTCTGTCACCCAGGCTGGAGTGCAGTGGTATGATCTCGGCCTACCACAGCCTCCCCCTCCTGGGTTCAAGCAATTCTCCTGCCTCAGCCTCCCGAGTAGCTGGGATTACAGGTGTGTGCCACCATGCCAAGCTAATTTTTGTATTTTTAGTAGAGACAGGGTTTCACTATGTTGGCCAGGCTGGTCTCAAACTCCTGATCTCATGATCCACCCACCTTGGCCTCCCGAAGTGCTGGGATTACAGGCGTGAGCCACCGCACCCAGCCCAGAGGAAGCTATTTTTATGTGTAGGTTCAATGAAGAGTGGACGGTCATAGGGAAGTATATGGTTAGACAGAAGGGCTGTGATCTAATGATAGTAAATTGGCAGGAACTTAGCAAGCCTGTTTGTTCAGATTCTTCTTGGCCTTCCTTTGTCTCCCAGGATAAGGATGTTCTTTTCCTGCAGCAATAGGAAGGATTCCTCTGAAATGACATGTTCTAGGGGAGAAGGGCAAGAGGAAGGTGAGAGGAGCCTTCTTGCTTCTGCTGTTTTCTCCAATGCCAACGTGCCATATATTGGGGCAGCATGTCCTGAACTCCATCACCAGACTCACAGTTTTTCTGAACACTTTGTATTTGTGTTTAAATTATTTGAGATACAGCACTTTTTGAATCTGTGAATGCTGTGGTCACTGGAAATTCTACCCCAAGTCACAAGTAGCCATTCACGTAAGGTTAAGGCCAATGGATTTTTTATTTCTCCTTATTGGCTTCCTGATTCATCTGTGCTCTTCACAGCCTAATTACTTTTGGTGATTTTGGAAAGGCTTGATTAAAATGACATCCTGCACTTACAATTTTCATACCTCCAGATATGGTTAATGAATAACAATATGCCCTTTAAATAGTCAATTTCATTAGATTATAAGCATCCAAGCTAGTATTAAGTTGGGCTAATATGTCTTCCTCAAACAATATTTTGTAGTTCAAAATAAAATAATGGAGAGCATACTGTACAATACGAAAGACTTTGTGAGGACTGAAATATAAGACTTTCCCTCTTTTCTGGGGAATGATTTTGGAAACACCCAGCACTGAATTTGAGTATAACAAGCATTTCCTACTGGGTAACTTGGGGAATTCACTGTAATCTAGATTATTGTCTTCAATAATCAAGTCATTGGATTGTTCTTTAGTTCTCAACCTTACCTTAAGCAACCATTAGCCAGCAAATATTTAATGTGTCACCTGTAATCCCAGTACTTTGGGAGGCCAGGGTGGGTGGATCACTTGAGGTCAGGAGTTGGAGATCAGCTGGCCAATGTGGTGAAACCCCATCTCTACTAAAAATACAAAAATAAGCTGGAAGTGGTAGTGGGAACCTGTAATCCCAGCTACTCAGGAGGCTGAGGCAGGAGAATTGCTTGAGCCAGGGAGATGGAGGTTGCAGTGAGCCGAGATCATGCCACTGCACTCCAGCCTGGGTGATCCAAAAAAAAAAAAAAAGTAAACTATTCAGTGAGTGATTTTCAAAAAAGTATTTGTCATTTGAAAAACATTGATGAACATTTGTAACCTGCAAAAAATGAATTTGAAACTAGTGAGAATTTGCATTCTCTAATTGTTGCCTCCCCTACCCATTCTTCCTCATCTTCCGAATCTCATCACTTCCTAACATGCATGTTACAAAAGATGCATGGCCGGGTGCGGTGGCTCACGCCTGTAATCCCAGCACTTTGGAAGGCCGAGGCGGGCAGGTCATGAGTTCAGGAGTCTGAGATCATAGTGGCCAACATAGTGAAACCCTATCTGTACTAAAAAAGATACAAAAAATTAGCCGGGCATGGTGGTGGGCACCTGTAATCCCAGCTACTTGGGAAGCTGAGGCAGGAAAATCGCTTGAACCCGGGAGGTGGAGGTTGTAGTGAGCAGAGATTGCGCCATTGCATTCCAGCCTGGGTGACAGTGCAAGACTTCATCTCAAAAAAAAAGAAGAAAAAAAAATAAGCCACATGTGGTGGCAGGTGCCTGTAATCCCAGCTATTTAGGAGGCTGAGGCAGGAGAATCACTTGAACCTGGGTGGCAGATGTTGCAGTGACCCGAGATCATGCCACTGCACTCCAGCCTGGGAAACAGAGTAAGACTCTGTCTCAAACAAACAAACAAAGATGTAATGAAGTACGGGACTTAGTCCCTGAACTTTCATTCTGAGCTAAGTCCCATACTTCATTGATTCCAAGACTTACTCCCTCCCACCCCTTCCGCCATTTGAACTTCTCTGAAATCAAGATTCATAATTACAATTGACGGCATCTTACAATTCTGTTGGCCAGGTCATACTTGTGATATGGTTACAGGAATCTGGTCATAGCTATTTATATTGTTGTCACTTGAATTGCGTTATATGCATTTAATTGCCATTTACAGTATCTTCACAATATCACGGCATGATTTGGCATTGAAACAAAAAGCTATTGTATTTGTAGAAATGCATGGAAAAAATCCAGAGTGAGAGGTAATGAAAATCTTTGATTAAATAAGTCTAAAATTCCTCTTTTCATAAGTATAGAATGATTCTAAGTAGTAAGAAGGCATTGTGTCAGAGTTTAACTGACATCATTTTTGTTTTTTTAGTGGTATATAATGGAGTATCTAAAAATCAGTGGCATCTTAGATTCAATGAAATATGGTAGTATTTGCATTGGATTGGAAAGTCGGATCTCATGTCCTTGGTAAAGTTCTTGCTGTGATGTGCTTAATGTCTTCCTAGCATCTAAGATCACATTTAAAGGAAATTATCTGCAATCTGTTTATTACACACTTTGTCCAAGTTCAGACTGCAGTTCTTCAATCATACTCTACTTCAAAGTATCACAGGGGGAACTGAAAAATCTGGTGAACATGTTGCAATGACAGGAAGTATTAAAATCATAAAGGTGCAGGAGAATTTGAGATTATAGGAACACCATAGCTAAATATGGTCCGTATTGCAGAGTCTTCTCAAAAAAGAAGTCTTTTATGGCTTCATAAGGAATTGTTTAGAGACTTACAAATAAAATTTTTTTTTTTTTTTTTTTTTTTTTTTTTTTTGTGAGACAGAGTCTCGCTCTGTCACCCAGGCTAGAGTACAGTGGCCGGATCTCAGCTCACTGCAAGCTCCGCCTCCCGGGTTTATGCCATTCTCCTGCCTCAGCCTCCCGAGCAGCTGGGACTACAGGCGCCCGCCACCTTGCCTGGCTAGTTTTTTTTTGTATTTTTTAGTAGAGACGGGGTTTCACCGTGTTAGCCAGGATGGTCTCGATCTCTTGACCTCGTGATCCACCTGTCTCGGCCTCCCAAAGTGCTGGGATTACAGGCTTGAGCCACCGCGCCCGGCCGCTTGAGCCACCGCGCCCGGCCAATAAAATCTGGGTCTCTCACTTACTCATCAGATGCACATTTGTTGAAAAACTACTATATGGAGGACTCAGTGTTCATTCATACCTAATATTTAGTGAGCCTGCTCTGTGCTAGGTATTGTGCTGCGTTCTAAGTATAAATAGTAAAAGGAGAGCCACAGTCTTTCTGGACCTTATTTTCTATTGGGGAAGACAGGTCAATAGCAGCAAAAGATATTTCTAAGTTTTATAGATTGTGTAGTCCATTTGTGCTGCTGTAACAAAATACAGCACAGACTGGGTAACTTACAAAAAACAGAAGTTTGCGTCTCACAGCTCTGGAGGCTGGGAAGTCCAAGATCAAGGCGCCAGCAGGACTAGAGTGTGGTGAGGTCCGCTCTTTGCTTCCAAGATGGTGCCTTGTTTCTGCATCCTCCAGAGGGGACGAACACTGTCCTTACACGGCAGAAAGGACTGAAGGGCAAGAGGTTGCTCCCTTTAGCCTCAACCCCTTTTCTAAGGATGCTAATACCATTCATGAGGGAGAGCCCTCAAGACTTAATCACATTGCAGAGACCACACCTCTTAGATGCACTGGGAATTAAGTTTCAGCATAAATTTTGGAGGAGGCATCATCATCCAAACCATAGCATAAATATTTCACTCTAATGAGTCTGAAAGCCTTCTTTGACTACTGCCCTGTAGAGTCAACCACGAATGAGGAGACTCAGTCAAGGTCCTGGCAGGAAACACATGGCACATCCAAACTGGGTATTTTGCAGAGTTTTAATTAAAGGGACTATTTACAAAGCTGTGGGCAGGATGTAGGAAAACCACAAGGATCATTTAGTACCTGGGGAGCCAGTAATAGACATGGGGAGTGGGGTAGGGTGGGTTGGAATTGGGATGAGGGAGTGGGATCCCCTCTGTCAGGCCTGAAGAGAACCTGAAGCCTCAGTAGAAAAAGTCAGAGGAAAAAAAATCACAGAAACCAAGGAAAGAAAGTTTTTCTTTCTTTTCTTTCTGTTTCTTTTTTATTTATTTCTTTATTTTTTTATTTGAGATAGGGTCTTGCTCTGTTTTCCAGGTTGGGGTGCAGTGGTACAATCACGGTTCACTGCAGCCTGAACCTCTGGGGCTCAAGCAATCCTCCTACCTCAGCCTCTCAAGTAGCTAGAACTACAGGCATGGACCACCATGCCTGGCTAATTTTAGAATATTTTATACTGACAGAGTCTGGCCATGTTGCCAGGGCTGATCTTGAACTCCTGGGCTCAAGCAATCCTCTAGCCTCAGCCTCCCAAAATGCTGGAATTACAGGCATGAGCTACTGCACCTGGCAAAAAATTTTTCAAGTATTTAGAGCACTTTGATGTGATTGAGAAAGAGAGCTCTGGATTCAAATGGGCCAAGGTTTTGGGGTTTCAATTTTAGTTCTTCTACTTATTAGTCCGTTGAGACTGCTGAGTCTCCCCAGTTATCTATTTTCATCTTTTTCCTTTTAGTAAAATCACATCCTGGATTTTTTGCTGACCATATAGTTCCTCAGCTACAGACTACCCTGCCCAGCTAACTCTGGACATGTGACCACATTTGGACCAGTGGAGTGTGGGCAGAGGTAACTTGTGCAATTTCTGGGTCATCTTTGTCAATTCTCCCCACCATCGTTTTTTGGAGATAGGATCCTGCTGTGTCACTCAAGGTGGAGTGCAATGGTATGATCATAGCTCTCTGCAGCCTCGATCTGCTGGGCTCAAGTGATCCTTCTGCCTCAGCCTCCCAAGTAGTTGGGACTACAGGTGTGTGCTACCCTGCCTGGCTAATTTTTCTGTAGCGATGGGGATCTCGCTATGTTTCCCAGGCTGGTCTCAAACTCCTGGCCTGAAGTGATCCTCCTGCCTTAGCCTCCCAAAATGTGGGGATTACAGGTGTGACCCACTGCTCCTGGCCTAATTCCTGCTTCTAGTTCTCTCTTGCCCTTTCTGCTGACTGGGCAGTGGGAATAATTGGAGCCTGTTTGGAAGCCACATGTTGAGGAAAGCAAATCCACCTCTCACACTTCTGGGCTGTATGAGAAATAAACCTCTATCTTATTTAAACCACAATACACATGGGCTTTTTGTTAGAGCAGCTTAGCTGATCTTCTATCTGTCTGGTGACAGAGTGAGACTCTGCCTCAAAAAAAAAAAAAAAAGTTACAAAGAACGTTTTTGTGCATAAACAATTTATCAATTTTATATATCTTTAGGCTAGTGTCCCAGAAATAGAATAATCATTAGGTCAAAGGGTAAGTTCTTGATTTTGTATGTACGTGTCCTATTGTAAAATACAGTTTTCTGCATTTAACGTTTTGTTTATTTAATTATGGTAAAACCTATGAAATATTATTAGTTAATTTATTACATATGCTTCTTAAATATTTAATAAAATGTTTAACTTAATGTTTTAAGAAAGGTTGAACTTGTTCTCCAATTATGAAATATTTTCTTTTCCTTTTTGAGACAGGGTCTTGCTCTGTCCTTCAGGCTGGAGTACAGTGGCGAGATCATAGCTCACTGCAGGCTTGGCCTACTAGGTGCGAGTGATCCTCCTGCCTCAGTCTCCTGTGTAGCTGGGATGACAGGTGCCACCATGCCTGGCTAAGTTTTCGCATTTTTCGTAGAGATGGAGTTTCACTATGTTGTCCAGGCTGGTCTCAGACTCCCTGGGCTCAAGCAGTCCTCCTGCCTTGGCCTACCAAAGTGCTGGGATTACAGCCGTGAGCCACCACACTCAGTCTGGGATCTTTCCTATTCTCCAAGTTTATTGTCCTTTTTCACACAGAGTCATACTCCAGAGACAGGATTCAAGCTGTTGCTTAGATCACAATTTACTGGGTGCCATCAGTTTTGTTCTGGGTATCCTCCTTAGGAAGAATCTAGAATTTTTGAATTTTGTTTCCTAAACTCAGATTTCTAGACATTTCTCTACATTTTGAATGGAATTTCCCAAAACTGATCTCTACATGCACATCTGTTATTCACTTGCATATTAGTTAAATTTATATAGATGCTTGGGCCAAGATGTCGGGAGGGAAACAATAGTTATACAGTTAATTCATTTCTTGCACATCAGAATAGAATTTCTAGTTAGTAATGCCTAACCAACCCCTTAAGTTTATACATCCAGGTACCTTCTCAAGGCTTCAAACTCAACCTACTCCAGACTCAAGAGCACTGAACTGAGAGCAAATGTTCCAGTCTGATATCTTTAGCTGAATGGCTTTAAGCAAGATGCGTTACATCTCTGTGGCTCACTTTAAAACAACAAAAAACAACCAACCTAGATGAAATCCATGGTTCTTACACTCAGCAGCAGAAACTTTTTCCCCCATACAAACTACATATAAAAATGATAAAACAAGATTAGTCATTTAATTGGAGATAAAACATTAACATTTTCTACAATTTTTAGTTCTGTGTTATTTAATTACCATTATCATTAAAAATCATTTTGGATGGCTGGGCATGGTGGCTCATGCCTATAATCCCAGCACTTTGGGAGGCCGAGGTGGGTGAATCACCTGAGGTCGGGAGTTCAAGACCAGCCTGACCAACATGGAGAAACCCCATCTCTACTAAAAGTACAAAATTAGCCGGGCGTGGAAATCCCAGCTACTCGGGAGGCTGAGGCAGGAGAATCACTTGAATCCGGGAGGCGGAGGTTGCGGTGAGCCGAGATCACGCCATTGCACTCCAGCCTGGGCAACAAGAGCGAAACTCTGAATCAAAATAAAAAATAAAAAATAAAAAAAATCACTTTGGACAATATATGCTTTTGCAGCCCTCAGATGTTCTGGTGTCATTTTGTTTTCTTACAGCTGCTAAATGGACATTTGATTATTGAGTCCTCTGCCCTAGGACTCTGCTCCAGGGAAGAACTGAGATGACAAATCTTTAGAGAGCCGTCTCTTTCTAGAACCTTGTGGCTTTCAGCTCCTGTTTGTTGATGAAGACAATTGGGAGTGTGGGATTAAACACCACCCTCCCATTCAGGGGATGTATACACAGAGAGATGTGGCTTTTTGCTCCCAGGGTAGCCACCCTCTAAGCTGCCTTGTGGGGTAATTGGCTTGGTGAGTTTAGGAGTGTAAAATGATTTGCTTAATAGTTACTTTTGAGAGAGCACAAAGGATGGTGAAGGAACTGTAACTTACTTTAAAGTTTTTGTTAGTTCTTTGTCAGATATGTATATTGTAAATATTCTCTCCTAATCTCTGTCTTGCCTCTTTGTTTTCTTTTCTTCTTTTTGAGACAGCTCTGTTGCCCAGCCTGTAGTGCAGTCATGTTATCACGGCTTACTGCAGCCTTGACCTCTTGGGCTCAATCAATCCTCCTGCCTCAGCCTCCCAAGTAGCTGGGACCACAGGCCCACACCACCACACCTGGTTAATTTTTAAATTTTTTGTAGAGATGAGGTCTTGCTATGTTGCCCAGGCTGGTCTCAAACTCCAAGACTCAAGCAATCCTCCCACCTGGGCCTCTCAAAGTGCTGGGATTACAGGTGTGAGCCACTGCATCTAGCCTTCATTTTCTTAATGGTGTCTTTTGCTGAGCAGAAGTTTCAATGCTGATGAAACCTATTTTAACTTTTTTTTCCTCCTTTCATGGCAACTGCTTTCTCTGATCCACATAAGAAATGTTAACGTTCTCCAAAGTCATCAGAACATTCTCCCATGTTTTCTTCTAGAAGCTTTGCAGAATGATCTTTGATGTTTAGGTCTATGATTCATGTCAAATCAATTTTTGCATGGGTTTTGTGATCTGAGTAGAGGTTTATTTTTAAAGATACAAGTAGTCAGTTGTTACAGAACATTTTATTGATACGTGTATCTCTATTGAATTGTTTTTGCACCTTGGCTAAAAATTAGCTGTACAGTGTGTCTACTTTTGGACTTAATACCTTATCTTAAACACCACTATAGAAAAGTAATATAATTTCTCCAACAGTATTCTCCTTTTTCAAAATTGTTTTAGTTTTTCTAAGTTCTTTGTATTTGTATCTACATTTTAGAATCATCTTACCTGTTTTTACAAAAATGCCTTCTGAGGTTTTGATTGAGATTGCATTGAATCAACAGATCAATTTGTAAAGTGCTAGCAATATAATAACAGTATTGAATCTCCTTTTTTTTCCTCATTTGTTTCTGCTGAAATTACTGACCTTCAGTACTGAGTCTTCTAATCCATGAATGTGGCATATTTACTGGGCTATTCTTTAGTTTTCGTTTCTTTCTTTTTTGTTGTTTTTTAAGACAGGGTCTCCGTCTGTCACCCAGGCTGGAAAGCAGAGGTATCATTATAGTTCACTACAGCCTCAGTCTCCCGGGCTTAAGCTATCCTCCTGCCTCCGTCTCCTGAATGGCTGTGACTACCTGCTTGAGCTCAGTTATGTATATACTACTTCCATTTGATGATGGAATGCTACTGCGCACGCCCCACTGTATGGCTGGATGGGTCAGAAAGCACCCAGTTTACATATGATAAGCAGTTCAAGTGGCACGGTGACTTGATGACCCATAATCAACATTCAGTTTCCACCAAAGCCCAGTAACAGGCCAAGAGCTGTCTCTCAAAAGAGGAGTAGTTATCTGCAGAAGATGACAAGGCCTTGCTCCAAAATCCTGGAGGCCTCCTCTGTGATTCACCTACGGGGGCCTGCCAAAGGCTCTAAACAGCATCCCTATCTGCCACTGACACCTCAAGCACCATTGGATCTGCTGGGTCATATGGCCCAAGTGGCGGGGCAGCTTGCATAGCAGCCTGGACCTGTTGCAGTACCTTCTCCTGTTCTGGACCCCACTCAAAACTGGCAGACTTTCGGGTCACTTGATAAATGGGCTGGAGTAACACACCCAAATGAGGAATGTGTTGCCTCCAAAATCCAGATAGGCCCTCTAGGGGTTGTGCCTCTTTCTTGGTCGTAGGAGGGGCCAAATGCAGCAACTTATCCTTCACCTTAGAAAGAATATCTCAACAGGTTCCACACCACTGGACCCCTAGACATTTTACTGAGATAGAAGGTCCCTGAATTTTAGTTGGATTTATTTCCCATCCTCTGGCACGCAAATGTCTCACCAATAAGCCCAGTGTATTTGCTAATTCTCACTCACTCTCTCCAATCAGCATAATGTTATTAATGTAATGGACCAGTGTGATATCTTGTGGAAGGGAAAAGCCATCAAGGTCTCTCCGAACAAGATTAAGTATAACACAAAACCAGAGAGTTGATACACCCCTGAGGTGGGGCAGTAAAGGTATATTGCTGGCCTTGCCAGCTGAAGGCAAATTGCTTCTAGTGGGCCTTATGGACAGGAATGGAGAAAAAGCATTTGCCAAATCAATGGCTGCATACCAGGTCCCAGGAGATGTGTTGATTTACTCAAGCCCTGAAACCACATCTGGTACAGCAGCTGCAATTGGAGTCACCACTTGGTTAAGCTTATGACAACCCACTGTCATTCTCCAAGACCCATCTGTCTTTGCATGGGCCAAATAGGAGACTTGAATGGGGATTTGATGGGAGTCAGCATCCCTGTGTCTTTTAAGTCCTTGATGGTGACACTAATCTCTGCAATCCCGCCAGGAATGCGATATTGTTTTTGATTTACTATTTTTCTAGGTAGAGGCAGCTCTAATGGTTTCCATTTGGCCTTTCCCTCCGTAATAGCCCTCACCCTACCAGTCATGGAGCCAGTGTGGGGGTTCTGCCAGCTGCTAAGTATGTCTTTGCCAATTATGCATTCTGGTACTGGGGAAATGACTGCAGGATGGGTCCTAAAGCTGATGAACCTGGAGTTTGATGTTCGAGGGCAGGAAGCATCCAGGACAGGAGAAAGATGGAGGTCAGGAGACTAAACTAGTCTAGTCTTTCCTTGTTCTTCTGCCTGCTTTTATTCTGGCTGAGCTGGCAGCTGATTAGATGGAGCCCACCCAGATTGAGGGTGGGTCTGCTATTCCCTGTCCACTGCTCAAATGTTCATCTCCTTTGGCAACACCCTCACAGACACACCCAGGAACAACACTTTGCATCCTTCAATCCAGTCAAGTTGACAGTCAATGTTAGTCATCATATATAGACATACATATAATTTTAATGTTTATTCATTTTTTTTGTGGAGGGCTAGTGCAATACCAGTCATTCCATCATGGCTGGGAGTGGAAGTAGACAAACTATTTTATTATAGACAAAATTTATAGTTAGCTTTCCCTACTTTTTTTTTTTTTGAGATGGAGTCTAGCTCTGTCGCCCAGGCTGGAGTGCAGTGGCGTGATCTCCGCTCACTGCAAGCTCCGCCTCCCGGGTTCACGCCATTCTCCTGCCTCAGCCTCCCGAGTAGTTGGGACTACAGGCGCCCGCCACCTCGCCCGGAAGATTTTTTTTGTATTTTTAGTAGAGACGGGGTTTCATCATGTTAGCCAGGATGGTCTTGATCTCCTGACCTCGTGATCCGCCCGTCTCGGCCTCCCAAAGTGCTGGGATTACAGGCTTGAGCCACTGCACCCGGCAGCTTTCCCTACTTTTTGAGTCATTATGTATCCTGATATAATGGCAATATTAGTCATCTGCTGCTATATGACAAATCGCTCCAAAATTTAGCAGTTTAAAACAGCTTTTTATTTTACTTTTTTTTTTTTTTTAAAGACAGGGTCTCAGTCACCCAGGCTGAGTGTAATTACTGCTCACTGAAACCTCGAACTCCTGAGCTCAAGTAATCTTCCCACTTCAGCATCCTGAGGAGCTAGGTCTGCAGGCAGGCACCACCATGCCCAACTAGAGATGGAGGCTTACCATGTTGCCCAGGCTGGTCTTGAACTCCTGGACTCAAGTGATCCTCCCACCTTGGCCTCCCAAAGTACTGGGATTACAGGTATGAGCCATCAGATTTGGCCTTCTTTTCTTTTCTTTTTTTTTTTTAGATGGAGTTTCACTCTTGTTGCCCAGGCTGGAGTGCAATGGTGTGATATTGGCTCACTGCAACCTCCACCTCCTGGGTTCAAGCCATTCTCCTGTCTCAGCCTCCCAAGTAGCTGGGATTACAGGCATGCACCACCATACCTGGCTAATTTTGTATTTTTAGTAGAGACAGGGTTTCATCATGTTGGTCAGACTGGTCTCAGACTCCTGATCTCAAATGATCCGTTTGCCTTGGCCTCCCAAAGTGCTGGTATAACAGGCGTGGGCCACCACGCCCGGCTTATTTTACTTTTTAATCTCACTGCAATTGTGAGCCAGGGATTCAGGAGTGGCTTAGATGAGTGGCTCTGGCTCAGGGTCTCTCATGTGACTGTAGTCAGGATGTTGGTGAGGGCTGCAGTCATCTGAATGCTTAGCTGGGGCTGGGGGTCTGCTTCCAAGATGGCTCACTGGGGTGGTTCCTGGCAGGGCCTCCATTCCTCGCTGGGTGTTGGCAGGAAGGCTCTCTTCCTCACCATGCAGCTTGTGTTCTCATGCGGGCCAACTTTCCCCAGAGCAAGCAATCTGAGAGAGAGGTAGGAGGGAGCTGCAGCACCTTTTATGGTCTGCCTTCCAGAGTCACACCCATCACTTCCACTTTATTCTGTGCATTAGACGCTAATTGCTAAGTCCAGGCCACACCCAAGGGGAGGGAAGCGAGGCTCCACCTCTTAAAGGGAGGAGTCTCAAAAAATGTGTGAATATATTTAAAAATCACTGCAGCTTTTTAATATTGTCCCAACAAGGCTGTGCAAGAAACAATCAGGAAACCTCAGCAGCATAAAACTGTAAGTGTTTATAATTCATGCATCTGAGGGTTCCCTGGACAGCTCTCCTGACCTCAGCAGGGCTCATTCACATCTTTGAGGATGGCTTTATTTAAGCAAGGACAACCGGCTTACATCAGGTGGGATAACTTCTGATACCGATTTAATTTTGGTTTGAGGTTTATGTCACCAGTATAATTACTATTTTAAATAATACATTACTGAAAACACATGAGCAAATTTGTTTCTAGACATGCTAAAAATGTATTGAAAGTCCCATTTCATTCAGAATGAAATAATAATCTCACATGTGACTTGTAAAATCAATTGTCTTAATATTTTAAATTTATGCATGAGGTGATAATACTGGTGTTGTTATGTTTGTTGTTTTATGTGATTAATTTACAAATATCCGATTTTCCTTTCCACTAAATTTTACAAATAATCTGAATATATTCATTGCCATATATATATTATATGTATATTTTTATATATATTTTTTGGGTTTTTTTGGAGACAGAGTTTTGCTTTGTTGTCCAGGCTGGAGTGCAGTGGCGTGATCTCGGCTCACTGCAACCTCCGCCTCCCGGGTTCAAGCGATCCTTTTGTCTCAACCCCCCAGTAGCTGGGGTTACAGCCACGTGCCACCATGCCCAGCTAATTTTTATATTTTTAGTAGAGATGGGGTTTTGCCCTGTTGGCCAGGCTGGTCTCGAACTCCTGACCTCAGGTGATCCACTCACCTTATTCTCCCAAAGTGCTATGGCTTAATGAATAAAATATTCATCACTATTTTTTCCTTTTTTCCCTCCCTCTCTCCCTCCCTCCCTCTCCCTCCCTCTCCCTCCCTCCCTCCCTCCCTCCCTCCCTCCCTCCTTCCTTCCTTCCTTCCTTCCTTCCTTCCTTCCTTCCTTCCTTCCCTCCTTTCCGAGATGGAGTCTTGCTCTCTGTCACCCAGGCTGGAGTGCAGTGGCACGATGTGGGCTCACTGCAACCTCCGCCTCCCGGGTTCAAGCTATTCTCTGCCTCAATCTCCGAAGTAGCTGGGATTACAGGTGCCTGCCAGCATGCCTGGCTAATTTTTGTATTTTTAGTAGAGACGGGTTTCACCATTTTGGCCAGGCTGGTCCTGAACTCCTGACCTCGTGATCCACCTGCCTCGGCCTCTCAAAGTGCTGGGATTACAGGCGTGAGCCACTGCGTCAGGCTAGCTTGCTTTCTCTTTCTTTCTTTCTTTCTTTCTTTCTTTCTTTCTTTCTTTCTTTCTTTCTTTCTTTCTTTCTTTCTTTCTTTCTTTCTTTCTTTCTTTCTTTCTTTTTCTTTCTCTCTCTCGTTCTTCCTTCCTTTCCTTTCCTCTCTTTCTTTTCTTTTCTTTTCCTTTCTTTTCTTTCTTTCTTTCTTTTTCTTTCTCTCTCTCGTTCTTCCTTCCTTTCCTTTCCTTTCCTTTCTTTCTTTTTTTTTTTTTGAGACGGAGTCTTGCTCTGTCACCCAGGCTGGAGTGCAGTGGCGCGATCTCGGCTCACTGCAAGCTCCGCCTCCCGGGTTCACGCCATTCTCCTGCCTCAGCCTCCCGAGTAGCTGGGACTACAGGCGCCCACAACCGCGCCCGGCTAATTTTTTTGTATTTTTAGTAGAGACGGGGTTTCACCGTGGTCTCGATCTCCTGACCTTGTGATCCGCCCGCCTCGGCCTCCCAAAGTGCTGGGATTACAGGCGTGAGCCACCGCGCCCGGCCCTTTCTTTCTTTCTCTCTCTCTCTCTCTCCCTCCCTCCCTCCCTCCCTCCTTTCTTCCTTCCTTCCTTCCTTTCTTTCTTTCTTTCTGTCTTTCTTTCTTTCTTTCTTTCTTTCTTTCTTTCTTTCTTTCTTTCTTTCTTTCTTTCTTTCTTTCTTTCTTTCTTTCTTTCTTTCTCTCTCTCTCTCTCTTTCTTTCTTTCTCTCTCTCTTTCTTTCTTCTTTTTCTTCTTTCTTTCTTCCTTTCTCTCTCTCTCTTTCTCTCTTTCTTGACAGAGCCTTGCTCTGTCACCCAGGCTGGAGTACAGTGGTGCAATCACAGCTAACTATAACCTTGAACTTCCGGGCTCAAGGGATGCTTCCACCTTAGACTCCCAAGTAGCTGGGACCGTAGGCATGCACCACCACCTGGCTGATTTTTAAAGTTTTAGTAAAGGTGAGGTCTTGCTATGTTTTCCAGGATGGTTTTGAACTCTTGGGCTCAAGTGATCCTCCCACTTGGCCTCCCAAAGTTTTGCGATTATAGTTGTGAGCCACTGCGCCTGGCTGATCTAATACTCTTTCGTCCCATGTAAATGACATATGAGATATCCTGTAGCTGTATAATTAGATCACGCATGTCAAAAAGGGAGTTCTCGGCCAGGCGTGGTGGCTCATGCCTGTAATCCCAGTACTTTGGGAGACTGAGGCGGGCAGATCACCTGAGGTCAGGAGTTCGAGACCAGCCTGTCCAACATGGTGAAACCCTGTCTATACTAAAAATACAAAAATTAGCTAGGCATGGTGACAGTTGCCTGTGATCCCAGCTACTCTGGAGGCTGAGGCAGGAACATTGCTTGAACCTGGGAGGCAGAGGTTGTAGTGAGCTGACATCACACCACTGCACTCCAGCCTGGGTGACAGAGTGAGACTCCGTCTCAAACAAACAACAACAACAAAACAAAAAAATAAAAAGGGAATTTTTTCAGGGGAGGAGGCAGTGATGGGCTATTCTTCAGAAGCAGTAACTTCCTTCATATGTTTTTTTTTTTTTTGAAATGGAGTCTCGCTCTTGTTGCCCAGGCTGGAGTGTAGTGGCACGATCTTGGCTCACTGCAACCTCCGCCTCCTGGGTTCAAACAATTCTCCTGCCTCAGCCTCCCGAATAGCTGGGATTATAGGCACCCGCCACCACGTCTGGCTAATTTTTGTAGTTTTAGTAGAGACAGGGTTTCACCATGTTGGCCAGGCTGGTCTCGAACTCCTGATATCAAGTGATCTGCCTGCCTTGGCCTCCCAAAGTGCTGGGATTGCAGGTGTGAGCCACCGTGCCTGGTATCTTTTTTTTTTTTTTGCTTCCTTCATATCTTCACGAATGAACAAAGGGATCATAAAGCATCAGAAACTGAGGTTTCTTTTATTGCAGGTAAGAAACTGGGGTCTGAGAATCCAGATGTCCTGAGTGAGTAAAGGGAAAGTTTTCACTTCCTCCTGTGGAAGCCTGTCACCCCCCAGCTCCATCCTAGGCTGAGGAAGTCTGCATTCTTCTCTCACGGAGCTGGAGAAACTTCCAAGGTCAGAAAGGAAATAGTTAAGTTATGAAACAATCTGAGAGTGGAACTGGGATGGTGTGAATGCCCTGCTAGAAAGTGTTAAAAACAGCCTGGTTGGCCAGAAATAGAGAAAGGCCTCCTGCTCTGAGTGACAGTTTAGATAAGATTTGTGCTTCTTAAACTATCTCTGGTGAAGAGAAATATTGAAAAATTCCCAGTCCATTGAGAACAGATACATTGTAAAATGGAGTAAAAAATGAATGATCAGAAAATTAATTTATAAAGCAAAGACATACAGAACACAAGTCTAAATTGTTTTTTATTATTAGATTCAGCAGACATAAACTTAATCTACCAGACTGTCATAAATGTTTCTAAATGTGTATTCTCAATTTCTGGACTTACTTTGTTGTGGTTCAGTAACAAATAGTTTATAGACTGGCCCTGAGTGAAGGTGACTTCTTATAGTTCTAACATTCTCTGTTTTTACTTGAAGCCTTGAATTTATAGAGGAATTCCTCATCTATATATATATATTTTTTTTTTTTTTTTTTTTTTTTTGAGACGGAGTCTCGCTCTGTCGCCCAGGCTAGAGTGCAGTGGCCGGATCTCAGCTCACTGCAAGCTCCGCCTCCCGGGTTTACGCCATTCTCCTGCCTCAGCCTCCCGTGTAGCTGGGACTACAGGGGCCCGCCACCTCGCCCGGCTAGTTTTTTGTATTTTTTAGTAGAGACGGGGTTTCACTGTGTTAGCCAGGATGGTCTCATCTCCTGACCTCGTGATCCGCCCGTCTCGGCCTCCCAAAGTGCTGGGATTACAGGCTTGAGCCACCGCGCCCGGCCTCCTCATCTATATGTTAATTAATTAAGGACATGCATCATTTAATCAAATGTTTAGTTAAAGCCTATCATGTATGGGTTAAATGCATGCTATATAGGAAGTTGCATTAGAAATGGTCCCTTTTCTCAATACCATACAGTGTAGTGAGGGAGCTAACAGCCACGTATCTATGATGTGGGAGAGAAGGTAATGGCTGCCAGGAGAGCGCTGTGGGGGAGTTGCCAGGGAATCTGGAGCAAGGAGACTTCACTGATCTCAGTGGAGGAGTCAGGCAGGCTCTGTGGAGGATGTGGCCTTGAAGGCTACACATGGGAAAATGCAGGCCAGGGCACGCCATGGGTGGAATGAGTAAGTCTCAAAACCTTGACATGCTTCTTCCTCCTTCATGTCAAAAACATCTTTGAAAGGTACAGAAATATAAGGAAGCCTACATACAGGAAAATTGAAGCACAAAGAAGCAATTGTGGCAAAGAGCAGGTCCTTGAACACTGGCCTATTTAAGTCTCAGTTTTAGTATCTGTGAGATGGGCCTAATAACACCTACCTTTTGAGATATTCAGAGGGCTAGATGTATATACATTACATTATTTTATAAAGGGAATTATATTTACATTACACAGTACTGGCACATTCTTTGATAATAGTAAGAGCGCAACAAGTCATGACAATTATTGTGTTGTTGCTAAGTAGTCGGTCCAGAATCATTTGCTCTGCAGGGGAGGAGAGGAGGGGTTCTGCTCGGGATTCCTTTCCTCCATCCTTTTGGCAACTGTACTTCTCTTTCTCTTCGGGAAACTGTCACTCTCCTGACTATGCAATTCTCATGGGTCTGCCTATTTGCTGGCCACAGGGAGCACCTGTGATCCAGATCTGGCTAATCACAGTGCCTCATTCCCTTCACCGCAGTGATTGGCCTAAGAACTGGCAGGAGATGCGATTTGGACCAATTAGAATCTTACATTGAGATTTGTATATGTGCATGTGGGAGAAAAAAAATTACTTTATTTTTCCTTCCAGTTTGCAAAGCTGAGCTAAGAGCTGAGTTTGTCACAACCAAACCTAGAGATGGAGAAAAGGGGAAGTGGAGAGAGAACTGAAAATACTATTAGGTCTCTGAATCTACATCTCTTCTTTCTAGTTATTGGAAATAATGCATTCCAGCTTTTGGCTTCAACCAGAATGAGTTTTCTATCCCTGGTAACCCTGCCTAATGCAAGGACTCACTCAGATTTCCAGATTCTTATCTTAGTGTGTTGTCCTTTAGGTCAGCACTTTTCAAGAGCCATTCCTATCATTTATTCATTCGTCAAAATTATTTTGGACAGATTCCGGAGTGAAGTGGTCATGCTAAGAGAATAACAAACAAGCATGTGGCCAGTGTTATGAGGGCTTCAGATCCAGTCAGGGGTGCAAAATGAGAAAAAGCTAATCAAGAAAATAAAGCAACTGGGTGCAGTGGCTCACACTTGTAGTCCCAGCACTTTGGGAGGCCGAGGCAGGCAGTTTGCTTGAGCCCATGAGCTCGAGACTATCCTGGGTAATATGGTGAAACCCTGTCTCTACAAAATAACACACACAAATTAGCCAGGCATTGGCTGGGCATAGTGGTTCATGCCTGTAATCCCAGCACTTTGGGAGGCTGAGGCAGGCAGATCACCTGAGGTCAGGAGTTCAAGACCAGCCTGACCAACATGGTGAAACCCCATCCCCATGAAAAATACAAAATTAGCTGGGTATTAAAAATACAAGAAATTAGCCAAGTGTGGTGGCAGGCACTTGTAATCCCAGCTATTCAGGAGGCTGAGGCAGGATAATTGCTTGAACCCAGGAGGAGGAGGTTGCAGTGAGCTGAGATTACCCCACTGCACTCCAGCCTGGGCGACAAGAGCAAAACTCTGTCTCAAAAAAAAAAAAAAAAAAAAAAAGAAAAGAAAATAGTGTCATAGAAACTTCAAACATATTCAAACACAGTGAGAATAGTATAATAAATCACCTGCAGACATTGGCCAATTGCAATAGTTATCAATATTTTATCATTCTTGTTTTATCTACTCACCTTATCCTTCCTCATCATCCTCCCCACCCTCCCACTGAAATATTTTGAAGCAAATCCCAGACATCATATCATTTTACCCTGAAATACTTAATTATTATAGTTATTCTTCTTATTATTTATTTTTTTCTTTTGAGACAGAGTTTCACTCTTGTTGCCCAGGCTGGAATGCAATGGCACCATCTTGGCTCACTGCAATCTCCACCTCCTGGGTTCAAGCAATTCTCCTCCTCAGCCTCCCAAGTAGCTAGGATTACAGGCGTGTGCCACCACCATGCCCGGCTAATTTTGTATTTTTAGTAGATATGGGGTTTCACCATGTTGGTCAGGCTGGTCTGGAACTTCCGACCTCAAGTGATCTGCCCGCCTCAGCCTCCCAAAGTGCTGGGATTACAGGGATGAGCCACCGTGTCTGGTCTTATTATTATTGTTTTTTGATATAGGTTCTTGCTCTGTCACCCGGGCTGGAGTGCAGTGACGTGATCATGACTCACTGCAGCCTTGAACTTCTGGGCCCAAGCGATCCTCCCACCTCTGTCTCCTAGATAGCTGGGACCACAGGCATGCACCACCATGCCTGGTTAATTTTTTATAGAGACAGGGTATCAGTACGTTGTCCAGGCTGGTCTAGAACTCCTGGGTTCAAGCAATCTGCCTGCCTCGGTCTCCCAATGTGCTGGGATTACATTGAGGCACTGTGCCTGGCTAAGTACTTAATTATTATTAGTAGTATTTTTTTGAGATGGAGTTTCACTCTTGTCGCTATGGCTGGAGTGCAATGGCGTGATCTTGGCTCACTGCAACCTCCACCTCCCAGGTTCAAGTGATTCTCCTGCCTCAGCCTCCCGAGTAGCTGGAATTACAGGCTACCACCACCATGGCCCACTAATTTTTGTATTTCTAGTAGAAATGGGGTTTTGCCATGTTGGCCAGGCTGGTCTTGAACTTCCAACCTCAGGTTATCTGCCTGCCTCAGCCTCCCAAAGTGCAGGATTACAGGTATGGGCCACTGGTCCAGGCCCCAAGTACTTAATTACTAGCTTTAAAAGGCAAAGGACTCTTTTCCCAATATAAGCACAGTAACATTATCATCCCTAAAAATCCCCCAATAATTTCTTAATATTACCTAATTCTCAGTCTATGTTCCATTTTCTCCAATTGTCTCACAAATGTCTTTGTGCAGATGGTTTGTTCGAATCCGGATATAAAGACAGTCCACACATGTAGTTGGTCATGTCTCCTGAGTCTCTTGCTGCCTACAATAATTCTCACTATCCCTTTTTAGAACTCTGTATTTGGTAAAGGAAGCTGGCCATTTGTCCTGTGGAATTTTCTGCATCCTGGATTTGGCTGATTGTGTTATCATGGTGTTGTTCAACAATGCTCCTAGGTTCCTTCTATTCCTGTAAACTGGTGATAATGAGGCCTGGAGGCTTGATGAGATTCTGATTTGGTTATTATTGTTATTACTTTTTTGATGGTGCAGCGGACGTCCCCATGCACCTCAAGAGACACTTAACGTCTGGCTTTCCACTTTCAGTGATGTCAAAGTTGATCAGTAAATTTTAGTAAAAATTGCTGTTTAGTTTTTTAGACCCCTCTCCAAGATTCTGACATGAGTCCATGGGGGCTGGGCTGCTGAACAAATCTAATTCACAGACCAGGCTGCACTCAGAATCACCCTTCCTCTGGGACCAGGGAGGCATTGTTACTGGGCCAAGCCAATGTCTGACCTTTGAGAGCTTCCCTTGGGTGGCAGAATTTCCCAAGAAGCTATTCAGGCCCTAAGGCAAATAAGATTCCTGCTGGCCTGTCCCACCAGTCTGTCAGGCGAGCTTGAATCTTTGAATGAAGTGAGGAAGTCCAAAGAGATTTGTCAGAATGTGTGATATTAGATTTCTTTAGCAAGAATGCTTGTCACTTTGCTACTTTCCAGTGGAAAAAATGTCCACCGATTGTGTCTAAAAATGCAAAAGAAAATGGAGAAGCAAGGCGATTTCACAGGAAAATAGTCAGCAATGGAAACTTACTATTAAACAACACAGGAGGACTTTTACTTTATGGTCTTGAATTATACAACTTGCCCTTTGAACTGGATAATTTGATTATGTAGTCAGCTCCCTTGGGCAATTCAGGTTTGCGCCCTAGATTATTACGACCCCTCTCACCCCCGATATATGAAGATAATTGTGTGAGCTTCAGACTGACAACCTCTAGTAGAATTTTGGCTGTAGTAGGTTTTAAAGGTAGGGAAATTGTTTTATATAGACGGATTGATGAATATGGTAATTTAGTTTTTAATTCATTTGACTCAGTTGATAAAAAGATTTCAGCTTCGGAAATTAATAAACTCATACATGTTTGTGTCTTTTATATATGATTTTGAGGTCCTTTGCCTGACATACTGTGCTGTGCCTTTTTTTTTTTTTTTTTTTTAATTCCTTCTTAATGTCTTGTGCTTTGGGATGCTTCGTTTCTGTGTCTGCCCTGGGGCTTGTTCTGTGTCAGGTAACATGCTGACCTTCTTCCTGGCTTGATTTCCACATTCAGGAAGGCTTCTTTTTTCCCCCAAAACATTTGTTTTGTTCACAGATGGTATTATAAGGTTTAGAGAAGTGTGATGGAGTATTTCACATGGTTTTGCACATCGTTTCATAAAGTGAGTTTCTCAGATTTATGTATCCATCTTGGCCTTCTTTCTTTTTCTCTCTCCCTCCCTGAAAGCTGAACTAGACTGAGAGCCCCTTGGGGGAACTTTGTTTTATACATGGTTGTTTCCTAATTCCAAGCTCAGTGCCTGGCCCATGGCAGGTGGCCAATGAATACTATGGAAGGAGTTAATGAGTAAAAATGAACTTTGAGAATTTTCTTCTCTCTTTCTACCCTCAAATTCCCCAAACAGGGCACCCTTGTTTATACTGGGTTTTAGGAAACTAAGTATCAATGACAGCCCACTCCTTTTGCTTAGAAAGATTTAGAGACTTCTTTTTCTTAGGTAAACGCTCAGCTAGATTCAAATCACTAACTCCAATTTATAGGTCAAGTTAGAATCAGGACGGAACATTTTGGCTCAGGGTTATGGCTATGAAAAAATTTCCAAGGCCGAAGTCACAGACAACGTCACTGTATTCATTTCCAACAGCTTCTGTAACAAATTACTACAACAGAATCGTTTACAACAGAAACTTATCCCCTCATAGATCTGGAGGCTGGAAGTCCAAAATCAGTGTTACTGGGCTGAAATCAAGGTGTGGGCAGGGCTGCACTCCCTTCAGAGGCTCTAGGGGAGGAATCTTGTCTTTCCAGCTTCTGGCGGCCTCCGGCAGTGCCTTATCAATCATATTTTGAAAGCGGGTAGACAGAAGAGAACATAAAATTTTACGTTAGAAGCCAAGCACGGTGGCTCATGCCTGTCATCCTAACATTTTGGGAGGCTGAGATGGGTAGATCACTTGAAGCCGGGAGTTCAAGACCAGCCTGACCAACATGGCGAAACCCTGTCTCTACTAAAAATATAAAAAATTAGCTGGACATGGTGGTGCATGCCTGTAGTCCCAGCTACACGGGAAGCTGAGGTGGGTGGATTGCTTGAGCTGGGGTGGTGGAGGTTGCAGTGAGCTGATTTGACACCACTGCACTCCAGTCTGGGCAACAAAGTGAGAGTCTGTCTCCAAAAGAAAAAAAAATAAAAATTAAGTTAGAAACATGCTGTTTAAAACTGGTGCTGTTTAAAACTGGTGCAGTGGCTCATGCCTATAATCCCAGCATTTTAGGAAGCTGAGGTGGGAGGATCGCTTGAGGCCAGGACTTGGAGACCAACTCGGACAACATAGTGAGACCTCCATCTCTACCAAAAAAAAAAAAAAAAAAAATTAGCCAGGCATGGTGGTATGCACCTATAGTCCCAGCTACTCGGGAGGCTGGGATGGGAGGATCCCAACCCAGGAGATTGAGGCTGCAGTGAGCTATAATTGCAGCACCGTCCTGCAGCCTGGGTGACAGCAAGATGCTGTCTCTAAAAAAAAGAAAAAGGCTCTTTGTAGCATAAATTGCAACTATGGGTTAGCAGCCAGCCTCCCCTCCTTTGTTTTGATGTGTACACCCCTCTCCCTGAGGTTTAGCAGGTAGAGGCTAGAGTTCCCAGGTAGAGGCTACAGTGCCCAGCCTCTTTTCTAACAGATGAGGCTATCTAAGTTCTTATCACTAAGTTGTGAGTTGAAGTGAGGTGTGCAACTTCCACATCATTTTCTTAAAGAGAAATTGCTCGCCTTTGACTTCCTCCCCCATTCCCTTCCTTTGGTATGGTGAGCCAGTCTGACCATTCGGGCAAGGATCCCTCCCTACCAGGTGGTGGAACAATGAGAATGAGGACCTCCTGGAGCAGAGCGGCCTCACCACCTTGTACCCCACTGTGCTCACCTCTGGAAATGACACAAGAATGAACTTCTGTATGGTTATTTATTTATTTATTTATTTACTCATTTATTTATTTTGAGACAGGGTTTCTCTCTGTCACCCAGGCTGGAGTGCAGTAGTTGCATTCATAGCTCAATGTAGCCTCAAACTCCTGGGCTCAAGCAATCCTTCCATTTCAGCCTCTTGAGTAGCTGGGACTACAGGCATGCACCACAACACCAGGCTAAATTTTTTTTTTTTTTTTTGAGACAGAGTTTCGCCCTTGTTGCCCAGGCTGTAGTGCAATGGTGGGATCTTGGCTCACTGCAACCTCTGCTTCCTGGGTTCAAGCGATTCTCCTGCCTCAGCCTCCCAAGTAGCTGGGATTACAGGCATGCACCACCACACCTGGCTAATTTTGTATTCTCAGTAGAGATGGGGTTTCACCATGTTGGTCAGGCTGGTCTCAAACTCCTGATCTCTGGTGATCCACCCTCCTAGGCCTCCTAAAGTGCTAGGATTACAGGCATCAGCCACTACACCCAGCCCTTCTGTAGGGGTCATCATTTTGGGGTCCCTTTGTTATAGCAGTGATATGGCTTGGATGTGTCTCCACCCAAATATCATCTCAAATTGTATTCCCTATTTGTCGGGGGAGGGATCTGGTAGGAGGTGATTGGATCATGGGGGCAGTTTCCCCCATGCTGTTCTCCTGATAGTGAGTGAGTTCTCATGAGATCTGATGGTTTTATAAGTGGCGGTTTCCCATGCTCTCCTTTCTCCTGTAGCCTTGTGAAGAAATTCCCTGCTTCTCCTTCCACCATGATTGTAAGTTTACTGAGGCCTCCCCAGCCATGTGGAACTGTGAGTCCATTAAACCTCCTTTGTTACTTTGTTTACCAATTACCCAGTCTCAGATAGTAACTTTACAGCAGTGTGAGAATGGACTAATACAAGCAGTTCAGTTTATACATGTACCAATATACAGATGACACCAGGAAAAAAGTGGATTTCTTGGTTTTAGCTACTACTGTTTGTCTATTTAGTAAGGCATATTGGACAACAGATATTAATATTACTTTGCATTGCTGCTGTTTTTGCTTTTTTTTTTTCTTGAGACAGAGTTTCGCTCAGTTGCTCGGGCAGGAGTGCAATGGCACGATCTCAGCTCACTGCAACCTCTGCTTCTTGGGTTCAAGTGATTCTCCTGCCTCAGTCTCCCAAGTAGCTGGGATTGCAGGTGTACACCACCACACCTGGTTAATTTTTGTATTTTAGTAGAGATGGGGTTTCACCATATTGGCCTGGCTGGTCTTGAACTCCTGACCTCAGGTAGTCCACCCACCTTGGCCTCCCAAAGTGCTGGGATTACAGGCATGAGCCGCTGCGCCCAGCCACTGTTAATTTTTTAAAAAACAATTCTTTTCCTACACGCTCCCAAAGAAAATAGTTACCCCAAGCAGTGTCTTTGTAAGCTGATTATTTTGTCTCTTCTATGCTGAATTCACTTAGCCTGCTTAGAAGATTCTGGTTTACTCTGAGCTGCTAAAGTGAACCTTTCATTAGTTAGTATGAACACATCATCACTATGTGTCTATCCTGCAATAGCTTGCAGGGGACTATTTAATAGTCTTCCTAAGAAATACTGAATTAATGTCTCCAAAGTGTGTGTTTAAATTTATAAAAACAACCTCTGGGACATTGGCTAAAGAGAATCTCTCCTAAATCCTGTGAAAAACAAGTTATTCTTTTTTCTTTTATAATATAAAAAGATTAGCTGAACCCAGTGGTTTACGCCTGTAATCTCAGCACTTTGGGAGGCTAAGGCAGGCAGATCACATGAGGCCGGGAGTTTGAGACCAGCCTGGCCAACATGGTGAAACCCTGTCTCTACCAAAACATAAAAAAATTAGCTGGGTGTGGTGGTGCACACCTGTAGTCCCAGCTACTCAGGAGGCTGAGGTGGGTGGATTGCTTGAACCAAGGAGGTGGAGGTTACAGTGAGACAAGATCATGCCATTGCACTCCAGCTTGGGCAACAGAGTGAGACCCTGTTTCAAAAAATATAAATGAATAAATAAATAAATAATAAAAAAAAAGATTAAACGATTTGCTTTTTTTTTTTTTTTTACCAGAGCAGTTTATCTCAGTCATAAACAAATTAAAAATGAAAAGATAAAACAAAAAAGTTTCATAATCTTACTATCCAGCAGGTAACTTGGTATATATCATTTCAGTTCTTTATGAATATATGTATATTTGTAAAAATCAGACTATATTGTATGCAGCTTTATGTCTTCTCCCTTAAAATATACCTAGAGATTTTGGTAAATATCTTGATTCTGATTGACTCTAGTCAGCTTAGTAAGCTGTAGAATGCTGACTGGGTAATCTCAGAAGGAAGGGGGCTATCTTCTTATTGAGTAAATTTGGATTTAATACGTAATGTATGCCCTGTACCATTTTCAGTAGTGTGAGGTAGGGAAGAAGAAATGGCATTGATCTATTACTGTAGAAACTTTTTCTTGATTTACAAGCATGAGAATTTGCTTTGCCTGTTTTACGACGCTATTCAACCCTGAATTATGGGCTGTTTATTTTTTCTCTCTCTTTGATTAGAGTCATTAGAGAGTTGTTTGCCTGGTTCAGTCAAAATACAAGTCCAATATTGTTCCTATACATCTTACAGCTTTTCCTTTTGACAAATACAGGAAGACTGGGATGTAGCAGACAGAGCATTTACCAGCTTCCAGGCATTGTCTTAGCACATCACACAACAGGGTTTAAACCTCTAAAAACCCTATGAGGTAGATATTGCCAGTCTCTTAGTCCAATTTTTCAGCTTAGAAAAATGGAGACTTGGAGAGATGAAGCAACGTTTTCTAGTTATTAGCGCTAGTAAGTGTCAGAGCTGAAATGTAAACCCAGTGTGTTTGACTTCTAAATCTACCTTTTAAACACTGTGCTTATTGTCTTCCAAAGCGAAACTAATTTATTTTAAAAACACACTGAAGGCTGGGCACGGTGACTCTCGCCTGTAATCCCAGCTACTCGGGAGGCTGAGTTGAGAATTGCAGGAACCCGGGAGGTGGAGGTTGCAGTGAGCCAAGATCACACCACTGCCCTCCGGCCTGAGTGACAGCACAAGACTCCATCTTGGAAAGAAAAAAAAAAACAGTTAAAAATTTGACAAATGGCTATAGGCATGGTGGCTCATACTTGTAATCCCAGCACTTTGGGAGGCCGAGGCGGGCAGATCACGAGGTCAGGAGATCGAGACCATCCTGGCCAACATGGTGAAACCTTCTGTACTAAAAATACAAAAATTAGCTGGGTGTGGTGATGCACGCCTGTAGTCCCAGCTACTCGGGAGGCTGAGGCAGGATAATCACTTGAACCTGGGAGGCGAAGATTGCAGTGAGCTGAGATTGCGCCACTGCCCTTCAGCCTGGGCAACAGAGCGAGACTCCATCTCAGAATAAAGCAAAACAAAACAAAAAGAAAACACTTTAAAAATTTGACAAATAAAATTGTGTATATTTATTGTGTACCACATGACATTTTGTAATATGTAAACATTGTGGAATGGCTCAGTTGAGCTAATTAACATGTGCATTACCTTACTTATTTGTTTTTGTGATAGGAGCACAAAATCTACTCTCTTAGCAATTTTCAAAATACAAGCTGCACATGCCTGTAGTCCCAGCTACTCGGGAGTCGCAGCTGAGGAAGAGGATCGCTTGAGCCTAGGAGTTTGAGGCTCTGTAGTGCACTATGATTGCACATGTGAATAGCCACTGCACTCCAGGCTGAGCAATAGAGCGAGACCCCATCTCTTAAAAAAGCCAAAAAACCAAAAAAAGTCAACGTGATTAACTATAGTCACCATGTTGTACAATAGATGAAACTAATTTATTTTTGCATCTTGTTCTTCAAATACTCGAATTTCATCAGATGCGTGACACTGTAGATTATAAAACACATCGTTATTTTATGTTCCAATAACAATGAAAAGTGCTAACTGTAATTGTAGAGTGCATCTCAATTTCTGAAGTTACAATGTGAAAAATATGTAGCCTTAGAATCAATGAAATATGCTAACATTATAACTAGAAGAGGCTAATACTATGTCCCCGCTTGCATGGATGAGGCCGACAGTATGAGTTTGGCGGATGCAGTGCATTCTCAGGGGTAAGGTCTAGCAGGCACCACCATACATTTTCAACTCACTTGCAGGAATAGTGGTTGTGCGGTTGGATTTGTCGCTGCAGTTGGATAAGTCATTATTATTCCTGCCAACAGTCCCAGAAGCTTGGAAGCACCAAGCTGCCTAGAGCTACTTGGAAATAATAATAGAGCAAGAGAATAGGGGAATAATGGATGGGGTATGTGCAGCACTTTGTATCTGTGATTTTGAATGTAGGACATATACATCCAGCGGTTCTTTCCCTGCAATGATGTATTGAACAACAACAATAGCAACATTTTATGATTTCTGGGAAATATCTGTCACAAAATTATAGCTAAAGAAGGAAATCAAATCAGTCCAGCAGAATTACTCCAGGAGTGTAGAACGAGATGAACAGAGGGCTGAACACTGAGCCTTGAGAAATGCCTGCAGAGAGTGGGTACGAGGGAGAAGAGAGGGCAGAAAGGTGGGGAAGTGGGAGCGAAAGGGAGGGATGAGGGCTAAACCAGCAAAGAGCTGAAGCCAAGGAGGGGATGAGCTTCCTAAAGGCAGAGGTGGACATAGGGATTGAATGTTACTGAGGGTTCACTGACCAAAGACTGTTTGTTGGTTAAGAAGCTAATGGATCTCATGCCCATAAGGAAAATAGAAGGAGGCAATTTGAAGGCAGAGAAAACTCTTTTCCCCTTTATTATGATTGATTTACTTTTTAGAGACAGAGTCTCACTCTGTTGCCCAGGCTGGATTGCAGTGGCACAATCATAGCTCACTGCAGCCTCCATCTCGTGGGTTCAAGCGCTCCTCCCAACTCAGTCTCCAGGGTAGCTAGGACTACAGGTATGTGCCACCACGCTCGAATAATTTTTAAATTTTTTGTAGAAATGGGGTCTTACTATGTTGCCTATGCTGGCCTCAAACTCCTGAGCTCAAGAAGTCCTCCCGCCTTGGCCTCCCAAAGTGCTGAGATTACAAGAGAGAGCCGCCATGCCTAGCTTCCTTTATTATTTTTAGAAATATTACACAGGTAAGGGTAGGGCCATCTTCCCAAACCTGGCTGGGTAGATCCTCACAATACTAGTTTTTGTATTATGGGTCTTCTTGGTAACATCTGTGCACACTTCCTTCTACCTTTTTTTTTTTGAGGTGGAGTCTCGCTCTGTTGCCAGGCTAGAGTGCAATGATGCAATCTTGGCTCACTGCAACCTCTGCCTCCCGAATTCAAGTGATTCCCCTGCCTCAGCCTCTTGAGTAGCTGGGATTACAGGTGTGCACCATCACGCCTGGCTAATTTTTTGTATTTAGTAGAGATGGGGTTTCATCATGTTGACCAGGATGGTCTCGATCTCCTGACCTCATGATCCATTCGCCTCAGCCTCCCTTTTTCTTTTAGAGATGGTGTCTTGTCCAGGCTGGTCTCAAACTTCTGGCTTGAACTCCTAGCCCAAGTTCAAGTTCACTGTGCCCAGCTTCTTCCATCTTCTGAAAACCTCAGCTCCTGTGATACCCTGATACCTCATGCTTCTGAATGGTCACTCCTGCTTCTTGGACTGAACTGTCACAATTACATTGACCCAATTGTTTTTCTGCTCCCTACACCTTCAATGTTGACTTTCCTTCTGATTTATCCTTAGCCTTTTTCTCTTCCCTATTCTCTGCACACTCTTTGGAAAATCGTTTATACTCATGGCTTCAAAAATTACCATCTGTTTGTTCTTGATGCCTAAAACACATTTCTAGCCCAATCCTCTCCCCTCAGTTTCTGAGTCAGCTTCCTTCTCTCTCTCTCTCCTTTCTTCCTTCATTGCTATTTGATAAATTTTGCAGCTTACCGCTAGCAACGTATCCATGACTCAAGAGAATGTACTTTAGGTATGCATTTTGCCCTCAGCTTGATTTTACTTTTCCTATCCTCATTTTCCCTCCCACTCTCCAAAATCATTTATCTAGACTTTAATCGTTTTCCTGTCTTTAGTGTTGGTTCACTTTATTTTTCAACTGTGAGCTCCGAACCAGGCAAATCAGATCAAATGTGAGGGAAATTCTTCAATGTCTTACTATTGCCTACAGGTTAAAACAGAAATGCCTTTACCTGGGACACAAGTCCCTTCATACCTAGCTGACATCACTGGGATCTGTTTCCCAGCTTGATTTTTGACTCAGGAATGCTGAACTACTTGTAGCTGTTGTTCATATATTTCTTTTTCTTTCTTTTTTTTTTTTTTTTTGTTTGAGACGGAGTCTTGCTATGTTGTCCAGGCTGGAGTGCGGAGGCATGATCTCGACTCACTGCAACCTCCGCCTCCAGGATCAAGTGATTCTCCTGCCTCAGGCTCCCAAGTAGCTGGGATTATAGCTGCCTGCCACCATGCCTGGCTAATTTCTGTATTTTTAGAAGAGACGGGGTTTCATCATGTTGGCTAGGCTGGTCTCAAACTCTTGACCTTAAGTGATCTGCCCGCCTCAGCCTCCCAAAATGCTGAGATTACAGATGTGAACCACCACGCCTGGCCCTGACCTCCCCTATTTAATTTGCTGGACACACTCATACCTATCTTCAGTTCTTCCTCTGTAAAGCTTTCCCCTGACTCCCAGTTCAGATGCCTCCTTTCTTAGGTTCCAACTACACCTTTTTCTGCTTTGTCCACAGAAAGCTTCTTCAGGGGTTTACTTCAATTTTAAAAATTGCCATTTATTTAGGTTGCATATCAAAAAATCAAGTTCTTTCTTTTCAGGTCAATTTAGAAATTTCTGTTTATAAATCTAGCAAATCGCAACACTGTAGGAGGGGCGCCTTTGATTAATATTTGGTCCCGTTTATAAATCTAAACTTATACTTATTTGAAACTGCAATAATAACCCATTAATGTATTTATTTCCCTTTAAAGTAACTCAGATGTCTGGCTGTTAAACTTTCCAAAATGTTTAATTATCTCTTTTTTTTCTGGAGATGGTGGGCCTTGCTGTGTTGCTCAGACTGGTCTTGAACTCCTGACCTCAAGTGATCCTCCTGCCTCAGCCTCCTTGAGTAACTGGGATTACAGGTGTGTGCCAACTTGCCTGACTAAAATGTTTAATTTTTATAAATTTAATCATTAAACATGACCATATAGCCAGCCTTAACTCTAAGTGCCAATATTACATAAAACGTAGTAAACTTTCAACTTAAAAACGTAAGTCTAGGCTGGGTATGGTGGCTCACGCCTGTAATCCTAGCACTTTTGGTGACGAGACAGGATGATCTCTTGAGCCCAAGAGTTCGAGACCAGTCCGGGTAACATAGCAAAACCCCCATTCAAAAAAAAATTGAAAAAGTAGTCAAGAGTGGTGGTGTGTGCCTGCAGTTCCAGCTACTAGGAGGCTGAGGTGGGAGGATGGTTGGAGCCCAGGAGTTTGCAGCTGCAGTGAGCCACTGTGCCACTGCGCTCCCGTCTGAGTGACAGAGTGAGACCCTGTCTCTACTGAAAAAATCCCACAGAAACCCAAATATATATATTTATATAAAAAATATTTCAACATGTGAATTTTCGGGGGAACAAATACTCAGTCCATAACAAGTATTATAAGTACTATATTATTAGTATGTCCAGATTCCTTAATACTGAGATATCAGTAGTACAAGTTTCACTCCCTTAAAAATTTCTTTCTTTCTTTTCTTTTTTTTTTTTTTGAGACAGAGTCTTGCTCTGTTTCCCAGGCTACAGTATAGTGGCACAGTCTTGGCTCGCTGCAACCTCTGCCTCCTGGGTTCAAGCAATACTCCTGCTGCAGTCTCCCAAGTAGCTGGGAGTACAGGCACCTGACGCTATACCCAGCTGATTTTTGTATTTCTAACAGAGATGGGGTTTTCCCATGTTGACCAGGCTGGTCTCGAACTCCTGACCTCAAGTAATCCACCCACCTCGGCCTCCCAAAGTGCTGGGTTTACAAGCGTGAGCCACTGTGCCTGGTGCTCTTAAACATTTCTATACTTCATTTTGAATTCTCTCAAGGTTAAATACTCTTGTCCACTAAAGAACAATCACAGTTAGGGATTGCCCTCTCAAGATAATTTTTTGGGAGGATGCAACAGAATCCATGTCTACAATAGAGTGGGAATACCTTGAGCCCTACCCTAGGTGCTATGTCAGTGATTCCATAACTTACAGAAGGTGGCACATAATTTCATATCCTTTAAGTTCAAGTTTTACATTACCAAATCTTCTACTATCTCTTTACAGTGTCTATAAGCCCACATCCACTGACTGGATTTTGGATACTTTTTTTCCTAGCTCTAAATATCCCTGAGCCTGATAGAATTCTAACCGCTCCCCTGCAGTAGGTTTCCTGTCTGGGAGAACTGCACAGTTCTTCCAAATATAAAATTATTTCCAATTTAATTCTGCAACTCTCTCATGAAAGAGTCACAACTTCTCCTGTTACCTGGGATACGTCATAAGCACACAATAAATGTTGGGCCAATTAATGGCATGGCTGAGTGTGCAAACGGATACCAGGTAACACAGAAGAATTTTTATAACTGCTACTTATTTTTCTCTCCCTTCAAAGTATAGCATGGTGGTTAAAAGCCTGGGTTTTGCAGTCAGACAGTCCTGGGTTTACATTTCCTGACACTTATTAATTAGGTGACATTGGGCTAATTATTAAGCCTATCTGAGCATCAGTTCCTTATCTGTAAAATGGAATGGCAGGACCATTATAGGGTGGTTGCAGATAAAATTATATGTTTAAGTATATACATGGACACATATGTATTATAAGCTGAAATGTGTGCTCCCAAAATTCATATATTGAAGCCCTAACCCCTTCTATCTCAGAATGTGATTATATTTGGAGATAGGATCTTTAAAGAGGTAATTAAGTTAAAATGAAGCTCAAGGTGGGCTCTAATCCAAATGGACTGGTGTCAGCCAGGCGCAGTGGCTCACGCCTGTAATCCCAGTGTTTTGAGAGGCTGAGGCAGGCAGATCACTTGAGGAGTTCAAGACCAGACTGGCCAACATAGCAAAACCCCATCCCTACTAAAAAATACAAAATTATCTGGGTGTGGTGGTACACACCTGTAATCCCAGCTACTCGGGAGGCTGAGGCAGGAGAATCATTTGAACCCAGGAAGCAGAGGTTGCAATGAGCTGAGATAGCGCCGTTGCACTCCAGCCTGGGTGACAGAGTGAAACTCTATCTCCAAAAACAAAACAAAGCAAAACAAAAACAAAAACAAGACCCAAATGGACTGGCGTCCTTATAAGAAGAGGAGGCTGGGATACACAGAGAGACAGCAGGGGCATATGTGCACAGAGGGACAGCCACATGAAGAAGCAGCAACAAGGCAGCTATCTGCAAGCCAAGGAGGGAGGCCTCAGAGGAAACCAGCCCTGCTCACCACCTTGATCTTGGATTTTCAGCCTCTAGAACTGGAAGAAAAATAAATTTCTATTGTTTAAGTCAGCCAGTTAATGATTTCGTTATGGTAGCTCTAGTAAACTAATTTTCTGTATTTATATCCAGCTTAGTACAGTAGCGTAACTCAATAAATGGTATCGGGGGAAACTGCCCCCAATATTTCAACGTAGGTTCTTTCTATTTTCCATAAGTGTCAACTGGCTGAGAAATAAAGAGAAAGAGTACAAAGAGAGGAATTTTACAGCTGGGCCACTGGGAGTGACGTCACATATCGGTAGGACCGTGATGCCCACCTAAGCCTCAAACCAGCAAGTTTTTTATTAAGGGTTTCAAAAGGGGAGGGGATGTAAGAACAGGGAGTAGATCACATGCTTCAAAGGGCAAAAAGGAGAACTACTGATAAGGGTCCAACAAAGATCAAAAGGCAAAGGGTAAAAGCAGAACTGATAAGGGTCTATGTTCAACGGTGCACGTATTGTCTTGATAAACATCTTAAACGACAGAAAACAGTGTTCGAGAGCAGAGAACTGGTCTGACCACAAATTTACCGGGGCTGGGTTTTTCCCCACCCTAGTAAGCCTGAGGGTACTGCAGGAGACCACAGCGCATCTCAGTCCTTATCTCAACCACATAATACAGACATTTCCAGAGCGGCTGTTTATAGACCTCCCCTGAGGAATGCATTCTTTCCCCAGGGTATTAATATTAATATTCCTTGCTAGGAAAAGAATTTAGCGATATCTTCCCTACTTACACGTATGTTTATAGGCTCTCTGCAAGAAGAAAAATATGGCTATTTTTGCCCAACCCCACAGGCAATCAGACCTTATGGTTGTCTTCCCTTGTTCCCTAAAAATTGCTATTATTCTGTTCTTTTTCAAGGTGCACTGATTTCATATTGTTCAAACACACATGTTTTACAATCAATTTGTACAGTTAACACAATTATCACAGTGGTCCTGAGGTGACGGACATCCTTAGCTTATGAAGATAACAGAATTAAGAGATAAAAGTAAAACAGGTGTAAGAAATTATAAAAGTATTATTTGGGAACCGATAAATGTCCATATTAAAATGAAATCTTCACAATTTATGTTCCTCTGCCACAGCTCCAGCTGGTCCCTCCATTTGGGGTCCCTGCCTTCCTGCAACAAAATGGTAGTCATTATAACTATTATTTAACTTTCCAATGAAACCACTGCCCCCCAAAAAAGGTTATCCCACAAGTAATATGCAAACTGTTCCTTTTTTTTTTGAGACAGAGCTTTGCTCTGTCGCCCAGGCTGGAATGCAATGGCGCAGTCTCAGTCCACTACAACCTCTGCCTCCTGGGTTCAAGCAATTCTCCTGCCTCAGCCTCCCAAGTAGCTGGGACTACAGGTGCCTGCCACCATGCCCAGCTAATTATTGTGGTTTTAGTAGAGATGGGGTTTCACCGTATTTGCCAGACTGGTCTGGAACTGCTGACCTTGTGATCCACCTACCTTGACCTCCCAAAGTGCTGGGATTACAGGTGTGAGCCACCACGCCCGGCCAGCAAATTTTTCGTTGCTTTCTGGGTTAAACATAGGCATGCCTCTTGTCTGCCTGATCTCAAGCATCCCTGGCTGCGAGCCCTCCCTGATCTCCAGGGAGATATCTTTGCTCCTCCTCTGGGATCGGGGTCTGCCTAGACTGTTTCTCAGTTGCCGTCATCATATGTCTCCATAACCATCTCTCTCACCGAACCGGGCTTTATGCATCTTTGTATTCCAGGCACCCAGTGCAGCATGTCAGGAAATTCAATTCAATAAACTGAGAAATAAGTTCACTGAGAGTTTAGGTTTATTTACTTTATCTTGTTAACAACTGCAATGATAACACTGCGGGTTAGGGAGCAACTTTCATGTTTAGTCTCAAACATTTTCTCAAGAGTCAGTGCCGGGGCCTCCTAGCATTGCTGTGAGCTTGGGACGTTCTTAGCTGCTTCAAACAAGAAGATATAGCCTGTTTAACTTGCCAGGGCTCATATAATAGAGGCCTGGTCACATCTGGGCATGTACAAGACTTGCTTCATTTACCTGGAAATTGCACGTATCTCTTCTTCATAATTAGGTTTCTGAAATATTCCTTGTTTTTCAGAGACTCAAGCTATCAGCCAACTAGGAGCTAGCAATAACTCTTAACCAATGGCAAAAAGGTCAGCTATTTCCTGTGCTGTTGTTACCGTTTATAACAGGGCGGACACAATTTGCTGGGGGAAGACAGATTTGAACTGTCATTATAGATTTTCTCTCCTTGTGTGTGACTTGGCAGAACACTGACATTGGGTCCTCCCTGAATGTCATTTTGAACCGAATATGCGCCCCTAACTTTCCTTCCAACCAGGCAACGACGGCACAATTTCTTGGCTGTATCTTGTTTGCTTTTCAGCAACAGCAAGCCAAGAGCCATCCCAGCACAGAAATAACTGGGATGCCTTTTGTTTCTTTGGCAACTGTTATATCACTCTTGTCTGTCTTTATTTGATGAGAAGGTAGTGGAGAAAAAAATGATAATGATCATCTCACACAATATGTAGGTATTTTTAAACCAGTCTTATACTTGAAAATAATTTTCTAATACATCAGGAAAATACCAAAGAAAAATATAAGGAAAAGGGAAGAATAGGATTATTGTTAGAAAATATAAAATACCATACTTGCCTTTAGAGAAAAATTTATAGTGTAATCAAATGAGCCAATACCAAGGTGTTTTAATAATTTAAAATATTATTTTTATATACCCTACCACTTAAAATACTTGGCAGGAATCTAACAAATGAAATGTAAACCTTTCCTATATTTCTTTTACATACCATCAATATAGCTTACTACAATTTTGCTTCCTTTACTCACACACTTAAGAATGAAGTGCTATCCTAAAGCAGAAGAAAATAAAGGCACATCAAATATGCATGCTGCCTATTAACATCTGTTTATTCTAATTTAATTTTTTTCTTTTTTGAGATGGAGTCTCCCTCTGTCACCCAGGCTGGAATGCAGTGGCACGATATCAACTCACTGCAACCTCTGCCTCCCTGGTTCAAGCGATTCTCCTTCCTCAGCCATGTAGCTGGGACTACATGCATGTGCCACCAAGCCTGGCTAATTTTTGTATTTTTAGTACAGATGGAGTTTCATCATGTAGTCCATCATGTAGTCTCAAACTTCTGACCTCAAGTGATCTTCTGCCTCGGCCTTCCAAAGTGCTGGGATTACAGGCATGAGCCACCACCATGCCCAGCCTATTTTAATATTAATGCAGTATCAATAAACTCAGAAAGCTGATTGCACTAATAGGATAATGGTAATTTTCATTATATAAGGAAAGTACTTAATTATCTATCTTGATCACAATTTGGAATAAACACTTGTCTGGTCTAGCAATAAACTGGGCACTTTCTTTAGCCAAAAAAAAAAAAAAAAAAAAAAAGAGTCAGATGTTATCCATTGATACTGTCTGGATATTTCTCCCCTCCACATCTCATGTTGAAATGTGAGCCCCACTGTTGGAAGTTGGACCTAATGGGAGGTGTCTGGGTCCTGGGGGTGGATCCCTCGTGAATGGCTTGGTGCCCTCACCACAGTAATGATTTCATGCCAGATCTGGTTGTTAGGGTCTAGCACCTTCTCCTCCTCTCTCTTGCTTCTGCTCTCGCCATGTGACGCGCCTGCTCCCCGGACACTTTCCTCTGTGATTATAAACTCCCTGACCCCTTACCAGAAGCCAGACAGATGCTGGTGCCATGCGTGTGCATCCTGCAGAACTGTCAGCCAAATAAACCCCTTTTCTGGGCTGGGTGCGGTGGCTCATGCCTATAATCTCAGCACATTGGAAGGCCGAGATGGACAGATCACTGAAGGTCGGGAGTTTGAGACCAGCCTGGCCAACATGGTAAAACCCCATCTGTACTATAAATACAAAAATTAGCTGGGCGTGGTGGTGGGCACCTGTAATCTCAGCTAGTTGGGAAGCTGAGGCAGGAGAATTGCTTGAACCTGGGCCAAGGCAGAGGTTGCAGTGACCCGAGATTGTGCCACTGCAATCCAGCCTGGGTGAAGAGTGAGACTCTGTCTCAAAAAAATAAAAAATAAAAATAAAAAACCTCCTTTTCTTTATAAATTACCCAGTCTCAGGTATTCCTTTATAGCAATGCAAAATGAACTAACATATCCATAAAGGCAATGACCAGGTGAAGAAAAATGATGGCGGAGTCTGCTTCACCAGACTCTGTTCTCCCAGTCTTCCTTAGTATTAGAATACTACTGCGGATTTTGGCTGCATTTGCAGGGGCTACATTCCCCCGGCTCATGTCCCACTTTGCAGCAAGCTGTGGCTATACAACCCAGCTCTCATAGATGGAATATGAACAGAAATGTTGGGAGCAACTTCCCATTTACTTGTTTGAGAGGAAGTCTCTAGCCCTGAACTCAACTCTCTTGCCCCTATTCTTGCAGTCTGGCTTGGCCACAACTTGGACATCCTTGGAAGTCATGTGTGGATGGACTGCCATGGGCCACCCTGGAAAGGGGACAAACCCACCTGAAATTCTTAAATTGGACTGTTAGATGAGTAAGACATAAACTTTTATCTTGTTTGAGCCATTGAATTTTTGGGTCTCTTTGTTATAGCAGCTATCATTTCCTCACCCATACAGAGGCTAAAGCACTACACATATACACAATTGTCTGGAGCACATAATCGTATAAGTCCAGCACCTTAAGGTAGCGTAGGCACTCCCTCCTTCTCTTGCTTCCTTTGGCACTGCTTGTCCAATATTGGCTTTGGTATCCACCTGTAAACCTACTTTTTTTCTCTTTTCTTTTGACCAGGAAAAATGCCTGCAGCATTGTCAGCCTCTAACCTCCGACTTCCAGGCTTTGCCCTCTCTTTATTCCCCTCTCACTAGCAGCTAGAGTATTATTTTTGAGGTTGAGTGAAAGTAGCCGCCGGTGGCTGTGTGCCCCAGTGACTTCTCCCTATAGCACCATAGAGATGGTGTCTCTGTGGTTGTTGCAAAACCCAGACCTTGACTGGGCGTGGTGACTCGGACCTGTAATCCCTGGACTTTGAGAGGCTGAGGTGGGAAGATCATCTGAGACCAGGATTTCAAGACCAGCTTGGGCAACAAAGTGAGACCCCATCTCTACAAAAACTTTAAAAAAAAAAAAAAAAATCAAACAAACAAAAAAACCCAGCCAGGCACGGTGGTACACGTCTTTAATCCCAGCTACTCAGGAGTCTCAGTTGGGAGGGTCACTTGAGCCTTGAAAAAAAAAAAAAAATCCCAGATCTTTACTAACTCTATGTCCTCTCCAGCCAGGGATGTTTAATACACTGTAAAGTCTGAATAGGCTGCCCCTGGGACAAGGGCCTGAGCAAGGGAGGCAAGGTAGACATGCTAGGCTGAGGGAACCACAACATCATGACCAAGAATGCATTTTTTTTTTTTTTTTTGTGAGACAGAGTCTTGCTCTGTCACTCAGGCTGGAGTGCAATGGTGCAATCTCGCCTCACTGCAACCTCCACTTTCCCATTTCAAGCAATTCTCCTGCCTCAGCCTCCCAAGTAGCTGGGATTACAGGCATGTGCCACCATGCCCAGCTAATTTTTTGTATTTTGAGTAGAGATGGGGTTTCACCTTGTTGGCCAGGCTGCCCGAACTCCTGACCTCAGGTGATCCACCTGCCTTAGCCTCCCAAAGTGCTGAGATTTACAGACGCGAGCCACTGCGCCCAGCCAAGACTGCATTTTACCGCCTCAGTGACATCACTCTCCCGCCTGCAAACTGCTCTTACCTCTTTCTTTCCTCTTTGTGATTCCTCATTTTACTCCTCCCAGCAGATAACTTCATCCTCCAAAGTGAGAACATTTTTCTGATTATTCCTAAAATATATTATTATTATCATTTTGAGATGGAGTCTGACTGTTGCCCAGGCTGGAGTGCAGTGGCACGATCTTGGCTCACTGCAACCTCTGCTTCCCAGGTTCAAGTGATTCTCCTGCCTCAGCCTTCCTGAGTAGCTGGGAATACAGGCATGTGCCACCATGCCCGGCTAATTTTGTGTTTTTAGTAGAGATGGGGTTTCTCCAGTTTGGTCAGGCTGGTCCCAAACTCCCGACATCAGGTGATCCGCCCTCCTCGGCCTCCCAGAGTTCTGGGATTACAGGCATGAGCCACTGCACCTGGCCAGAAAAACTTTTCTTTAGGCTGGAGGGAGTTCGATAAATTTAGGACTACAAAAGCTTTAGTGACAGGGAGTGGGGAGAAGGCATGAATTCATTGGCTGTTGAGATCCATGTTGCTCTTTTCCTCTCTGCGTATGTATCACAGTGTCTAGACTTACATGGTAAAGGAGGGCACTAAAACGCAATACGATCCAATTAGAAGTGCCACATTCCATTAAGCTTCTTCTGTTTGCCTGTTTCCTTCCTACTTCCAATCATTGTGAGTACCAGCTAGGTTTCTGGCCGTTTCTTTATTCTTGATGGTGTGATAACAGCAAAATAGGATGAGAAGAACATTCAGATGTGGAAAACTGCGTTGCATAGGCTGATCATACAATGTCTGAATCGGTAACAGGGGACCTTTCAGCTTGCATCAAGAGACCCCGAAATCTCAGCTCATGGATTGCCATCCAATTTATTAAGGCTGTCCTCTTGTCCTCCTAGCTACCTGCCTGGCCATTGCACTGTTTTCTTTACAAACCAGGATTCCTGAGTGCGGTCCGACACAGGGCTCCCTCTCTTGTTCCTTTCAAAGCCTCAGTGTCAGTGTCTCCTGCCCTAAAGTGAACATGGAAGCTCTCAGTTACCAAAAGGTTGGTTGCCAAATACACTGCTGGGATTTGATACCATAGCAAAGTATAAGAAGCTCGGGGTAGCCTTTTAGGTTTGAGAGACTGAAAAATAATTTTAGTATTTAGAATGTAAAGAAAAGCACTTCTTTCTTCCTTCTTTCCTTTTTTAAAGACAGGGTCTTGCTATGTTGCCCAGGCTGGAGTTCAGTGGCGTGATCACAGTTCACTACAGCCTTGAACTCCTGGGCTCACGCAATCCTCCTGGGTAGCTGGAACCATGCTTATCACTATGCCTGCTAACTTTTCTTTCCCTTTCCCTTTCCCTTTCCCTTTCCCTTTTCCTTTCCTTTCCTTTCTTTCTCTTTCTCCCTCTCTCTCCCCTTCCTTCCTTCCTTCCTTCCTTCCTTCCTTCCTTCCTTCCTTCCTTCCTTCCTTCCTTCCTTCCTTCTCACTTTCTTTTTTTCTGTGAGACAGGGTCTCACTGTGTTGCCCATTCTTATCTCGACTTGTCTTGACTTCTTGTCTTGAACTCTTGGCCTCAAGCAGTCCTCCCACCTCGGCCTCCCAAAGCACTGGGACAATAGGGGCGAGTCACCCCATCCAGCTAAGAAAAGCACTTCTGATCCTCAGTGTGTCCTGTGTTCTGGCAGAACTGCTTGCAAACCTTAGCATCAGCCCCATGTGGCACCACTGAAGCTAGGCACCCAGGGTTACACAGTCGGCATTTGCTAAGGGCCGTCTGAACGCGACATGAGCTTGAGCAGGAAGCTTTTCTACTCGGTATAGTACATTGCGTGGTCCTTCCTGCTTCCCAGAGATATGTCTACCTGGAACCTCTGAATGCGATTTTAGTTGGAATAACGGCCTTTGCAGATATAACTAAGGTAAGAATCTCAAGATGAGGTCATCCTGGGTTAGGGTGGCCCCTAAAACCAATGATGAGTTTCTGTATGAGGCAGCAAAGGGGAATACAGAGAGACACAAGGGAGAAGGCCACGAGAAGATGGGGGCGGAGACTGGAGTGATGCAGCTTCATGACAAGGAGTGCCTGGGACCACTAGAGGCTGGCAGAGGCAAGCAAGGCTCCTCCTGTAGAAGTTCTGGAGGGAGCACGGCTTTGCTGCCACCTTGTTTCCAGATTTCTGGCTTCCAGAACTGTCAGGGAATACATTTCTGATGTTTTAAGCACCAAGTTTGTGGCAATTTGCCATGGCAGCCAAATGAAAGAAATGTACTCATCCCATGTGAAGATCTCACCCTCCGTCTGATCCTTGATCACTATCAAGTAATTTATTCATTTATTAATTATTATTATTATTTGAGACAGAGTCTCTCTTTGTCGCCTCAGCTCACTGCAACTTCCACCTCCCTGATTCAAGAGATTCTCCCACTTCAGCCTCCCAGGTAGCTGGGATTACAGGCGCACACCACCACACCCAGCTAATTTTTGTATTTTTATTAGAGATGGGGTTTCACCATGTTGGTCAGGCTGGTCACAAACTTCTGACCTCAAGTGATCTACCTGCCTCGGCCTCCCAAAGTCCTGGGATTACAGGAATGAGTCACTGTGCCCAGCCTGTTTATTTATTTATTATTTTGAGACAGGGTCTTGCTCTGTCTCCCAGGGCTGGAGTGCAGAGGCATGATCATAGCTCACTCTAGTCTCAACCTCCTGAGCTCAAGTGATCCTCCCACCTCAGCCTCCCTAGTAGCTGGGACTACAGGCATGTGCCACCATGCCTGGCTAATTTTTAAATTTTTTTGTAGAGACAAGGTCTTGCAATGTTGCCCAATCTGGTCTCGAACTCCTGGGCTCAAGCCATTCTTATGCCTCAGCCTCCCAAAGTGCTAGGGTTACAGGTGTGCATCACTATGACTGGCCACTAACAAGTAACTTACATTTGAAAAATTATTTCCCTGTCTAGGTAAACCCTAAAGTATACTTTTCCAAAAGCAGAAGCTGACAGTTCTTGGAATGGCTGAAGTTTTATTTTTATTTATTTATTTATTTATTTATTTATTTATTTTATTGAAATGGAGTTTCACTCTTGTTGCTCAGACTGGAGTGCAATGGTACAATCTCAGCTCACTGCAACCTCCACCTCCTGGGTTCAAATGATTCTCCTTCCTCAGCCTCCCGAGTAGCTGGGATTACAGGTGTGAGCCACCACCCCTGGATAATTTTTGCATTTTTAGTAGAGACGGGGTTTTACCATGTTGGCTGGGCTAGTTTTGGACTCCTGACCTCAGGTGATCCACCCGCCTTGGCCTCCCAAAGTGCTAGGATTACAGGTGTGAACCACCGAGACTGGCCTGGCTGACGTTTTAGAGAGAAGAGGTGGAGATGTTTTAGAGGTTGGCTATCCGGCCAGTTAGAAAGGACCTCATGGGTTTGCAGTGTCCTGTTGAGGTTAGCATGGCCCACAGTTCTGTTCCCAGGTTTACAAAATAAGAAACCTTCACCTTATTAGCATACCCAGCGTTGAATACGTTCTTCAGGGATAACCTGCAATAAAAGTAAAGTCACAACCAAGAGATGTATGAACTAGATAGGATAGGAGACATAGCTCTGTAGTGATGGGGATACTCACATACCTTTTTCGTGTCTCCCTCTTTCTAGACTTAATATACTAGTCAGCCTAAATAAATAATCAAAGGCTAAGTGCGGTGGCTCACATCTGTAATCCCTACACATTGGGAGGCTGAGGCAGAAGGATTGCTTGAGCCCAGGAATTTGAGACCAATCTGGATGACATAGCAAGGCCCCATTTCCACACACACACAAAAAAAAATTAGCCAGGTATGGTGGTGGTGTGTGCCTGCGGCTCTGGCTTCTCAGGAGGCTGAGGAGGGAAGATCATTTGAGCCCAGGAGTTCGAGGGTGCAGTGAACTATGACTGCATCACTGCACTCCAGCCTGGGCCACAGAGCAAGACTCTGCCTCTTAATAATAACTAACAAATAATAATTAGAATATTACTTGGTGTGAGAGTTAACTGTTGATACTTACCCATGTTCATGTCGTCTTCCTCTTCCTTGATGTACTGCTAGACAACATTGCCTGCCCCTTGCTCCTTCCTGTCATCTAGATGGGGCCATATGAGGAGTTCTCTCTACTGGAATATGAGCCAAAGTGATGTGTGTTACCTCTGGGCCAAGAGTCTTAGGAGTGGGTGTGCTTTCTCCACCATTGCTCATCCCCCCATCCATCAGCTCAATGGACGGTACTTCAGGGAGCGTGTGGAGGGTGGTGCCACAGTATTAAATGGTCCTTGGTCCCTGAATGACTTTGTGGAGTACAGCCTACTCCTGGCCCAATTCTCATTGGAATGTGATGTGACAGAGACATAAAACTTTTATGGCTGTAAGCCAGTGCATTTCAGAATTATCCATTATAACAGCTAGCATAACTTACCCTAAGTCATGTATGTGGTCAGCATGGAATTAGAGAAAAGGGATTTGGATAGCCATAAAGAATGTTCCATTGGGATGATGGTAAATCTGGTGAATCGCTCCTTCCCTGCAAATGGAACCCAGTTTTCCAGAACCACCAGTATGCTTATGGTTTCATCACAAGCTCTTTGGAGCTCCCAGTTTTCTGAGTATCCTTCTGCTAAAAACACTCTTCAAACAGGGCTCATTCCAGTGGTCTAGGCTGCAGCTCCTGGTTGGAGTCACATCCAGCTATGCTTTCTGTGCCCCGATCAGCTGGATTAGAGTTGGAGATTCTCAGAATTTCAGAATTGAGATGCAGAGATTCTCCATTCAGAAGCTCAGAATTCCCAGATTCTTAGAATCTCCAAAAGGTAAAATCTTTTGGGCTGCCTTTTCAGGTGACTGGTCTAAACATTGACATATCATCATGCATACAACATTCTTTTTCCTCTTTTTTAATTGTAAAATTAATATCTGACATGGTAAAAAAAAAAAAAAAAAAAAAGGCTAGAACCGAGAAGGCAAGTCATTCCTTCCTTTTCACCCATCCCCAGAGGTAAACTGTGTTAATAATCTCTTGTTTATTCTGCTAAAAATTTTGAATGCATATATTTGTGCATATATGTATGTTTCATTTAAAACACAAATAAATGGTATTTCTCTATACCTATTTACTATTATTATTATTATTTTTACCTTGCTGTTTAAGCTTTTCATTGACTATCATATCTTAGGGGCCTTTAAAGGATCAGAGGGGCCGGGCGCAATGGCTCATGCCTGTAATCCCAGGACTCTGGGAGGCCTAGGCTGGTGGATCGCTTGAGTCTAGGAGTTGGAGACCAGCCTGGATGACATGGCGAAACCCCGTCTCTATAAAACTTACAAAAATTGGCCGGGTGCGGTGGCTCACGCCTGTAATCCCAGCACTTTGGGAGGCCGAGGTGGGCGGATCACGAGGTCAGGAGATCGAGACCATCCTGGCTAACACAGTGAAACTCCATCTCTACTAAAAATACAAAAAAAAAAAAAAAAAAAATGCCGGGCGTGGTGGCAGGCACCTGTAGTCCCAGCTACTTGGGAGGCTGAGGCAGGAGAATGGCGTGAACCCAGGAGGTGGAGCTTGCAGTGAGCTGAGATTGCGCCACTGCACTCCAGCCAGGGCCACAGAGCAAGACCCCGCCTCAAAAAAAAAAAAAATTACAAAAATTAGCCAGGAGTGGCAGTGCATGCTTGTAGTCCCAGCTACGCGGGAGGCTGAGGTGGGAAGATTGCCTGAGCCTGGGAGGCAGAAGTTGCAATGAGCCAAGGTCGTACCACTGCATTTTAGCCTGGGCAACAGAGAGACCCTATCTCAAAAAAAAAAAAAAAAAAAGGATCAGAGATGAATAAACATATTTCTTGTCTTTCGGTAGTATGTCAGGGGGCTGATAAATCAGGAGTATAAATGACCTAAAGAGCAGAGTATATGATTAGTAGCATTTGGGAGGCACAGTGGGCTATCTATTTGAAGGATAAAGCAATTATATGAGGTTTTCTGAGGAATGTATGGAAAAAACTCTCATTTACTGAGCATCTTCTCTGTGCCAGGTACTGCACTAAGTGCTTCTTGCACAGTATCTTTTTAAGTTACAATACCTGAGTAAGGAAGGTATTATTGTCTTATCCCCATTGTACAGATTAAAAACATGGAAGCAGCCAGGCGCAGTGGCTCATGCCTATAAACCCATCACTTTGGAGACTGAGGCAGGTGGATTGCTTGAGGCCAGGAGTTCGAGACCCGCCTGGCCAACATGGTGAAACCCCGTCTCTACTAAAAATACAAAAAATTAGCTGGGCATGATGGCGGGCGTCTGTAATCCCAGCTACTTGGGAGGCTGAGGCAGGAGAATTGCTTGAATCCGGGAGGCGGAGGTTGCAGTGAGCCCAGGTAGTGCCACTGCTCTCCAGCCTGGGCGACAAGAGGAAAACTCCATCTAAAAAAATAAATAAATTAATTAATTAATTAAAAATAAATAAATAAATAAAATAAAACAAAAAATGGAAGCTCGGCTGGGATGATGGCTCATGCCTGTGATCCCAGCACTTGGAAAGGCTGAGGCAGGTAGATCGCTTGAGCCCAGGAGTTCGAGACCAGCTTGGGCAACATGGTGAAACCTGTTTCTATTAGCCAGGTGTGGTGACATCTGCCTGTAGTCCCAGCCACTCAGGAGGCTGTGGTGGGAGGATCGCTGGAGCCCCAGAGGCAGAGGTCGCAGTGTCGCAGTGAGCCGAGATCACACCACTGCACTCCAGACGGGGTGACAGAGAGATCCTGTCTCAAAACAAAACAAAACAAAACAATAACAAAACAACAACAACCAAACCAAAACAAATCTACCCGAAACATGGAAGCTCAGAGTGGACAAATAACTTGCCCATGGTCACATAACTAGCAGGTGGTTTAACAGAGATTTTAACTTCAAAGCCCATGTACACTTTTCACTTTACCGGGCTCTCAACAAAAATTCAAAATGACTTACACAGAGACCAGGCCTCTGAGTAGCAGATTAGAATCATTACAGGTATTGGGTATGGAGGCATGTGCCTGTAATCCCAGCTACTTGGGAGGCTGAGGCAGGAGGATTGCTTGAGGCCAGGAGTTAGAGGCTGCAGTGAGCTGTGATTGTACCACTGCACTCACATTCCAGCCTAGGCAACAGAGTGAGACCTCTTCTCTTAAAAAAAAAAAAAAAAAGAAGAAGAAGAAGTTATTTGATAAGTTGTTTGATAAATTATTAGGTAGGTCTTTCACCTCTATGATCAATGTTAGCTGTTTCTTTTAACAAGGAAGCTCTTCTGTTGTCTCTTTGAGAATAGGAGGCTGGGTGGCCTCGGGCAAGACTCTGAACACATGTTTGTCAATTTTGATATGGAGAGTATGATAGTGAGTGACCTCCAAGGATGAGTCTGAACATTCAACTTGTTAATACACACAAAGTCCTTGAAAGAATGCCAGACACATAGTAAGCGTCGTAAGGTATTGGCTATCATGATTACCAGAGATGTCTGTGGATTTGAGAAAAGGAAGGGAAGTAGGAATAGGAGAGGCAACAAAATTGAGGCCTGAAGAGAAGGATCAGATGCTGAGAGGGCCCTTAAACCGACATGCAGCCAGAAGGCAGTTGGGAAAGTAGGCAGAAATTAAGGAACATACCCTACACCATCCCCGTGCACCGCCCCGGTGCAGCCTGATGTTCAGTTTCATGTATCCCTGGCCTCCTGTGCTCCCCTGCTGGTTGGAGCCTTAATAGCTGCTCAGAAATCTTCTCTTTGCTGTTCACTCCTTGGTGATTGGAGGTGAAAGGAATGCAAAATGGTGTAAATCAAACAGGAAGCCCCTTTTTAGTCTCCTGCTGGATCCCAGTCAAAGGAGGAGGACATCATCTATGGTAGACTGAATAAAGAAAATGTGGTCCATATACACCATGGAATATGGAATACGCCATAAAAAAGAGTGAGATCATGTCCTTTGCAGGAACATGAATGGAGCTGAAAGCTGTTATCCTTAGCGAACTAACACAGAAACAGAAACCCAAATACAACATGTTTTCATTTGTAAGTAGGGGCTAAATGATGGGAATACGTGGACACATAAAGGGGAACAACACACACTGGGGTGTACCGGAGGGTGAAGGATGGGAGATGGGAGAGGATCAGGAAAAATAACTAATGGGTACTAGGCTCAATACCTGGACGATGAAATAATCTGTACAACAAACCCCCATGACAATGAATTTACCTATGTCACAAACCTACGCTTGTACCATTGAACCTAAAATAAAAGTTAAAAAAAAAAAAAAAAGACAAAGGGGAAGGGCATCCTGGTGAGTCAGCCTGAGTCACTGGGTGGGAATGTGAAGTATTCAGTTGGAGAAGGGCTCTGGCACTGCCTCAAGTCATCAGTGTTCTCAGTAGATAATGCGCTGAAATCTCTCCACATATACATGGCCTTAATATGTCTGAGTTAGAGGATGTCAAGGCTCCAGCCAGCCTGGGAGCACAGGATGCCAGGGCTACACAAAACTGAACATCAGGCTGCACCGAGTGCAGAGCACAGCGGGTGGGGCAGGGTCACCCCACAATACTGGACTTGGAGCATGAGTGGGGGAGGTTTTAAGATCCTAGACCGAAGGTGTCATGGTCCTATGAAGACAGAAGTCATGTTTTGCCACTAACAAGGGATTGTTTCTTCCTCTTCTTTGCCTTAGCATGTGACAGCATGCTGGTCCCCCGGGCAAATGCAGCCACCAGGGAGAGGCACCCGCATGGAGGCGGTATGCAGCTGGCTACGGAACCAGCAGCAGAGAAGATGTCTGAGTTGGAGGACATTGAGGCTCCACCAGCCCTAGGGGGCACAGGAGACCAGAGACACACAAAACAGAACAGCAGCCTGACCTCTGCCCTGGGTCACACTGGCATGGGCTCCATCTGTTCCTGAATGAGGAGAGGGGCTGAAGTGAGAGCCTGACATTTGTCCTTCTGTCATCTTTCTGTCTAGCCTGTCCCTTAATTGGGCTCTGATGAGAGGTGACAGGAGACTCATATCAGCACCAGCTTTGGGTCCTTGATGACAGGTTATTGTAAATGACATGGAGGCCCTTTACCAAGAATGAATTCAATTGCTTCCAACAGAGGCAGGAGGAACGCTTGAAGCCAGGAGTCTGAGACCAGCCTGGACAACATATCGAGACCCCATCTCTACCAAAATTTTAATCATTAGCCAGGTGCTGTGGTAAGCACCTGTAGTCCCAGCTACTTGGGAGGTCGAGGTGGGAGAATCACATGAGCCCAGGAGGTTGAGGCTGTAGTGAGCTGAGAACGCACTACTGCACTCCAGCCTGGTGGACAGAGTGAGACTTTGTATTAAAAAAAAAAAAAAAAAAATCAGCCGAGTGTGGTGGCTCACACCTGTAATCCCAGCACTTTGGGAGGCTGAGGCAGGTGAATCTCTTGAGGTCACGAGTTCAAGACCAGCCTGGCCAAAATGGTGAAACTTCACTTCTACTAAAAAAAAAGAAAATACAAAAATTAGTTGGGCATGGTGGCGAGCGACTGTAATCCCAGCTACTTGGGAGGCTGAGGCAGGAGAATTACTTGAACCCTGGAGGCAGAGGCTGCAGTGAGATGAGATCGCACCATTGCACTCCAGGCTGGGCAACAAGAGCAAAACTCTGTCTCAAAAAAAAAAAAAACCAAAAAAGTCACAACAACTTCTTGGTGAGGAGGTTCCAACAGGAGGGTCTTCACTGGGTGTTGTCAGGCAGTCTATGAATTTATAATATTTCCTTGGATAATTTTTTTTTTTTTAATTTAGCATAGAGAGTGTGGTCCTTAGCCTCAGAGGCACAAAATCCTCATTTGTCAACCCACGGGTTATGGGGAATGGAATGTTTCTCACGGCTGGAGTCATATGAACCAAACTCAGGGAATGATGGATAAACCAAAGTGCCTGCCAATTTCTCATGATTAAAAGGGCCAAGGGGGACCGAATGCTGGCAACCTTTGAACAACAGCAAAGGTAGGCTACATGGGAAGTCAAATTCTATACGAAGAAGCTGCTTAGGGACCTCAGAAATCAGAACTAGGGGAGTTGGTTTTCTAATACAAATGTTTAATGATGCCAGTGTAAGATGATCTGCTATGTCCACCTGCACAGCGGGAGATCCCTGCCATCTTGCCTAAGCAGAGTGAGTTGTTGTTAGATTAGATCACGAATCTCTCTCCCTTGGCCTGGGTTGAGAGGCCACTGCCAACATTTGCCTCTGACATTCTACTTTTTTAAAAAAAGTTTCTATGACTCACCACAGGCTTATGAATGCAGATGGTCTGGTTAATTCAAGCTTGGAGGTCTGGAAATCATCCCATGATTTTAGGGTAGTGTTTCTCAAAGGGTGAGCTTTTGAACACATGCAGCAGAATCACATGTGCTTGAGTATGTGTGTTGGTTAAAAATGCAGGCCAGGTGTGGTGGCTCACGCCTGTAATCCCAGCACTTTGGGAAGCCGAGGCGGGTGGATCACCTGAGGTCGAGAGTTCGAGACCAGCCCGGCCAATATGGAGAAACCCCATCTCTACTAAAAATATAAAATTAGCCAAGCATGGTGGCGCATGCCTGTAATCCCAGCTATTCGGGAGGCTGAGGCAGAAGAATCTCTTGAACCTGGGAGGTGGAGGTTGTGGTGAGCCAAGATCACGCCATTGCACTCCAGCCTGGGCAACAAGAGCGAAACTTTGTCTAAAAAAAAAGCAGATTCCTGCATCTCATTTCCATTGATCTGAATGAGTGTCTCTGGGGCTGGAGGCTGGGAATCCCAATCTGAATTTTAAGCCAACATGCCAGTTGAATTTAATGTACAAAAAATTTGAGAATCGTTGTTTTGAGGTGACCTTGTGTATCTCTGTAATCCATTATGAGTTGATTTTGGAGTGGGCCATCTTATATTCAAGTGTTTATGAAAATCTTTAATACTGGTGACACTTTGGCTATCTTCGTTATGTTGCTGGTTACAAAATGCAATTGGATATTGTTTTTATTTTTATTTTTTGAGTCACAGTCTTGCTCTGTCACCCAGGCTGGAGTACAGTGGTGCCATCTTGGCTTACAGGTTCAAGCAGTTGTCCTGCCTCAGCCTCCTGAGTAGCTAGGACTACTGGCTTGTGCCACCACACCCAGCTAATTTTTTTGTATTTTTGTATTTAGAGGCAGGGTTTTACCGTGTTGGCCAGGCTGGTCTCAAACTACAGGCCTTAAGTGATCCACCCACCTCAGCCTCCCAAAGTGCTGGGATTACAGGCATGAGCCACCGTGCCCGGCCAGATATTGTTTTTAAAACAGATTCTTGAATTGGGGTGATTCTACGCAATGAATATAATCAAGATTCTGGTGTGTAGAAAAGACAAAATCCCAGCCTGGCCAACATGGTGAAACCCCATCTGTCCTAAAAATGCAAAAATTAGCTGAGTGTGGTGGTACACGCCTGTCGTCCCAGCTACACGGGAGACTGAGGGAGGAGAATCGCTTGAACCCAGGAGGCGGAGGTTGCATTGAGCCAAGACTGTGCACTCCAGCCTGGGCGACAGGGTGAGACTCTGTCTCAAGACAAAAAAAAAGGCAAAATCATAGTATAACTCCTCTTACATTTTGTATTAATGGGGCTACTTTTTGTCTGCTACTCATCATTAGATGATAGAGATTTTAAACTAGTTATTTTTTCCTCCCAGCTTTATTGAGGTAAAATTGACCAATAAAACTGGTATATATTAAGGAATACAACTTGATGATTTGTTTGTTTTGTTTTTTAGGGTCTTACTCTGTCACCCAGGCTGGAGTGCAGTGGTGCGAGCTTGGCCCTCTGTAGCCTCAACCTCCTGGGCTCAAGTGATCCTCCCACTTCAGCCTCCCAAGTAGCTGGGACTACAGATGCATCTCACCACACCCAGCTAATTTTTTGTAGAGCTGGAGGTCTTCTTATGTTGCCCAGGCTGGTCTCCAACTCCTGGGCTCAAAGGATCCTCCCACCTCAGCCTCCAAGTACAAAAAGTTTGTAGCTGGAACTACAGGCGTGCACCAGCATGTCCATCTAATTTTTGTATTTTTTTTTGTTTGTTTAGAGATGGTGGTCTTCCTATGTTGCCCAGGCTGGTCTCGAACTCTTGGGCTCAAATGATCCTCTCTCCTCAGCCTCCCAAAGTGTTAAGATTATGGGCCTGAGCCGCTGTGTGCAGCCAAGGAGAGACTTTTTTTTTTCCTTTCACTACAAAGTTTCTCTGGTCCTCCTTGATTTTCTACTGGATCTTCTCACTGACACAGCAGAAGCGTTCTTACCTCCCATTACCACTTCCTGTGTAATCGTCCACTGGTCCAGGCACTCAGGGGTTATGCTTCTTTTACTGACAAAGACTGTTTTTTTGTTTGTTTTTTTTTTGAGACAGTCTCGTCCTGTCGCCAAGGCTGGAGTGCTGTGGTGAGATCTTGGCTCACTGCAAACTCCACCTCCCAGGTTCAAGTAATTCTCCTGCCTCAGCCTCCTGAGTAGCTGGGATTACAGGCATGCACCACCACGTCCAGCTAATTTTTGCATTTTTAGTAGAGAAGGGGTTTCACCATGTTGGTCAGGCTGGTCTCGAACTCCTGAACTTGTGATCTGCCCGCCTTGGCCTCCCAAAGTGCTGGGATTGCAGGCATGAGCCACTGCACCAGGCCAAATTCGTTACTTTTAATGGCAAAAACTGCAATTGCTTTTTCTCCAACCTAAATAAAAAATTCTATATAAAAGTTGTGCTCTATTTACTCTGATGTACAAAATAACTATTATCTTTTTTTCTTTTCTTATCTTTTTGAGACAGAGTCTCACTATGTCGCCCAGGCTGAAGTGCAGTGGTGCGATCTCGGCTCACTGCACTCTCCATCTCCTGAGCTCAAGTGATTTTCCTGCCTCAGCCTCCCAAGTAGCTGGGATTACAGACCTATGCCACCACGCCTGGCTAATTTTTGTATTTTTAGTAGAGACAAGGTTTCACTACGTTGGCCAGGCTGGTCTCAAACTCCTGACCTCAGGTGATCAGGAGGCTGAGGCAGGAGAATTACTTGAACCCGGGAGGTGGAGGTTGCAGTGAGCCTAGATTGCACCACTGGACTCCAGCCTGGGCGACAGGGCGAGAGTCCGTCTCAAAAAAAAAAAAAAAAAAAAAAAAAAAAGAAAAAGTAATGAATTTACAGAATCAATTCCCTTTAGCGTGAGTTTTCAGAGGCAGACTTCGAGTGTGTTTACCTATCCGGTAGGTTAAACGAGTTCACATCCTTAAAGCTTAGGGCTGTGTTGTAGTTGTACACTCTTTGAGCATATGGGGAAGGAAGTTAGGCACTGACGTTTTTCCGGAATATTCCCTTACCCGATGCCAAATTTCCTTTTGCTAATCCCTCATCCTGATCCCTTTCCTGGGGAGTCCTACCTAATACCAAACCTGTAGACTTTCTGTACAAGGGATGTGGGCTGACAACACACAAGGTTTACATTTTTTAAAATGACACAAGGAATTTTTGTTCCTGTCTTCCAGCAGGCTGTGAGGAGATTTTTATCAATTTGAATCATCACTGTGAAAATGATCTCCTGATTGAGTTTCTTTTGAATTTTTTAAAATGGTCAATGAATAAATCGATACTTTTAATTTAATTTAATTTAATTTTTTTTTTTTTGAGACAGGGTGTTTCTCTGTCCCCCAGGCTGGAGTGCGGTGGCATGATCATAGCTCACCGTAGCCTCAACCTCCTGGGTTTAAGGGTTTAAACGACCCTCCCACCTCAGCCTCCTGGGTAGCTGGGACTACAGGCGTGCACTGCCAAGTCCAGCTAATTTTTTAATTTTTTGTAGAGACAGGGTCTTGTTATGTTGCCCAGGCTAGTCTCAAACCTCCGGGCTCAAGTGATCCTTCCACTGTGGCCTCTCAAAATGCTGGGATTATAGGCATGAGCCACCGCGCCCAGCTACTTTTTTGTTTGTTTGTTTAATATTGGAGAGATGTTGCCATAGTTATTTCTTGATTTTCCACATATAGCTTCTGTGTGTTGTGACCTTACTCATGGCAATTCAGTTCCTTATTATACCTTAAGGACAGTGGTACCTTCCTCATTTAGTTTTGTTCAAGACAATATTGTGTTTGTTCTTAAAGAATGTTTTGAAGATGTGCTTTTATAGCACTGCACTCCCACATTATTTCCTGTCTTCTCGTATGATTCTGTATATTTGCTTCCATTTTCCTGGGACCTTCTTCCAACCTAAATCTTTGGCGCTACATTTTTCCTTTTTTGGTTCTCTAAAACAAAGACGCTTTACTAATCATTAGGAAAAGGCGAATCAAAACCACAATGGTAGCCGGGCGCGGTGGCTTATGCCTGTAATCCCAGCACTTTGGGAGGTCGAGGCAGGCAGATCACTTGAGGTCAGGAGTTTGAGACCAGCCTGGCAACATGGTGAAACCCCGTCTCTACTAAAATACAAAAATTAGCTGGGTTTGATGGCACACAGCTGTAATCCCAGCTACTCAGGAGGCTGAGGCAGGAGAATCGCTTGAATCTAAGAGTCGGAGGTTGTACTAAGCCGAGATCACGCCACTGCACTCCAGCCTGGGAGACAGCAAGACTTCAACTCAAGAAAAAAAAGAAAAAAAAAATGATGTGGAAATTATATGTGAAGCACTGGTCTAAGCCTGGGGAGAGAGAGGTAGAAAGGTGAATTTCGGGGGCAAGGCCCGGTGGCTTACACCTGTAATCCCAGCACTTTGGGATGCTGAGGCGGGTGGATCACAATGTCAGAAGTTCAAGACCAGCCTGGCCAATATGGTGAAACCCCATCTCTACTAAAAACACAAAAAAATTAGCTGGGCGTGGTGGTGGGGGCCTGTAATCCCAGCTATTCAGGAAGCTGAGGCAGGAGAATTGCTTTAACTCAGGAGGTGGAGGTTGCAGTGAGCCAAGATTGCGCCACTGCACTCCAGCCTGGGCGACAGAGCGAGACTCCATCTCTAAAACAAACAAACAAACAAACAAACAAACAAACCGAGCTTCTCTGTCCAGCTCATGGGAAAGGTGAATTTCTGGATTGTTCCACTGCACTCCAGCCTGGGCAACAGAGCAAGACTGTGTTTCAAAACAAAACAAAACACAATCAATGATATACCACTTTCACACCCATTAGGATAGGATGGCTATTATTTAAAAAAAAAAGAAAAGAAAAAGAAAAACCCCAGAAAGTAATAAATGCTGGTGAGGGTGGGGACAAATTAGAACCCTTGCATGTTGCTGGTGGGAATGCAAAATGGTGTAGCCACTGTGGAAAACATGAAGGTGGTTCCTCAAAAAATTAAATATGCGATCACCATGTGATCCAGCCATTCTTCTTTTGGGCATACACCCAAAAGAAGTGCAAGGAGGTTCTTTTAGAGACATGTATACACTCATGTTCGTAGCAGCATCATTTGCAATAGCCGAAGGGCGGAAGCAACCCAAGTGACCACTGGCAGATGGATGGATCGACAAAATGTGGTATATACATACAATGTAATACGATTCAGCCTTAAAAAAGGAAGGAGGCCGGGCGTGGTGGCTCATGCCTGTAATCCCAGCACTTTGGGAGGCTGAGGCGGGCGGATCCCCTGAGGTCGGGAGTTCGAGACCAGCCTGACCAACATGGAGAAACTGTGTCTCTACTAAAAATACAAAATTAGCTGGGCATGGTGGTGCATGCCTGTATTCCAGCTACTCGGGATGCTGAGGCAGGAGAATCGCTGGAACCCGGGAGGAGGAGGTTGCTGTGAGCCAAGATCATGCCACTGCACTCCGGCCTGGGCAATGAGAGCAAAACTCCGTCTCAAGAAAAAAAAAAAAGAAGGAAATTCACAGGCACAACATGGATGAACCTTGAGGACAGTATGCTAAGTGAAATAAGCCAGTCACAAAAGGACAAATGCTGTATGATTCTACTTACATGTGGTACCTGGAATAGCTGAATTCATCGATACAGATAATAGAATGGTGGTTGCCTGGGGCTGGAGGTGGGGAGCGGCAATGGGGAGTTAGTGTTTAATGGGGGCAGAGCTTCAGCTGGGGAAGAGGAAAAACTTCTGGAGATGGATAGTGGCGACAGTTGCACAGTGGAAATGTACTTCATGCCACATAAGCGTACATCTAAAAATAGTTAAAATAGCTTGAAAAAGGCAGGGAATGGCTGGGTGTGGTGGATCAGACCTGTAATCCCAGCACTTTGGGAGGCCAAGGCGGGTGGATCACCTGAGGTCAGGAGTTTGAGACCAGCCTGGCCAACATGGTGAAACCCCAACTCTACTAAAAATAAACACACACACACACACACACACACACACACACAAATTAGGCGGGCATGATGGTGTGCACCTGTAATCCCAGCTACTCAGGAGGCTAAGGCAGGAGAATCACTTGAACCTGGGAAGCAGAGGGTGTAGTGAGCCAAGATTACGCTACTGCACTCCAGCCTGGGTGACAGAGCAAGACTCCATCTCAAAAAAAAAAAAAAGAAAAAGAAAAGAAAAATAAAAAGACAAGGAAGACTCTTACATTGTTATTTTACAAAATGCAGCCCTTCCAGGAATTGTCCTGTACTAATCTATACCGGCATGGCCGGGGCTGTTTAGCAACACAAAGTCCACGTCAGTCACCTCTTCTTTAGGACCCATGACCTCCTCCAGCCTGTCCAGAAACTTAAAGGTTGGGTGACACGTGAAGACGCCGGACCCCTCGTGGGGATGATGTGGTGAGTCATCCATCTGCAAGATCAGCGCCTAACTCTAGACTATGCTGGAGGCCAGGTGAGACTCTCTAAACAGTCTAGCCTGCCTGTTTGCAGAAGCAACAGGATGCAAAAGCAAGAGGAAGGATGGGAAGAAACTCAAACCCAGACTTCAAACGTTGTAGGCAGCTCAGCATTTCCCAAATGCATCTGATCATTAGACTCCCCTGGGTGATTCCAGGGCTTCGTCAGACCATCCGAGAGCAGGTGCTGAGAATCTGGTTTTGGTTTGCTTTGTTTCAAGTCAATGCTTTAGGCAATTCATCACGATCTGGAAAGTCTGGGAAATACTGGTGGGCGGTGAGAGCATGGGCTTGATTTCTCTATGAAAGGAGTGAAACCTGGGAAGGGCAAGGGGGCCTGTTGTGCTCAGATGTGGTGCTGCCCCTATTGCAATGAAGGCAGCAGTCAGGATATGTCCTTTAGAATGTGAGGTGTTGCTTGCCTGGTGTGCTTAGAGGCAAAGCCGTATGTAAAAGCAGAGCACTGGTAACTGACTGCAGTTGTTCCTCCGTCTTCTGCCCCCACTTTTTTTTTTTTTTTTTTTTTTTGAGTCAGGGTCTTGCTCCTGCAACCAGGCTGGAACGCAGTGGTGTGATCATAGCTCACGGCAGCCTCGACCTCCTTGGCTCAAGTGATCTTCCCTTCTTTGTCTCCCAAGTAGCTGGGGCTACAGGCACATGCCGCCATGCCTGGCTATTTAAAAAATTTTTTGTAGAGATGACATCTTGTTATGTTGCCCAGGTTGGTCTCAAACTCCTGACCTCATGCAATCCTCCCGCCCAAGCCTCCCAAAGTGCTGGGATTACAGGTGTGAGGCACCACACCCAGCCTCCAGTTGTCCCTTTAATTAGCAGAAGGGACACAGTTCCTTTCCAGCCTGTTGTGATTGTTGTGACTTCTGGAAGATGGCTCTTTGCAGGAGTTGCTTAAGCTTAGGATCTTCCCTGCTCTATAAGCTCTTAAGCACATCACTCAGATGAGGTAACATTTTTTGATAAAATCTGTAATATAAAAAGTGTTATGGCCGGATGTGGTAGCTTGTGCCTGTAATCCCAACACTTTGGGAGGCTGAGGCAGGCAGATCGCTTGAGGTCAGGAGTTTGAGACCAGCCTGGGCAACATGGTGAAACTCTGTCTCTACGAGAAATTTAAAAATTAGCCAGGCGTGGTGGTGTGCACCTGTGGTCCCAGCTCTTTGAGGTCTGAGGTGGGAGAATAGCTTGAGCCCAGGAAGTTGAGGCTGCAGTGAGCTGTGATCGTGCCACTGCACTCCAGCTTGGGTGACAGAGTGAGACCGTGTCTTAAAAAACAAAACAAAAAAAGTACTGTGCTAAGTATTAGAAGGACCCAAGATAAAAAACACATCAACTTCCTGTTATCCAGAAACTTAAAAACAGCAATTCCGCTGTTAGTTTTAAACTTGCAGAATTAAAGTATCGATGCTGCATTTATGGTGTATATATTACACTTACTAAACTAATTATGCACAAGTTGCAAGCTCCTGTACTCCCAGGAACTGGCAGCTATTTTGTTTTTTCTTTTTTCTTTTTTTTTTTGTGTGTGTTTTGTTTTTGCTTGTTTGAGATGGAAGACGGACTCTTACTGTGTTGCCCAGGCTTGTCCTGAACTGCTAGGCTCAAATGATCCTTCCACCTCAGCTTCTTAGTAGCTGGGATTATAGGCACACACCACTATACCTAGCTCCTGGCAGTTATTTTGTTTCTGGAAATTCAGAGAATAAGAATAAACAAAAATTACAGCTTTTTGGGAAGCCGACAGGGGCAGATCACCTGAGGTCAGGAGTTTGAGACTAGCCTGGTCAACATGGTGAAACCCCCATCTCTACCAAAAAAAAAAAAAAAAAAATTAGCCAGGTGTGGTGATGGGTGCCTGTAATCCCAGCTATTTAGGAGGCTGAGGAATGAGAATTGTTTGAACCCGGGAGGCGGAGGTTGCAGTAAATAGAGATTGTGCCACTGCACTCCAGCCTGGGGAACGGAGTGAGACTTCATCTCAAAAAAGAAAAAAAAAGAATGAACAAAAATTAAATTTATATTTTTCCATTTCAGCTAAGCCTCAGACTTCTACTGTCTTCACAAATGGGTTCAAAGACTCTGGATTTTCTAAGTTTTTTGAATTTTCTTATATTCAGATCTCAATAGCCCTGTTTGACCTGGATTTTTCTTTTTATTTTTTGAGACAGAGTCCTGCTCTGTTGCCCAGGCTGGAGTGCAGTGGCGCGATCTTGGCTTACCACAATCTCCACCTGCCGAGTTCACACCATTCTCCTGCCTCAGCCTCCCAAGTAGCTGGGACTACAGGCGCCCGCCACCACACCCGGCTAATTTTTTGTATTTTTAGTAGAGACGGGGTTTCTCCATGTTGGTCAGGCTGGTCTCGAACTCCTGACCTCAGGTGTTCCGCCCGCCTGGGCCTCCCAAAGTGCTGGGATTACAGGCATGAGCCACCGCGCCTGGCCTATACTGGTTCTATTTTTTAGGCTGATTTCTCAATCTGCAGAAATGATAATTGCTGCGGAAAGATTATTTTCCATCAAAGACTTGGATAACTTACTCAGGCTATGCTAAATTTGCCTTTGGATAAGTTCCTATTCAAAGCTGAGGTTTTTTTCTCATTTGATATGAACAGTTTTTCAGTTATTAAAAACACAGCTTTTTGTCTGAATGATCAAAAAAATGATCTGGTGAATAAGTCAATACAATCATTAGAATACAAGATGTTTGCCTTTGGGGGCATCTGTAATCAGGCAGGTCAGATTTGCACCTAAATGCACATGTAAAACATAATAATGAAATAGTTTTTCCTGTCTCAACAGGCAGTAAATTATATCCTTCTGGAAACTAGGCATCTCACAGTGTAGTCCTTAACTAGGGTGTTCTCTTAATGGGCTGATACAGATAAAATAATATGGCCAGGAATGGGGCGCAGTGACTCACTCCTGTAATCCCAGCACTTTGGGAAGCTGAGGCAGGTGGATCACCTGAGGTCAGGGGTTCAAGACCAGCCTGGCCAACGTGGTGAAACCCTGTCTCTACTAAAAATACAAAAATTAGCTGGGCGTGGTGGCAGGGGCCTGTAATCTTAGCTACTCTGGAGGCTGAGGCAGGAGAATTGCTGGAACCTGGGAGGCGGAGGTTGCAGTGAGCTAAGATCGTGCCATTGCACTCTAGCCCAGCCAACAACAGCGAGACTCCATCTCAAAAAAAAAAAAAAAAAAAAGAAAAAAAAAAAAGAAAAAAGAAAAGAAAAAAAGAAAAGTGTGGCCAGGTGGGATGGTTCACACCTGTGATCCCAGGATTTTGAGAGACTGAGACGGGAGGATCCAGAAGTTCGAGGCCAGCCAGGACAACATAGTGAGACCCCTGTCTCTAAAATATTTTAAAATTAGTTGGGCTATGATCGTGTACTACACTGCAGTCTGGGTGACACTGCATGCCTTTGGGGGGATATGTTTTGGGTAAGCGAGGCAAAATTTTATAAATTTTCACTTTTATGTTCAACCTTTGGGGTTACTTACCCACCACTCTATCAAGTAAGTAATGAAGGGTGGTTATGTTCAATATTAAGTAACTACATCTATTTTGTTTTTAGCATTTACTGATAATACAACTTCAGTATTCTAAGATATTGGCAGCTATGCTAGGCTTGGTTGTTACTGAGCAACTACTGCCTAGATACTCAAGGAATCCCTACAGGCTGGGGAAAGGAAGCTTGATATCACTTGCCTAGATGTGGTTGTGATTTCAAATGGCTTTTTTCATGCTTTTAAAGAATAAATTCCTGTTAGTTTGAGTGACATTTGGTGATGATGATTGTGTTTATGGAACCTATTTTCATAAATCGTATTTTTGGTCTATTATTTTCTAGTAACTAGTCTTTAATCCACTCATGGACATGCAATAGTTCAAATGTTGTTATTCATCTCTGTACCTAGTGCTGAAGCTGATGATTATATAATCTTTGTAAACATTTGCTTGTGCAGGAGAAAATCATTGGTGATATGCTACCAATGAATTTGTGTTCTTTAAGTTGTGTTCTTTAAATAACTTGTAAAGCTCTAGCAAGTCATAAAATTTCTGGATTATATTTAAAGTATATATAGCATTGTTTTAGGATGTAAAATCATGTGTGTGTCACATTTCAATTCTTTTTTTATTTTTTTGAGACAAGGTCTTGCTCTGTCACCCAGACTGGAGTGCAGTGGTGCGATCATAGCTCACTGCAGCCTCAACCTCCCAGGCTCGGCGATCCCACTCCAGCCTCCTGAGTAGCTGGCACTATAGGCACGTACCACCACACCTGGCTAATTTTGTTTTTTATTTTTTATTTTTTAGACAGAGTCTCGCTCTGCTGCCTAGGCTGTAGTGCAGTGGCATGATCTCAGCTCACTACAACTTCCACCTTCCAGTTCAAGCAATTCTCCTGTCTCAGCCTTCCGAGTAGCTGGGACTACAGGTGCCCGCCACCACGCCCGGCTAATTTTTGTATTTTTAGTAAAGATGGGGTTTCACCATGTTGACCAGGCTGGTCTCAAACTCCTGACCTCAGGTGATCGGCCCGCCTCGGACTCCCAAGGTGCTGGGATTACAGAATTTTTGAACATACTTTTATCATGAAAGATTTTTTGATAAATCAGTGAATCTCAGGCCTGGCTGCACATTATCATTTCTTGGGAAGTATTTTTATTTTTATTTTTTTTGAGATGGAGTTTTGCTTTTGTTGCCCAGGCTGGAGAACAATGGCGTGATCTCCAGTCACTGCAACCTCCGCCTCCCGGTTCAAGCAATTCTCCTGCCTCAGCCTCCCAAATAGTTGAGACTACAAGTGTGTGCCACCACGCCTGGCTAATTTTGTATTTTTAGTAGAGACAGGGTTTCACCATGTTGGTCAGACTGGTCTTGAACTCCTGACCTCAAGTGATCCGCCTGCCTTGGCCTCCCAAAGTGCTGGGATTACAGGGTTGAGCCACCGTGCCCTGTCAGAAGTATTTTTACTTTATTTTTATTTTTTTGAGATGGAGTCTCACTCTGTCACCCAGGCTGGAGTGTAGTGGCGCAATCTTGGCTCACAGCAACCTCTGCCTCCTGGGTTCAAGCAATTTTCCTGCCTCAGCCTCCCAAGTAGCTGAGTCTACAGGCGCCTGCCACCATGCCCAGCTAATTTTTGTATTTTTAGTAGAGATGAGGTTTCACCATTTGATCAGGCTGGTCTCAAAGTCCTGACTTCAGGTGATCCGCCTACCTCAGCCACCCAAGGTGCTGGGATTACAGGCATGAGCCACCATGCCCAGCCAGAGTATTTTTAAAATATGGACACAGAACCCGACTTTAGACCAATTGAACTGAAATATCTGAAGGTGGTGCCCAGACCATGTGGTTTTATAAAGCATCCCAGGCAATTATGAGGCACAGTAAAGGCTGAAAACTTTTATAAAGGAACATTGTCTAATCATTAGGTCCATAAAGGAAGTGGCAACTGCTATTTGTATCAAGGAACACTCTTCCTATAGGGATGAAAACATTAAAAGAGCATTGTGTCAGGAGGAATCATTGGTTAAAAGGGCAACTGATTGCACGGCAGCAATAGTAAATAAAGAAAACTCCTTTATTTGTCCTTTCAAATTCCGATTCATATTACCAAATAACACATTAGAGGTAGAATGGCTGGGGGAGGGGGGATTGAGGGATGGGAGAAGGATGGATGAAGGGAACAGCAGAAAATGAAGCAGACAGAGCATGGGATCAGGAGCTAGGGCAGCTGGGGACAATGACATTTCCAAGGGCAGACGCCCAGGGTCAGGGAGAGTAGGCAAGAGAAAACAGCTGGCGATCGGGCACTGGGGCTCATGCCTGTAACCCCAGCACTTTGGGAGGCAGAAGTGGGAGGATCCCCTGAGGCCAGGAGTTTGAGAGCAGCCTGGGTAATCTAGTGAGACTCCATCTCTTACAAAAAAATTAAAAAGTAAGCCAGATTTGGTGGTGGGCACCTGTAGTCTTAGCTATTTAGGAGGCTGAGGTGGGAGGATTGTCGAGTCCAAGAGTTCGATGCTGCAGTGAGCTATGATTGCAACAGAGTGAGAACCCATCTCTAAAAAACCCAAAAACAACAGGTGGTTTTGCAGCCAGCTAGGGAGGATAGTGCCAGAGGAAACTGGCAGCAAGCCAGAGATGAGGGCTAGCAGTGTGGTTAGAGGCTGCGAGGAACTATGCAGGAGCAGAAGAGTGGGCAAGAAAAGCCACGGCCCTCATCCTGAAGGAACTGGAGTCAAGGGCAGTTGTCAGAACAATGCCTTGGCCTCAGAAAGAGATGGAGTCTCAGCTTCCCAGACTGGAGCTTGAACATAAGGACTTAATCCCATGGTATCAGTCCTCTCCTTTGGAGACAGCCAGGGCCAGAGTAAGCTGAACGGCAAAACGGAGAAAGCTAAACCCAGAAATCCCTAAATATCCTCTCACCCGGAACATGCCTGGGCCCAGAGCCTGCAGGGGGAGTAGAAAGAGATTCACTTTCCGGCTCTTGTCGGGGCACCACCCTGGAGAGCACGGTTTCAACAAAGACAGCCTCCACCCAGGGGCCGACGCTCACACAGCCTTCTCTTTCTGTAGAGCCATTGGCAAGTCCAGTTTCCCACCATGATGCACAGCTCTTGAGATGAAGAAACGTGGCACACACATGTCTGCTGACCTTCTCTGAGATCGAGGAGGTGCTAGGGTTTGTTGGCTTGAAGAAATAAGTGTTTGCACCTGACTTTCATCTCTGAACTCATAACCGAGGAAAAGTCAAACTCCCGTCATCAGGGAGTGAGTTACTCAGAGGAGATGCTGGCTTTAGAATGTCCGCTCCTGTGAGACCCAGAGAAGCCCTGACTGAAACTCACCCTGGATATGAAAGAAAAAGCTCAGTGATGCTGACAGTCAATTGGTGTAACTTGATGAGCCGAAATCCCCCGCAATGGGGAAAACAGAGTCGTACAAAGACGAGAGGGAGAGAGGGAAGGTGAGTCAGTCAGCCTGTTATTCCTAAGTTGGGTTGTATGTCAGAATCACTCACAACATTCTTAAAAACACAGATTCTTAGCCGGGCATGGTGGTGCGTGCCTGTAATCTCAGCTACTTGGGAGGCTGGGGCAGAAGAATCACTTGAACCCAGGAGGCGGAGGTTGCAGTGCACTAAGACTGTGCCACTGCACTCCAGCCTGGCGACAGAGCGAGACTCTGTCTCAAAACAAAAACAAAAACAAAAACATCCAGGGGCCTAGCCTATGAGACTCCGATGCAGCTGGTGGATTTCGGCCAGGACACAGTGGATCTACTTTTAAAAAGCTCCTGGTTGGGCTGGGAGTGGTGGCTCACGCCTGTAATCCCAGCACTTTGGGAGGCGGAGGCGGGTGGATCATCTGAGGTCACAAGTTCGAGACCAGCCTGGCCAATATGGTGAAACCCCATCTCTATTATAAATACAAAAACTAGCTGGGTGTGGTGGTGGGTGTCTGTAATCCCAGCTACTCGGGAGGCTGAGGCAGGAGAATCACTTGAACCTGGGAGGTGGAGGTTGCAGTGAGCCAAGATTACAGCATTGCACTCTAGCCTGGGTGACAGAGTGAGACTCCATCTCAGGAAAAAAAAAAAAGACTGGGTGCAGTGGCTCACGACTGTAATCCCTGCACTTTGAGAGACTGAGGCGGGTGGATCACCTGAGGTCAAGAGATTGAGACCAGCCTGGCTTACATGGTGAAACCCCATCTCTAATAAAAATATAAAAAAGTTAGCCAGGCATGGTGGTGGGCACCTGTAATCACAGCTACTCAGGAGGCTGAGGCAGGAGAATTGCTTGAACCCAGGAGATGGAGGTTGCAGTACGCCGACATGGTCCCACTGCCCTCCAGCCTGGGCAACAGAGTGAGATTCTGTCTAAAAAAAAAAAAAAAAAAAAAAAAAAACCCTGGTTGGAAATAGTGTGGAGATTATAAAAATAGAACTACCATACACTTCAGCAACCTTGCTACTGGGTATCTACCCCCGCAAAAAAAGAAATCTTTATATATGCATAAAAATACCTGCGCTCATATGTTTATTGCAGCACTATTCACAATAGCAGAGTCATGGAATCAACCTAAGGGTCCATCAGTGGAGGATTGACTAAAGAAAATGCACTCTAAATACACAACAGAATACTATTCAGGCATAAAAAAGAATAAAACAATGTCTTTTGCAGCAACATGGATGGAACTGGAGTCCATTATCTTAAGTGAAACAACTCAGAAACAGAAAGACATTGCATGTTCTCACTTGTAAGTGGGAGCTAAATAATGTGGACCCAGGGACATAGAATGTGAAATAATAGATGCTGGAGACTTGGAGGTGTAAGAGGGTGGGAGGGGGTGGATGAGGGGAGGTTGCTTGGTGGATATAGAGTGTGTTCTAGTGATGGATGCATTGAAGGCCTAGCTTCACCACAACGTGGTATATCAATGTAGCAAAACTGTACATGTACCCCATGAATAAAAAATTTGATATAAACAATTAAATTAAATATGGGGCCGGGTGCAGTGGCTCACGCCTGTAATCCCAGCACTTTGGGAGGCCGAGGCGGGTGGATCATGAGGTCAGGAGTTTGAGACCAGCCTGGACAATATGGTGAAACCCTGTCTCTACTAAAAAATACAAAAATTAGCCAGACATGGTGGCACATGCCTGTAGTCCCAGCTACTTGGGAGGCTGAGGCAGGAGAATCACTGGAACCCGGGAGGTGGAGTTGCAGTGAGCTGAGATCGCACTACTACACTCCAGCCTGGGCAACAGAGTAAGACTCTGTCTCAAAAACATAAAAAACAATTAAATATGAAACAAACAAACAAAAATAAAAAACCGAAAAGCTCCCCAGTGCTTCTGGGGCATACACAGCAGGTTAGGGAGCTAGAAACTATCTGTTGGTTGGTTTTGCCCTGTTCCTCTCACCCTGGGCGGCCTTGAGCAGCACAGCCTGGCTCCGAGGGTGAAGACTTGCCACAGTCCCAGGCTGGGGTGATGACAAGGCCCCCTGGGGCCGCTGAGAGTCACTGTCTTGTTCCCTACATCTTCTACAGGGCTGGCTCTGTGTTCTCTCTGCTTGGGCAAGGCTATGTGGGTTCCCAGGGCAGCCAGCAGAATCTGTCCTTGGAAGAGGCATGAAACTCTAATCTCAACTGGTTCTGTTCCATCTTCCTGGTTCTTGGCCTCAGCTCAAGAATTCAAGGTTTGGTGGTGGAGGAGGCTCCTTTCTGCTCTGCATCTGGGGATGAATGGCCATTGCCCAGCAAGGCAAGGGGAGGAGTCTAGGGGGAGGTCAGGCTCTGAGAAAGAGAGAGAGACAGCGCACAAGAGAGAATGAATTAATCCGTTAGGACCATTAACATTTTAGCACAGACTAATTGACCAGATGAGGTCTTTCCTTCCAAGGGTACAGATAGGTCTTTGAGAGTCACAAAGACCCTAGAAAGGCCTGGAAACTCCCTTGTCTGCAACAAGGGGTGAGAATGGGCCAGGCGTGTTGGCTCATGTCTGTAACTCCAGCAATTCAGGAAGCTGAGGTGGGAGGATTGTTTGAACCCAGGAGTTTGAGACCAGCCTGGGTAACATAGCAAGACCTTGTCTTAAAAAAAAAAAAAAAAAAAAAAAATTAGGCTGGGCGCGGTGGCTCATGCCTGTAATCCCAGCACTTTGGGAGGCCAACAAGGGTGGATCACGAGTCAGGAGATCGAGACCATCCTGGCTAACACGGTGAAACCCCGTCTCCACTAAAAATTCAAAAAATTAGCCAGGCGTCGTGGTGGGTGCCTATAGTCCCAGCTACTCGGGAGGCTGAGGCAGGAGAGTGGTGTGAACCCGGGAGATGGAGCTTGCAGTGAGCTGAGATCACGCCACTGTACTCCAGCCTGGGGGACAGAGCAAGACTCCGTCTCAAAAAAAAAAATTTGTGGGGTGTAGTGGCACAGGCCTGTAGTCCCAGCTAACTCAGGAGGCTGAGGTGGGAGGATTGCTTGAGCCTGGAGGTCAAGGCTGCAGTGAGCCATGATCATACCACTACCCTCCAGCCTGGGCAAGAGAGTGAGACCCTATCTCAAAAAAAAAAAGAAAAAAAAAATGGGGGCAGATGGTCTCCAAGCCCTTTCCTGCTCTGGCATTTGCTTGTGAATACTGATTGCTCTCTGACACGTGCCAGACACTCTTCTAGGCACAGGAGATACACATGGTGAGCAGGACAGATGAGGCTCAGCTCTGATGGGGCTCACATCCTAGTGCTCACCATCGAAGCTGCCTGAGGAAGGAAGCCTTGAGGCTGGGTCACCTTGGAGCCTACCACCAGGCGCTGGATAAGATACAAGACAAGCATCTTTTCCTTTTTGTCATTCTCAGGGCTGTCTCTGAGCTGGACCAGCCAAAACCCGCGTGGGAGCAGATGCAGAGATGGACAATGTCACTCTCCCATACCTGAGTGCAGCCACCCGGGGGAGGCAGGGGTGGGGTGGGGGGACGTTCGTAAGGTTTCAGCCCAGCGGGTGTGGCTGCCCCTGAGTGCCTGTGTACTTCAGACACTGGTTCTGGGGTCATAGGGGCAGGCCGTTAGCATCGGGCTCAATAAAGGAGGCCAAAGCCTGGAGAGACACCCAAAGGCCTTAAAGGATTAAAAACAGGAAAAATATATATGAATCAGGGGCTGGGTTTGCATTTCATAGACTGGTAATGTTATGCCAAAGGTTTGGGCTTTGGATTTGTAAAGTGTTGGATTCAATGAGAAGAATCTGTCTTTGGCTTTTGTTGTACAGGAAACTGAGACAGGCTAATATTGAAGGTGTAAAGGGAATGTACAAAGGATTCAAAAGGAGGCCAGGAAACCCAACAAGAAAGGAAAAGAAGAACCAATTAGTGTGTGTGTGTGTATATATATATATATATATATATATATGGAAGCTAATTTTCATATGAGAAAGTGAGAGATTCTTACTTTAGAAACTGACAGTTACTAAGGGGCTGTGCTTAGTTATTTGCAGTTTCTCCCTGCCTCTCCCATGGAAAATTAATCAATTTCTCCTCCTTTTTCTCATTCCTCGCATGCCTTTGCTTTCACCTCTCCCCTGCCTCAATCCTGCAAATGCCAGAGTCCAAAAAACTATTATGCTGCTGGAGAGACCGCAAGGACAAAAGAGGAGACTATTTGAAAAACAAAGTCATGGACATATACGACTGGAGAGGACCCAAAGCCTCCCCCAACCTTCCTCTCCTCCCCTCTGCCTGCTGCCAGATCGCACCTGACCCGCCCAGGAAAATGGGCCTCTTTGCTTTTTGAAGAACTCCAGAGGACAGCCCCTGATCTCCCTTGATAACTTATCCCAAGTCTGATATCCTCATTGGCAGAGATTATTTTCCAGCTTAAATCACTCGTGTGGAAGCCGAAGCTCATTTCCTTTTGTTCTGTCCTCGCTGGAGATGGTGAACAGCTGGTCTCCATTCTCGGAGGAATATCGCTTTAAACCTTGCAGGCCATTGTTAAGTGGCCTCTAGGCTTTCTCTCCTTCCGACTAAGAATCATAGCTTCTTTTCCCCATTCCTCATGGGTCCTATTTTCCAGCCCCTCTCACATCTTTGTTCTTTGAATGCGCTCAGGTTTTTCTAAGATATTCCCCTTTGGAAGATGTTTGAAGGAAAACAACAGAAGGGTCTTTAGATGTACTAAGTACTGGCAGTCCCTCTCACCTTACCATAAGCCTTGCTGTTTCCACTGGTTGAGTGGCTTCTGGGGCTTTGCCTTCCTGGGGCCAGGCTGTGACTGAGGACCAAGCAGCCTGTCCTGTGTTTAGCTCATTGGCTTGACCACAGGCCAGTGCTGTCCCAAAGAGCAGGAGGCCCCAGCACAGCTGGGGGCTTACCTGAACTGAAAACCCGTGTCTGACATTTGTACAGCTCTCAAATACTTACTAAACAGAATCGTCAGCCTGGGCAACATAGTGAGGCCCCGTCTCTAAAAAAATAGTAATTAGCTGGGAGTGGTGGCACACACTTGTGGTTCTAGCTATTTGGGAGGCTGAGGTGGGAGGATCACGTGAGCCCAGGAGCTCAAGGCTGCAGTGAGCTATGACCGAGCCACTGCACTCCAGCATGGGGAAGAGAGCAAGACCCTATCTCTAAATAAATAAATAAATAAATAGCCTATTGTCTCATTCAGAAGAAAAAATTAAGTTCAGCAAAATCTGATGGTTATGTTGAAATCAGCGATGGCTTGTGTTCTTTGGCTTATTAGGTGGGTAGGGGGAGGTGGAGACTGAAGTAAGGAGGAACTGGGATGCCGTAGGATGTAAGCTTCAGGCTCCAGGTGGAAGACTGGGGATGGATAAGTGTGAAGGCCTGTGGGGTGGTTACAGGAACAGATGTTCAAACAGAAATGAAAGAATCTGCTTGCCAGATGTTGGGACAATGGGCTGATGGAAGCTATAAGGGAAAGACTTACAAAGAGGCAGATATAAAAAGGGATAACTGTGTGGCACAGAATCATACATACCAGAGGCTGGGAAGGAGGTGTGGGTGGGTGGGGAAAGGGGGAAGAGAGCTTGATGAATGGGTAGGAACATGCAGTTAGGCAGAATAAACAAGTTCTAATGTTTGATAGTAGAGTAGGGCGACCATAGCCAGCAACAATGTATAGTATATTTCAAAGCAGATAGAAGAGAGGACTTGAAATATTTCCAACACATAGAAATGATAAATACTCGGCCGGGTGCGGTGGCTCATGCCTGTAATCCCAGCACTTTGGGAGGCTGAGGCGGGTGGATTGCCTGAGGTTAGAAGTTCAAGACCAGCCTGGCCAACATGGTGAATCCGTATCTCTACTAAAAATACAAAAATTAGCTGGGTGTGGTGGCGTACGCCTGTAATCCCAGCTACTCAGGAGTCTGAGGCAGGAGAATCACTTGAACCCGGGAGGCAGAGGTTGTAGTGAACCAAGATCATGCCATTGCACTTCAGCCTGAGCAACAGAGCAAGACTCCACCTCAAAAAATAAACAAATAAATAAAAACAGATAAATACTCAAGGTGATGGGTGATGGAGTTGTTCACCTCTCTACACATTCTATGTATATAGCAAATACATGTACCCCATAAACATGTAAAATATTATGTATCAATAGGAAAAAATGTGAAAGAGGGAGAGAGGAGTCAGGGATATATATATATATATATATATATATATATATATAGAGAGAGAGAGAGAGAGAGAGAGAGAGAGAGGGAGGGTTTAAGGCAAGATCTGAGATCCTGGGATATCACCTGTGAGGATGTAATATTAATTAATTAATAATCTGGTTTGCCTGAAAGTGAGGGTAAGAAGGACTGAAGGACCCATGCAGAAAGACTTTTGCTTCGTCCAAGACCAAAAAGTTGAGAAAGAACTTTACTTGTAGGCTGAGGAGTCTGCAAAAGTGGAGCTAGAAAGTCAAACTGGGCCAGGTATGGTGGCTCATGCCTGTAATCCCAGCACTTTGGGAGGGTGAGGCAGGAGGCTTGCTTTAGCCCAGGAGTTTCGACTTTATAGTGAGCTGTGATGGCATAACTGAACTCCAACCTGGGTGACAAAGCAAGACCGGTCTCTATAAAAATTTCTTTTAAAAAAATTAGCCAGGTGTGGCTGGGCATGGTGGCTCAAGCCTGTAATCCCAGCACTGTGGGAGGCCGAGGTGGGTGGATCACCTGAGGTCAGGAGTTCAAGACCAGCCTGGCCAACATGGAGAAACCCCATCTCTACTAAAAATACAAAAATTAGCTAGGCTTGGTGGCACATGCCTGTAGTCTCAGCTACTCCGGAGGCTGAGGTAGGAGAATCTCTTGAACCCAGGAGGCGAAGATTGCAGTGAGCCAACGTCGTGCCACAGTACTCCAGCCTGGGTGATAGAGCAAGACTCTGCCTCAAAAAAAAAAAAAAAAAAAAAAAAAAAGCGGCCGGGCGCGGTGGCTCACGCCTGTAATCCCAGCACTTTGGGAGGCCGAGACGGGCGGATCACAAGGTCAGGAGATCGAGACCATCCTGGCTAACACAGTGAAACCCCGTCTCTACTAAAAATACAAAAAAAATTAGCCGGGTGCAGTGGCGGGCACCTGTAGTCCCAGCTACTCAGGAGGCTGAGGCAGGAGAATGGCATGAACCTGGGGAGCGGAGGTTGCAGTGAGCCAAGATCGCGCCACTGCACTCCAGCCTGGGCGACAGAGCGAGACTCTGTCTCAAAAAAAAAAAAAAAAAAAAAAAAAAAATTAGCTAGGTGCAGTGGTGTGTGCCTGTAGTCCCAGCTACTCAGGAGGCTGAGGTGGGAGATCCCTTGAGCCCAGGAGTCTGTGGTTATACTGAGCTATGATTGCACTTCTGCAGTCCAGTCTGGGTGACAGAGCAAGAATCTATCTCAAAAAAAAAGAAAGAAAGAAAGTCAGTCAAACTGAAGCTAACTCAGGTTGACAACATCAGTCAACTTAGTTCAAGCATTGACATACCATATTGATGTGCACCTTACCTCATGACTATGAGAGATATGACTACAAAGTAAGGTAATTAAAAAAAAGGGAACATAAAGAGTCGTTAATAGTTGTCACCCTTAAAGCAGTCACGTTGGGTTGTTTGTTCAAACAATGCAGAGATTTCTACAACTCCTCTTTTGTTTTTTTTTTCTAAGCCTACAGCATAGACAGACATTCATCCATCTTTTTTGGTTTTGTTTTGTTTTTGTTTTTGTTTATTGAGACAGAGTCTCATTCTGTTGCCCAGGTTGGAGTGCGGTGGCATGATCTTGGCTCACCACAACCTCTGCCTCCTGGGTTGAAGCCATTTTCCTGCCTCAGCCTCCCAAGTAGCTGGGATTACAGGCGCCTGCCACCACGACCGGGTAATTTTTTTTTTTTTTTTTTTTTTTAGTAGAGACGCGGTTTCACCATGTTGGCCAGACTGTTCTCAAACTCCTGAATTCAGGTGATCTACCCGCCTTGGCCTCCCAAAATGCTGGGATTACAGGGGTGAGCCTCCGCTCCCAACCTCATCCATCTTTAATGATGGAGACTCTTCATTTTCTAAAGGTGTATTTGATTTTGAGGAACAGTTAGTAGTTGGGAGCCAAGACTGAGGAAGAGGCGAGTGATCAGGCTGGGAAGGGTTAAGGAAAAACCAGAGCCAGACAGTAAAGGAATGAAACAGATTTTATTTTATTTTATTTTATTTATTTTCTTATTTTTGAGACTGAGTCTCACTCTGTTGTGTGGGCTGGAGTGCAATGGTGCGATCTCGTTCGCTGCAACCTCTGCCTTCTAGGTTCAAGTGATTCTGCTGCCTCAGCTTCCCGAGTAGCTGGGATTACAGGCACCTGCCACCATGCCTGGCTAATTTTTGTATTTTTAGTAGAGACTGGCTTTCATCATGCTGGCCAGACTAGTCTCAAACTCCCGACCTCAGGTGATCTGCCTGCTTTGGCCTCCCAAAGTGCTGGGATTACAGGCGTAAGCCACTGCACCTGGCCAACAGATTTTATTTATTTTTATTTTCGAGACAGAATCTTGCTCTGTCACCCAGGCTGGAGTGCAGTGGCACAATCTCAGCTCACTGCAACCTCTGCCTCCTGGCTTCCCACAATTCTCCTGCCTCAGCCTCCTGAGTAGCTGGGATTACAGGCACCTGCCACCATGCCCAACTAATTTTTGTATTTTTAGTAGAGAGGGGGTTTCACCATGTTGACCAGGCTGGTTTCAAACTCTTGGCCTCAGAAGATCTGCCCACCTAGGCCTCCCAAAGTGCTGGGATTACAGGTGTGAACCACCATGCCTGGCGGAAACAGATTTTAATGAGAAACTATTGCAATAGGGGAAAAGACTTCAGTACAGAATGGGCTTCCGTTCTGAGCACAGCGTGGGGGATTCATAGCCAAGGAGTAGGGTGGAGATCAGGGGATGAAAAATTCCTAGGAAGAAGCATCAGGGGTTGGGGGATTCTGGCTAAACCAATTTGACAGAATCCTTCCTTCCAGATAATCAGACACCACTTGGTGATGGAGGTGGCGATGAGAAATTTGATCAGATATAGAGGGATTCTTGCTTAACTGACACAGCAGAAGTTTTGCTAAAATTAGCTGATGCAAAGACAGACACAGAAATCCAAAGGCTCAGAGGGCTCTCATCAAAGTTTGGTCAAGGAGAGTGTCTTGTCAGAAGCACTCACTGTTGTTTTTCAAGAGTACTTCACAGAGGTACACTTTGATGGAGCCTTAAACTAGAATTTTCTCTTTTTGCAATGCTGAGAATCTATCAAATACTTTGCAATTTCTACAGAAGTTTGATGAACTTTTTGACCTCAAGGAGTGAATTCTGCATGAACAATATCAGGGACATCAAAGAAACAAATCAATTGTGTCGTGGGTGTGATTTTGATACGTGGGCTCCATGGTTTCTCCCAGGCTTTGAAGAGCTCTATTGCAGGCCCTGACTCTTGTTCCCAGGTCATTTTGGAAACAACGTGGTTCGCTGACACTTACTCTGTTCCTCAAGATTGTACCATTTGCTCAGCTTTCCTTAAAAGATAAGGACAAGAGATACATCCATCTTTGCTATTTCTATTACTCAAAAATGTGTGGTGCAGTCTTTACGTTTAAGTTGTCCCAAAGGAAGAGTTTGTTTCTTTATCTAAATTGAACTCTTCAGCCTTCCTTCTCCCAGGCAATCACCAGTGTGAATTAGCCCAACTGCTGACCACTTAACCATTTTATTGAACCTGTGGGTGAACGGATCACTACATATTCACCAAAGTGCATTCCTTACCTAACTTTAAACCTTTTGTTTTGGCTTTAAATGACTGTTCTGGAACAAGTTTCATGTTCTCTCTAGATGTATCATTTGCAGATTAATTGCATTTAGAATATAATATTCTTTGCACGAATGATTCTTTTATATATATATAATACAGAAATAAAATGTTTGATAGGCGCAGGCTGCGGTGCCGCGACTCCTGCGGTGGACGTCTGCCCTCAGTTTGAGGGCTTCGCGCGGCGTTTACTGTTCCCTCCTCTGCAGCTCGGGCCTTTGGCCTGATCCAGCCCCCATGGCTTCAGAAGAGCTACAGAAAGATCTAGAAGAGGTAAAGGTGTTGCTGGAAAAGGCTACTAGGAAAAGAGTACGTGATGCCCTTACGGCTGAAAAATCCAAGATTGAGACAGAAATCAAGAACAAGATGCAACGGAAATCACAGAAGAAAGCAGAACTTCTTGATAATGAAAAACTAGCTGCTGTGGTTGCTCCCATTACAACGGGCTATAAGGTGAAAAGCAGTAATTATGGATGGGATCAGTCAGATAAGTTTGTGAAAATCTACATTACTTTAAGTGGAGTGCATCAAGTTCCCACTGAGAATGTGCAGGTGCATTTCACAGAGAGGTCATTTGATCTTTTGGTAAAGAATCTAAATGGGAAGAGTTACTCCATGATTGTGAACAATCTCTTGAAACCCATCTCTGTGGAAGGCAGTTCAAAAAAAGTCAAGACTGATACAGTTCTTATATTGTGTAGAAAGAAAGTGAAAAACACAAGGTGGGATTACCTGACCCAGCTTGAAAAAGAGTGCAAAGAAAAAGAGAAGCCCTCCTATGACACTGAAACAGATTCTAGTGAGGGATTGATGAATGTTCTAAAGAAAATTTATGAAGATGGAGATGATGATATGAAGAGAACCATTGATAAAGCCTGGGTGGAATCGAGAGAAGCAATCCAAAGGAGACACAGAATTTTGAGACTTTGAGGTCCTTTTGGGAACTGTGATGTGATGTGGAAATACTGATGTTTCCAGTAAGGGAATATTGGTGAGCTGCATATATAAATTTGACAGATAGCTATTTACATAGCCTTCTAAGTAAAGGCAGTGAATTCTCCATTTCTACTGGAGGATTTATTTAAATAAAATATGCTTATTAAACACTCCTGCAAAGATGGTTTTATTAGTACCCTGGACATTTTGTTCAAGGAAGGGTTATAGTTGCATTCTCATGTGAAATATAAAAAGCAAGTCTTGCCCAATAAAAGAAAAAGTTTGATAAAATTTATTGATCACAATTTCTTTTTTTATTGTTAAACTTAAATAAATTTTATTAGTATAAATTTATGGAGTCTCACGCCTGTAATCCCAGCACTTTGGGAGGCTGAGGCGGGTGGATCACCTGGGGTCAGGGGTTTGAGACCAGCCTGGCCAACATGATAAAACCCCATCTCTACCGAAAATAGAAAATTAGTCTGGCATGGTGGTGGGTGCCTGTAATCCCAGCTACTTGGGAGGCTGAGGCAGGAGAATTGCTTGAACTTTGGAGGCAGAGTTTGCAGTGAGCCGACATCACGCCACTACACTCCAGCCTGGGCGACAGAGTGAGACTCCATTTCTTTTTTTTTTTTTTTTTTTTCTTTTTTTTTTTTGAGACGGAGTCTCGCTCTGCCACCCAGGCTGGAGTGCAGTGGCCGGATCTCAGCTCACTGCAAGCTCCGCCTCCCAGGTTCACGCCATTCTCCTGCCTCAGCCTCCCGAGTACCTGGGACTACAGGCGCCCACCACTGCGCCCGGCTAGTTTTTTGTATTTTTTAGTAGAGACGGGGTTTCACCGTGTTAGCCAGGATGGTCTCGATCTCCTGACCTCGTGATCCGCCCGTCTCAGCCTCCCAAAGTGCTGGGATTACAGGCTTGAGCCACCGCGCCCGGCCGACTCCATTTCAAAAGAAAAAAAAAAAGTATGAATTTATTGAGTTCAAGTGTAATTTTGTTATATGCATGGATTGTGCAGAGGTGAAGTCAGGCTTTCAGGGTATCGTACATTGTATCCATTAAGTAATCTCTCACCACCCACCTGCCTCCCACTCTCTCACCCTTCTGAGACTCTGTTATCACCACTCTCTATGTCAAAGTGTACACATTATTCAGCTTCCACCTCTAAGTGAGAACAGAAGGTATTTGTCTTTCTGTGATGACAGTTTCTTCAAGCGGATTGGCCAACCTTGAGGGGAGGAACATAGGAGGTGGATGAGGGAATCAGCTTGCATTTCCATTACTAACAGCCAGGAACAAATGATGATCTTATTTAAACTTTACAAAAACTGGTGGGGTGGATATTATTATTCCCACGGAGCAGAGAAACCTCCCGAGATTAAATTAATTACTTGCCAAAAGTTACACAGGCTCCTCTGAGCTGCTTTCCCAACTAAGTCTATCCTGTGGACTTCTATGTCTGTACCAAGGCACCTCCCAACTTTTGCAAAAATCTTGCTATGTCCATTTTGCAAGAATCTCCACCCTTCATATCTGATCAAATTCCTCAACCCCCTGGAGTCAAGATTCGAACTCAGGGCTGTCAGATTCTAAATCACAGGAAAGACAATCTAGATGTTATAGACACCAAGAATCCAGTTGTCGGTATACCATATTGTTATAAGAATGGTTTCTCGGCCAGGCTCAGTGGCTCATGCCTGTAATCCCAGCACTTTGGGAAGCCGAGGCGGGCAGATCATGAGATCAGGAGATCAAGACCACCCTGGCTAACAGGGTGAAACCCCGTCTCTACTAAAAAAAATACTAAAAATTAGCCGGGCCTGGTGGCGGGCACCTGTAGTCCCAGCTGCTGGGGAGGCTGAGGCAGGAGAATGGTGTGAACCTGGGTGGCGCAGCTTGCAGTGAGCCGAGATCATGCCACTGCATTCCAGCCTGGGCTACAGAGCGAGACTCCATCTCAAAAAAAAAATTTTTTTTTTTTGTAGAGACTGGTTCTTGCTTTGTTGCCCGGGCTGGTCTCAAACTACTGGCCAAACTACGAGCAATGCCATGTTGGCCTCCCAAAGTATTGGGATTACCGGCGTGAACCACTATGCCTGGCCGACATTGACATGTTGGTGGCCTAGGTTAACACAGGCAGGAGAGAAGGTAGGGGCTTGTATAGGTGACCAAGTTCTTGGGTTTGCTGCTGTCATTGTGGGGTTCAGGGCCCTTTTCTTTTGCTTTCTTTTTTTTTCTTTTTTTTTTTTTTTGAGATAGAGTCGCGCTCTGTCGCCCAGACTGGAGTGCAGTGGCGCGATCTCGGCTCACTGCAAGCTCCGCCTCCTGCGTTCAAGCAATTTTCCTGCCTCAGCCTCCCAAGTAGCTGGAACTACAGGTGCCTGCCACCATGCCTGGCTAATTTTTCGTATTTTTGGTAGAGACGGGGTTTCACCATGTTAGCCAGGATGGTCTTGGTCTCCTGACCTCATGATCCGCCCATCTCAGCCTCCCAAAGTGCTGGGATAACAGGCGTGAGCCACCGCGCCAGGCCGGTTCAGGGCTGTTTTCTACAAGGCTGTATGAACATAAAGCCTTTACCAGGCATCATGCCAGAAACTTAATTAAAGTAATAAGAAATAAGGCTTTTATAGCAAAGAGGTGTAGGCGGGATGGGGGTGGAGGAAGATCATATTTCTTTTTCCCCTTGATGCCCTCCCTGGAGAATCATCCATTTATGAGTTGGTTATAGAAGATTTTCCCAGGACACTGCTTTTCTGGTATTCGTGTGGTTCTTGAACTTTTGCAAAGCCCTGGGTACTTTAGAATCTAGGCAGACCTGCCCTTGGTCCTGGCCACTGAACTTTGCATCTAGGCAAGTTAGATAGAATTAGGACATTATAGGGCCCAGTAGATGAATAAATAGTGTAAAGATTATGACTGGATAGGCACAGTGCTCACAACTGTAATCCCAGCAGTTTGCGAGGCCAAGGGGGGCAAATTGCTTGAGCCCAGGAGTTCAAGATCAGCCTGGGCACCATGGTGAAACCCCGTCTCTACAAAAAATAAAAAAACTAGCTGGGTGTGCTGGCGTATACCTGTAGTCCCAGCTGCCCAGGAGGCTGAGGTGGGAGGATCACCTTGAGCCTGGGAGGTTGAGGCTGCAGTGAGCTGTGATTTCACCACTGCATTCCAGCCTGGACAACAGAGTGAGACTGACTCAAAAAATATATATAAAAAAAGACTATGACCGAGGGAGTGTGCCATTTTATTTGACAAAGTAACACAGATATAACATAACTTGGATGAAATATCTGTAACTGACAGAAGCCAGACTCATGGAACAGCCTTCTCAGATGCCTTGCCTGGTTGGCAGCTGAACTTCTGGGTATCTCAGTTAAGTATTTAACTTCTCTGAGTTTCCATCTTCCTGATTTCCCAGATGAGAAAACCCTTTGTGTCTCTGGAAAAGTATTTCGATATTGTCTTAAGAACGTGCTTTAGGTCCAGCACAGTGGCGCGTGCCTGTCGTCCTAGCTACTGAGGAGGCTGAGGTGGGAGGATCACTTATGCTCAGGAGTTTGAGACCAGTCTGGAAAACAGAGACTCCAACTCTAAAAGAAGAAAAGAATGTGTACGCGTTATTATAAGGATGATTTATAGGGGGAATACGGCAGTGATTGTTAGGTGAGGTGCAGGACTGGAGAACATTCTACCCATAGCTATTCCAACTGAGAAAAAAAAAATCCATCCTAGTCCCCCCATTGGCCTACTAACCTTGGTTCCTTTTTTTTTTGAGACGGAGTCTGGCTCTGTGCCCAGGCTGGAGTGCGGTGGTGCGATCTCTGGTCACTGCAAGCTCCGCCTCCCGGGTTCACACCATTCTCCTGCCTCAGCCTCCTGAATAGCTGGGACTACAGGCGCCCGCCACCACGCCCGGCTAATTTTTTGTATTTTTAGTAGAGACGGGGTTTCACTGTGTTAGCCAGGATGGTCTCGATCTCCTGACCTCGTGATCCACCCACCTCGGCCTCCCAAAGTATTAGGATTACAGGCGTGAGCCACCGCGCCCGGCCCCAGCCTTGGTTCCTTTATCTCTGGACTATCCCTTTACTCTCTGCCAATGGCTGTTACCACTAAGGGCCTGGCTCCTCTATCTTGAAGAAAGAGGAACGATTGACAAGATGAAATTCAGTAGTTCTGAGGTGAAAACCCAAGTAAACCCATTGAAGAACTGTCACCGTCTACAAGATTACTTAGGAAGGAGATCAGAGGGATTCGTGTGTATTCAGGCTTCTTAATAACTTTTGAAATTAAAAAAATATATACTATTTTCAGGACATTTTTGATGAATTAAAGTATTATTGTAGGGTTACCGTAGGAATGTATGTACCTTAACATATCATGTGACAAATTTTGAGAGCAAACCTGTTCTCATACATTGGGCCTTGGGCCAATGGTGGAAGAGACAGTGTCTAAAGACGCAGAGGCAGGGTCCTGAATGCTAATACTAAAATCTCTTGGCCGGATGCAGTGGCTCACACCTGTAATTCCAGCACTTTGGGAGGCTGAGGAAGGAGGATCACCTGAGGTAAGGAGCTCGAGACCAGCCTGGCCCACACGGTGAAACCCTGACTCTACTAAAAATACAGAAATGAGCCAGGCGTGGTGGCGGGTGCCTGTAATCCCAGCTACTCCAGAGGCTGAGGCAAGAGAATCACTTGAACTCAGGAGTCGGAGGTTGCAGTGAGTTGACATGGTGCCACTGCTCTCCAATCTGGGCAACAGAGTGAGACTCTGTCTCAAAAATGAATAATAAATAAATAAATAAATAAATAAATAAAATATCTTTGTTCAAAACTTCCCAATGGCTTCTCATTTTATTTAGCATAAAATCCTAAGCCTTTACCATGGCCCCTTTCCCATCTCCTCACTCCCCACCCCTGATGCTGCTCTTCAGATAGGCCGGGGTCTCCTCCCTCTGCACATCAGTGCTGGCTGTATCCTCTGCTCTGGAGCCTGCTCCTCCCCAGATCTCCTCCAGGGCAGGCAAGGCTTCGCCAGCACCCACCTCGAGGTCGCCTTCCTGTCTCCCACTGGCCCTGCCATCCTTTTCTTCTCCTCCCCTCCCCTCTTCTCTCCTCCCCTCTCCTCCCCTTCCCTTTGCATCTGACATAGACGCACCTGTTTGTGTGCGTTGGAATGCAGGCTCTACAAGAAACGTGTGATTTGTTTTGCTCACTTCTATGGCCCCGCTTGGCACATAGTAGGCACTCAGTAAGTTGGGAGTAGGACAGACTGGAGTGGTTGTCCCTCAGAGCCTACTGTGGAGCAGGAGAGAGAAACAGGAAGAAAGACGCTGTGCGACGGCCCAGAGGGCGCCAGAGGTGGCAGCTGTCATCCCGGAGCGGGGCTCAGGGGACAGCCTCGCCAGGTGCCAGCCCTACTGGGGAGTGGGTTGAAGGGGAGCATCTCTGTCTTTCCACCTCTCCTCTGATCAAACGTCCTAGGTTTCTAGAATTAGGCTGAGCGGAGGCACTGAAATTCGGTTGCCTTTGGAAGATCCCTTTGGTGTGAGTGTTTTATCTACTTTGATGTAATTCCCTGAAAACTCAAGTATCATTATTTTATCAGTTTTAAAAGTAACTTCTTGTTTGTGTGCTATATATATATATTTTTTCTGGTGAGACAGGGTCTGACTTTGTTACCCAGACTGGATTGCAGTGGTATGATCATAGCTCACTGCAGCTTTGAACTCCTGGGCTCAAGTTATCCTCAGTCCCCAAGTAACTGGAACTACAGATACACACCACCATGCCTGGCTTTTTTTTTTTTTTAAGAGATGGGGGTCTCACTATGTTGTCCAGGCTGGTCTTGAATTCCTGGGTTCAAGCAATCCTCCTTCCTCAGCCTCCCAAAGTGTTGAGATTACAGGTGTGAGCCACTGCACCGGGCCTCTATTTTTGTATAACTTCAGATGTGGTTTATATTAATGAAGACAACGATGTTATCATTTGGGAGGTGTAGTGGACTGTAACCGCCTCTAAAACCCTCTCTCCTCTTCCTAGGTACATCCTTTCTCCTTCAGTAAGCTTCTCCATTACTCTGGGGCACACAAGCTAATAAATTATTCTTGAGCCAGTCTCAATTTGGATTCTGTCACTTGCAAATGACAGACTAGTATGGCACTATTATTTTGACAGTAGATTCATACATTGATTGAATTAAGATAGTTATTTATAACGTTTATCTATGTCTTTCTCAACACTTAGTGTGACATTTTAGACAGAGTAGATGCTTGAAAAAAATAGATAACTTGATACTCTTAACACATAAACACACAAAAGAAAGCAGAGAAACATGTTTTTTGACAAAAGCCACACTTACGGAGGAATATTAATTAGGAATGTTTTGCTTCATAGTATGGTGTTGCTATTAAAATCCACTGATGACCAGAAATGTATTCCTGAAAAAAGTGTTTTTCGTTTTATATTGGCTGAGGCTATACTTCAGTTGTTTGCAAATAACGTTCTTACAAAAAAGCAAGAACATATAACTTCAGAAATGAATTTCCAACAGAGTTAAGATGATGCAATGTGATGGTTACAATAATAACAGTAACACAATAATTGCAGTGCAGTGTTGATTATGTAAAGCTGGGTTTTAAATGCCTTACGTAATCCTCTGTCTTCACAATAACAGTGCTGTAGGAATTCTCATTCCCAAGTTACAGAAGAGAAAACAGAGGCTTAGAGAGATTACATGATCTTCCTGTCTGCCTTCCTTCCTCCTCTCCTCTTTCTTTCCTTCCTTTCCTTCCCTCCCTCCCTCTTTCCTTTCCTTTCCTTCTTCCTTCCCTCCCTCCTTCTTCCCTCCTTCCCTCTTTCTTCCCTCCTTCCCTCTTTCTTTCCCTCTCTTCCTTTTTCTTTCTTTCTTTTCTTTCTCTTTCCTTCCTTCTCTCTCTTTCTTTCTCTTTCTTTCTTTCCCTCCCTCCCTCCCTTCCTTCTTCCCTCCCTCTCTCTCTTTTTTCCTTCCTCGTTTTCTTACCTAACTCCCATTCCCAGAAACTGACGTAAATAACAAAAAGTATTGGACCTGAAAGTGTCAAAGCTAAATTACAACTAGAATCTGCCTTCTAAGGATGCGGTCAACACTTTAAAAAAGAGAAACAGGAGAGAGTACATGATTTAAATGAAAATTGAAGCTGGAGCTGGAGGAGGGTCTGGAGTCCCTGCTGGACTCCCCTCCAAGTTGTCTCTATTTGCTGGGGCAGGATAATTAACCTCTCGGGGACTTCTCTGTAGGCTTGGTATTGTTCTGTCCTCTTATGGTGAGACTGCATGGCTTAAAGAGATTTATTATTTATAATTATTTTCGAACTTCCTAGGCTCAAGGTGCCTGTGCAAAAAGTCACGGGGCCCGATTCTTTCAACTCAAAATGGCAGAATAGCTTTGCAAATCTGAACCCAAAACACTTTATGTATAGGTTGAAACTATTCATGTCAGGGGTCTTCCTTGTGGAAATATGGTGTCTATTTTTCCGGCAATGAAGGAATTGCTTCTTAGACATGAAAGAGCCATGTCAATGGAGCCCTGGGCCCTGCTACTAGGAGGGAGAGGAACACAGGAGCAGGCACAGCTTCAGCTCCACACCAAGGGAAAAGCAGTTTCCATCGCAGAGCTTGGCAAACACACCTGCAAGTTGTAGGGATTGCTTTTGAAAACCAGCTGCAGCCAAGCACGATGGCTCACACCTGTAATCCCAGTAGCACTTCGGCAGGCTGATGTGGGAGGATCACTTGAGGTTAGGGGTTTGAGACAAGCCTGGGCAATATAGTGAGACCCCCATCTCTACAAAAAATTAAAACATTACTGTAACCCCAGCAGTTTAGGAGGCCAGGTTTCGCAGATCACTTACTGGAGGCCAGAAGTTCAAGACCAGCCTGGCCAACACGGTCAAACCCTGTCTCTACTAAAAATACAAGAATTAGCCAGGTGTGGTGGAAGGCGCCTGTAATTTCAGCTACTCTAGAGGCTGAGGCAGGAGAATCACTTGAAGCTGGGAGGCGGAGGTTGCAGTGAGCCGAGATCATACCATTGCACTCCAAGCTGGGTCACTGAGCAAGACTCTATCTCAAAAAAAAAAAAAAAAAAAAAAAAAAAAAAAAAAAATTAGCTGACATGGTGGCATGTGCCTGTGGTCCCAGCTACTTGGGAAGTGGAGTTGGGAGAATAACTTGACCCTGGGAATTCGAGGCTTCAGTGAGTATGATCGCACCACTGCATCCCAGCCTGGGTGGCAGAGCCGGGCCCTGTCTTCAAAAACAAAAACAAAACCCACAGTTGCTGGGGTTTCACAGTTGCTGGGGTTCCAAGCAGGGGTTGATGTGGCAGCCATGAGCAGACCCCGGTCAGGACCCGTGGGTTGCTCCCCACATGGTCTGGAGAGACGTTGGGTGGAGCCTCCTGTGGCTGCCCAGCTGCTCTGTGGCTTCGCCCAGGAAGACCTGTGTCCAAGGCACATGGGGACACTGTGGGTGTTCACTGTGATCAGTTATTTGCCACAGCTACTGTTAGTAGTGAAAACCTGCTCTCATAGTCCCTTGGAGGAGTTTCTTTTCTTTTTTTTTTTTTTTGAGATGAATTTTCACTCTGGTCTCCCAGGCTGGAGTGCAATGGCGGGATCTCGGCTCACTGCAACCTCCACCTTCCCGGTTCAAGTGATTCTCCTGTCTCAGCCTCCCAAGCAGTTGGGATTACAGGGATGTGCCACCATGCCCAGCTAATTTGCAACCTCCACCTCCCTGGTTCAAGTGATTCTCCTGTCTCAGCCTCCCAAGTAGCTGGGATTACAGGGATGTGCCACCATGCCCTGCTAATTTTGTATTTTCGGTAGAGACGAGGTTTCACCATGTTGGTCAGGCGGGTCTCGAACTCCTGACTTCAGGTGATCCACCTGCCTCAGTCTCCCAAAGTGCTGGGATTACAGGTGTGAGCCACTGCGCCTGGCCCCCCTTGGAAGAGTTTCAATCCCCACTGGGGAGGAGGGGGAGAGCTGCAGGGAGGTGGGGAGAGGCAGGTGCATTTTACCTGGGTTGGCGGGGCAAGAAACAGAGGAGAAGGCAGAGGGCAGGGCCTGGCCAGAGCATGCCTGCACCTGCTTCCTGGTTATTTTCAGTTCCTGGTATCCTGGGCCTACCAGCTATTCTTCCTGTCTTTCTGCTACTCTTGTTTTTACTCTCTCCTGCTCATTGCATAGTAATATTTGGTCTTGGAAATACAGAATTATGAGATTGCCCCCAAAACACTTCGTTGATGGAGGTGTTTGTCCTGATGTCTGAACAGTTGTGTGATGGAGAAGAGCACACGCTTGCATTTTTGCTTCCCAAGTTCTGTGCCATTTGCTCTGAGCAGAGACTGGAGGCAGCTTTTGGAAAAGATGGATCTGTGAAAATAAATGCAACGTGTTTGCTTCAATTTCAGTAAATGATCATTTCTTTTCAAAGATATAAAGCAGTGATTTTTTAATTTAAAAAGTCAATATTAAACAATATTCTATAATATAGAGGGAAAATTTTAAGAGGGAGGGTGCAGATGGGGGGTGTTTTATCATTCAAGGATCTCAGGGAGGAGCTGAATTGCTCTGGGAAAAAAGTCCCACTTTTAGCCTCACTTAAAGTCTTAGGCTGCCTGTAATCCCAGCACTTTGGGAAGCCAAGGTGGGCGGATCACCTGAGATCATGAGTTTAAGAACAGCCTGGCCAACATGGTGAAACCCTGTCTCTACTAAAAATACAAAAATTAGCCATGCATGGTGGCAGGCATCTGTAATCCCAGCTACTCAGGAGGCTGAGGCAGGAGAATCACTTGAACCTGGGAGGCAGAGATTCCAGTGAGCTGAGATCACACCACTGTACTCCAGCTTAGGTGATAGAGTGAGACTCTGTCTCAAAAAAAAAAAAAAAAAAAAAAAGTCACAGACTTACCCTGGGCCCTCTTGGAAGGAACAAAGCCCAGCACATTCTGTGTACCAGCAGCTTCTGTTAGCAACAGAGGCTAGGCATTCAGCCCCTGTTTCTAGGAGGTAGCAGATTATAGAACACAGGCCCAGCTCACCTTGCTTTACAAGACGAATGCCCCGATAAATGTGTTACTCATCAGAAAATACATCAAGCTTTTTTTCCTGCACCTTACAGTTCTGGAGGTCGTGATGGTAATGAATCCATAAAAGGCACATGGACTTTAATATCTCTCTGCAACCAGACACTGCCCAGTATGATGTGACAGTCTGTGGCCACTTCTAGCCTCTTCTTGATGTCTGCAAGTACAGTATTTCCTTTTCTAAAATCGGCCAGCCTATTTTTCTTCCAGACCAAGTCAGGGGTGAATCTGTGACCCGATCTCCTGCCTTTAGTACCAAGATGGGCAAATTTCACTGAACCCAACTCCTTTCTGAACTTTGAAATGGTCCAACGCTCCTCAGCGTATCCATCTGCAAAAAGCCTCCCTGACTTGGTGGTTGATGGTGAAAATGTACCAGGTGAAGCTGCTCTTAGTAACCTAATCCGTTTTTGAGAAATTGACCTATGTACACTCAGTGTTGTAAAGATGCTGTCACTCTGTCCTGCTTGGAAATGCACAGTCCTCATCTTCTAAGGTAGAGAAATGAAGATGATGGGACACACGTCCATGGTTAGTATTGAGTTCTTGAACCTATCAGCCCATCTGTGGCACCAAAGAAATCCCCAACTCAAACACAAATAAGGAAGCTGTGGGCTATGGGGCTGTTGTGTGGCAAACTGGGTGTCAGTCACTGTTAATGGACCGTGGCCAATGGGAACCTTTCTGCCTCTTTTATCTTTACCCTGGAGGTTTTTTTTCCCTAATGAAAATGTGCTGGGGGGAGGGGAGTGGTAGTGTAAAGAGTTGGATGATAATTTCCTTTCTTTGCCTCCTGTTTGCTTCACCTGGAAAGTTCTCCTTTAATAACAAGAATGGTGGGCATGAGTGAGCGGCTACCTTGATGTCGGAGACAAACCCTCTCTGAGAATGCCAGACTTCCACCAGGGGAAATTGCAAACGGATTCCCTCCCTCAGCACCCCCACCAAGCAAGCCACCACCACTTAGCTGCACTCTTTCTCTTCTAAACCCAAACCCTTGAAAGCTGCAGATTTTCAAAGAAGTAGGGTGTGTCGCTGCAGCTGCTGCATCAAACAAAAGCAAACAGATTAAATTAATTTAGCCTTCAAAATCAGTCCCATTCTCTAATTCATAAAATACTTCAAACACGGCAAGAAATGTCATCTCCCAGATGATTGGGACTAATTCACTTTATCTCTTTTTCCTCTTGCATCTGAATGCAAACTATGTAAGACATACCTCACCAGTCAAAATAAACCGCTTGTTCCAAATGCTTCCGCCAGTTTTTAATAAGAATCTTCTCTGCTCTGTACACAAAACAAACTCAGTTTCTAACGCACTTCAAGAGAGCTACGTGCAAAAAAAAAAAAGAGGAACAATGTACTCATTACAGTATGTTAAGTTGCCAGCACTAGGCAATTAAAAGGTACGGTCTGTAGGAACGCTGCAAAACAGAACAGTTAGCTTCTTTGTCTTCTCATTAACAAGATTGTTATTTTACCTCTCCAGGTAGGAAGCTTAAGAAACAAAACATTCTTGGCTTCTAAGGCACTCCAGGAAAATAAGGAGTTGTTGACAGCTAGGACTTGTGGAAAGAACCGTTTATACCATAAATAAATTTGCACATCCTTGTGGTTGTAATAAATATAATTCCACATCCATTCTATTGGACTAGATGCAGAAACCATTTAAAGAAACATCAAAGTCCTCCCAGAGCAAACGGCTCTTGTCCTGCTGACGCCGTCACCGCTGATGCTGCTGAGTAATGCCTCCCCTTGGGACCCAGAAATTTGGAATTTTTCCTGCAACATGCTATGTTGTTGATGCCACAGACTTAGCGCTGGGAGGAACCGCGGAGACTCTGTTACTTGCTCTCTGCCTGGACTCTTTAATGCTTGGCTGTCGTTTAAAAAATGATGACCCAAATCTTTGCCATTTGCCAAGTGTGAGTACTTTGTGGTAGAGAGGAATGCGGTTCTCTTTGATTCTGGAATTCCTCCTGGTTTCCCTGCGTGGGTGGAAAAAGAGCCAGGAATGTAAGTGATTCGAATTCTCTTATGTTCTAAAGAAACAAAATGAAACAATCTATCCTTATACAGATTTTTACATTTGATGCTGATGAGCTTTGCTTTCACAAGATAGACACCTTCATCATTTTTCTTATGCTTTCACTAGAAAATGTAAAACCTTGATTTCCTTTTAAGGGAAGTAGAGGGAAAAAGTCCCTTTTAAAAGAATAGGTACAAGGGATGTTTTTCTTTTTCTTTTTCTTTTTTTTTTTGAGACGGAGTCTCGCTCTGTCGCCCAGGCTGGAGTGCAGTGGCCGGATCTCGGCTCACTGCATGCTCCGCCTCCCGGGTTCCCGCCATTCTCCTGCCTCAGCCTCCCGTGTAGCTGGGACTACAGGCGCCCGCCACCTCGCCCGGCTAGTTTTTGTATTTTTTAGTAGAGACGGGGTTTCACCGTGTTAGCCAGGATGGTCTTGATCTCCTGACCTCGTGATCCGCCCGTCTCGGCCTCCCAAAGTGCTAGGATTACAGGCTTGAGCCACCGCGCCCGGCCAAGGGATGTTTTTCTTAATTATAAAGACAGTATTTACGGTAAGATAAAAGTATAATTGCAGTTGCTTAAGGCTTGAACAGTTTTCAGGAAAAAAAGTCCCAAGTGTTACTTTCTCAGTAAATTTCAGTAAATTTCTCAGGGCTCTAATATTTATTTTAACCCCAGCCATAAATTTTCTTCCCAAGTAGTCTTTTGCATTGACAGTAGGTAGTGTGAGAGACTAATAAGATCATCATGCAATTCCAGTGATATGCTGGTTTGCCTATCATTTAATGATTATCAATTAATCATTTAACACCCTTTAATGGCCAATTTGATTTTCAGGGTTTTGTTAGATAAGACCATACAGTGCTTTGCTAATTAAAACGTGATCTTGGGAAGCATGTAACTTTTATGCAAAATAAGCTTTTATACAAAACAAAGCCTTAAATTAGTAGTTTTTGATGAAAGACTTCCTAGAAATATCCTCTTTGGAGAGAAAAAGAAACCACTTTCAGCTACAGAGACCCAAACTCCAAATACCTTGAAAATCAGATGTTTTGCTCCTTATTGAGACACATTTAAGAGCATTACAAAGTTATAGCTGGACTGAGTTTATACTTTTTTGGGAGAGAAACCAAGTCTGGGCATTAAACTTCTAACAGCAATTATCATCTGCATATGGGTTTAATTGTAAAACAATTAAGGTTTTTCCTTTTCCCCCCCTTTTTTTTTTTTTTGAGACGGAGTCTCCCACTGTTGCCCCAGCTGGAGTGCAGTGGCGTTTGCAACCTCTACCTCCCGGGTTCAAGCGATTCTCCTGCCTCAACCTTTCGAGTAGCTGGGATTACAGGCGCCCACCACCACGCCCGGCTAATTTTATTTTATTTTATTTTATTTTATTTTATTTTATTATTATTACTTTTTGAGACAGAGTCTCACTCTATTGCCCAGGCTGGAGTGCAGTGGCGCGATCTTGGCTCACTGCAAGCTCCGCCTCCTGGGTTCAAGTGATTCTCCTGCCTCAGCCTCCCGAGTAGCCAGGACTATAGGCAACTGCCACCATGCCCGGCTAATTTTTTGCATTTTTAGTAGAGACGGGGTTTCACCGTGTTAGCCAGGATGGTTTCGATATCCTGACCTGATGATCTACCCACCCCGGCCTTCCAAAGTGCTGGGATTACAGGCGTGAGCCACCGTGCCCGGCTTTTTGTATTTTAGTAGAGACAGGGTTTCACTATGTTGGCCAGGCTGGTCTCAAACTTCTGACCTCTTGATCCGCCCGCCTCAGCCTCCCAAAGTGTTGGGATTACAGGCGTGAGCCACTGCGCCTGGCCAGGTTTTTATTTTTCATAATTGCCATCATCATGACCCAATTTTGGTGTCAAGCCCAGTGCTGAGTAGGAAGGATAATACCTGACTTCTAGCTCTTGTAGCCTTCTTCTTCTTTTTTGTTTTTTTTAGACGGAGTCTTGCTCTGTCACCCAGGCTGGAGTGCAGTGGTGCCATATGGGCTCACTGCAACTCCTGCCTCCTGGGTTCAAGCAATTTTCCTGCCTTAGCCTCCTAAGTAGCTGGGATTATAGCCATGCACCACCATGCCTGGCTAATTTTTGTATTTTTGGTAGAGACAGGGTTTCACCATGTTGGCCAGGCTGGTCTCAAACTCCTGACCTCAAGTGATCCACCTGCCCTGGCCTCCAAAAGTGATGGGATTATAGGTTTGAGCCACTGTGCCTGGCCTCTCTTAGCCTTCTTAGACCCCTTTACCTTCTCCCCACCCCATTGCACTCCTTTCTTCTCTTTGCCCAGTATTTCTTCTTTTAGGTTCCAGTGGGATCTACTGAAAACTGACTATTTAGAGGAATTGCAAAGAAAGCTCTTAAAGACAGAAATAACTTCACTGAGGTCTAGGAGAGAGGAATCTGTAAGACCCATTACTGGCATCTGGTGTGGGTGTAGGGGTGAAGAGAATTTTCCCTTCCCCTTTGAAGGTTGTTGTCTGCTGAAATGAACTGACAATAGATAGATTAAAAGGAGAAAAGGCATGCAAATTTACTAACATGCATAAGCATGGGAGCCATGCTAACTATGAGACTCAAGGAAGGATCAGATGGTTGAGGCCTAAATATAGTCTTCATAGGGAGAGGGAAGTGGGGGGTGTAGGCACTTTTGAGGAGTGGAAAATAATTTTCAAGGGAATTGGATAAGCCCAAATAATAGACAATGGCCTGGGACAAAGTTCTGAACTCTGGGGGAGGTGGTGGTAAGGTGAGGGGCAGAACTGCACTGTGAACAAAGGTTGTCTTATTATGCAGATAAAATCTCCTAATAATCTTTTGGAGTTACCCTCAGAAGAACAGAAGAAAAGTTTGTCTGAACATTGTGATGATTTTAGTCTTTCTCTCCTCTTGTGGTTTTTCTTGGTGATTTGATAAGATTCCTAGGAAGGGGGTATTAAGACAATTGTATTTTTTTTTTTTTTGAAGAAGTTTTCCTCAATGAGATAAGGAATCTTCCAGAGTGAACCTCTGCATGTGCTTGGCTTTAGGGGCAGGGGTTGGAGAAAGAAACAAGAGAAGGTTAGAAAAATTATTGATTCTGAGGTAGCTTCTAAGGTTTTCCAATTTCCTTTAATTTAAAAATGCTCAGCATACCCGAGCACCATATTTTGCAGTGCTCTGAGCCCCAACATTGGGATGGATGATGGTTCTCTTTACTCTGACTACAACTCCATGCAGTGGATAGACTGTCTATGCTGACAGCAGGGAGAGTGGTTCTATTTCCCACAGACATTTTAGTGTGGGTGTGTTTGGGTGTAGCTGAGGACCACACAGCATCACATGGCCCTCTTGGCCTTGCTTCCATATTAGATTCTTTACAACCTGCTTTCTTCTAAAATGGATTTATAAAACACCCATAACAGGGTAAAGATCAAGAGAAAAAGTTAGAAAAAGGTAAGTCTAGAGAAAGGGTTGATGAATGTTTTCTGTAAGGGCTTTTCAGGCCTTGTAGTTTCTGTTGCAACTATCTAAAAAGCAGCCACAGACAATAGGCAAGTGAATAAGCATCTTCAATGGAACAATAAGCAGGCACCAGGCTGGGTTTGCCCTTTGACTGTAGTTTTCTGACTCACCGTCTAGCCTCAGAATATTAAAATTAAACTAAGGAAAATATATTTTCAGTGAACTGCATAATTGAAGGGTCTGTATCATCATTCAAAGGAGCCCAAATTTAGTTAAGAGTTTCCTAAAGCTCAAAGCAAAGAGTAAGATGAGGCTTACTTCCATGAGATTAACACACACTGGGTGCTCTGGAGAAGTCCTGACATTGTGGCTGTGATAATCTCCTAAAGGCCCTGAGAAAGGGGGCATTATGTAGAGTAAGGGACAAAGCCCACGGCGTTACATTTTCAGTAGCCAGTTTCATATAGTTGCTGTTAAGCAACTGTCTAAGTGAGCCAAGGGCACAATTCCAAAGAATATTTTAGAAAAACAAATTTGAGGACACAAGGCACTTCAGTCCTATTGCTGCTGGTTTGGGCTGAAATTGACATCAAATGGAGACCATTTAGCTGAGCAATGAGCTGCATGCTTGTCTTCTGGACAGTCCTTCATGATCTCCGTGAATACTGAGTTGCTCCTCTCATACCCAGCTGGTGTCAGGATTCCCTTGTAGCTACAAGGCCCTCATTCAATCAGGTGCAATTATGTTCCTGCTCATTCTTTCCAGTTCGGGAACAACCGGGCTTAAGTCCTGATTCCTGCCCTATCATAAAATATACAAAGGGCCAGGCACAGTGGCTCACGCCTGTAATCCCAGTACTTTGGGAGGCTGAGGCAGGTGGATCACGAGGTCAGGAGTTCAAGACTGGCCAAGATGGGAAACCCTGTCACTACTAAAAAATACAAAAATTAACAAGACCTGGTTGCCGGCATCTGTAATCCCAGCTACTCGGGAGGCTGAGGCAGAGATTGCAGTAAGCTGAGATTGTGCCACTGCACTCCAGCCTGGGCGACAGAACAAGATTCCATCTCAAAAAAAAAAAAAAAACAAAAACTCTCTCTCTCTCTCTCTAGATATATGTCAGATGGCAATAATTTTCTTTTTCTTTTTTTTGAGACACAGGCTCACTGTGTCACGCAAGCTGGAATGCAGTGGCATGATCTTGGCTCACTGCAACATCCAACTCCTGGGTTCAAGTGATTCTCCTGCCTCAGCCTCCCGAGTAGCTGGGACTACAGGTGCCTGGCACCTTGCCTGGCTAATTTTTGTATTTTTAGTAGAGACAGGGTTTCATTATGTTGGCCAGGCTGGTCTCGAACTCCTGACCTCGCGATCCGCCCACCTTGGCCTTCCAAAGTGCTGGGATTACAGGTGTTAGCCACCATGCCCGGCTGGCAGCAATGATTTTCATGTCTTGTTATTACTTCACTCCTTTGATTACTGGTGTCATAATGATTACCATTTGTTTAATGGTTTCTAGGTACCAGGTACTTGGCTAAGCATTTATATGCATTATCTGTTAATTCTCACAATCCTATGGGGATACATTGCATTATTCATTGCTTTTCAGATGAGAAAATTGAGACAGAGAGATTAATAGCTTGCTTGGAATAACTCACATAGTATATGGATATGAACATATGCTCTGCCTATTTTTTTTTAGAGATGCTTTCATAATTTTTATTTTCTTACAGTTTTTTGAACTGGGATCCAATACGGTCTATACATTGCAATTGGTTGATAGTTGTACCCTTTTTCCATCTCTTCTATTTTCTTTGCAATTTTTTTTGTTGTTGAGAGAGTATTGTTACTTGTCTTCTAGATTTATTTTCAGTCTTAATTTTGCTGATTCAGTATGTACTAACATTTAACATTTCTTCTATCTCCTGTATTTCCTGTGAAATGATATATCTGGATTATAGGGGTTTGATTAGATTTTTAATGAGTACTTGCAATGGTCTCCCATAATAATTTTAATTTTACTTGCATTTCTCTTATTGTATGTAGAGTTGAACATATTTTCAGCCCTTTGACTCTTTTTCTTTTCCACGGAGTCTCACTCTGTCACACAAGCTGAGGAGCAGTGGTGGAATCTTAGTTCACCGCAACCTCCACCTCCTGGGCTTTGGTTATTCTTTTGCCTCAGCCTCCCAAGTAGCTAGGACTATAGGTACATGCCACCCTGCCTGGCTAATTTTTGTATTTTTGGTGCAGATGGGGTTTGACCATGTTGCCCAGGCTGGTCCCGGACTCCTGACCTCAAGTGATCCACCTGCCTCGGCCTCCCAAAATTCTGGGATCACAGGTGTGAACCACTGAGCCCAGCCTAACCCTTTGGCTCTTGACCAAGGCTCTTAGCCTCCACTTCTTTTAAGAGAGTTCTCATGACTTCCTGGATTCTTTCCCTTGACCTGGTGCTGCCGCTGACCTCCTGGTCTTTGTGATTTCCTGGATGCCAGTACTTGCTTCTCTGTTAATGGTTGCTTCTGGTTGTGGCTTTTCAGCTTCTGGAACGTTTAACCAGCCTTGGTTCTTCTTAGGAAATTCTGCTCAGATTCTCATCCTAATTACTTGGATCTTGACCTTTTCGAATAATATTCTGGTCTGTACCCTCTGCCTCCCCACCGCCCTTTGTTGGTCACACTTGTCACTGCTGCCATCTCCACCCTGGTGTGAACAAAGGTTGAATTTTCTGTTCATATATGATTTCTACAATCTTTATAGCTGTAGTCTGAATCCAGTCTGCTAAAGGCCAAAAACAGGAGTAGAGGCATGTCAACCTCATGGTGATTCACGCAAGATAACATGTACAGTAACAGAACATCTTTCTTAATATGGCAATTCTCTTCAGATAGGACATCAATGGAGACTTCATAATCATGTTGGTAGCATTTCATTGGCCTGGCCGTGCTCCACAAATGGAGAATGCTAGTAATTTTCCAAGACCAGCTCCGGGCTACAAAGAATGTTATTAAATAAATCATTAAAGATAAAAAGATTCCTGAAATGGCGAGTATTTTCTGTCTCCAGTGATGAAAACCAAATATGCTGTTCACATTGCAGTCATGTATAACCTATTAGACTGTTTCAAGAACACAATAGGATGAAATCAGTGACTAAGAGAAAATAGAAAATAAAATCCATTCATTCATCCAGTCAGAGATAGGCTGAGAAAGAGCCAAGGTCATAGTGAGGAAGAGAATCTGAAGGCCAAGTCTAAAGAGAGGCGGAGAAGCAGAGATGGAAGAATGAGCAGTGATGTAAAAAGCCAGAAGGCCTGAGCCCTGCATGGAATGTGGCCCGAGGAATGGGTCAGGGCGAGAAGTTCAAAATTAAGACCCTGGACAGCGGACGCACTAAACTCTCACAGGGTGTGGGGTCCAGAGTGGCTGTTCAGAGCACAGGAGCCAAGCACGGCATGGAGACTCAGTGGCCTCTAAACGGGATGATTCATCAGTCGCAAGAGTGACTCCTTTGCTGTAGTGATTGATGCCTTACTTGATTCTTACAGGATCTGAAATCTCATTATAATAATGACTTTAGATACTTCCTGGAAGTAGAACAGCTTATCTTGAAAAATTTTAGTGGAGCCTGTGCAGTCCGAAAATTCGAGATAGGTCTCAGTTAATTTAGAAAGTTTATTTTGCCAAGGTTGAGGACATGCCCATGGCACAGCCTCAGGAAGTCCTGGCGACACATGCCCAAGGTGGTTGGGGCATAGTTTAGTTTTATATATCTTGGGGAGATGTTAGCCATCAATCAATATATGTAAGAAGCACTCTGATTTGGTCTGGAAAGGCGGGACAACTTGAAGCAAAGGCAGGAAGATGGGGAGGGTCTTCCAGGTAGGTGAGAGAGGAATGGTTGCATTCTTTTGAGTTTCTGATTAGCCTTTCCAAGGGAGACAATCAGATATGCGTCTATCTCAGTGAGCAGAGGGGTGACTTTGAATAGAATAGGAGGGACATTTACCCTAAGCAGCTCCCAGCTTGACTTTTCCCTTTAGCTTAGTGATTTGCAGGGGCCCCCAGATTTATTTTCCTTTCACAAACCTTACAAGCTGCACCAAGGATCCACTCGATAATGGCACACTTCTGTAACCATGAATCTGTCCTTCAAGAAACAGAAAATTAAAATAGTCCTTTCCGCAATGCAAATTTAAACTTTAAACAATGTCATAGTGACCCAGTTAAGATGGTGCTTTTCTTAATTTTTTATTTTATAGAGATGGGGTTTTGCTCTGTCACTCAGGATGGAGTGCAGTGGTACCATGATAGCTCTGTAGCCTCAAATTCCTGGGCTCAAACGATCCTCCTGTCTCAGTCTTCCAAGTAGCTGGGATTACAGACACAAACCAACTTGTGAATGCCCTGTGAATGGTGCTTTTCCATAGAAAATGCACAACCAGTTCACAAAAACAGGATTTGAAAAATCATGATCTAGTGTGAGATTTGTTAAATTTGATGCAAAACTCAGTAGACCAGTTGGCTTGAATGTGATGGGTTTTCGTCTCATTAGTCCAGCTTTGAGGAAGCTGTGCAAGGGAGAGTGAGGAAACCTCCCTAACCCCTTTAGGGGAAAACTTCTTCAGAGTAGAACCAAGTTTGGCGAGTCTCTGAGGTCTGGAGTGAAATACAATAAAATTTGCATTTATATAGCACTCCTTATGCTCTTCCTTTATATGTGCTATCCATATTAAATAAAAACACAATTAAGAGTTAGTTCTAAAATACCAGGTCAAACATATCAAACAAAATCAGGAATGGCAATTAGTGCTAGAATACCAGAACAAACAGATGGCTATTGAGTTTGGATTTAAGAAGAGAAATAGGATGTGCTTGCTGCATATCAATGGAGGAGTAATTCTGGAGCTTGGACTGACATGGGCTAGGAGGGTGGGCTACAGAAGAGTCAAGTTGGGACAGTGACCAGGCCTGGGCATTGTAATGATTAGAAGGAACAAAAGCTTAGTGCAGCTGAAATTAGTGGACATGCACTATGTGCCAGGGAAATATCGTCAGACTTGAATTCTGTCTTCAAGCCACTTCATTTTTTGGAGACGGAGTCTTGCTCTGTCACCCAGGCTGTAGTGCAGTGGTGCAATCTTGGCTCACTGCAACCTCTGCTTCCCAGGTTCTACAGATTCTCCTGCCTCAGCTTCCTGAGTAGCTGGGACCACAGGTGTGAGCCACCACACCTGGCTCATTTTTTTTTTTTTTTTTTTCAGTACAGATGAGGTTTTGCTATGTTGACCAGGCTGGTCTCGAACTCCAGACCTCAAGTGATCCACCCACCTGGGCCTCCCAAAGTGCTGGGATTACAGGCGTGCGCCACTGTGCCCAGCTGGCCAAGTGGAGGACCTTCACTATTTGTTGCAGTCTAAGACCTAAAATTAAACCTATGCTGCCCTACCTAAGAGCTGAAAAGAAATACAGCTCAGGTCCCTTATCTGTTCTGAAGTCTCAGAAGCTCTGAAAACCCAAAAGATTTTCTTAAGGAGGAGCTGAAATGTTATAGTCTTTACCTATCCCACTTGGTATGAATATTCATATGATTTGCTGCAGAAATATTAATGGGTTTGATTGAAGGGTCTTGTCCTAGACTCTGCTGGGTGTGTTACATGGAATATAATAGAATATATGTACTCGATAACCTTTCTAAAACCAAAAATCATCTGAATTTTGGAATACCCCAGACTCCAAAGTTACAGGGAAGGGGTCCAGATCCAGACGCCAAAAGGGAGTTCTTGGATCTCACGCAACAAAGAATTCAGGGCGAGGCTGTAAAGTGAAAGCAAGTTTATTAGGAAAGTAAATGAAAAAAAGAATGACTACTTCGTAGACAGAGCAGCCCCAAGGGCTGCTGGTTGTCCATTTTTATGGTTATTTCTTGATGATATGCTAAACAAGGGGTGGATTATTCATACCTCCCCTTTTTAGACCATATAGGGTAACTTCCTGTTGTTGCCATGGCATTTATTTGTAAACTGTCATGGCACTAATGAGAATGTAGCAGTGTGGACAACCAGAGGTCACTCTTGTTGCCATTTTGGTTCTGGTAGGTTTTAGCCGGCTTCTTTACTGCAATTTTTTTTTTTTTTTTTTGAGACAGAGTCTCGCCCTGTCACCCAGGCTAGAGTGCAGTGGCATGATCTCTGCTCACTGCAACCTCTGCCTCCTGGGTTCAAGCTATTCTTCTGCCTCAGCCTCCCGAGTAGCTGGGCCTACAGGTGCATGCCACCACGCCTGGCTTTTTGTGTGTGTGTGTGTGTGTGTGTGTGTGTTTTCAGTAGAGACAGGATTTCATCATGTTGGCCAGGCTGGTCTCGAACTGTTGACCTCAGGTGATCTGCCTGCCTTGGCCTCCCAAAATGCTGGGATTACAGGCGTGAGCCACTGCGCCCTGCCTATTGCAACCTTTTTTTAATCAGCAAGATCTTTATGACCTGTATCTTGTGCTGACCTCCTATCTCATCTTGTGACTTAGAATGCCTTAACCGTCTGGGAATGCAGCTCAGTAGGTCTCAGCCTCATTTTCCCCAGCTCCTAGTCAACATGGAGTTGCTCAGAGGTTCACACGCCTCTGACAATATGACCTGTTGTAAAATGGTCTTTCTTCAGCCTCTAGTTCCTCACTGCACAGTCCCTATTAATTCAATATATGGCTTTGTTCCTCAGGCTCCAGCTGAATTTTCTCTCATCAATGCTTCTTTTTGCTTCTTCTTATTCTTCCCCCCTCTCCAAATGCCCCCCTTTGGCCTTAACTTCTTGATCTGCTGGCAAAGGTATGACTTCCTCCTTCCTGTGGGCCTTTCCTTGGCATCATTCCCTGACACCATGGTAGCTGTCCCTCCCTCTTGCCTCCTTGACCAAACCTCTGTTTTGTTTGTTTGCACCTTTCTTAGGTTTGTGCACCCTACGGAGCCTCTTGCATTGTAGGTACTAATAAATATTTGTAATGAAGGAATTCCCCAAGGCCTGGATTGCTGCTCTCTACCCCCGCAGAGAGCTCATCCATTCACAGTAGTCACCGGCTGGGCAGAGGCTCCTAAATCTACATATTCAGGTCTGACCTGTCACTGGAATTCCTCTTCCATTGTTGCAGATGTTTACTGATCTCTTTAGCTAACTGTCTTGCTAGCACCTCATTTTCAACCTCTCCCTTCAAAACTCTCACATACACACAAATCCCACACTTGCATCTATAGGAATGTGAAGAGGTTGGTAGGCTGGAAGAATGGCTGTGGGACAGAAGGAGGGAGACTTTTAAAACAATTGTATCTTTTGTTTGTTGTACCCTCACGTGTATTACTTAAAAAGAAAGTAATTTATTTTTCAAACAGAAAAGTTACATGACATTCTGGAAAAGGCAAAACTATGGATAGTGTAAGAACACTGTTGGTGACTAGGGGCTTGAAGGGAGGAAGGGATGAGAAGGGGGAGCACAGAAGACTTTTAGGGCAGTGAAATCCTGTAGGTTCCTTTATATGGGGGATGTGCATCATTATGCATTTTTCCAAATCCATAGAATGCACAACACAGAACCCCCAAAGTAAGCTATAGACTTTGGGTGATCGTGATATGTTCATGTAGGTTTATGTAGGTAACAAATATCCCACGCTAGTGTGGGATGTCAGGATGTGGATGGTGGGGAAGATGAATGTGTGTTTGGGGAGGAGCTGTGTGGGAACTGCACATTTTACCCCATTTCATGTGAACCTAACACGGCTCTAAAAATGTCTATTAATTAAAAAAAAAGAAAGAAAGAAAATAAAAGACAAGCAGCTGAGAGTGGTGGTGCGTACCTGTAATCCCAGCAAGTCAGGAGGCTGAGGCAGGAGGATTACTTGAGGCCAGGAGTTTGAGACCAGCCTGGGCAATATAGCAAGATCCCTTCTCTCTAAAAACACACACACAAAAACCCTGCAAAACCAAAAAACAAGGGCTTGCACTGGGCCTGAGTATTTGGGATTTTGTGCTGGAGGCTCACTATATTTAAACTAATTAGAGTCAGTGCAGACAAACTGATTATTCATAAAAGGAGGAAATAGTCCAATCACTCAGGCTGGATTCATTGGGGTCCCTGTTGACAGCTCAGGCCTCCAGGTCTGGTGAATCCCAGGCCGTTTTGTCCTTCTTTTGGAAGAGCATTTGTGCTTGACCTCTGCCATGACTCTGTGGGTTGGGCCTCCTTTATCTCACCTCTGGAATACTCTAACAGTCTTCTGAATATTTGAACATTTCTGCCTGTTCCTCTACCATCCTATACAACATCATCAGATTAAAATGCATTTCTTCATGTTACTTCTCACCTTAAAAAATCTACAATGCGCCGGGCGCGGTGGCTCACGCCTGTAATCCCAGCACTTTGGGAGGCCGAGGCGGGCGGATCACAAGGTCAGGAGATCGAGACCACGGTGAAACCCCGTCTCTACTAAAAATACAAAAAATTAGCCGGGCGCGGTGGCGGGCGCCTGTAGTCCCAGCTACTCAGGAGGCTGAGGCAGGAGAATGGCGTAAACCCAGGAGGCGGAGCTTGCAGTAAGCAGAGATCGCGCCACTGCACTCCAGCCTGGGCGACAGAGCGAGACTCGGTCTCAAAAAAAAAAAAAAAAAAAAAAAAAAAAATCTACAATGCTTGGCTGGGTGAGGTGGCTCACGCCTGTAATCCCAGCACTTTGGGAAGCTGACGTGGGCAGATCACCTGAGGTCAGGAGTTTGAGACCAGCCTGGCCAACGTGGTGAGACCCCGTCTCTACTAAAAATATAACAATTAACCATGCGCGGTGGTGTGTGCCTGTAATCCCACCTACTCGGGAGGCTGAGTCAGGAGAATCATTTGAACCCGGGAGGTAGAGGTCACAGTGAGCTGAGATCGCACCACTGCACTCCAGCCTGGGCAACAGAGTGAGACTCCATCTCAAAAAAAAAAAAAAAAGGAAAAAGAAAAACAAAAAATACCTACAAGGCCCCTTACGTGAAGTCTTGGCTCTTTCTTGACTCTAGGGGAACGCTGTTCACCATCCACACATTCTCGCTCACTGTCTTTTTCAGTTGCCTCAATACAACCTCCCACCTTCCTATCTGCCTTTTGTATCTCTCCGGGCTGGCATGCCTAGAATCTTTTTCCCCATTCATTGCTCTCTGTCCCAAATCCAACTCCTGCAGGGACTTAGAATTATTTTGTTCTTCTACTGACTAGGGCAGTGCTATAAACTCATACATTTAACACTTTGATTTGTTTTTGGTTGGGCATGTATGGGAGCATGTGGGTGATCAATTTCACATGTAGAAATGAGAATTGCACCCCTGGAAGAGATAGTCATGTGACTTCGGCCCATGTGTTCTGGAACCCACGCTGGTTCCATTTTGCTATAGGGGCATCATGGGGACTTATGCTTGGCCTGGAACGAACCCTGGAAAGACCCCAGGTGACCCTAATCTGCAAGATCCACTTGGGTTCTAGACAGCCTCAATCAGAAGGTTATTTAAAAACTGGCTTTTTCTAGGGTCTTTAGGGGACTTTGTGGCTTCTCTAGAGAGGCAGAGAAGCTTTAGAGTTTGGGCAATAAAGTATAAAATTAACCTCTGGATTTTGGTCCATTTCTGTTTCTAAGAAGTAGATCTGATACTTCCCTTATCAGCTTTTATAACTCTTGCAAAGCTCAAGAGGGGCAAGAATACCAATGAATCATATGAACCAGGTGGCAGCAAGTGATGGTCCACGGGAATATTTGGCCTGCTGCTTGTTTTCGTACAGCCCACAAACTAAGAATGCTTTTTACTTTTTTTTTTTTTTTTTGAGATGGATTCTGGCTCTGTCACCATACTGGAGTACAATGGTGCGATCTTGGCTCACTGCAGCCTCTGCCTCCCAGGTTCTAGTGATTCTCATGTCTCAGCCTCCTGAGTAGCTGGGATTACAGGTGCCTGCCACCATGTCCAGCTAACTTTTTGTGTTTTTAGGTTTTGCCATGTTGGCTAGGCTGGTCTCGAACTCCTGATCTCCAGTGATCCACCCTCCTTGGCCTCTCAAACTGCTGAGATTACAGGCACGAACCACTGCGCCCGGCCTATATTTTTAAATTGTCGGAAAAAAAAAAAAAAAAAAGGACAGGCATGGTGGCCTGTAATCCCAGTGCTTTAGGAAGCTGAGGCAGGAGGATTGCTTGAGGCCAGAAATTCGAGGTTACAGTGAGCTACTCCGCCACTGCACTCCACCCTAGGCAAAAGAAGGAGCAGAGGGAGACTCTGCCTCAAAAAAAAAAAAAAAAAAAAGTTGAAAAAATAAAAAGATGGCTATTTTTGTGACATGTGAACATTATATGAAATTCAAATCTTGGCATCCATAAATAAAGTTTTATTGGAATGCAGCCAGGCTGGTTGGTTTACTTACTGCCTATAGCTGCTTTTGTTCCTCCATGTCAGAGTTGAGGCTACGCAACAGAGACGGTGTGATGTGTAGAGCCTAAATATTAACTATCCAGCCCACACAGAGAAATTCTGCCCACCTCTGTAAGGCACAGTACACACATAAGACATGCTTGTTGTAGCTGTAATCTTTCTTCATGGCGCTGGGGCTATGAACTATCTAATTGCTAAGATTCTGGAGGTGCAGGGCCCCAGGGAGGTGCCATGCACATACAATGCAAGGGGTATAGCGCCCCCTGGAGGTAACGTTGGATTTGAAGCAGCCAGTGTAGTGGACAGGCTTGCATGGAGTGAGGAGGCCTGATTCTAATCTTGGCCCTGCAGAGAACTCCCTGGCTGTGGAACTCGGGGGCAGATCTCACCGAAGTTCTCTGGGCCTCAAATCCACATCTGTAAAAGGAGGGGGTTGTACTCTCAATGGTTCTAAAACTCCTTTTCTTCCTCTGTCCCTTCCTTTCTGCGTTCTTCTTAGCAGAATCCTTTCCTCAAATCAGTGCTCCTGTAGACCGCTAATATAGTAAACAGCTGAAGGTGGAGTCTCTGCTGGAAGTGGGTCTTGGCCCGAGCCTCCCTCGTTGACCCGTGCTGACTGCACAGAAGAGATTTCCAAACTCCTCCCAGCCCTAGAAGTTATGGGTCCAGAGCCTCATCACTGAGAACAGCCCCAGACCAGTTTACTTTTTATTTTTTAGAGTGAGGGTTTTGCTCTGACACCCAGGCTGGAGTGCAGTGGGGCCATCACAGCTCACTGCAGCCTCGACCCCCTGGGCTCAAGTGATCCTCCTGCCTCAGCCTCCTGAGTAGCTGGGACGATAGGTGCACGCCACCACACCCAGCTCATGTTTTTATTTTTATTCTGTAGAGATGGCGTCTTGCTGTGTGGCCCAGGCTGGTCTTGAACTCCTGGGTTCAAGCAATTCTCCCGCATCAGCCTCCGGAGTAGCTGGGACTGCATGTGTGCCCCACCACACCTGGCTCAAGTCAGATCTTTGCATGCATGCTTTGAGGTCACATATTCTGGTTCAGTCAACCAGAATGTTCCGTGGTGCTGGCATTTCCTAATCATCCCTCACATTTGTTAGTAATAGTAGCAGCTAAAATTTACTGAGCACTTACTGCTTTCCAGACACTAGGTGAAGCCTCAAGGGGTCTTTTGTCATTGAATACAGACAACGGCTCAATGAAGTAGGTGATATAGTTACTCCCAGTTTACAAATAAGAAAGTACCCTCAGGCAGTTTGATGCCAAAGCCCATCCCTTTGTAGGCTGTGTGGTTGCCCAATCAATTCCTCTCAGATTGCTTTTGAATCAATAGGTATGAAGATTTACTTATAACTCACTTGCTCTGTGACTTTGGGCAAAACTTAACTTTTTCCTTCCTTTCCTTTCCTTTCCTTTCCTTTCCTTTCCTTTCCTTTCCTTCTTTCTTTCTTTTCCTTCCTTCCTTCCTTCCTTCCTTCCTTCCTTCCTTCCTTCCTTCCTTCCCTCCTTCCTTCCTTCCTTCCCTTTCTTTCTTTTTCCTTACTTCCTTTCTCCCTTCCCTCCCTCCCTCCCTCCCTCCTTTCCCTTTCCCTTTCCCTCACCTTCCTCCCTTCCTTCCTTTCTTTTTTTCTTTTTTGTTTTTGACAGAGTCTTGCCCTGTTGCCCAGGCTTGCTACCTGGGCCACTGGGGCACGTGAAAGGAGGCCCCCTCAAGAAAGCAGCATTGAACTGGGTCATTAAAAATGGCTTTAAAAATAGCCAGGCATGGTGGCACTTGTAGAAACAGCTACTGGGGAGGCTGAGGCAGGAGGACTACTTGAACCCAAGAGTTTGAGGCCAGCCTGCCTAACACCTGCAAGACACCTTGTCTCTTAAAAAAAAAAAAGAAAGAAAGAAAAAAATGACTTTCATAAAACCAGTGGACAAGGAGTTAAAAACAGTTCTGGAAGACTGTTAACATGGAAAGGCCCAAAGCCTTTTGTCAGAAGAATCATTACCTGGTACTGAAAAAGAGTGCAAGAGGCAGGGAATGACAATTGGTCACAGTAACAGAAGATAATGATTCCTGAGCACTGGGTAGCACCAATGACTAACTATATGTTCTGTCCCATGCACCTACACAGCAATATATGTTATTGATCCTATCACTATTTCTGTTTGACCAGTGAGGAAACTGAAGCTTAGACAGGTTAAGTTTTGGGCCAGGCACAGTGGCTCATGCCTGTAATCCCAGCACTTTGAGAGGCAGAGGTGGGTGGATCACTTGAGGTCAGGAGTTCGAGACCAGCCTGGCCAACATGAGGAAACCCCGTTTCTACTAAAAATACAAAAATTAGCCAGGAATGGTGGCGGGCACTGGTAATCCCAGCTACTTGGAAAGCTGAGGCAGGAGAATCGCTTGAACCTGGGAGTTGAACCTGGGAGGTAGAGGTTGCAGTGAGCTGAGATTGCGCCATTGCACTCCAGCCTGGGCGACAGAGCGAGACTCTGTCTCAAAAAAAAAGAAAAATAAATAAATAAATAAAGGAAATGTTACGTGCATTGCCTCCAGGCTGTATACCTGTAGGTATGGGTAATCATGGTTTTTTTGTTTTTGTTTTTGAGACAGAGTCTTTTTCTGTCACTCAGGCTGGAGTGCAGTAGCATCATCATGGCTCACTACAGCCTTGACCTCTTGGGCTCAAGTGAACCTGGAGGTATCAGCCTCCCAAGTAGCTGGAACTACAGGTGTGCACCACTACGCCTGGCTAATTTTTTTTTGTTTGTTTTTTGAGATAGTCTCACTCTGTCACCCAGGCTGGAGTGCACCGGCATGATCTTGGCTCACTGTAACTTCCACCTCTCAGGTTCACACAATTCTCACGCCTCAGTTTCACAAGTTGCTGGGATTACCAGTGCCTGCCATCGCTCTTGGCTAATTTTTGTATTTTTAGTAGAGATGGGGTTTCCCCATGTTGGCCAGGCTGTTCTCAAACTCTTGGCCTCAAGTGACCTGCCTGCTTCGGCCTCCCAAAGTTCTGGGATTATAGACGTGAGCCATCACTCCTGGCCTCTGGCTAACTTTTGTATGTTTTTGTAGAGATGGGGTTTTGCCATATTGCTCAGGCTGGTCTCAAACTTCTGAACTCATGAGATCCATCCACCTCGGCCTCCCAAAGTACTGGGATTATAGGCATGAGCCATCGTACTCGGGCAGCAATCAGTTTTGACCAACAAACTACCATGTTCTTCTTGTGGCTCAGTTTTGGTGAGAAGAGGCTTCTGTGAGTAAGGGGTAGAAGATTATAGGAAGTGTGGGTCTCATGGCAAGGAACTTGAAAAGCCACACCAGTGCCACACTAGGGGTTGGTGGGTGGAGGGTTGTGGTGGGATGAAGCCAAAGGGGTGGGTTAACCTCACAACAGCAGAGCCGGGACATGTAGAAAAAAATTCTAGGTTTTTATAAGCACAGAAACGTGTAAGGTGGGCTGGGCATGGTGGCTCATGCCTATAATCCCAGCACTTTGGGAGGCTATGGTGTACAGATAACTTGAGGTCAGGAGTTCGAGACCAGTCTGCCCAACATGGTGAAACCCTGTCTCTACTAAAAATACAAAAAATTAGCCAGGCATGGTTGTACACACCTGTAGTCTCAGCTACTCAGGAGGCTGAGGCACGACAATTGCTTGAACCTGGGAGGCAGAGGTCAGAGTGAGTTGAGATCACACCACTGCACTCCAGCCAGGGCAACAGAGTGAGGCTCTGTCTTGAAAAAGAAAAAAAAAAAAAAAAAAAAAAAAGAAGGGGCTGGCCATGGTGGCTCACGCCTGTAATCCCAGCACTTTGGGAGATGAGGCAGGCGGATCACCTGAGGTCTAGAATTCAAGACCAGCCTGACCAACATGGAGAAACCCTGTTTCTACTGAAAATACAAAAAAAAAAAAAAAAAAAAAAAAATTAGCCGGGCATGGTGTCGCATGCCTGTAATCCCAGCTACTTGGGAGGCTGAGGCAGGAGAATCACTTGAATCCAGGAGGTAGAGGTTGTGGTGAGCCAAGATTGCACCATTGCACTCCAGCCTGGGCAACAAGAGAAAAACTGTATCTTAAAAAAAAAAAAAATAGCTGGCAAGGTGATGAGTCTATGTTAGTTCAGGTTCTCCAAAAGCAAATAAGACATACGGGTGCAGTAGGTTTTGCAGAGCTGATCTCAGGAAATACTAGGAGGAGTGGGATCATGAAAGAGAGAGAGGAAAACCCGCAAAGGGGGTTCCATGAGTGGACCCTCTGTACCACTCGGGCTCAGTGAGAGGTACTCTCAGAGAACCCTATTTTGGAATCATCCCACTTAAGGTCTGGAAGCTGGGCAAATTTATCCAAATCCAGTGGTTGAGGTTTGCTCTGGTAATGTTACCTGCTGGGGCCAAGCCTGAGACAGAAAACGCCCATAGGAAGAGAGATGCAGAAAGCCAGTGTATTTATTAAAAGCTTAAAATGGCTTAAAACAGCACACATTCATCAGCTCATAGTTTCTGGGAGTCAGCACCTGGGCATGACTTAGTTGAGAGATGCTCTGCTCCAGGGTCTCTCATGAGGCCACGATAAAGCTGTTGAGCAGGGTGGGGTGGGCATCTCATCTGAAGGCTCAGCTGGGGAAGAATCCACCTCTACATTCGCTTGCATGGTGGTGGGCAGAATTTACAGTTGGCCCTTGAACAACATGGGCTTGAACTTCATGCATCCACTTACACATGGACTTTCTTCCTCCTCTGCCTTCCCTGAGACAGCAAGACCAACTCCTCCCCTTCTTCCTTCTCCTCAGCCTACTCAATGTGGAGATCATGAGGATGAAGACCTTTATGATGATCCACTTCCACTCAATGAATAGTCAATATATTTTCTTTTTAAAATTTATTTTAAAATAATTAATATTAATAGTTTAAATTAAAAAATAAAAAGAATAGGAAATATATTTTCCTTATGATTTTTTTTTTTTTTTTTTTTTTTTTGAGACGGAGCCTTGCTCTGTCTTCCAGGCTGGAGTGCAGTGGCCGGATCTCAGCTCACTGCAAGCTCCGCCTCCCGGGTTCACGCCATTCTCCTGCCTCAGCCTCCCGAGTAGCTGGGACTACAGGCGCCCACCACCTCGCCCGGCTAGTTTTTTGTATTTTTTAGTAGAGACGGGGTTTCACCGTGTTAGCCAGGATGGTCTCGATCTCCTGACCTTGTGATCCGCCCTTCTTGGCCTCCCAAAGTGCTGGGATTACAGGCTTGAGCCACCACGCCCGGCCTCCTTATGATTTTTAAATAACACTTTTCTTTTCTCTAGCATATTTTATTGTAAGAATGCAGTGTATAGGCTGGGCGTGGTAGCTCACACCTATAATCCCAGCACTTTGGGAGGCCAAGGCGGGTGGAACACTTGAGGCCAGGGGTTCAAGACCAGACTGGCCAACATGGCAAAACCCTGTCTCTACTAAAAATACAAAAATTAGCCAGGCGTGGAGGTGCATGCCTATAATCCCAGCTACTTGGGAGGCTGAGGCAGGAGAATTGTTTGAGCCTGGGAGGCAGAGGTTACAGTGAGCTGAGATCACGCCATTGCACTCCAGCCTGGGCAACAGAGAGAAATTCTGTCTCAACAATAAATAAATAAATAAATAAATAAATAAATAAATAAATAAATATTCAATCTAACTAAATAAATAAAACACAGTGTATAATGCATAGAACACACAAAATATGTGTTAATTGGCTATGTGATTGGTAAAGATTGGTAAAGCTTCTGGTCAACAGCAGGACATTAGTAGTTAAGCTTTCGGGAAGTCAAAAGTTATACATGGATTTTTCTGACTACGTTGGGGTCATCACCCATAACTCCTGCATTGTTTAAGGGTCCATTGTATTTCCTCCAAGGATGTTAGACTGAGAACCTGAGCTCCTACCTGGCTGTTGGTTGGATTTTGCCCTCACTTTCTTGTCACTGGGCCTCTCCAAACTGGCAGCTTGCTTTCAAAGCAAGAAAGAGAGCCTTCTCACAAAATGGTAGTTATATATATATATATATATATATATATATATATTTTTTTTTTTTTTTTTTTTTTTTTTGAGACAGAGTTTCACTCTTGTTGCCCAGGCTGGAGTGCAATTGTGCGATCTCGGCTCACCACAACCTCTGCCTCCCAGGTTCAAGCAACTCTCCTGCCTCAGCCTCCCGAGTAGCTGGGATTACAGGCATGTGCCACCACGCCCGGCTAATTTTGTATTATCAGTAGAGATGGGGTTTCTCCATGTTGGTCAGGCTGGTCTCGAACTCCAGCCTCAGGTGATCCTCCTGCCTCGCCCTCCCAAAGTGCTGGGATTGCAGGCATGAGCCACCATGCCCGGCCCAGTAAGAATGTTTTATAACCTACTCACGGAAGCAACATCCCCTCAACGTCGCCATATTCTATTGGTCAAATGCAAGTTACTCAAGGAGATCACAAGGGCCATGAACACTGAAAGATGGGTCTCCTTGGAGCCATCTTAGAGACTGCCTGGCAGAGCTAGCGTGGGCAGAGGGAATGTGAGCAGGACTTACAGCATCTGCTGCAGGGGTAAGCAAATTCCAGTGAAGGAGAAGGGGTGTTGGTAAGGAAAGGTCAAGGGTAAATTATCTGTGTATAGAGATAAGCTGAGAACCCTGGGAGCCTTTGGTCCCAGACAGTGAGATCCACCCCTCAGTTGGGCAGAGCACTTAGCAGCTCCCTGGTTTCTGGGTCTGCGCCCCTGAGGGCAGGACTAGAAGCTGCGTCTTAAGGGATGTGCTGCCCTCTGCCAGGTGGTCTTTCTTGTGTTTTGCTGGAGAATCCTCACGGCTGGACCACAGAGCAACACTTGGCAGAGGCTGTATGGTGTAGATAGGGAGGGACTATCCACTTCCTCAGGGTCAACTGAACTGGAATGTGAAACCCCAGCCTCACAAATTGGATCTCAGCCCTGTGATGCTTAGCCCCTCTGTCTAGCATCAGTGGGAGGGAGCCCCCTAGACTTGGAATACCCCCTGACCCACTCACTCCAGGACTATTAGGAAATTTATTCTTATGCAGAAATGAATTCTATTTCCCTGAAGCTCAATTCCCTCTTTCTCTTGGAGACCAGCTCTCCAAGGCAGAAGTCTGCTGCTTGGGATCCTTCCTCCTGTTGAAAGTTTACGGGTTGGTGCTCGAAAGTATAAATAGTGTCTTAGATGTGGTTGGTTTAAAGCAGATAGGAGAGGGGTGAGAGGGAACTCTGACCTCCCCACAAACTGCCCTTCTATGAACACCCTCTGAGGGCCCACAAGCTCCCGACCCTGTGGCTGTCCAATTGCATCATTTGGAACTTCCAATCAAGTAGATGACTCCAGTTGTCTTTGGTGAGCAGCTGCCAAGTCAAATTTCCTCTTTCCTATACCTCGATTTTTTTTTTTTTTTTTTTTTTTTTTTTTTTTTTTTTTTGAGAGGGAGTCTCGCTCTGTCCCCCAGGCTGGAGTGCAGTGGCGCCATCTCGGCTCACTGCAAGCTCCGCCTCCCGGGTTCACACCATTCTCCTGCCTCAGCCTCCCGAGTAGCTGGGACTACAGGCGCCCGCCATGGCGCCCGGCTAATTTTTTTTTGTATTTTTAGTAGAGACGGGGTTTCACCGTGGTCTCGATCTCCTGACCTTGTGATCCGCCCGCCTGGCCTCCCAAAGTGCTGGGATTACAGGCGTGAGCCACCGCGCCCGGCCTAGATTTTTTGTTTGTTTCAGGTGGGTGGGGTGGCAGAGTAAGAAGGAGCCTTGCCTATTCTGTACATCCAAGGAGAGAGATGCCAGCATGATCCTGGCTTCAAGGGACAATTTATCTTGCCATTTTATAGCACAACCCCCATAATGGACATAATATCAATAAAGCAAAAAATGCACACTGAACCATCCAGGGCGGAGGAAGATAAAGGACAGTAAGAGGAACTAACAATGATTCACAGTTGATCCTTTTCTTTTGTTGCAATGAGCTCATTGATTTTTTTTAAGATAATGCTGCAAGAGAGCTATTAATATACCCAATTTACAGATGCAGAAAGCAACTTGTAGATACTGCTCAAATGCCACACAGCTATCAAACGGAGGATCTGGAGCAAGAACGCCTGGTGTTTTGTTATTTATTTATTTGACATGGTCTTGCTCTGCTGCCCAGGCTGGAGTGCAGTGGTGTGATCATAGCTCTTGGTAACCTCAAACTCCTGGCTTCAAGTGATCCTCTCACCTCAGCCTCCTGAGTAGCTGAGACTACAGATGTGCACCATCATGCCTGGCTAATTAAAAAATTTTTTTGTTTTGTATAGACGGGACCTTGCTGTTTTGCCCAGGCTGGTATTAAACTTCTGGCCTCAAGCAATCCTCCCATCGTGGCCTCCCAAAGCACTGGGATTACAGGTATGAGCCACTACACCTGGTGTATTTGTTTGTTTTTGACACATAAAAATTGTTTATATTTAAAAGATGTACAATGTGATGTTTTGTTATATGTATACGCACTATGAAGTGATTACCACAATTAACATATCCACTACCTCTATAGTTACTATTTTTGTGTGTGTGGTGGGAACATTTAAGATCTATTCTCTGCCGGGCGCGATGCCTCACACCTGTAATCTTAGCACTTTGGGAGGCTGAGGCGGGTGGATCTCTTGAGGTCAGGAGTTCGAGACCAGCCTGGCTATCACGGTGAAACCCCGTCTCTACTAAAAATACACAAATCAGCCAGGCGTGGTGGTGGGTGCCCGTTATCCCAGCTACTCAGGAGCTTGGGGCAGGAGAAACGCTCGAAACCGGGAGGCAGAGGTTGAAGTGAGCCGAGATCGCGGTACTGCATTCCAGCCTGGACGACAAAGTGAGACTCCACCTTGGAAAAAAAAAATCTTTCCACTATTCTCGTAGTTGTTTCAAGTATACAAGCATTATTATCAACTATAGCTACCATGTTGTACATGAAATCCAGACTATGTTAATCTTGTAACTAAAATTTTGTAACCTTTCACCAACATCTTTATTTCCTCTACCCTCCAGCCCCTGGCAACCACCTGTCTACTCTCTACTTCCATGAGTTCAACTTCTTGAGAAGCTGTTTAGGAGTTGAAGTTTTAGAGGTTGTTTAGAAGTTTACGTGAGATGATGCAGTATTTGTCTTTCTGTGTCTAGCTTATTTCACGTAGCATAGCATCCTCTAGGTTCATTCGTGTTGTTGCAAATGGCAGGATTTCCTTATTTTTTAAGGCTGTATAATATTCCATTGTATATATGCCACATTTTCTTGATCTTGTCATTGGTCTATGGACTTTTAGGTTGTTTCCACATCTTGGTTATTGTGAATAATGCTGCAATGAACACAATAGTGGAGATATAAATTACTCTGGCTATATACCTGGAAGTGTGATTGCTGGATGACGTGGTAATTCTATTTTCAGTCTTTTGAGGAACTGACATACTATTTTCCATAATGGCTGTACCAATTTACAGTCTCACCAACAGAGACAAGGAGATCCCTGGGATTTTGTCCTAAATTCTGTACACTTTTTCTGTTCTCTTTAATGTACATATCCAAATGTTGTGTGAATTATTCGGTCCTGGACAAGCCCTTATTGAGAACCCACTAAGACCGTAGGAAGTATAAGGTATAAAAAAGAGTTAAACGGCTTGTCCTCAAGGAGTTCATGACCTGTTGGGGTTAGATAAGATCTATACACCAAACAATTTAAAAATTATGGGTCGGGCGCGGTGGCTTATGCCTGTAATCCCAACATTTTGGGAGGCCAAGGCAGGCAGATCACTTGAGGTCAGGAGTTCGAGACCAGCCTGGCCAACATGGTGAAACCCTATCTCTACTAAAAATACAAAAATTAGCTGGGTGTGGTGGCGTGCACCTGTAATCCCAGCTACACGGGAGGTTGAGGCAGGAGAATCGCTTGAACCCAGGAGGTGGAGGTTGCGGTGAGCCAAGATCATGTCATTGCACTGCAGCCTAGGTGCAGAGTGAGACTCTGTCTCAAAAAAAAAAAAAAAAAATTATGGAAAATAGTCTCAGACTCTATCAGATTGTAAGATTTTTATGACAGTCTAGGAGGGTTGTACCAACTTGGAGATGTGCAGCTTAATTGAAGATGCTTAATAGAGGAAACTTCTGTGGTTTACAATAATTTCTGAGCAATTTAGCACAATTAAGAAATTAATATTTCTCACAGAGGGATGACAACGGTAGGGGAGTTGCAGTATCATTTATGTCCACCAGATGATGCCACCATTCAGTGGAATTCTAGAGTTTTGCTTTGGGGATACAAGTACAGTTGTGGTTAAATTCAAGATGATGTCTAGAAAGATACTGTAACCTGTTTCAGACATAAATAATTTTCTTACTGCAATTTTACGTGGAGTTGATGCACACAAGCAATAGAGAATTCGAAAACAAACAAAGAACTACTCAAATTTCTCTCAGGTAAATTCCGTACATTGACCCATTTTCCTAGCTGGGTCTTAACCACTTTTTCGTATTTGCTCTAAGTCAAGTGATGATGAGATTAATAGAAGATGGCAGAGAGCTGTGCCTGGAGACCCAGTCTGGTAGGGAAGACCACCACCTTGGAGGTAAACTTGTTCTTCTGTTAGGCATTTACTCTCACTATATATGCAAATATATTCCCTACAGCAAATCTCGATAAACAACAGATTCAGCCCAGTGGAAAAGCCAGTATGGACAGCCTGATGCAATTATAGTCAGCATTAATGAGCTGTGGGCTTCCTCCTAATGTGTTGATATTTAGTAATCTTTGATAATGAAAGAGGGTGTAGCCTTTGAAGTCAAAGTGTTCTGGTGCTGCTGCATAGTTCTAACCACGAACGTTCATTATTTTGTTTGACAAATTGGCTTGCTTTGGAATATTAAACACTCAGTCTTTAGAGTGTGAAGAAGATAAAAGCAACTCTGTTTGTTGTGCTCATCGAGACTATTTCCCAAGAAGCCCAAAGCTCTTATAAGGTTTTATCTAGGAGATCCCATCTCTACGAATCTGCCTTCGTCTCTCTGGAGGTGGCTGTGAGAGGCATGTTCATTTGCGTTCTCATTTAGCAGGAGGAGGGCCCAATTGCTTTGGCCCAGGCTGCCTTGGCCAGCCCTTGGAATTTAGCATCTGCTGTTGTTGTACACAACGAACCCCACTTAGAGGATTCAGAAGGCCCCTGGGTACCAGAGGGCCAAAACACTTAGGAATGCCCTCATGGAAAGCCACAATGGGAGAAGATGGGACAAGTGTCTTCCATTGCTCTGTTGTGCCCAGCAGGAACTGGGGATCCCCACAGTGCTTCTTTGGCATTCTTGTGAGACACTCTGCTCTGGCAGTGGTCAAAACACAATGGAGACGCAATGATTAATTAATCATGATTATGATTAAAGTACGTAAGCTAAGATCCCTTAGGTACTTATGCTGAAGGCATTATACACACTGCTCTGAATGTTTTATTTTAACTCATATAATCACCTTATGAGTTGTATGCCGATCCTAATCCACCCTATCTGCTTGTTGCCAAAGTCTCTTAAAATTTTATTTTTTTGGCCAGGTGCGGTGGCTCATGCCTGTAATCCCAGCACTTTGGGAGGCCGAGGCGGGTGGATCACTTGAGGTCTGAAGTTCGAGACCAGCCTGGCCAACATGGTGAAACTCTGTCTCTACTGAAAAATACAGAATTTAACCAGACATGGTGGCACATGTCTGTAATCTTAGCTACTTGGGAGGCTGAGGCAGGAGAATTGCTTGAACCTGGGAGGCAGAGGTTGCTGTGAGCCGAGATCACGCCATTGCACTCCAGCCTGGGCGATAGAGCAAGACTCCATCTCCAAATAAATAAATAAACTAATTAATTAATTAATTAATTAAATAAAATTCATATTTTTAATGTATTTTTTTACTCTTTAGAGATAGAGTCTTGCTCTGTTGCCCAGGCTGGAGCACAGTGGCATGATCATAGCTCTCTGCAGCCTCAAACTCGTGGGCTCAAGCGATCCTCCTGCTTTCGCCTCCCAAGTAGCTGGGACTACAGGTGCATACCACCATGTCACTATGCCAGGCTAACTTTTTAAAATTATTTTTCGAAGAGACAGGGGTCTTGCTTTACTGTCCAGGCTGGTCTTGAACTCTTGGCCTCAACTGATCCTCCTGCCTCAGCTTCCCAAAGTGCTGGGATTACAGACATAATCCCAAGTCCAGCTTCAGTTTCCACAGTCTTGATTTTGTAGTTTCCAGTCTCTTTTGAGTGGTCACATGCAGTGGGAGGGAGGTATTTCAAACACCAGGACTGACTCCTGGTTGGTCTAAGACCAAGGCAATCCTAGGTGTCTCTGTTGATGAATGAGCATGTAGTCGGGGCGCCACACATCAGTGTTCATGTTGCACACAGTCCGCGGGTACCACACCTAAGAGGGCGTCGTTCACATCACACACATGCATTAATTGACGAGAGCGTTCAGGCATGAAGCTTCTGACCTTCTGGCTGAATTATAGAGCAGTTCTGTCCCATAGATCTTTCTGTGTTGATGAAAATGTTCTTTTGAATACAATAGCCGCTAGCCACATGTAGTTACTCAGCACTTGAAGTCTGGCCAGTACAACTGATGAACAAACTGAATTTTTTATTTGATTTAATTTTAACTAATTTAATATGAAATTGAAATAGCATTATGTGGCTGATGGTTGCCATATTGGACCGTGGCCAGTTTTAGATCATAAATCCCTCTCAGCATCTTCCATTGAGACCACACTGTCGGGAACATGTACACACACAGTCACTCCCAAATTCAACCAGAGGGGGTGTCTCGGAGGAGATGTCTTCCTTGAGGAAGAGGATCCCATCTCCAGTTTGCGTAAAGGCAAAGTGTAGGCCCACAGCAGCCCTAATTGCGATCCATGTCTGCACAACAAGTGGGAGGAAAGGGCTTCTGGGAAAAGTTTTTTCCCAATAATTCAAATAAGACACATCAGAAGAGCCTGGGCGCGGTGGCTCACACCTGTAATCCCAGCACTTTGGGAGGCTGAGGCAGGCAGATCACTTGAGGTCAGGAGTTTGAGACCAGCCTGGCCAACATGGCAAAACCCCATCTTTACTAAAAAAACAAAAATTAGAGGAGTGGCTCAGTGGCTCATGCCTGTAACCCCAGCAGTTTGGGAGGCCAAGGCAGGCGGATCACCTAAGGTCAGGAGTTTGAGACCATCCTAACACGGTGAAACCCCATCTCTACTAAAAATACAAAAAATTTAGCCGGGCATGGTGGTGGGCACCTGTAGTCCCAGCTACTTAGGAGGCTGAGGCAGGAAAATGGTGTGAACCCGGGAGGTGGAGCTTGCAGTGAGCCAAGATCGCACCAACCACTGCACTCCAGCCTGGGCGAAAGAGCGAGACTCCGCCTCAAACAAACAAACAAACAAACAAAAAATTATCCAGGCATGGTGGTGCACACCTCTAATCCCAGCTACTCTGGAGGCTGAGGCAGGAAAATTGCTTGAACCCGGGAGGCAGAGGTTGCAGTGAGCCAGGGTGACACAGTGAGACTCTGTCTCCAAAACAAGCCCTTCAAGCTCCATCAATTGAAAACCAAGCCTGGGATTTACTCCCTTGCTGAGATTGAGAGATGCTCACCTTAGCGCTTCCCCTGAAGATTCTGGGCTGTTTGACAAGAGACACAGGCATCTGAAAAGAGTCCCCCCAGGGAGCACTGTGTAGAACGGGCAAACCAAGGCTTCTCCAGACATCCTGCCAAGATTCGACCCTGGGACTCAGGTGAGGGAAGAGCCTCACGCAGTGTGCGTGTGGGGAATTGGGGCCTGCCTTGAGCAGCGTCTTCCATTGAGTATTCGCTAAGTCAGTGCTTGCAGCAATATTTTAGAACATTAACTACTGTGAGTAATGAGCTGTATGAGTGGTGGCTCATGCCTGTAATCCTAACACTTTGGGAGGCCAAGTTGGGTGGATTGCTTGAGCTCAGGAGTTCGAGACCAGCCTGGGCAACATGGCGAAACTCTGTCTCTACCAAAAATACAAAAATTAGTTGGGCATGGTGGTGCACACCTGTGGTCCCAGCTACTTGGGAGGCTAAGGTGGGAGAATCACCTGAGCCCGTGAGGCAGAGGTTGCAGTGAGCCCGAGATCACATCACTGCAGTCCAGCCTGGATGACAGAGTGATATCCCATCTCAACAAAAACAAAAACAAACTAGGGAAAAAAAAAAAATCAGCATACGTGGTGATTGATCAGATATGGGGGGCAGCAGGATCAGGGGCGTTTTCACTGGTCTGCAGGGGCAGCCAGAAGTGCTGAAGAATTAGTGCTCCCAGAAACAATTCTTAACCAATGACGGATTAGAGTCTGTTGATAAATACTCCAACTTCTTCACCCTTGGTTGGGATAACTCCAAGGTGTGTTCTACACAAGGGCTCAGCAAACTAAATCCCAAGGACCAAATCCAACCACCACCCATTTTGTAAACAAAGTGTTATTGGAACACAGCCATGATCATTTGTTTGCATATGGCCTATGACTGTCTTCACATTCCAATGGCAGAGTTGAGTAGTTGTGACAGAGACTGCATGGCTTGGAAAGCCAAAAATATTTACTGTCTGGGCTTTTCTGAAAAGCATACTGTGCCCTGTTTTATACGGTGTCCCAGGTTCCAGGTGGGACTGAGCTTCAGGTGCCTACAGTGGCCACTTTGATAACACACTATTGGCTTTCTTCCCTTTCCTGTTTCACTCCTCCCCTCTTCTAGTAATGTTTTACTTCTTAAATAAACTATGTGCACTTGAATTATTGCATCAAAACCTGCTTCTGAGGGAATTCAACCAATACAGTCACACAGCAATCAGAAATGCTTACAGCTTCTTAAATTCAAAGATTAGTTTTTGGGGTATGATGGTGCTCACCATACGCAGTCAGATTAGTAGTGATAAAACCTGTGTTGGAGTTTTGCTTCGTGAGAGTAAGAGACTGCTGTGGTTTGAATGTTGGTGTCCCCCCTCACTGCCCCAGGATTCCTGTGTTAGAACCTAATGACTGATGTGATAGTTTAAAAGGTGGGACCTTTGGGAGGTGATTAGTTCATGAGGGCTACATCCTCATAAATGGGATTAGTGTTTTTATAAAAGAGGCTCGGTGGCTCACACCTGTAGTCCCAGCACTTTGGGAGGCCCAGGTGGGTGGATCACCTGAGGTCAGGAGTTCAAGACCAGCCTGGCCAACATGGTGAAACCCTATCTCTACTAAAAATACAAAAATTAGTCAGGCATGATGGCGCACACCTGTAATCCCAGCTACTCAGGAGGCTGAGGCAGGAGAATCACTTGAACCCAGGAGGCGGGGGTTGCAGTGAGCTAAGATTGCGCCACTGCATTCCAGACTCTGTCTAAATAAATAAATAAGTAAATAAGGCTCAGCAAGCTCTTTTGCCTCTGTTGTCATATGAGGATGTAGCAAGAAGGCGCCGTATTTGAAAAAGAGCAAGCCCTCACCAGACAGTGAATCTGCCAGCTCCTTGGTCTTGGGTTTCCCAGCCTCCAGAACTGTGAGCAATACATTTCTGTTGTCGTGTTAACAAGTTACCCAGTCTAAGGCTTTTTTTTTTTTTTTTTTTTTTTTTAATGGCAACTGGAACAGATTAAGGTACCAATGCTTTCCAGAACAACAGAAAATGTACTCTGGTCTATGAGCTTAACAAGGTGCCTGGACACCTCTGCATTAGTCATCACTCTTTTTTTTCCCCCACCTGTAAACTTACACTGTTTTTCCACAACTTTTCCCTCGTATCTTGTAAGAACTCTAACACTTTGAATGAGTCAGAAGGAGAGTCGAGGACAACACCTGCAGAAAGGTGGCAACTTGCTCTCTCAGTCCTTTGCTCTTGTGGGGATGTGATGGCCCACCCAGTTCATTCCTGAGGGCCAAGGCCCAGCAAATTCCTCTTCTCTAGCCCCTTGCAGAGGGCCATGTGCTGCCTGGAAGGCCATGGACAATGGTCCCTCACTGTCCCAGCACCGTGGTGGGGGCAGATAAGAGATGCTCTTCGTGTATCAGTGCTGTGGCTTTCCAGCTCCCCACACTTCTGCTTCAGGCTGTCTCCCTACAGGATCATCCCAGCTGGGGACACAGCGTGAAGTGGATATGCCTCAAGTCCAACCACAGTATAAACTTCTTATGGCACCACTGGGCCAGTTTCTTCAACTGTTACATCTAGAAAAGAGGAACACTGTAGTAGAGAAAAGGAGGCCTAGCATGACTAGCTCCATTTTCCCCCTAATTGCACCACCCTCCCTCACACTCCTGCCGTGGTGATATCTTCTATTTTAATTGCTTTTTGTTTGTTTGAGATGGAGTTTTGCTCTTGTTGCCCAGGCTGGAGTGCAATGGTGCAATCTTGGCTCACTGCAACCTCTGCCTCCCAGGTTCAAGTGATTCTCCTGCCTCAACCTCCCGAGTAGCTGGGATTATAGGCACCCACCACCACACCTGGCCAATTTTTGTATTTTTAGTAGAGATGGGGTTTCGCCAGGCTGGTCTTGAACTCCTGAATTCAGGTGATCTGCCTGCCTTGGCCTCTCAAATTACTGGGATTACAGGCGTGAGCCACTGCGCCCTGCCAGTTAAACTGCTTTTGCTTATCTCTGCACATAGGCCAAGCTAACTATGGGAAGAATTTAGCTTAGAGTTTAATTTTAAAGCAAGGATGATCACAGTCCCTTCCCAAAACTAACCCCCGGGGAGATAGGAGAGCACACACAAATAACCATGCTATGCTAGAGTTTATAGAAGCACTGTGACCTGGTCAAGGACAGAGAAGTTTCACAACCTCCCCTGCTTGGACTCTCGCTGCCACCCAGATGTCTGTGATCATCAGTCACCTCTTGATCTCAACCCCCCTTTTCCCTTTCCCCTAACATAACAGAAGCCTAAAATTCTATTAGCTTAAGGTGGTTATTTAGGACACTAGTCCACCATCTTCTCAATTTGCTGGGTCTCCTTAGTAAAAGCTGTTTTCCTTGCCCCAACTCCTTGTCTCTTGACTTATTGGCTGTGATGCAGTGAGCAGTACAAGCTTTGGACTTGGTTACAATACCTGAAACAGTAAGTATGAGGATTAAATGAGCAAATACCTACATATAAGGGTACTTAGAACAATGCCCAGAACATAGTACATGTTCAATCGCTGATGCCATTGTGATTATTTCTCTTATTATTATTACTGTGACTATAACAGCATCCTGTGCATCCAAAAAAGACCCAAAGTAGATAATTCATCTGTATCTTCTTGAAAAGCCCACCGAAGGGGCTGTGGGTGCTGTTTTTAGATGGCCTTTTCTTTCCCCTGATGCTGAAAGAGGATCCTGCTCTGATGTTAGTTATTGCATTTGTATAATCTCCTGACTGGGTAATTGTCTACAAACGTGCTATTTAGAATGTCTACACTGTGAATTTAAAGAGTGGTTTGTAATCATGGGCACACTGGAAAACCACTACACCCACCAGCCAATTATCATGGAGTCACAGACCAGGGAGGGATGGCAGACGCTAAGTCCAGCCTTCCATCCCCAGCCCCAGCCTTGGGGCAGGACCCTAGGCTCAACCAATGTGCTCAGACACAAGCCTGGCCTTCCTTGGAAATGAGCCTTTTCTGGGGAAATTTCGTTTAAAAAATGTGACCTTGATTTTGATCACTTCCTGAGAGAAAATTCAGCCCTATATTTAACTGCCCACAGCTTTGAATTCGTCAAAGCCCCAGTTTAATTTCCAATCCCAGATACATTTTGCTTTCCTTCATTTCTCCCTGGGTTTCCAGCTCTGGCACTGGGAGCTTTGCAAGACTGACACTCTTCAGAGACCCCCACGGGGAACAGGCATGGGGCCAGATGCACGAAGCCTGGGTCCCCCTAGCCGAGTGGGCCAGAGAGCACCTTCCCTTCTAAATCCTGTGACCTGGGGCAAACTTCTTGTGTCGAAGTTTGTGCAGAGGCACTTGTTCAATCAGTTTCACCTCTTCCCCAGCAAAGCGTTTCGTGATGGCATATTCAGAGACACAGCGATCCTCCTCCGACATTTTCCCCAGGCCAGCGTCCTTCATTCTTGGGGTTCATTGGAGCCGTTTCCATAGTGACAGCCACTTGTTGAGTTTTGAATCTCCTATCGAGGCCCTCGCAATTTGCCAGCTAAGCCAGGGATCACCAGGCGTGTGTGCCAGGATAATAAGACAAAGTCTGTTTTATTTTACCCTTCTCTTTTTTGTCTGCTTTCGGTTGGGGGCAGCCTTACAAAAGAGAGGGGCCTTTTGGCTTTCAAAATCCTTAGGCCTCTGCTCATTATCCCAGGCGATATCTTGGACTGAACAGTATGGACTCCATTCCTGTGCTGTCTCCAGGCGGCTGCTGGTCTGACTGAACCATGGCAACAGCTGGGAGTGTTCACGTCTGAGCAGGACACGCAGGGCTGTTTTAGTGCATGTGAGTGTGTGTTCCAGCTGACACTCCTATCTCTTTATTTTAAAGGTAGGGTGATTAGGATGAAAACAATTCTATCACAAGGTTCAGTATCCTTTATTGAAGGTTGGAATCAAGATCATTTTACTTTTGCTTTCTTTTTAGAGCATCTCCTGGGACACTTTTTTCTTTTCTTTTCTTTCTTTCTTTTTTTTTTTTTGAGACAGGGTCTCACTCTGTTTCCTGGGATGGTGTGTAATGGTATGGTCATGGCTCACTGCAGCCTCAGCCTCCCAGGCCTAAGCAATCCTTCTGCCCCAGCCTCCTGTGTAGCTGGGACCACCACGCCTGGCTAATTTTTATATTGTTTTTGGGGATAGGGCCTCACTTGGCTGCCCAGGCTGGTCTCGAACTCTTGGGCTCAAGCAATCCTCCTGCCTCAGCCTCCCAAAGTGCTAGGATTACAGTGTGAGCCGCTGTGCCAAGCCTGCCTCTTTATTTTGAAGGTACTGATGATTAGGATGAAAAAATTCCATCATGAGGCTCAGTGTCCATTATTGAAAGTTGGAATCAAGATAACTTTGCTTTCTTTTTAGAGACTCTTCTGGGACACTTAATGTCAGTGACATTGAGCAGTGCAGCCTGGAGCCTTGTGGCTCCCACTGCCTTGATGTTTCATGTGTATTCAGACTGCAGTTACTCACCATTTCCCTGGGGTGTGTTTAGTCTAATAGGTGTAAGCCAAGACTTGCAAGAAGCATTAGTGATTCAAGCAGACAACTATCCTCACAAGTAGAACAACTAGAGAAAGAAATTCAGTAAGAGGATCAGCACATCAAAGCATGCCTTGCCATCCACGATCCCTTCTTACTGACTGAAATGGAAATGCTTCCTGCTTGCGAGTCTACACCAGTGCTCCTGTGCACCACCATGAGGTTTAAGTATAGAGAGCGCCTGTGACTCCCTAATGTTTATAAGTTTCACTGCAAGATTTTGTTGTTCGTTGCTGTTGAGCTTTTGGAAGAATCTCTAAAGAAAATTCCTCTGCTCTGAACGTATTTGCTGTTTTGTGTGTGGCTAGAACTTCAGCAAGGGCACAATGGGGGGCAACATTTTTTCTCTTTTAGGAGATGCCAGGTCCAGAGTAGGAGCTGACCAGGGTGCAGAAGAGAAGGGCTCGACCTTCAGAAGAATGCCTGAAAGCTCTGCCTGTCTGATTTCATCATGGGTTTTAACGGAATACTTGGAAAGGGAAAACAGGGGAACATAATGATTCAGAGCCTGGGGCTTCTTGGCTGCCAGTATACCAAATACTTGAACAAATGAACACACAATCAAGGGCAGTTTATAACGCAGCATCCTAGAGCAGATTTATTTTAAAGGCAAGGCAAAAAGAAAAAGAGGAAATTATCTAAATTAAAAGTCAATGTTTCTAATTGCAAACAAGAAAATGATGAACATAATGATAGAATAAAGAAGCCCATCAGACTGCGTCTGGAATCCGCAGGCCCTGTTAGCAAATTTGGCACACCACAGACCCTGGGCTCTCTCCAGAGCCTTCTGGCTTTTGGAAAAGTGGCTCTTAAGCAGATAGGGTTGGATGACCTGCTCCTCAAAGGGCCAGAGGCTGCAGAAGTCTGGACTGGATTCCTGGATGAGCTGTTTCATTCTGGGGCTTCCCATGGACTCAGTCATTAAGGAATGCTTCTTTTTCAGATTAACCCAATGCAAACGAGTTCAAGCAATCTGGAAACGTATTGATTTGCCTAACAGGAAAGCCCAGATGCAAGGCAGGACTGGGCTGTTTGGATCCAATGGTTCAATGGTATTGCCAAGGACTGGATTTCTTTTTCTCTTCCGTGCTGCCTCCAGTGCTATCAGGTTTACTCCAAGGTTGGCTTCTCTCTTGGTTGCAAGGTGGTTGCCAACTGCCTTCAGGGTGACATGCTTCCTCGGCCACTCAAACATCAAGCCAAAGTCTTGCACCTTCCTGTTCTACCTTCGATCCAACCCCCTGCCCTCTAGGAAGACGCTTGCAATATTGTGGCCAAGGAAAGGCCGGGGGCTGACTGGTTTAGGCTTGGATTACTACCCATCCCTGAAGCCATCACACATGGGCTGCAATTCTGCTGATTGTTTTTGGCCATCAGAGCCTCCCCTGGAGCTGAGGATAGGGGCCAATTACACCCCAAACATAAGGCTTTGCTACCAGGAAGATTGGTGTTCCCTCAAAGGAAAGTCGGGGTGCTGTTAGCAAGAGGGATGCAGGTAAGGGTGGGACTTGGGGTGGAGCGAGTTAAGCAATGACCAGGTGTCATCTCTGGATCTTTTGGGGGTGGGAAAGGCTAGAAAGAGGTATGGGGTGAGGAACAGAAGGTGAAGTAACATCCCAAACCCTAGGAAGTAAGGGTGGGAATGAACTTGAAGCCTGTGTAAGTCAGTTTCATAGCTGCACCCTCACTTCCTCCTCTCTCCATGTGCTCTCTTCCTTGCCTTCTCCAAGTAGGGACCAGCACAGCCTAGTTATGAAGACTGTGTGTCTCCAAGCCTGGCCAATGTTGTGAAACTTCGTCTGTATTACAAATACAAAAATTAGCTGGGCATGGTGGCACACTCCTGTAATCCCAGCTGCTCGGGAGGCTGAGGCACAAGAATCGCTTGAACCCAAGTGGCGGAGGTTGCAGTGAGCTGAGATTCTGCTGCTGCACTCCAGCCTGGGCGACAGAGAGAGACTCTGTCTCAAAAAAAGAAAAAAAAGCTATTAAAAAAAAAAAAAAGACTGTGTGTCTTTTTTCTCCCAAGTATCACCACTACCGGGCAAGCTACTTAACATCTCAGCCTTGACTTTCCTCATCTGTAAAATGGGGGTAATCATAGGATCTATTTCATAGGATTATTGTGAGGATTAAATGACCTAAACTACATAAAGTACCTAGAACACGGACTGACCCAAAGCAGGTCCTCAGTAAATATTAGCTATTATTTTTTCAGCCCAGGCCGGAGTGCAGTGGCCTTGATCTCGGTTCATTGCAACCTCTGCTTCCTGAGTTCAAGTAATTCTCCCGCCTCAGCCTCTTGAGTAGCTGGGATTACAGTCGCCTGTCACCACGCCTGGCTAATTTTTTTTTTTTTTTTTTTTTTTGAGATGGAGTTTTGCTTTTGTCGCCCAGGATGGAGTGCAATGGTGCGATCTCGGCTCACTGCAACCTCCCAGGTTCAAGCGTCTCCCAGGTTCAAGCGATTCTACTGCCTCAGCCTCCTGAGTAGCTGTGATTGCAGGCGACCACCGCCACACCCGGCTAATTTTTGTATTTTTAGTAAAGATGGGGTTTCACTGTTGACCAGGTTGGTCTCAAACTCCCAGCTTCAGGTGATCCACCCGCCTCGGCCTCCCAAAGTGCTGGGATTACAAGTATGAGCCACCGCGCCTAGCCTAATTTTTGTATTTTTAGTAGAGAGGGGATTTCACCATGTTGGCCAGGCTGGTCTTGAACTCCTGACCTCAAGTCATCCACCCGTCTTGGCCTCTCCAAGTACTGGGATTACAGGCGTGAGCCACTATACCCAGCTTCGACCTCTGTTTTCTATAGCAGTGATCTGGAGTGTAGTGGTGCAGTCATAGTTCATTGCAGTCTTGAACTTCTGGGCTCCAGCCATTGTCCCATCTCAGCCTCCTGAGTTGCTGGGACTACAGGCTTGAGTCACTATGCCCAGCTTATGGCAGTGATCTTGATCATGCTTTCTTATACTGTCATTTCCTCCTTCACACTCAGTCTCCCTACTTTCTCACTCCTGTTTCCTGGAATCATCTTCCAAATAAAATACAACACAAGATCTTATCTCAGGCTCTGCTTTTGGGAGAACCCAAACCAAGAAAGCATATAATCTAGACTTAAAGGTATTAAAAAACAATATATGTATGTTGCGCACGTGCGCGCGTGCGCGCGTGCGCGTGTGTGTTTTGGCGGTTTTTTACTTCAACCAGATTGTCACCTCTTATGAAAACAGACCAGGACTTAAACTTTTTCGGTATTTTTCAATTCCTGCAGCAATGGAGGAGAGGACCAGTGCTTACTAGCTATTATGTACCAGGCACTTTACATACATATTAAAACATAATCCTCAGAAGAACGCTGTAAGATTCTTATCATTATCTCCACTGTGCTTGAAGTGGCCTGGCTAAGCTCAGAGGTGTTGAGCTCACCAGATTCCCTGAGGATACACAGTGAGAAAGTTTCCCTAGTTTACTAAGGACACAGGCTCGTAAGTGGCAGAGTGAGGATGTTTATATAGGTATGTCTGAATCTCAGGGCCTCATAGAAATACTGAAAACAATGCTTGATGGTAAACAGTAGCCACATTGAAACTTTATCCTTTGCTTGGTAGTGTTTATTCCAGGACCCAAGTCATATAAGTTTTAATATAAAACACTTGATAGATAATACTGTGAGAAAGCAGCAGTAACATGCTGATAAATGTTTAGCAATTGGCACTCTGAAACAAAAGCCCTATTTTCAGTGATGGCTAATTTTCATAGTGTTGCTATTCCCACTATGGCCAATTTCAAGCTACCGGCATGGCACTGGAGAGAGACAGTGGTAGCCCACCAATATATGGTATTTCTGCTTATACATCCAGTAGAAGTACAAAACCTCAACAGCATAGATAGCAGTCAAATGTAGAAAAAGTAATTAGGAAGAGTAAGTTTGAGTACTTACTATTATTATTTAGACAGGGTCTTGCTCTGTCACCTAGGCAGGAGTGCAGTGGTGTGATCAGAGCTCACTGCAGCCTGGAACTCCTGGGCTCAAGGAGTTCCTGGATCCTCCTGTCTCAGTCTCTTGAGTAGCTGGGACCACAGGTGTGAGCCACTGTGCCCAGATAACATTCAAAATAGTTTTAGAGACAGTCTCACTATGTTGCTAGGCTGGTCTCAGACTCCTGGCCTCAAGCTATCCTCCCATCCTAGCCTCCCAAAGTGCTGGGGTTATAGGCATAAGTTACCTCATCCAGCCTATTATCTTTGTTTTTTTAAATATAATTTATTTAATTTTAAGTTTACATATTTAGTTTTTAATAGTGGCTGTGTTTAGCAACTGGTTTATAATTTCCCAGGAAATTTAACATTCAGCAGTTGTGGGACAGTATAAACTGGCTTCAGTATACCTCAGGCTATGGCTTGAAAGGAAAATAAAAAGAGGCTGGGTGTGGTGGCTCATGTCTGTAATCCTAGCATTTTGGGAGGCCAAGGTGGGTGGACTACTTGAGGTCAGGAATTCGAGACCAGCCTGGCCAACATGGTTAAATCCCATCTCTACTAAAAATACAAAAATTAGCCAGGTGTGGTGGTGGGTACCTGTAATCCCAGCTACTAGGGAGGCTGAGGCAGGAGAATCACTTGAACCCAGGATGTGGAGGTTGCAGTGAGCTGAGATTGTGCCACTGCACTGCAGCCTGAGCGAGAGAGCAAGACTCGGTCCCCAAAACAAGGACATAAAAATAAATTTCAGTAATGAATTTATCATTAAAATTTGTCTCAGAAGGCTGGAGATGAATCCTTTTCAGAGGTTGGATTATTTCCTGATGCTGAAGATTGATCACAGTTAAGGGGGAATATTCTTTGATGCAGCATTGCAGTGAAATTTCCTATGATGATGTTGTCCGGTAAAGTAGCCACTAGCCACGTGTCAGCTCTTGAACACTTGAAATGTGACTGGTATAATGAAGGAACCAAATGTACAATTTTATTTATTGTTAATGAATTTAAATTTAAATCTAAGTAGTTGCATGTGGTTAATGGCTACTGTATTGAACAGCACAGCTTATACTTTGCCAAATGATTTTTAGTAGGTCTTTTTTTTTTTTTTTTTTTTTTTTTGAGACGGAGTCTCGCTCTGTCGCCCAGGCTGGAGTGCAGTGGCGCGATCTCGGCTCACTGCAAGCTCCGCCTCCCGGGTTCACGCCATTCTCCTGCCTCAGCCTCCCGAGTAGCTGGGACTACAGGCGCCCGCCATGGCGCCCGGCTAATTTTTTTTTGTATTTTTAGTAGAGACGGGGTTTCACCGTGGTCTCGATCTCCTGACCTTGTGATCCGCCCGCCTCGGCCTCCCAAAGTGCTGGGATTACAGGCGTGAGCCACCGCGCCCGGCCTAGTAGGTCTTTATTATCAGATTACGTGTCAGCTCCTCAGCTTGCAATACCCGAGTCAGCCTCTCTCAGTCTATCTGCTTGCGCTGACTCCTCCTCTCAACCTTAGTTCCTCCATGGGTCTTTTTTCTATCACTAATATATGTACTCAGCTGCTTCTCATATCTGGCCTTAGGACATGATGTTGTCGCTCTAATTCCCATATGTGCCACTCATGGGTTACACATGTGCCTGTGAGCCATTGCCCTCTTTTTTTTTTTTTTTTTTTTTGAGACGGAGTCTCGCTCTGTCGCCCGGGCTGGAGTGCAGTGGCCGGACCTCAGCTCACTGCAAGCTCTGCCTCCCGGGTTCCCGCCATTCTCCTGCCTCAGCCTCCCGAGTAGCTGGGACCACAGGCGCCCGCCACCTCGCCCGGCTAGTTTTTTGTATTTTTAGTAGAGACGGGGTTTCACCGTTTTAGCCAGGATGGTCTCGATCTCCTGACCTCGTGATCCGCCCGTCTCGGCCTCCCAAAGTGCTGGGATTACAGGCTTGAGCCACCGCGCCCGGCCTTGCCCTCTTAAACTCTCAGGGTAGCCTGGCAGGGCCTGGTGTGGAGGAAGCTCCTGGGTGAGCCATCTTCAGACTCAAGCAGCTTTGTCTGGGGCTCTTCGGAGGGAGGTTTGTAGGGAGCAGAGTCTGATAGACTGTCCTATGGCCTCCAAGGCAGAGAGCTCCAGCTACATCAGCATTTTGTTGTTACCCCAAGGCATACTATCTGTGACTAATGAGATGCTCTGCCATGTGAACTTGGACCTCAGCAGCCAGCCACAGCGTGGGACATTGCCTGGTGTAGACCAGCGGCCTTGGTGTGTCCAGTTAACGTTTTAGATCTCCAGGAAGTAAGACACAAGCCCCAGGGTCAGGCAGTCATGGGCAGGACATGTGAAGTCCAGACAGGGGCCCCTAGTGAGTGCAGCTACTGGTGGGTGCAGCTACTGGTGGGTGCAGCTACTGGTGGATGCAGCTCCTGAGGTGGTCCCAAATCTTTCCCTTCATCTATTTCAGATACTTCTGTCCATTTGTGCCTGGCCACGTCCTTGCAGTGGTGCTTAAACTAGGGGCTGGTTAATTGCCGCAATAATACATGCATGTTCTGTGAATTAAAAATTCCATTATTGGCCTGGTGCGGTGGCTCACGCCTGCAATCCCAGCACTTTGGGAGGCCAAGGTCAGGAGTTTGAGATCAGCCTGACCAACATGGTGAAACCCCATCTCTACTAAAAAAACACAAAAATTAGCCAGGCGTGGTGGTGCATGCCTGTAATCCCAGCTACTCAGGAGGCCGAGGCAGGAGAATTGCTTAAACCTGGGAAGCGGAGGTTGTAATGAGCCAAGATTGCACCACTGCACTCCAGCCTGGGCGACAGAGCAAGACTCCATCTCAAAAAAAAAAAATAAATAAATAAAATAAAATAAAATAAAATAAAATAAAAATAAATAAAATAAAAATTAAAAAATAAAAGTTCCATTATTATTGGTTGGACATGGTGGTGCACACCTGTAGTCCCAGCAATTTGGGAGGCTGAGGCATAAGAATCACTTGACTCTGGGAGACAGAGGTTGCAGTGAGCCAAGACTGTGCCAGTGCACTCTAACCTGGGTGACAGGATGAAAATGTCTCAAAGAAAAAAACCAAAAACCAATAAACAATTACATTATTAGTCCAGGTATGGTGGCTCATGCCCGTAATCCCAGAAATTCATGGGGCTGAGATGGGAGATCAGGAGTTCAAGACCAGCCTGGGCAGCATAGCAAGACCCTGTCTCTACAAAAACAAAAACAAAAACAACTTAGCTGGGCATGGTGGAATGTGCCTGTAGCCCCAGCTATTTGGAAGGCTGAGATGGGAGGGTCACTTGAGCCCAGTGGTTCAAGGCTGCAGTGAGCTATGATCATGCCATTGAACTCCAGCCTGGACAACAGAACAAGACCCTGTCTCTAAAAATATTTTTTCATTATTATTTTAAAATTCTACATATGAAAAGGTCTGATTGAATTAGAAATCCATCCATATTATCATAAGACATTTAAATGTTACATTTATCAATAAAGAATATGAATAATCAAGTCCTTCAATATTTCAACTATTGTACATTTTGGATAGATGTAAAAATCACTTTATGTTCTTTAGCATGTATTTGTGCAAAGTTTCTTCATTTAAAACTCTCTAAAGTTTCTCATTTAAAAGTGATCTCATTAACAATGACTTCCAAGAATTTGAAGAGATCATCCTTAGAAAGTTGGCATTTTGGCCGACGCGGGTGGCTCACACCTGTAATCCCAACACTTTGGGAGACCAAGGTGGGCAGATCACCTGAGGTCAGGAGTTCGAGACCAGCCTGGCCAACATGGCTAAACCCCTTCTCTACTAAAAATACAAAAATTAGCCAGACATGGTAGCAGGCGCCTGTAATCCCAGCTACTCGGGAGGCTGAGGCGGGAGAAGTGCTTGAACCCGGGAGGCGGAGGTTGTGGTGAGCCGAGTTCGTACTATTGTACTCTAGCCTGGGCAACAGAGTGAGACTCCACCTAAAAAAAAAAAAAAAAAAAAAAAAAAAAAAAAAAAAAGTTGGTGTTTTGGCCATTATTAGCATAATTTGGTATAAAAGGTTATATTCTTGTGAGTAAGCTCAATTTTTCCATTTACAAAATTCAAAATGATTTTATTTGGAAATTTATGTGAATCCATATTCAATATATTCCTTAATAATTGCCATTTTCTTTTTGTTATTGTAATTATTAAGGTTAAAAAGTAATGACTTTTTCCCACTAAGTACTCTGTAAGTGGCCCCTACCCTCAATGTTGTCTAGTTTATCCCAGTATGCCAAGCCAATATTTTTTCTCTTTGTACCATGGCTTGAAAAGTTTGGTCAGGAGTGTCCAGATTATCTTTTTCTCTAGTGCTCTATACCTATAAATTTGTCTCTATTTGTGACTCAGGTCCCTGTTTCTTCTCAACACTCCACAGTCAGTAGTCTCTGACTTCTGCCTTATTATTATTACTTTTGAGACAGAGTTTCATTCTTGTTGCCCAGGCTAGAGTGCAATGGCGCGATCTTGGCTCACTGCAACCTCCGCCTCCTCAGTTCAAGCGATTCTCTCACCTCTCTCACCTCAGCCTCCTGAGTAGCTGGGATTACAAGGGCCTGCCACCGTGCCCAGCTAATTTTTGTATTTTTAGTAGAGATGGGATTTCGCCATGTTGGCCAGGCTGGTCTTGAACTCTTGACCTCAGGTGATCCACCCTCCTCGGCCTCCCAAAGTGCTGGGATTACAGGCGTGAGCAGCCATGCCTGACCTCTGCCTTATTTATTTGATTTTTTTGAGATGGAGTTTTGCTCTTGTTGCCCAGGCTGGAGTGCAGTGGTGCAATCTTGGCTCACTGCAACCTTCACCTCCCGGGTTCAAGCGATTCTCCTGTCTCAGCCTCCTGAGTAGGTGGGATTATAGACATTCGCCACCATGCCTAGCTAATTTTGTATTTTTAGTAGAGTCAGGGTTTCTCCATGTTGGTTAGGCTGGTCTCAAACTCCCAACCTTAGGTGATCCGCCCGCCTCAGCCTCCCAAAGTGCTGGGATTACAGGTGTGAGCCACCAAACCCAGCCTCCTCTGCCTCATTTTTACAGTAGACATTCTACTTGTATGTGCTTTGATATGACCCCTTTTCTGTGTATTTATATATATTTTTTCCCAGTAAGGTTGTGCATTTTAAAAATGTGGTATCTATGGGCTTGCTTCTTTTGGATGATTCAATTCCTTAAAAACTCTCAACATGAATTACAAGATCCAAAACTAATTCACCTAAAATTAGGACACGGAATTTGCTTTTCCCCTGCCTTCCTGTAACAAGGCTAATACAAAATGTCTATCTATCAATCAATCAATCAACATATTTCTGCTTTTTTTGTCTGTCTTTAGTGCTTGTGTGATTTTCCACCTATTCTGCCAGGGGCATTTACTTGCCTTGGGGAGGATTAGAGTTATTACACAGAAATGCAAAAAGAAAGAATCAATGGTAAGTGTTTGATATCCAAAAGAGGATATTTGAGTCCACAGCAAGACTATTGAAAACCAGACTGTAATAGAGGAAGTGTTTTCTAAGTTTCTTAAGCTCCCTTTAATACTTCAAAAGCTGGAGACTTTTCTATAAGCCAAGGCTATGATGTACATGGGAAGTAGGAGAAGTTGATGCCTTTTAGTCCTGAGGACACAGAATGAAGAGAGGCGGAGGGCAGGGAAGCTGTGAGGCCTGACTTGCCTCCTTGGACCAGCATCCTGGGAGGTGGGGCTGGTTTTAGATGGGGAGAGAGGGAAGCAGAAAGCTGAGAAGGCTTTATCTTGTTCTCCATTTTGAGGTCTGTTTTAGTCCTTTTGGGCTGTGATGACCAAATACCATCAACTGGGTAGCTACAAACAATAGAAATGTATTCCTCACAGTTCTTGAGGTTGGGAAGTCCAAGATCAAGATGCTGGCAGATTCCTTCCTGGTTCATGGATGGCCGTCTTTTCTCTGTGTCCTCATATGGCAAAAAGGGTAAGGGGTTTCTCTGGGGCCTTTTTTATAGGGGTGTTAATTCCATTCATGAGAGTGGAGCTTCTCAAAAGCCCCACTTCCACGTGCCATTAGATTGGTATTAGGATTTAACACACGCATTTTTTGGGGAATTGAGAGAAGAGAGATACAAACATTCAGTCTGTAACAAGGTCTCTTGGAGAAGGGACATCTGCAAAGACCTTATTTCCTAATAAGGTTACATTCATAGGTTCTGGGTGGAATTTTGGGAGAACACTATTCAACCTACTACATAGGTGAGAAAATCTTAATATTAAATACTGAACATTCATCTGAAAGAGATTGACATAACTGAAATAGACTATTACAACCTGATGAGACTGAGATACTATTAACTGGCTGGTTCAAATAGCCCTACTTCGACCTGGCCACAGCAACCAAGAGGGATGAGGGTTCATGGAGAAGATTAAAGTGTTCCAGAAAATGAACAAGCTATCTTTTTTATTTCTATCTTACCAATGTTGAGGTTAAAATGGACACATCACTGTGTATCTGGCTAGCTCCTACTCCAAAAGGAAATAAAAGAAACAGCTGCTACCAGATCAGTACAATCAAGGTAAAATATCACAAGCAAAAATAATACAATTTTGGGTAATGTAGAAGGGAGAAGGAAGATGAGAAGATGATTATACTAAATAACTAGGTTTAAGAGGAACAATTGCAATTCATCAGAAAGTACTTCTTCTTAGTTCTGAGTTTCTTCTCAACCCAGAAAAGAAAGGAAAAATGAAAAATGACAAGGACTTCATTACTTAGTAAAAAGAAACATACCATATTGCCAAAAGATTATTATTATTATTTTTTTGAAATGCAATCTTGCTTTTTTTGCCCAGGCTGGAGTCCTATGGCGCGATCTCAGCTCACTGCAACCTCCGCCTCCTGGGTTCAAGCGATTCTCCTGCCTCCCAAGCGCCTGCCACCACGCCTGGCTAATTTTTTTGTACTTTTAGTAGAGACGGGATTTCACCATGTTGGCCAGATTGGTCTTGAACTCCTGAACTCAGGTGATCCATCTGCCTTGGCCTCCCAAAGTGCTGGGATTACAGGCATGAGCCACTGAGCCCGGCCAGGTTTTTAAAAAGTTTAAAAAGTACTGGATATGAGAGGCTCCGTCATAAAGGACATTTATAGAGGAAACGAAAATTGTATTAGGGTTCTCTTGAGGGATGGAACTAATAGGGTATGTGTATGTATATGTATATGTATATGTATATGTATATGTATATGTATATGTCTGTGTATGTGTGTGTATATATATGGCATGGTTTATTAAGTAGTATTAACTTACACAATCACAAGGTCCCACAATAGGCTGTCTGCAAGCCAAGCTGAGGAGCAAGGAAGCCAGTCCAAGTCCCAACGCTGAAGAACTTGGAGTCTGATGTTCCAGGGCAGGAAGCATCCAGCATGGGAGAAAGATGTAGGCTGGGAGGCTAGGCCATTCTAACCTTTTTATGTTTTTTCTGCCTGCTTTATATCCTGGACAAGCTGGCAGCTGATTAGGTGGTGCCCACCCAGATTAAGGGTGCATCTGCCTGTCTCAGCTCGTGTCTCAGCTCGTGGACTCAAACATTAATCTCCTTTGGCAAAACCCTCACAGACACACCCAGGATCAATACTTTGCATCCTTCAATCCAATCAAGTTGACACTCAGTATTAACCATCACAGGGATCCATTGTGAAATATGATTTCCTTTTTTTTTCGAGATGGAGTTTTGCTTTGTCACCAGGCTGGAGTGCACTGGTGTGATCTTGGCTCATTGCATGCTCTGCCTCCCAGGCTCAAGTGATTCTTGTACCTCATCCTCCCAAGTAGCTGGGATTACAGGTGTGCACTACCATACCCGGCCAATTTTTGTATTTTTATTAGAGACGGGATTTTGCCATGTTGGTCGGGCTGGTCTCAAACTCCCAACCTCAGGTGATCCACTGGCCTCAGCCTCCCAAAGTGCTGGGATTACAGGTATGAGCCACTGTGCCCAGTCAGGAAACATATTAAAAGGCTTTTATTTATTTATTTAATTAATTTTAATTCATTCATTTCCCCAACTTAAAGAGCTTTTTAAAGTCAAATGTAATATTTGAATCATGATTCTAAATATGATAGTAAATAATAAATAAATTTAAAAATAAATAAAATGTATAATAAAAAAGATAAAAAATAAAATTTAGATAAAATATTTAAATAGGACCCTTACCTTACCTAAAATCATAATTGAAATGAACTCAAAATGGATGAAATAGCTAAATGTAACAGCTAAAACCATAAAACTCTTATAGTAGGGAAAAACTTCATAACACTGGATGGGGTCATGATTTTTTGGCTATAACACCCACAGCACAGGCAACAAAAGAAAAATAGACAAACTGAATTTCATCAAAATTAGAAACTTTTGTACATCGAAGGACACTATCAGCAGATTTGTAAACATCTCCCATTCTGTGGGTCAGATGGAAGAAAATACTTTCAAATCACGTATCTCATAAAGGATTAATATCCAGAATATATAAAGAACTCCTAAGATTCAACAACAAAAAATACCAAACAACCCAGTTCAAAAATAGGGCTGGGTATGGTGCTCATGCCTGTAACTCAAGTGCTTTGGGAGACTGAGGTGGCAGGATCACTTGAGATCAGGAGTTTGAGGCCGGAGTGAGCTATGATCATGCCACTGCATTCCAGCCTGGGTGATAGAGTGAGATGAGACCCTGTCTCTCAAAGAAAAAACAAAAACAAAAACACCCATACATGAGTAAAGGACTTAAATAGATATTTCTCTAAAGAAGATCTACAAATGGTTAATAAACACATAAAATGATGCTCAATGTAATTAATCATTAGGGAAATGCAATTCAAAACCACAATGAGACATCACTTCATACCCACTGGGATGTCTATTGTCAAAAAAACTAGAAAACAGTAAAGATTGGCAAGGTGGAGAAATTGGAACCCTTGTGCATTGCTGGTTCAAAGGCAAAATGGTACAGCCGCTGGGGAAAATGGTATGGTGGTTTGTCAAAAAATTAAATATAGAATCACCATAGGATTCAACAACTCTACTTCTGGGCATATACACAAAAATATTGAAGGCAGGTACTCAAACAGATATTTATAACCTCATGTTCATAGCAGCATTATTCGTAATAACTAAAAGGTGGAAACAACATGAGCATCCATTGATAGATGAATGGATAACCAAAATGTGATCTACATGTACCGAATGTTATTCAGTCTTATGAAGGAATAGAATTTTGACACATGATACAACATGGATGAACCTCGAGGACATTATGCTGAGTGAAATAAGCCAGACACAAAGGGACAAATATTGCATGATTCCACTTATTTTTTTAAATACATTTCTTTATTGCAAGGTAATTTTTTTTTTCTAGTGAGTTTGGCTATAATGATAGTCTCAAAAGTTTCAAAAGTATGAGTAATAGAAGGATGCTTTCCCAGCCTGGGCAACATAGTGAGACCTCGTCTCTACAGAAAAGAAAAAACAAAATAGCAGGGCATGGTGGCACGTGCTTGTAGTCCTGGCTACTTAGGAGGCTGAGGTGGGAGGACTGCTTGAGCCCGGGAGGTCAAGGGGGCAGTGAGCCATGACTGCACCACTGCATTCCAACCTGGGCAATAGAATGAGACCCTGATCAATTAAAGGCTGCCCATTTAAAGGGCACTGTCCAGACTTGAATCCAGAAGGTTCTTGGGATGGTTTTTTAAAATCATAATTTCTTTCCTCAGAGTTGCTTCTGAATCTTGGGTATCCTCTCTGATGGCAATGTCCATGAGCATTTGATCGCTGTCTTGAAGGCGAATCCTTTTTACAATGGTCCTTTTATTCTTTTTCAGCGTTTATCTCTTCTAACCTTTTATAGATTATAATGTAATCTAGAGACATATCTAGGAAGTTAACCTTTGTCCGATTGGGATGATTTGTCAGCACTTTTTCAGAAAGTGTTAGGTTATGAAGTGAAGCCTTCTCCTCTGTGTCATAGCACCACACTCTGCGTGATTCCACACATATGAGGTACCTAGAATAGGTAAATTCATATAGACAGGAAGTACAACAGTGGTTACCAGGGACTTGGGGAAGGAGCAAATAGGGGAATTATTGCTTAATGGGAACAGTTTCAGTACAGGATGAAGCAGACCAGCTACTTGCTGAGGATGATGAGGTGAAAAATTAGAAAGACCCCATGTCCCTGGCCATGTTAGGGAGTCCCTACATCAATCCTGGAGCTACCCTACTCCTGTGATCTAAATTTTTTTTACTCCCCCAACTCCAACCCCAGGCAGTTACTGATCTGGTTTTCATCACTATAGTTTTGTCTTCTAGAGAATGTCAAGCGAAAATAATCATACAGTAAATAATCTTTTGAGACTGCTTCTTTCACTTAGCATAATGCCTAAAATTCATCCAAGTTGCTGTATCAATAGTCTGTTCCATTTTATTGCTGAATAGTATTCCATTGTATGTGTATTAGTCTGTTCTCACACTGCTATAAAGAACTGTGAGACTGGGTAATTTATGGAGGAAAAAGGTTTAATTGACTCACAGCTCTGCAGGCTATACAGGAAGCATGGCTGGGGAGTCCTCAGGAAACTTACAATCATGGCGGAAGGGTGAAGGGGAAGCAGGCACATCTCCACATGGTGGAGCAGGGGAGAGAGAGAGTGAAGGGGGAGGTGCTACACACTTTTATTATTTTATTTATTTATTTATTTATTTATTTTTTATTTTTTTTGAGACGGAGTCTTGCTCTGTAGCCCAGGCTGGAGTGCAGTGGCGGGATCTCAGCTCACTGCAAGCTCCGCCTCCCAGGTTTATGCCATTCTCCTGCCTCAGCCTCCCGAGTAGCTGGGACCACAGGCGCCCGCCACCACACCCGGCTAATTTTTTACATTTTTAGTAGAGTTGGGGTTTCACCATGTCAGCCAGGATGGTCTCGATCTCCTGACCTCGTGATCCACCCGCCTCGGCCTCCCAAAGTGCTGGGATTATAGGCGTGAGCCACCACGCCCGGCTTGCTACACACTTTTAAACTGCCAGATCTCATGAGAACTCACTCACTATCACAAGAACAGCAAGGGGGAAATCCACACCCATGATCCAATCACCTCCAACCATGTCCCTCCCCCAACACTGGGAATTACAATTTGATGTGAGATTTGGGTGGGGACATAGAGCCAAACTATACCAGTATGGATATACCAATTTATTTTTTTTCTTCTTTGAGATAGAGTCTCACTCTGTCGCCCAGGCTGGAGTGTAGTGGTGGGATCATGGCTCACTGCAACCTCAAAACTCCTGGGCTCAAGCAATCCTCCTGCCTCAGCCTCCAGAGCAGCTGGAACTACAGGCATGTGCCACCATGCTTAATGCTTTTTTTTGTTTTAATTTTTTTGTAGAGACCAGGTCTCTACAAAAACTCCTGGCCTCAAGTGATCCTCCTGCCTTGGCCTCCCAAAACACTAAACACTAGGCAGGCTGGTCTCAGACTCCTGGCCTCAAGTGATCCTCTTGCATTGGCCTCCCAAAGTGCTAGGATCACAGGCGTGAGCCATTGTGCTTGACCCAATTTTAAAAAACTCATTTATCCCTTGAAGGACATTTGAGTTGTTTTCAGTTTTTGGCAAATATGAATAGAATTGCTATAAACGTTCATGTCCCGGTTTTTGTATGACGTAACATTTTCTTTTTCTAAGGTTAATACCCAGAAGTAGGATTACTAGGTTATATGGCGAGTGCATGTTAAATGTTATAAGAACTGCCCAGAGGGGCTATGCCATTTCACATTTCTACTAGCAAAGTTTCAGTTGCTTTACATTCTTGCCAGCACTTGGTAGAACAAATAGTTTTTAAACACTTGGCATGGTGCAAGGTGTTAGAGAGGGAAAGGTAGAGAAGACACAGTCCCTGCTCTAGAGGAGTTTGTGGTCAAGTTTATCAAAAGCCTGTAGCAGTAACTGCATCAAGGTCATGTAGCACACTCCTCCTGTTCACTACCAAGTTGTTCTGATGAAGCGAATGTAGCTCTGTGTGGGGACACAGAAGGAAAAAAGTATATAAAAAGTAAAATATGTCTGGGTGCTGTGGCTCTTGCCTGTAATCCCAGTACTTTGGGAGGCCGAGGCGGGCGGATCATGAGGTCAGGAGATGGAGACCAGCCCGGCTAACACGGTGAAACCCCGTCTCTACTAAAGATACGAAAAATTAGCCAGATGTGGTGGCACATGCCTGTAATCCTAGCTACTTGGGAGGCTGAGGCAGGAGAATGGCGTGAATCCCCGAGGCAGCGCTTGCAGTGAGTGGAGATCGCGCCTCCCGCCTGAATGACAGAGAGAGACTCCGTTTCAGGAAAAAAAAAAAAAGAAGTAAAATACTTTCTAGGAAAGCTGGAAGAATTTTGTTGTCAATTATTTGTTGACAATCAATTATTACTGTTGATTTATGGTGACATATCAATCATGATTTTGTAGGGAGCATAAAGGATGTACCATCAATTTCAGAACAGGGTTTTGTTTTTACTACTTGGAAATCTGTTTTTTTTTTTTCCCCCCTGATCAAGGTTGCCTCTTTACTGAAAGACTGAACTTCAGCATAGAACCTATTTCAAGGACTGGGTGCAGTGGCTCATTCCTGTAATCCCAGCACTTTGGGAGGCTAAGGCGGATGGATCACTTGAGGTCAGGAGTTCGAGACCAGCCTGGCCAGCATGATGAAACCCCATCTCTACTAAAAATAGAAAAAATTAGCCAGGCATGGTGGTGGGCACCTGTAATCCCAGCTGCTTGGGAGGCTGAGGCAGGAGAATCACTTGAACCCAGGAGGTGGAGGTTGCAGTGAGCCAAGATCGTGCACTCCAGCCTGGGTGACAGAGCCAGACTCTGTCTCAAAACAACAACAACAACAACAAAAAACCCAAACAGGGCCGGGCGCGGTGGCTCAAGCCTGTAATCCCAGCACTTTGGGAGGCCGAGATGGGCGGATCACGAGGTCAGGAGATCGAGACCATCCTGGCTAACACGGTGAAACCCCGTCTCTACTAAAAACTACAAAAAAAAATTAGCCGGGCGAGGTGGCGGGCGCCTGTAGTCCCAGCTACTCAGGAGGCTGAGGCAGGAGAATGGCGTGAACCCGGGTGGCGGAGCTTGCAGTGAGCTGAGATCCGGCCACTGCACTCCAGCCCGGGTGACAGAGCGAGACTCTGTCTCAAAAAAAAAAAAAAAAAAAAAACAAAAAACCCAAACAGAACCTAAATCAAGATCAGAAAATATGAATAAATGCAAGAATAAATCCCTACTTCCCTACCGGGGCAGACTTCTTATAGTTAAATAGTTAATTTGATAGGTAACATTTATCATTAAGCTTATGTAATGTATTCAGTATGATGTTCAAAACAGAATAAAACATACCATAGTTTAACATGCACCTTGTCTGAACTGAGAAATTCTCTGATGTTTCTCAGAAGCATGGGTCAAACTCACTGTTTCCACAGGTGTTTAAGATTTCTGCTCTCTTGGGTTGAGTATTCTCTCCTTCTTCCCAGATGTTTTCTTTCAGGATGTGGACCTTTATAAATGCTGACTTTTTATTTTTTATTTTTATTGTTTGAGAAAGGGTCTTGCTCTGTTGCCTAGGCTGGAGTGCAGTAGCATGATCATAGCTCACAGCAGCCTCAACCACCCAGGTTCAAGTGATCCTCCCACCTCATCTCCTCTGAGTTCGAGACCACCCTGGCCAACATGATAAAACCCCATCTCTACTAAGAATACAAAAATTAGCCAGGCGTGATGGTGGGCACCTGTAGTCTCAGCTACTTGGAAGGCTGAGGCAGGAGACTTGCTTGAATCTGGGAGGCAAAGGTTGCAGTGAGCCGAGATTGTACCACTGCACTCCAGCCTGGGCGACAGCATGCAGCGGTACCCTGACTCAAAAAAAAAAAAAAAAAAAAAAGTGAATGCTCAGTCACCCGGCGGAGTCTGCCTACAGAGGGGCTAGGTCATGCTTGGTCTTGTGGGTTGACAAGATGTCTGCAAAGGTGTCTAGATATCTTGAATGGATGTCTACCATGATTTTAATCTCACTCACTAGACACTTCCCACTCCTGGGACAGGAACAGTGGCAACAGGTTGTAACTGGAGACTCATCAGAGTGTGGCAATTGGCTTTCTTATCAGCTTCCCTGATCATGCATTCCTTCAGGTGGGCATGGCTGAAAAAGCGAAGGTCAAAGGCTTCTAAGACCCTCATAAGATTAGAAACACTATTTACCTAAAACCCTGCCACCCAAAGGATCCTGCCTGATTTCCCAAGGCAGGGGTGTGCTCAGGGTTCCTTGTGGCTTTTTTCTTTCTCTTCTTCCCACCCCCAAACATTGCTTGTTGACCTTTCACAGCTCACTCTGCCTGAGGCTTGGTTTATAGCTTCCTTAGATAAAGGTGTTTGGACACGCTAGCTCTTTTTTCAGTCCTAGCCTGAAAAACAGTCAATTCTTTTAGCCGATGGGTATATTGAAATGCCTCCAGTACTTTGTAAATACAAACTACCTATAGGATTATTAGTGCAGTGGTCCCTTCCTCAGTTTACCCAGGTGAGTTGTGCACCACTCGGCCAGTACAGCAGGACATTTCTTTTTTTTAAAAAAGCTTTTATTTTAGGCTCAGGGTACATGTGCAGATTTGTTATATAGGTAATTGTGTGTCATGGGGGTTTGGTGTACGGATTATTTTGTCATCCAGGTAGTAAGCACAGTACCTGATAGGTAGTTTTTAGTCCTCACCCACTACCCTCAAGTAGGCCCTGGTGTCTGTTATTCCCTTCTTTGTGTCTGTTTATATGGACACAATGTTTAACTCCCATCATACATGAGAATATGCAGTATTTGGTTTTCTGTTCCTGTGTTAGTTCACTTAGGATAAAGGCCTCCAACTCCATCCATGTTGCTGCAAAGCACATGATCTCATTCTTTTTATGACTGCATAGTATTCCGTGGTGTATATGTACCACATTTTCTTTACAGAACATTTCTTTCTTTTTTTTTTTTTTGAGACGAAGTCTCACTCTGTTGCGCAGGCTGGACTGCAGTGGCTGGATCTCAGCTCACTGGAAGCTCCGCTTCCCAGGTTCATGCCATTCTCCTGCCTCAGCCTCCCGAGTGGCTGGGACTACAGGCTCCCGCCACCACGCCCAGCTAGTTTTTTGTATTTTTTTAGTAGAGATGGGATTTCACCGTGTTAGCCAGGATGGTCTCGATCTCCTGACCTTGTGATCCGCCCGTCTCAGCCTCCCAAAGTGCTGGGATTACAGGCTTGAGCCACCACGCCTGGCCTTACAGAACATTTCTTTTCTTTTTTTTTTTCCTTTTGAGACAGGGTCTTGCTCTGTCACCTAGGTTGGAGCACAGTGGTGGTGTGATCTTGGCTCACTGCAACTTCTGCCTCCCAGCCTCAAGTGATTCTCCCACCTTAGCTTCCCAAGTAGCTGGGACCACAGGTGCGTGCCACCACACCCAGCTAATTTTTATATCTGTGTACAGATGGGGTTTCACCATGTTGCCCAAGCTGGCCTTGAACTCCTGGGCTCAAGAGGTCCACCCGCCTCAGCCTCCCAAAGCACTAGGATTACAGGCCTGAGCCTCTGCTCCTGGCCTACAGAACATTTCTTAGATGAGCTATGGGTCCATTCAAGGACCAAGATGTACTAAAACAGAAATGGAATCCCAGGTCTATAAAGAACTAGATGACTTTACAAAATGTCACCAGCTTAATATCTTTTAATTCCTCTGTAATGCTGATAGTGCTGTCACCAGCCTGCTGACCACACTGAACTCAAATGCCTGGGTGGTGACCTGGTTTCCCTACAGGCATAGGAACCTCCTTACCTAGGCTCCACATCTGGCTCCGCAGACGTGGAGAAAAATCTTGCATGTCTTTCTCTCTTTTTCAGCCTGTAGCAAATGACTTCTTGTGAACATGACAATGAAGCACAAACAGAATGTTCTGGAAGAGTATACACGAAGAACATTTTTCTAGCACGAAGGCAGAAATGTCAGCCATGGTTGTGTTACTGCTGTGTTGACTTCATTGCAAAACATAGCATCCCTCTAGGGGGATGCTCGAGTAGGAGAGATGTTTCCAAAAGCTACAGGAAGCAGAACAGCCACAGATGCACCGCTCGGGAACGGGAATGCAACCCAGGGGGCTGAACAAGCTCATCCCGCAGGCGGCCCCCTGGTGGCCTGGCTCAGGCTGGCTGTTGGTCCTTTTGATCGATTTTATTTTATTTTATTTTATTTTATTTTATTTTATTTTATTTTATTTTATTTTAAGACGGAGTCTCGCTCTGTCACCCAGGCTGGAGTGCTGTGGCGCCATCTCGGCTCACTGCAAGCTCCGCCTCCCGGGTTCCCGCCATTCTCCTGCCTCAGCCTCTCGAGTAGCTGGGAGTACAGGCGCCCGCCACCTCGCCAGGCTAGTTTTTTTTTTTTGTATTTTTTAGTAGAGACGGGGTTTCACCGTGTTAGCCAGGATGGTCTCGATCTCCTGACCTCGTGATCCGCCCGTCTCGGCCTCCCAAAGTGCTGGGATTACAGGCTTGAGCCACCGAGTTTTATTTTTATTTATTTATTTTTGCCGGCATCAGGGTTTTCTAGCTTCTGGACTCTGTGGAGGAGTTCACTACGTCTTCGAGAGATACAACACAAACCTGAAATCAGGACCTAAGCTTGAATGTAAGTCAAGAAATAAACACGTGAAAGGGTAGTGAAACGTATTTCAATCTGGGAAGAACTCCTCTTTTCACAAATCTGTGAAGCTGGCAAAAATAAAGCCACAGAAGAAACGGGAAATATGATAGTGAAAGCCCCCAAAATGGGGCTCAGTGGAAAATGCTCAACATGCCAAAAGTTGTAGATACCGTTTGTTTTGTGTGTGTGTGTTTTGCCCTGTTCCGTTCTGAAAATGAGTGTTCCTTCTCCTTTTTTTCCCAGGAGATACAATTCTATTTTAACTGTTTTCTTCTAAACTTAAAATTTTACTTATCGTAACCCAGAAAAAAACTAAAAGATGGTGTATTATTTTATATTCTGAACTTGCAGTGTCATTTGTTAGAAATGTAAAAACATTAAAAACCAAATCCGAGAATAAGTTGTAACGATATTAAGTATTGCTTTTATATTTCACACGTCTAATAACGTGGCTTTTTTTTTTTTTTTTTTTTGAGACGAAGTCTCGCTCTGTCGCCCAGGCCGGAGTGCAGTGGCGCAATTTTGGGTTCAAGCAATTTTCCTGCCCCAGCCTCCCAAGTAGCTGGGATTACAGGCAAGTGCCACCACGCCCAACTAATTTTTGTGTTTTTAGTAGAGATGGGGTTTCGCCATGTTGGCCAGGCTGGTCTCAAACTCTTGACCTCGGGTGATCCTCCTGCCTCGGCCCCCAAAGTGCTAGGATTACAGGCATGGGCCACTGTGCCGGGTCACATCATGGCTTTTTAAAAAAATGAACCAAGTGATTGATTTTCCTTAGACTCTACTTATATGCGATGAATCTTTACGATCCTAAACTAACAAAGGGATTTTCAATGTGTAAAATGCACTGAAAAGCTAGAAATATAGGTAGAATCCAATTTGTGACTATATTAGGTTCCAAGAGTTTTGTTGGTAACTTAGCTGGTTTGAACTTAGAAAACATTTCTGCTAGAAAGAGAGATACCAGCCGTGTACAGGTTGTTAGGCTAGTTTATAAAATTCTATTTTGCTTCTATCTTATTGTACCAACAGCAATACAGATATTCACTACCACTTACTGCATATTTTAACGATGAAATCTGTTCTGAGTTTGGACGAGGCTGGCTAAGATCACGTTTGCACTGGCAGTCCCAAGGGAGAAGAGTCAAGGCCCTGGAGATTCTGGCACTTGGGAGGGGGGTTTAGGGGGTAGGAATAGAGTACAAAGAAGAGATCTGCCAGAGCTTTTAGGGGAGCAGCACTCTAAAAATTCTGGGTTTGGGGGTCCTGCAGATAAATCCTTTCAATGAGCCTGACAGGACTGGAAAAGGCTAAGGCAGGTGTGAGAAAATGGGATGTGGGGGTGCAGAGTGGGACAGCATTTCAGAGTATCTGTTTCCCTTGGTATCTAGTCAGCAGCAATTGACTAGATCCCTGAAAAAATAATTTGATCTCTTCAAACGACTATTTCTTGGCATTTTTACGTTTAATGAAGAGTAAAATACTCAGCATCTGAACATTAGGCCAAAGCTCATTTTCACGTGTCTGTTTAAAAAAAAGGTAAAATGTGCTATGTTTGCCACCTCACCAGGACAAGTTGGAACAGACTTGGGACTATTATTCAGGGGCTTTGGGAAGTAGAGATAACCTACCCAGGCAATTCAAGATAGGAGACTTGGCTTATCAGAATTGTTAAAGCTGTGTAGCTTTATCCATGAAACAAAAGATATATTTATCTTGAAAACCATTTCTAGTACGGTTTTAATCTATGACAGAAACAAGAGTTTCAGGCATGTCGTTCTTATAAAATGGAACTCAATCTACAAAGGCTTTGAAAGGGAATTTTGAGTCAAATATGCTGTAGCCCTGAGTTTCCCATGTTGTCAAGGTAACTAGAGCGTCTGTTTTCTTGGTAACTTGAACCTTCTAAACCAACATCAGACACATCTTGAAAAGTAGCTAGTCAGACACCTGCCACCGAGTTATACAGGCTTTTTGGGAGGGGGGGATCTTAAAAGAAAAGAAAGAACCATTTCTTCTCTTCCTCCTCTCAACCTTTTTTTTTTTTTTTTTGAGACGGAGTTTCGCTCTTGTTGCCCAGGCTGGAGTGTAATGGCGCGAGGGCTCACTGCAACCTCCACCTCCCAGGTTCAAGTGATTCTCCTGCCTCAGCATCCCCAGTAGCTGGGATTACAGACATGCACCACCAAGCCCCCCTAATTTTTGTATATATATATATTTTTTTAGTAGAGACGGGGTTTCACCATGTTGGTCAGGCTGGTCTAGAACTCCTCACCTCAAGTGATCAGTCTGCCCCAGACTCCCAAAGTGCTGCGATTACAGGTGTGAGCCACTGCGCCTGGCCCAACCTTCTTATCTTTGAAGGAAAAGCATCATATTCACTTTCATGAAGTGCAAAGCTAGATTACGCCTCTGAGCTCTTAGGAAAAAGTACAAACTATTTTAGACATTCACCTGGACATTGTTACATGATAATTGTCAATACATACAATTACCCTTTCCCCCGAAATGACTTACTTTATGGAAAATACAGGAACACTTCCTTGACTTTCTCCCAACTGCTGTTGAGGTTGACATAACGCAAGACCAGGCCACCTGATACCACACCTGAAAGTTGAGACTCTATTTTTGCTTTGCACCCCAGATAAAATCACACCAGAACAAGGAAGAAAGCATTCATTAGGTGAACACATTTATTAAGAGCTCTCAATGTTCCAGAAATTCTGGTAGCTGCTGCATGGGCTATGGGGATGAAGACATAACCAGCACCCAAGGCCTCTTTAACAGAGAGAAAGGAGAGCTGTGTGCTCAAAGGTTTACAGGTCACTGAGGGGTCTAAGGCAAGAAACCCAACAATAAATTAAGGTAGAATAGAACATTAGGGAGATACAGCCGGGTGCGATGCCTCATGCTTGTAATCCCAGCACTTTGGGAGACTGAGGCCCGTGGATCACCTGAGGTCAGGAGTTCGAGACCAGCCCAGCCAACATAGTGAAACCCCATCTCTATTAAAAATACAAAAATTAGCCGGGCAAGGTGGTGTACACCTGTAGTCTCAGCTACTTGGAAGGCTGAGGCAGGAGAATTGCTTGAACCTGGGAGGTGGAGGTTGCAGTGAGCTGACATGGTGCTGTTGCACTCCAGCCTGGGTGACAGAGCGAGACCCTGTCTCAAAAAAAAGAACATCAGGGAGATAGAAAGATGAGGGAGATGCTGCATGGTTTCCAAGGAAGACCAGATGTCAATTAGATGTTAATGGAAAAAAAGGCTTCATGAAAGATGTCATATTAGGCTGGGCGCAGTGGCTCATGCCTGTAATCCCAGCACTTTGGGAGGCTGAGGTGGGTGGATAACCTGAGGTCAGGAGTTTGAGACCAGCCTGGCCAACATGGTAAAACCCCGTCTCTACTAAAACTACAAAAATTAACCGGGTGTAGTGGCTCGCGCCTGTAATCTTAGCTACTCGGGAGGCTGAGGCAGGAGAATCACTTGAACCCGGGAGGGAGAGGTTGCAGTGAACTGAGATCGCATCACTGCTCTCCAGCCTGGGCAACAGAGTGATACTCTGTCTCAAAAATAACAAAACAAAAAACAAACAAACAAACAAAAACAAAGATGTCGTATTTGAAACAGACTTTGACAGGATTTTGACAATGGATTTTTTATGGAAGAAGTTATTTAAGAAGCACAGTAGAGAGGGATCTACAAACACGAAAGTTCAAGGAATGTAAGTGATCAAGATCAAGCATTTGGGCTTAGGTGTCAGGCTGCCTGGGTTTAAATTCCAACTCTCCTGAATTCGACTCTGTGACTTTGGGTCAGTTACTAACCAATGCCTTGGTCCTCTCTCTATAAAGGGGGACTAATAGTAGTACCTGTCTTACTGAGTAGTTATGATAACTAACTTTTTTTAAGATGTGAAACTCTTGGAACTGTTCCTAACTTACAGTAACGGCTTTAGAAATGTTAGTGATTGTTGAGCCAGGCGCGGTGGCTCATGCCTGTAATCCCAGCACTTTGGGAGGCTGAGGCGGGGGGATCATGAGGCCAGGAGATCAAGACCATCCTGGCTAACACAGTGAAATCCCATCTCTATTAAAATACAAAAAAATTAGCCGGACGTGGTGGCAGGCACCTGTAGTCCCAGCTACTCGGGAGGCTGAGGCAGGAGATTGGTGTGAACCTGGGAGGCAGAGGTTGCAGTGAGCCGAGATGGTGCCACTGCACTCCAGCCTGGGCGACAGAGCGACATCCCGTCTCAAAAAAAAAAAAAAAAAAAAAAAAAAGAAAAGAAATGTTAGTGATTGTTGTAGTTGTTAGTGGAGTTTAGTAGGAGGTGCAGTGTTTATGAGACTAGAAAGAGTTTGGGGTTCATTTTGGGGCCTAAATTATATCAGATTTAAATTTATATTTAATTTGATAGGCCATAGGGAAATCTTCAAATATTTTATTTTTTTTTAGAGTAGGTGAGTGGCCTGGTGCGGTGGCTCACATCTGTAACCCTAGCACTTTGGGAGGCCAATGCAGGCAGATCAGCTGAGGTCAGGAGTTTGAGACCAGCCTGGCCAACATGGCAAAACCTTGTCTCTACTAAAAATATAAAAAATTAGCCAGGTGTGGTGGCGTGCACCTGTAGTCCCAGCTACTCCAAAGGCTGAGGCACGAGAATTGCTTGAACCCGGGAGGTGGAGGTTGCAGTGGGCTGAGATTGCACCACTGCACTCCAGCCTGGGCAACAGAACAACACTCTGTCTCAAAAAAAAAAAAAAAAAAAAAAAGGAAAAAAATTAAAATAAGAAAAGGAATACAATAAAGTAGGTGAGTAACAGCACCAGAATGACAAAACATGAGGAAGCAACATGGTAAAATTCAGTTGTTAAATTCTTTGTAGTCTTTTTAAATATTTCCAGCTATAGCTCCAAACTGCTAACCGTGCTAAGATTTCCCTCCCATGATTGAGACTGTGAGCTATTATGAATTGATTTGATATGAAACACCTGTAGAAAGAATTACTGAATGCTAATCTTGTACAAGTGAAAAGAAAATCATTCCAGAAGCGAACACTTCTATTTTGTCATATAAATAAAGACTATGGGGGTTATGAATGTCAAAGCTGGTGGCCCTGAACCCTTCTCAGCCATAAGGGGCTATAAGATTGTGCAATATATCATTTTTTAAAAAGTCGTTTCTTTTCCATTTTGTAATATGTTCTCAGAGATTTGACCGATGACCTATGTTTCATGAAGCATGAATGTTTGCCACATCTCAGATGAGATAGGTGTGTCATAAATCGATGCACAACATAGTAAAACACGTTTTCTGTCTTGACACATCCCTGATCCCTAATTACAGTTGATAATAAAATATATTTTTTAAAACAGGCAGAAATCTATAAGAATGTTATCAAGTTTTTATTTGCTATTCCCCGTTCATAGGTGCTAGTTAATATGCTGCCCCCAATGACTTATGCCATCTCATATTCACTTTTGGGAGAACAATTGTTGAATTCTAAAAATGTGCAGTGGCTTACACCTGTTGTCCCAGCACTTTGGGAGGCTGAGGCGCGTGCATCGCTTGAGGCCAGGAGTTTGAGACCAGCCTGGCCATAATGGCGAAACCCTGTCTCTACTAAAAATACAAAAATTAGGCCGGGCGCGGTGGCTCAAGCCTGTAATCCCAGCACTTTGGGAGGCCGAGACGGGCGGATCACGAGGTCAGGAGATCGAGACCATCCTGGCTAACACGGTGAAACCCCGTCTCTACTAAAATACAAAAAAAAATTAGCCGGGCGAGGTAGCGGGCGCCTGTAGTCCCAGCTACTCGGGAGGCTGAGGCAGGAGAATGGCGTGAACCCGGGAGGCGGGGCTTGCAGTGAGCTGAGATCCGGCCACTGCACTCCAGCCTGGGCAACAGAGCTAGACTCCGTCTCAAAAAAAAAAAAAAAAAAAAAATACAAAAATTAGCTGAGTGTGGTGTCCGGCACCTGTAGTCCCAGCTACTAGGGAGGTTGAGGCAGGAGAATCGCTTGAACCTGAGATGGCACCACTGCAGTCCAGCCCGGGTGATAGAGCAAGATTCTGTCTCTAAATAAATAAATAAATAAATAAAAACACTTACGTTTTTGGATTTTTTGACAGTTGGATTTTTTTTTTTTAAGAGACAGGGTCTCACTCTGTCACCCAGGCTGGACTGCAGTGGCACAGTCATAGCTCACTGCAGCTGCAACCTCCTGGACTCAAGTGATCCTCCTGCCTCAGCTTCCCAAGTAGCTGGGACTACAGGCACACACCACCATGCCCAACTAATTTTTGTATGTTTTTGTAGAAATGGCATCTCACTATGTTGCCCAGGCTGGTCTAGAACTACCTGTCTCAAGTGCTCCTCCTGTCTTGGCCTCTCAAAATGCTGGGACCACAGGTGAGTGCCACCACGCCTGGCTACTTTTTATGTTTTGTGATGGCTTCATGGCTCTTTTTATGTAATCTTCTTAGGTGCTCTCCTTTCTCTCTGTTAAAGAGGTCTCGGGTGCTGGTTATATCTCACAGTTGAGCCTAGTTTTGGCTTGCACTGGAAGAAGCTAGCTGTTCCATGTCTTCCCTCCAGACAAATCAATGACCTTTAGGTGTTCTGAAACTTCAGGGCAGAGTGCTGCTGAGTGACAGTGAACTCGAGGTGGCCACTGTGGGTTCAGCTGGCTTCTCTGCATCCATTAAAGCTGATTTGGTCTCTGTTTAGGAAGCCAGATTTCTGATCCAAGTTGGCTGAGGTTCTCTGGGAGATGGACAGCAATGTGGGCTGGAGCAGACAGAGGGGAATTAAGAGCACATCACTACTCAATGGGAAGAAGGGTCTATGTTAGTTTTACACTGCTATAAAGGAATACCTGCGACTGGGTAATTTATAATGAAAAGAGGTTTAATTGCCTCACAGTTCTGTAGGCTGTACAGGAAGCATGGTGTTGGCATCTGCTTGGCTTCTGGTGAGACCGCAGGGAGCTTTTACCCATAGCAGAAGGTGAAGTGGGAGAGGCAGGTGAATTACATGGAGAGGGTGCAAGATAGAGAAGGAGGAGGCACCAGGCTCTTTAAACTAAAGAACTAATTACTGGTAGGATAGCACCAAGCTGTTTGTGAGGGATCTGCCCACATGATCAAAATTCCTCCCACCAGACCCCACCTCCAACACTGGGGATTACATTTCAACATGTGATTTGGAGGGAACAAGCATCCAAACTACATCAGATCCAGAGTCTCTGAATCCAAATCCATTTTGGCATAGGAAAGTCAAATCCACTCACCCCCCTTTCAACAAGTAGTTCTTTTATAATATTTCCAGTCCTAAAAATAGTACTTTCCTGGAGTGTTTAGCTTCCTTGGAGATATATATATATATATGTGTGTGTGTGTGTGTGTGTGTGTGTCTTACAATCTCCTAAATTATACTACTTATAATTTAGGAAGGACGCTTCTATACCAACACACATCCAGCATATACATATATAAAATATATACATATATATGCATATATAAATGTCTCTATATCTAGATATATATAGAGACATATCTATATATACATATATAGATATATATCTCTATAGAGATATGTACATGTGTGTATATATCCATATCTATATATGTATGTATACATATGTATCTATAGAGATATATATGATATAGATATGTGTGCATATATATATCTGTATCTATGCTGGATGTGTGTTAGTATGGAAGAGTCCTTCCCAAATTATAAGTAGTAAAGGTCAGATGACCAAATATGCTCTTACAATTCTGAGTAGTGTGCCAGAGTTTGGAGCAAGTCAAGAGATGTGGTTGAGTCTGGGTGCAGTGGCTCATACCTGTAATCCCAGCACTTTGGGAGGCCAAGGTGGGCAGATTGCTTGAGCCCAAGAGTTCGAGACCAACCTGGGCAACATGGTGAAACCTCATCTCTACAAAAAATACAAAATTTAGTGTGCGCCTGTAGTCCCAGCTACACAGAAGGCTGAGGTGGGGAATCGCTGGAGCCCGGGAGGTGGAGGCTTCAGTGAACCAACATTGCGCTATTGCACTAAAGCCTTGGTAACAGAGTTAGACTCTGTCTCAATAAAAAAGAAATGTGGTTGAACCTGAGATAGGAAAAGGCATTGTCCTTGATTCCTGTTTTTCCTTCATGGCTCATCTTCAATTGCTCAGCAAGTATTTTTGGTTCTGTCTTCAAAATATAGCCTGAGTATGACGACTTTTCACTTTTTCTAACGCTACTGTTCCAGTTTGAGTCGGAATCATCTCTCCTGAACTACTGCAACTTCTGATAGAGCTGCTGCTTTTGCTTTTGCCTTTTTGTGGTCTAGTCTTACATAGAAACTTAAGTGATTGAACATGTAAGTCAGACTATGTCACTCTTTTGCTGAAAACCCTGTGAAGCAGGGGTCTCCAACCCCCAAACCCAGGCCACTGACTGGTACCTGTCTGTCTCCCCATCACTTGAATTACCACGTGAGCTCCGCCTCCTGTCAGATCAGCAGCAGCACTGGATTCTCATAGGAGTGCAAACCCTACTGTGAACTGCGCATGTGAAGGATCTAGGTTGCATGCTCCTCATGAAAATCTAATGCTTGATGATCTGTCACTGTCTCCCAGCATCCCCAGATGGGACTGTCTAGTTGCAGGAAAACAACCTTAGGGCTCCCACTGATTGTACATTATGGTGAATTATACAACTATTTCCTTATATATTACAATGTAATAATAATATAAATAAAGTGCACAATAAATATAATGGATTTGAATCATCCTGAAAGCACCCCCCACCAACCCCTGGTCTGTGGAAAATTTATCTTCCACTTAACTGGTCCCTGGTGCCAAAAAGGTTGGGGACTGCTGCTCTAAAGGTTTCCTAGACTATCTAAAGTCAAATCCAAGTTCTGTATTATGGGTTGCAGGGAACTGCATGGTCTATAGTTACTTTGCTCTCTAACCTTGTTTCCTACCCTTCTTCTTGCCTCCTCCTGCTGGCAAGAGAAAAAGAAAAGAGAGAGAAAAAAAAACCCTGTGGCAGTTGGAACATAGTTTATTCTCGAAGCGTAGGGGCGTGTGACTTAACCCTTGTCTGGCATGGCTTTGTCCTATTTATAATTTGGTATCATATTGTCATGAAGAGCATTTTTTGGTCTTATGATCCCTATTTTGACACTAATGCTGGTCAGCTGTTGCATATAAACCGCAAAAGGGAGGGGGCATAACAAGGCGTGTCTGGCCTCCCATCCTGCCGTGCCTGGGAATTCAGTTTTCAAGTTTTTTTCTGAGGTCTCCTTGGCCAAGAGGGGGTCTGTTCCATGGTTGGAGGGTGTAGAATTTTATTTTTAGTTTTCACCTTGCTTCCTACCCTTCTCCCTGCCTCCTCCTGCTGATGCCTTTCTATTCTTTGAACTTGGCAAATTCGTTTTGCCTCAGGGCTTTGACTGTCTTTTTCGGCTTCCAGGAACGTTCCCTCCCCAGATCTTCATGCCCCTGTTCACTGTACCTTCGCTGATGTTCTCTCCTAACTGTAACACTGCTCCCTTGCCCCACATTGCTCTGTGTCGTTATCCTCTTTTCTTTTTCTTTTCTTTCTTTCTTTTTTTTTTTTTTTTTTTGAGACAGAGTCTCACTCTGTTGCCCAGGCAGGAGTGCAGTGGTGCCATCTCAGCTCACTGCAACCTCCTCCTCCCGAGTTCAAGCAATTCTCCTGCCTCAGCCTTCAGAGTAGCTGGGACTACAGGCGTGTGCCGCCAAGCCTGGCTAATTTTTGCATTTTTAGTAGAGATAGGGTTTCACCATATTGGCCAGTCTGGTCTTGAACTCCTGACTTCAGGTGATCTGCCCACCTCAGCCTCCCAAAGTGCTGGGATTACAGATGTGAGCCACCGTGCCCAGCCTTTTATTTTTCTTCACAGCAAATATTTGCTTATTTCCTCCACTGGAATGTAAGTTCCATAAAGATGGCTCTTTTGGCTTTCTTGTTCATCACTGCATCTACCAAGTTAAGAAGTACTCGCACATTGCGAGGACACAGTAAGAACGAATGAATGAATACATCAACTTGGGTCCTTACGCCTCTTAGCAAAACATTATTGTGGATCAATTGACTTTCTTTTGGTCCATGGATCCTGCTTCATTTGGGCAGAAGACATATAGTAAAGCAGAATTTTAATAGCTTTCAGTTTAATTAAATTATTAAGAAGAAATGGACTGACATGGAGGTTCCTTTTTGTTTCTTAAGACACTGGTGGCTAAGTGCAGTGGCTCATGCCTGTAATCACAACACTTTGGGAGGCCGAGGCCAGTGGATCACTTGATCCCAGGAGTTTGAGACCAGCCTGAGCAACATGGCGAAACCCCATCTCTACCCCAAATGCAGAAACTAGCCAGGCTTGGTGGTGGGCGGCTACTTGGGAGGCTGAGGCAGGAGAATTGCTTGTACCCGGGAGGCAGAGGTTGCAGTGAGCTAAGATCACGCCGCTGCACTCCAGCCTGGGTGACAGAGCAAGACCCTGTCTCAAAAAAAAAAAAAAAAAAAAAAAGGTTTCCAGTTTGTAGATGATCTTAAGCTTAAAATTCAAGTAGAGTTGATCCATTTTCTCCCAAAACAAAAGGGACTAGAAAAAGCTCTGAGAAAGTGAGATTGTTGACACATTCATCTTGAAACCATAGTAATTTACATTTTAATAAATCATGTTGAAATCTCAGAAGCATGACATGGGAAGGAAACTAATATTTTTCTTTCTTTTTTTAAGTGAGCAGTTACTGTCTCCCATGTAATGTGCTTTAACATGCATGCTCAGCTCATTGTAGGACAGGGGCTGTTAGCCCTTTAGAGAGAAGGAAGTTGAGAATGAGAAAATGTACCTGATTGCTATAGGTGGTAGTGAAGATCAGAAGGGAGATTCAAATCCAGCTTGACTCACTCCCAAGCCCATATTCTTTGTATTTAGACTCCCTCACATGGGGGAAACTAGGGTGAGAATCTCACAGGTATATTTGAATTATTTTTATGGGCTATCAAAATTCCAATTTAAAAATGAAATGGAATGTTTGCATCTGAAAACACCACAGCAGGAATCTCTAACCCAAGAGATGGAATTATCTGATGAACCATGAACTGGAGAAAGAAGAAGAGTTGATTCATTTTGAAAAATATTGCCTGCCCACTACATTAGCGGAGTGGTCACCCCATGCAGGGCACCGAGCTATGCAGCACGGGTTACATATAAAAGGAAAAGCTTCTGCTCTGAATGATTTCTGATGATGTCAGGTTCCCATATGAGGTTTACCAGGTCAGTTCACTACATGCCAGACTCTGTGCTGGCACATGTTATCCCCATTTTACATACAAAGGTACGTGACGTGGTCAAGGTTACCAGCTGGTGTGTTACAGAGACGTGACTGAAAGCTAGGCCCATCTGCTCCTGTAGACATCTTTATTCAGTTGGATATATCCCCTCCTACCTTCTTGAGAGATACAGAATAGAAATGAAACAAGTGGGAATAAAAACCGTTGAAAATAACACCACTTACTCTCCAGTCAGACGAGAGCTGAGGGAGTTTCAGTAGAGGGTGAAATTCATGGTAGACAGTCGTAAGACATAACATGCTCTTCTTGAAACTTCTGAGATTCAGAGACATGACTAATTCATGCTGCCTTTTAAAACATTATTCCAAATTGGTAACATTTTATTATATTATTTCCCTCCCCCACTTTTTTCTGAGACAGGGTCTCCCTCTATTACCCAGGCTGGAGTGCAGTGGTGTGATCACGGCTCACTGCAGACTCAACCACTTGGGCTCAAGTGATTCTCCCACGTCAGTTTCCCAGGTAGCTGGGAGCACAGGTGCACGCCACCATGCCCGGATAATATATATATTTTTAGTAGAGATGGGCTTTTGCCATGTTGCCCAGGCTTATCTATAACTCCTGGGCTCAAGTGATCTGCCCGCCTCAGCCTCCCAAAGTGCTGGGATTACAGGTGTTAGCCATTGCACCTGGCTTTAATTATCTTATTATATGGAATTTATACTACTCAGTACAGATTAGAACATAGGGAGGTAACAAATAGGCCCAAATTGTAACAGAGTTTTTTTTTTTTTTCCACTTACACTTTATGTCCACTATGGGTTGGTGGGGGCTCTGCTTCATGTCCTAATTTATCCTTACTGGGATGCAGGCTATGACAGAGGAAATAGGGAGCTCTGGAGAGTCTAACACTTCACTTTCACCTCAACCCATGGGCTACTACTAACTCTTGGGTCCATCCAAGCGCAAGGGCAGTAAGAAGTGCAGGGATTTAGGAACAGTCCATGAGTAAAATGAATGACTGTAACAGGCCTGGAGTTAGTGCAAAGGTTTCATGAGGTGCAATTACATTTCTTGAATCTAATATCTTCATTATGGTTATATTTTAGAAATTTTACTTATGGAAGTAATTTAGGATAAAATTCAAGTTAAATGTGTGATGACTGTTTTTAATTTTTAAAAATTACTTTTTTTTATTAATCATTTGAAAGTGATTTAATAAAATTATTTTGCTTTTCTTTAGACTCTAATCTGTAAAAATGTACCTGTTCTTTACCTCTCTTTAGAGAGGAACCCATGTGGATGATAGATCTGCCAGTGAGCAAGATGGTCTAATTGTCCTTGGCCAATTCAAAAAAATCACCCATTGTAAACTTTGGATTGGCCAGGCACAGTTGCTCATGCCTGTAATCCTAGAACTTTGGGAGACTGAGGTGGGAGGATTGTTTAAGACCAGGAGTTTGAGACCAGCCTGGACAAAAAGTGAGACCCTATCTCTATAAAAAAAATTTAAAAATGATCTGGGTGTGGTGGTTTGCACCTATAGGCCCAGCTACTCTGGAATCTGAGGTGGGAGCATTGTGTGAGTTCAGGAATTTGAGGGTGTAGTGAGCCATGATTGCCCCACTGCACTCCAGCCTGGGTGACACAGTGAGATCCTGTCTTAAAAAACAAGCAAGCAAACAAAGAAAGAAACAGCAACAACAACAACTCAACAAAACAAAACAAAACAAAACAAAAACTTTGGATTAACTTTTTTGAACTTCAAGAAAGCCAAGTTAAAGAAAATACTCCTTCATATGGAAACACCATCATTCTCTGTTATTCTAATTCTGGTTCTCAAAATCAGACCATTTTGGAACTGCCTTTTAAGAATGTAAATGTAAATATCTATTTTAAAAATCAGTGCTTGCCACAAGATTGTGAACATTACCATTTATATTTTTGAGTGCTCTTTCTCAAGGTATCCTGAGATAAAAAGAAGAAGAAGAGGAAGAAGAGGAAGAAGAGGAAGAGGAGGAGGAGGAAGAAGAAGAAGAAGAAGAAGAAGAAGAAGAAGAAGAAGAAGAAGACGACTCAAGTGAAGAAGAAGAAGAAGAAGAAGACGACTCAAGTGATTTTGAATTCCCGTAGTGCAATGTTTCCTGGCAAAGTAAAATGCACCTTGAACAAGTATACAGCTTTTCTCTGACCTGGAGGAACTGGTTTACAGCCAGAGAGGGTGGAAAGTCAAACACCTTCAAGAAAAAGTGTTTCCTGTTATCGGGAAACCATTTCTGGTGATCACAGGAAGAATCAACATTTTCAACACAAAATTAATGTTCACCTGCTTTAAATTAGAAATGTGCCATATGGCATTTTTGAAGTAGAATTTAGCATTACTTATTTATATATCTGGCAAGTAGGTATATAAATGCTATATACTAATGTTAAATTCCCAAAAGTTTGGGAGCTCTTGTAGTAGACAAACAAAAACCCTAAAATATGGAATTAACTGAATGGAGGCAAGGAGGATGTCCCGAAAAGGAATTCTCTATCCTGGGCAAAGGAAGATGCAATGAGATCAACAAACTATCCCATAAGTGGGGTTTTAAGTTCACAGATCAGAAAATTTCCAATTAATGGAGGAAAAAAGCTTAAATCTAGCCATCACTGAGCAATAAAAACATTGTTACTGATTTCAGATTTCAGCTATTTTATAAGAAAATATATTAAGAATTAAATTGGTGAAATCTTATGTTATTCCCAACTCTAGAGTGATATTCTGGAGTTGGGAAATGTAATATTAAAAAAAAAATAGTAGTGGGGAGGTGGAAAAATGGCTGATTTGAAGCCGCCAGTGCTTCTTTCTATGGGAGCATCAAACTGATGCTTTCTATGGGAGCATTAAACTGAATACTATCCACACAAAAAAGCATAGGACCTAAACGTCAGGGGAGAGAAAGAGTGCCTGTGTCTACCTTCATATTGCCGAAAGAGGCACTGAAGAGGGTGGGAAAGACAGTCTTGAATGGCTGATGCACTTTTCTCCCATTCCCCAGTAGCGGCTGTGTGGTGCAGACAGAGTATCCGTGCGCTTGCAGGAGGGAGAATAAGGTGATTGTGGGATTTGGTATTGGAACTCAGTGCTGCCCTGTCACAGCAGAAAGCATCACAGGCAGATCTCAGTCAGTGACCATGGAGGGAGCATTTAGCCGTAGCCAGACGGGCATCACTCATCCCAGCGGTTGGAACTTGAGTTCTGGCAAGCCTCACCACCACGGGCTAAAGTGCTCTGGGTCTCTAAATAAACTTGAAAGACAGTCTAGGCCACCAGGACCGCAATTTTTGGGCAATTCCTAGTGCTGTGCTGGGCTCAGAGCCAATGGACCTTGCGGCATGTGAACTAGTGAGATACTAGCTGGGGTGACCAAGGGAGTGCTCATGTCACCCCTCCCATAACCCCAGGCAGCACAGCTTGAAGCTCCAGAAGAGATTCCTTCCTTCTGCTTGAGGAGAGGAGAGGCGAGAGGACTTTGTCTTGCAACTTGGATACCAGCTCAGCCACAGTAGGATAGAGCACCAGGCAGAGTCCTGAGGCCCCAGTTTCAGGCTCTAGCTCCCTGACATTTCTAGACACACTGTGGGCCAGAAGGGAATCTGCTGCCTTAAAGAGAGGGACACAGTCCTGGCAGGATAATCAAATGCTGACTAAAGAGCCCTTGCGCCCTGCAGTGAGACCCATGCAGTACTTGTTGTGGGCCTCATGTGAGACTCAGAGATGTGCTGGCTTCGGGTGTGACCCAGCACATTCCCAGCTGTGGTGGCTACAAGGAGAGACTCCTGTTTGAGGAAAGGAGAGGGAAGAGTAAAAGGAAGTTTGTCTTGCAGCTTGGTTACCAGTTGGCCACAGTGGGGCAGGGTACTAAGCGGGCTCCTGGAGGCCCCATTTCTAGGGCTTGGCTCTTGGATAGCATTTCTTGCCCTGCTCTGGGCCAGAGGGACATCCACCTCCCTGAAGGAAGAGTTCCAGGCCTTACAGCATTCACCACAAGCTGACTGAAGAGCACTTGGGCCTTGAGTGAACATCGGCAGTGGCCACGCAGTACTTGCCATGAACCTGGGGAGGTGTTGGCCATGGGGAGACTCCTCTGCTTGTGGAAAAGGGAGAGAAGAGTGGGAAGAACTGTGTCTTGTGGCTTGGGTGCCAGCTCAGCTGCAGTAGAATAGAACACCAGGTAGATTCCTAAAGTTTTCAACTCAGGCCCTAGCGCCCAGATGGCATCTCTGGACCTGCCTGGGGCTGGGGGAACTTGCCACCTGGAAGAGAAGAACGTAAACCTGGCTGGCTTCTCCACCTACTGACTGTAGAGCCCTAGATCCTTGAGTGAACATAGGTGGTAGTCAGGCAGTGGTTACTGTGGACCTTGAGTGAAACCCTGTGTTATGCTGGCTTCAGGTCTGACCCAAGGAAGTCCCAGTTGTGGTGGCCACAGGGGTGCTTGTGTCACCTCTCCCCCAGCTCCGGGGAGCTAAGCACAGACTCAGTTTGGGAGAAAGTTAAAGGAAGAGAAAAAGAGTCTCTGCCTTGTCATCTAGAGAATTCTTCAGGATCTTACCCAAAACCACTGTGGTACCTCTATAAGTCTGCAAGAGCCATAGTATCATAGTGAATGGGGAAAACCTGAAAGCTTCTCCTCTAAGATCTGGAACATGACAAGGATTCCCATTTTTACTACTGTTATTCAATATAGTACTAGAAGTCCTAACTAGAGCAACCAGAAAAGAGAAAAAAAAAAGTGGGGGCAACAAAATTGGAAAGGAAGAAGTAAACTTACCCTCTTTGTAAATGATATGATCTTGTATTTAGAAAGATCTGAGGACTCCACCAAAAAACTACTGGAGATGATAAACAAATTTGGTAAGTTGCAGGATACAAAACCAACATACAAAAATCAGTAACATTTCTGTATGCCAACAGTGAACAATCTGAAAAAGAAATCAAGAAAGTAATCCCACTTATAACAGCTACAGATAAAATTAAATGCCTAGGAATAAACTTAACCAAAGAAGTGAAAGATCTCTATAATGAAAACTGTAAGACATTAATGAAAGAAATTGAAAAGGACACAAAACAGTGGAAAGATATTCCATATTCATGAATTGGAAGAATAAATATTGTTAAAATATCCAAAGCAATCTACAGATTAAATGCAATCCTTATCAAAATACCATTGACATTCTTCACAGAAACAGATAAAAAAAAATCCTAAAATGTATAGAACCACAAAAGACCCAGAATAGCCAAAACTATCCTGAGCAAAAAGAACAAAACTAGAGGAATCATTATCTGACTTCAAATTACACTATGGAGCTATAGTGATCAAAACGGCATGGCACTGGCATAAAAACAGACACATAGACCAATGGAACAGAATAGAAAACCCAGAAAATAATTCATATATCTACTGTGAACTTATTTTCGACAAAGGTACCAAGAACATGCATTGAAGAAAACAGTCTCTTTAATAAACAGTGCTGGGAAAACTAGATATCCATATGCAGAAGAATGAAACCAGACCCCTATCTCTCACCATATACAGAAATCAAATCAAAATGGATTACAAACTTAAATCTAAGCTCTCAAACTATGAAACTACTAAAAGAAAACATTGGAGAAACTCTCCAGGACATTGGAGTGGGCAAATTCTTGGGTAATACTCCATGAGCACTGGCAACCAAAGCAAAAATGGACAAATGGGATCTCATCAAGTTAAAAAGCTTTTGCACAGCAAAGGAAACATTATCGAAGTGAAGAGACAACCTGCAGAATGGGAAAAAACATTTGCAAACTACCTACCTGGTAAGGGATTAATTACCAGAATATATAAGGAGCTCAAAACACACAATAGGAAAAAGTCTAATAATTCAATTAAAAAAATGAGTGAAAAATCTGAAAAGGCATTTCTCAAAAGAAGACACACAAACTGCAAACACATATATGAAAAGGTGCTCAACATCATTGATCATCAGAGAAATGCAAATCAAAACTACCATGAGGTATCATCTCACTCCAGTGATCGAAAAGACAGGCAATAACAAATGCTGGTAAGGACATGGAGAAAAGGGAATCCTCATACACTATTGGTGGGAATGTAAATTAATACAACTACTATGGAGAACAATTGGAGGTTCCTCAAAAAACTGAAAATAGAGCTACTATTTAATCCAGCAATTGCAATGTTAGGTGTATACACAAAAGAAAGGAAATCAATATATCAAAGAGATCTCTGCACTCCCATGTTTATTGCAGCACTATTTGTAATAGCCAAGATTTGGAAGCAACCTAAGTGTCCATCAACAGACGAATGAATAGAGAAAATGTGCTGCATATATACAATGGTGTACTATTCAGCCATAGAAAAGAATGTGATCCTATCCTTTGTAATAACATGGATGGAACTGGAAGTCATTATGCTAAGTGAAATAAGCCAGACACAGAAAGACAAACTTCACATATTCTCACTTATCTGTGGAAGCTAAAAATTAAAACAATTAAACTCATGGAGATAGAGAGTGTAAGAATGATTCCCAGAGGCTGGGAAGGGTAGCAGGGATGGTGGGAAAGTGGGACTGGTTAATGAGTGCAAAAATACAGTTAGATAGAATGAATAAGATCCAGTGTTTGATAGCACAACAGAGTGACTAAAGTCAACAATAATTTATTGTACATTTAAAAATAACTAAAAAAACCAGGCGCGATGGCTCATGCCTGTAATCCCAGCACTTTGGGAAGCCAAGGTGGGTGGATCACCTAAGGTTAGGAGTTCAAGACCAGCCTGGCCAACATGATGAAACCCTGTCTTTACTAAAAATACAAAAATTAGCCGGGCATGGTGGTGCTATGGTGGTGGCTAAAAATTAGCCACACCTGGCTAATTTTTAAAATTAGTCCCAGCTACTTGGGAGGCTGAGGTGGGAGAATTACTTGAACCTGGAAGGCGGAGATTGCAGTGAGCTGAGATCACACTGTTGTATTCCAGCATGGGCGACAAGAGCGAAACTCTGTCTAACAAAAAAAAAAGAAAACTGAAAAAGCATAATTGGATTGTTTGTAATGCAAAGAAAGGATAAATGCTTGAGGTGATGGATATTCCATTTACCCCATGTGATTATTACACATTGTATGCCTGTATCAAAATATCTCATGTACCCCATAAATATATACACCTACTATGTACCCAGAAAAATTAGAAATTAAAAAAGTAACAAAAAGAAAATAGTGACTTGGCAGGGTTAGACATTTTAGAATTGGCAACAATAAGGTATTAGTAACAAAAATTTTTCTTTAATCATATTAACCAAAAACAGCATCAGCAACAATAACATCAAAAACACAGAACAATTAAACTGCGAATTTCACAGGAGAAAATGAGATTTGAAGAGTAAAAAAATGAACGAAGCAAAGCAAAATATGCAGTGTAAATGAATTATTCTCTAGGATATAAAAATGGTGAGAATTAAACTGAAACCTAGTTTCGACCCATTTCACTTCCTTTGTTTTTGTTTTTTGGTAGAGACAGGGTCTCACTGTGTTGCCCAGGCTGGTCTCCCAACTCCTGGGCTTAAGTGATTCTCCCACCTCTGCCTCCCAAAGTGGCGGGATTATGGGTGTGAGCCACCATGCCCAGTATAAATCACTAAACTTTTTGAAAGCACCTCTTCTTTTTGTGTATACCGTAATTTGAAAATATAAACTTCAAAATGAGATAGTAGTATAAAACCTGTTGAAATGAACATGGCAGAGTTCACTGCAGCCCAAAGACAGACTCCCGTCTGGTTCTCGGGGGCACCAAAGAGAACGAGCTTGCTCAGAGCCTCACTATCTCCTTCTAGGGGGTCTCATCTTTCATCACCAAAGGCCATGCAGCCAGGATGGGCACCTAGGTCTCAGTGTTTACATAAAAAGGAACAATACAAAGATGAATGAGAGAGGACAGAAGCCAGGACATTCTTAATTTGCCTGATGTAACTTGCTAAAAAGTTTTTCTTTTTAAGTGAAAAGAAATCATGCCTGTAATCCCGGCACTCTGAGAGGTCAAGGTGGGTGGATCACTTGAGGTCAGGAGTTCGAGACCAGCCTGGCCAACATGGTGAAACCCTGTCTCTGCTAAAAATACAAACATTAGCTGGGTGTGGTGGCATGTGCCTGTAGTCCCAGCTACTCAGGAGACTGAGGCAGGAGAATCCCTTGAACCTGGGAGGTAGAGGTTGCAGTGAGCCAAGATCGGGCCAGTGCACTCCAGCCTGGGCAACAAAGCAAGACTCTGTCAAAAAAAAAAAAAAAGAAAGAAATCAGATATCTGTTTTTCTTGTAGAATAGGTAGGACTTGAAGGAATGCACTGAGAAGGTGAAGGCTGACTTAGGTGTGTGTCATTAAATGATAGTTTAGCATGCTGTGACTGCAGGGGCTTAGCTCTCATCACAGTAGCCTCGCATATTTGTGTCAGTTTTTTTTTATTCTTTATTTTTAAATCCTCACCCCCAGCTTTATTAAGGTACAATTAACAAATAAAAGTTGTATATATTTACAGGGTACAAAGTGATTTATATATGTCTACATTGTGAAATGTATGAGTCAAGCTAATTAACCTATCCATCACTTCAAGTAGTTATTTTTAAAAATGTTTTTTGAGACAGCGTCTCTCTCTGTCACCCAGGCTGGACTGCAGTGGTGTGGTTATAGCTCTCTGCAGCTTCCAACTTCTGGGCTCAAGCAATCCTCCCACCTCAGCCTCCTGACTACTGGGGCTCCAGGTGCATGCCACCACACCTGGCTAATTTTAAAAATTTTTTGTAGTGATGGAGTCTTGCCGTGTTACCCAGGCTGCTCTGGAACTCCTGGCTCAAGCAATCCTCCCGCCTCGGCCTCCCAAAGCGCTGGGATTACTGGCATGAGCCACCACACCCAACTGTATGTCTTCTTTTGAGAAGTATCTATTCAGGTCCGTTGTCCATTTTAAAATTGGGTTATTTGTTTTGTTGATATTGAATTGGTTGAGATCCTTATATATCTTGAATATATAAGAATAACTTCTTATCAGATATATGATTTGCAGGTTGTTTCCTCCCATTCCATAGGTGTCTCTTCACTCTGTTGATTGTTTCCTTTGCTGTGCAGAAGCTTTTTAGTTCGATGCAATCCCCTTTGTCTATTTTTGCTTTTGTTGCCTCTGCTTTTGGGGTAACATCCAAAAAATCGTTGTCCAGATCAATGTCATGGAGCTTTTCCCCTACGTTTTCTTCTTGTAGCTTTATACCGTCAGATCTTACATTTAAGCCCCTAATTAATTTTGAGTTGATTTTTGTACATGGTGGGAGATAAAAGTCCAGTTTCACTCTTCTGCATGTGGATATCTAGTTTCCTCAACACCGTTTATTGTCAAGATTGTCCTTTCCCTATTGTATGTTCTTGGTACTTTTGTCAAAGATCAATTGATCATAATAGTGTGGATTTATCTGTGAGCTCTCTGCTCTGTTCCATTGGTCTATATGTTTTTATGCCAGAAGCAAACTCTTAGAACTAATAAATGAGTTCAGTAAAGTGGCAGGATACAAAATCAACATACAAAAATCACGCCGGGCATGGTGGCTCATGCCTGTAGTCCCAGCACTTTGGGAGGCCAAGATGGGTGGATCACTTGAGGTCAGGAGTTTGAGACCAGCCTGGCCAACATGGTGAAATCCCACCTCTACTAAAAATACACAAATTAGCCGGGCATGGTGGTGGGTGCCTGTAATCCTAGCTGCTCGGGAGGCTGAGGTAGGAGAATTGCTTGAACTGGGAGGTAGAAGTTGCAGTGAGCCGAGATCGCCCCATGGTACTACAGCCTGGGCTACAAAGCAATATTCTGTCTAAACAAACAAACAAAAATTAGTAGCATTCGTATACACTAACAATGAACTTTCCAAAAAAAAAGAAAAACACCCCAAGAAAATAATCTCATTTACAATAGCATAAAAAATTGAGGAATAAATTAAACCAAGGAGGTGAAAGATCTGTACACTGGAAACTATAAAATATTGATAAAAGTAATGGAAGAAAACACAAATAGGTGAAAAGACATCCTATGTTCATGAATTGGCAGAATTAATATTGTTAAAACATGTATATTACTCAAATCGATCTATAGATTCAATGCAATCTCTATCAAAATTCCAATGGCATTAAAAAAAAACAGTCCTAGAATTCATACGAAACCATAAAAGACCAGGAATAGTCAAAGCAATCTTGAGCTGCAGGCATCACACTACCTCATTTCAAAATGTTCCACAAAGTTATAGTAATCAAAACAGCATGTTACTGCAGTAAAAATATCAGTTGTTTTTTAAATGCCAAAATGAGCTTTTGAGGAAAAAAATGGTAATAGAGACTAGGAGTACAGACACATTTACATTTACTTTAATACTCTTGAATGTCAATTGGTTGGTTTTAGCCTCCCAAATATACATTTTAGTGGCAGAAATTCTAGCCTTTAAATCAGTCCTGACTACTTTGTAATTTATATAGCCCTCACTTATAAAAAATATATTTTTAATTTCATTTATTACTTATAATTAATACCTTTTCTCACTTTATTCCCAAACCAAATACACACCAAACACATATCCAGCTCACATTTTTAGAAAGTTTCATTTATAACAAATCAAAGGCTGATGTCTTGGCCTGACCACATGCTCCTGCAGGGGATCGGGGTATGCCACCCCAAAATATGCCACTGTGGCATGAGGATTATTTTGAGCTGAAGGCAATAAAATCAAATAGGAAGCATTCTCTTCTCTCCCCTTTTCTGCCTAAAAGCAGGGGATAAGTTTCCATCTGTGAAGGTTTCCCCTGCCCTGTACCAGGAAGAGGAGACAATTGTACCAGCAAGTTGGAGGGTCAGCAAAATGAATCTGCGTAAACAGATTTTACTAAAATAACCCTTATCTCTCATTACCTTTCTCCATATAGTTCCTACTCATTTTGCTACAATTTATTGTCCCTTGAAGCCCAAATTCTTTTTCCTTTGTGACAATGGCAAATGTCCCCAAGTCTAATCACTTCCTTGGGTTTTCCTTCTTTTCTGTGACCTCCCATGCATGTGAATATCAAAAAACTGTGTATTCCATTTCTCCTGTTTATCTTTTATCAGTTAGATTTGAAGGACCCAAGTCACTGAACACAAGAGGGCAGAGGAAAAGTTTTTCCTCCTCAACACTCCTGCATTTTTTCCTCTTTTAAATAATTTATTTTACATCTATTATACCACACAGCATGCCTGATATATAACTCCTTGATAAGATAAAGCAAAAACAAAACAAAAAAAAGTTTATCTTATGAGAAAGAAGATGCACCATCACATAGAGTCTTCAAATATCATTGCACTTTAACTTTCATAATTTGACAGTCATGAAACTATCTGTAGAACGGTTTAAACAGGCAAATTAAAGAACACTTTTAAGCAGACCTGACTGTCCTAAATTGCTAGGTATGCATTTTGCAAACATTACTTATATCGATGGTAACGGTGGGGCTGGGGAGTGTTGTCCCTTTTCCCACCCGCCTGGTGACGATCGGCACAGGATGTTGGGATGAGTGGCCCTTTCCGGGGCCAAGGCTCTTGAGCCTACAGATAGCAGCCCATGTCTGTCCCTGTGCTTGTGGCCTGGCTTGGTAATTGCCTGGGTGTTAGGATTTCTTCCGGTAGCTTTATGAAAAGTATCCATGAGGCCAAAGAATTTGTATGTGGACTCTTCATACACTAGCTCACCGACCAGGTAAGAACTCAGGACTCTCAGAGCCCCAAATGATGTCCAGCTCGTTCCTCCGCAGCAGACCGAAAGCTTGCAACAAACTTTAGCTGGCTAGCACTATGATGAACAGGCTTGCTGTAGGTTGCACCCTTAGAGTAAGTCCCCATCTTAGCTGACTTGCTGGTTGCTGCCAGATGGAAATGCACAAATTTTAGATGGGGTTTGAATCGTCTTTGTGCCAAGGCAAAATAAATGGAAAATACAGCTTTATAATAATGGCTACTATTTGATGGAAATTTCATTTGTGGCAGAATTGTCACAAATATCATGAATCTTCAAGTAATACTATAGAGTAAATATTGTTAAACCCATTCGCAGGTGAGAAAACCAAGGTTCCAACCAGCGAAGTATCTTATCTGGGGTCATATAGCCAGTAACTAGCAGAGCCTGGATTTGAATCCACAATTGTGTGACACCCAAAGCCTACATTTTTTTTTTCAGCAGCAGATACTATCAATGTTAAAGTTTTTAAATTATTGGAAGCGAGTTCATATTTAGAACTTGCTGGCCACCTGGCACTATTTGGGAGAGCTGTTCACCACCTTTAAATAAATAAATAGCTGCTGCTCCCCACTCCGGAACAAACCAGATAGAGTTTCCCCTGTGAGAGGCAGCTCCTTGGCAAATCTATGCCTGTAATTTGGAGCAGTGTCCCTTGTGACTTGGGCTCATGATTGGTTTGCTTTCTCTGTCCCTGGCTGTGGCTCAATTTGGAGGAAACTTCTGGATTCCTCTCCATGACCTCTTAAGTAAATTCTGTATACTTAACCTGATAACTACCCTCTCATCTGTTTTAAGTTTTGGGGGGTTGGGATGCCAGCTTCTCTGGGTGTTGCTGAAAAAGTCTTCCCCAAAAATTCTGAGTGCAGAGGTGGACTTACCTTGAAGCTAATGACACTCACGTCAGGTCCTCTCAGTGCAGAGCCCCTTCCCAGGGGCACTGTGTTCCTACGATAGTAGTTTAGTAAAATTAGCAAAAGTATGATTTTTTTTTCTTTGAGACTGAGTCTTGCTCTGTTGCCCAGGCTGGAGTGCAGTGGCACAATCTTGGCTCACTGCAACCTCCACCTTCTGGGTTCAAGCGATTCTCCTGTCTCAGCCTCCCAAGTAGCTGGGATTACAGGCACGTGCCACCACACCCAGCTAATTTTTGTATTTTTAGTAGAGATGGTATTTTGTCTTTCTTCTTCTCCTCGTCTTATTTCTCCTTGAGTTGGAAGGCATTGAAGTGGCCCCAGGCACTTGGATATGTGGCTAAGGGGAAGTCAGGTTGGGGGTATATATTTAGTGAGAGTTTAGCGGGGTGTGTTCCTGTGGTTCAGAGTTACTCTGTAGACAACTTGTGGGTGGCTTTCCCACATAGGAATGGGTTTCAGCAGTACCCTACTGCACACTGTGGCAACTTGACTGGAATTATGAATGATGGCCTAGAGTCAGAGGCGGAATTGTGATGTGAACCTGTCTCAGGATACTGACCCTGCGAGGAAGTAGGAAGTGAAGGAGGAACAAGTAGAGCTAGAAACTAGTTTGGGAGGCCAGGTGAGGTGGCTCACACCTATAATCCAGCACTTTGGGAGGCTGAGACAGGAAGATCACTTGAACCCAGGAGTTTAAGACCAGCCTGAGCAACATGGCAAGACCCTGTCTCTATAAAAAACCAAAACCAAAACAAAAACTGATCAAGCATGGTGGCACATGCCTATAGGACCAATTACTCAGGAGGCTGAGGTGGAAGGATCGATTGAGCTTGGGAGGTTGAGGCCGCAGTGAGCTGTGACTGTGCTACTGCACTCCAGACTGGATGACAGAGTAAGATCCTGTCTCAAAAACAAAAACAAAGCAAAACAAAAAAATCTAGTCTGTGGAAAACATTATGGTCGTGGGCCAGCCAGTTAATAAACAGATTATATCTTTTTCTTTGCCTTTTGTGGCACTTGCGGTATTTATTAGTTTTAAAAGATGTGTTATTTGTTGTGAATTCTTTTCTCATTCTGAATATTTACTGTTGTGCTACATTTTGCATTCATGAGTTTGTATTGTTTTGCTTAATTTGCTCCCTGAATACAGATGCTCCAGAGAATCCTCCCAAATGTGAGTTTTATGAGCACCATGAAATGCCCATCACAAACACACATTCTTCATTTGTGCAGATCTTTTAAAAACTCTTTTTAAAAGAGCTGGGATCTTGCCCTGTCACCTAGGCTGGAGTACAGTGGTGCAATCATAGCTCACTGCAGCCTCGAACTCCTGGTCTCAAGAAATCCTCCTGCCCCAACTCCTGAGTAGCTGAGACTGCAGGTGCGTGCCACCACATGCCACTAATTTGTGGAAATCTAACCCACTTGTATGTTAGGTAAGAAGACAGAAACTAAAAGTTCATTTTAGTTATTTTGATCTAATCTTCAAGTTTTGTGGATTAAAACTCTGGGCAAGTGCAAGTTGACATGTCTTCATGGGGTTGGAGGGGTCAGGGTAGGGTGAGGCACAGAGAGGGTTTCACACTTTATTGCTCCTCCCCGGCAGGGAAAAGGGAACTAGATTCCAGGAGATGGGGGCACAGAGCAGGGCCCCTCCTTTAACTTATTTTCCATTCTTTTATTAAAGAACACAGGATATTCTCTTTAAATAATCTAATGTTAAGAATGTAGCTAAAAATATTGACAATGATTAATTCTGGGGGCTTCAATTAAAAGTGATTTCCATTTTTTCCCTTTTTACATACTATGTAGTTTCTGACTTTTCTGTAAATACCATGTATTAGCAGTTAAAAAAAGAAGCACCTGAACAACCTTTTCCTCACTGTACCCAACAATCTTGCATGTGTGCATGTGTGTGTAATGTGTGTGTATGCATGTGTGTGCAGTGTGTGTAATGTGTGTATGTGTGTGCATGTGTGTGTAATGTGTGTATGTGTGTAATGTGTGTGCATGTGTGCATATGTGTAGTGTGTGTGTAATATGTATGTGTGCATGTGTTCATATGTGTGCATGTGTGTGTAATGTATGTGCATGTGTGTGTAATGTGTGTGTGTGCATGTGTGTATGGGGTAGTTATTATACTGGGGAGATCATTTTCCTTTCTTCTCTTGTTTCTTTCCTTCCTCCCTCTCTCCCTTTTTCCCTTAGCACAAATGCATAAAGGCTTATTAGTGTCTTAATAAATCTTCAGAAACTACAAAGAATGCTTTATTTGATACCATTAAAAATATGTGCAAGATAAATTTTTAATTTGAAAAACATAGGATATAAAGCACTTTTCTTTGCCTTTTGTGTGTGTGCATGATATATATACACTATATATGCATATATATTATATACATATATACATAGATATATACATATATAATATACATATATACATAGATATATACATATATAATATACATATATACATAGATATATACATATATATATGAAATTCACTAGTGAATTACCAATTAGTTGTTGAAAATTGAAGAACACTAAGGCAAAAGTTAGGATTTAATTATCTGTCTGTATTATCATCATTCAAGACACAAAACTGCTGAGCTTTAGAATTGTGGGGAAATTGTCTGTGACAACTCCCTTTACCGGGCCGATACTTACATGAAAGTCCAGGAGACACAGTTTACTGCTTTTAAGGAAGAGCTGGTCCTTTCCTCACAAATGATTTGTGGTGTCTCCAGCTTGTTGGACTTCCTCTGGGCACAGAACACGGAAGATGAGCAGGTATATAATGTATAGATATTCGCTGGTCCTTTTAAGAGAGGAATATTTGCAGTAAAAATAGAATAATTTATTTAAGATATAAACTCCACTTATATTATAGCTAAAAGCTGATATAGAACCCATTTCTAAGGTTTTTCTCTATTTACTCCTCAAGCCCAGGTCGCCCCAGGCCTTATCCTGCCCTGGTTTTTCTCTGCCTTGGGACATTCTCATTGCTAAGTCCTGAGAGCGTTTTCATGAATACGTCATTAGCACTTCCTGGCTATTCATTAGCAAAGTTAGTGTCTTCTCCCAGTTACTTAAAAATCTCTTGGTCAGCCCTGTAACTGCACGCAGGAGGCATTCAGACAGTGTTGTTTTGAAAGTGCATTTTATAGACACTGTTCTTTAGACTGAAGCTTCCCTCGTCCTCCCCTCCTTTCCCGTTTGCCCCCCCCTGCACGCAACCAGCTCTCCATCTCCATCTGTTTTCAATCTTCTCTAATGTCCTTTCTGTGGGCACAGGAGCCCAGACACTCTACATTCTGATTTTTTAAAGGGAGCCAGATCAGTTTGCAACAAGACCAAATACAAGTTCAAGGAAACTGAACCATCAAGTGAAATTTGCCTGTCAAGCTTATCTTTTTTCTGCATTCTTTGAGTATTAGTGAGTAAACAGGAATGGCATAATAAACTATCATTTCAGTCCAACTTTGGGCAACCATCAGCTTGAAGGGCTTGGGTTATTGTGAGATAAAGTGAGATGAGACATGGCTAAATTCTAACTGGGTGCCTGGCACATGGTGAGCATTCGATATTAATTCATTGCCTTCCTTTTGTCACGGTGGTCTGGTTCCATTTGTAGCTGCTACTGTGTAGCTCTGCACCATGAAGAATCACTAAGAACTTAATGAGCTGTATTTTCTCCAAAGCCATAGGCTTTGTCAACACAATGCTAAACATTGTGACAATTTTTGACTGAATTGAGTTAACTGACTGAATGTTTTGAAGTATTGACACAGCAGCTAAAAGAGTGAGAACGGTAGTCAAGCCAGCTATTTGCTATGATGAAAAGTGGCAAGTATTTCAAAAATAAAACTAGTGTCGAAACACGAGAAGCCAGTGGAAGTTGCAAGTGCCCACAGGGACTTTGGAAAGCATTCGCTGAAGGACCGGGCTCAGGAACCAGGTGTGGTAACAAAAATCTAAAGACATCCGTGGTCATCCAACAAGCTAAGCAAAGCTGAAGGACAGGGTGATTCCACCCCTTTCACCGAAACTTCTGTAATTTACTTCCTTAATAGAAAATGGGAAGTTTCACAAACTCTTGAGAAATGACGAGCAATAGTTTATTCCTTCCATCTTTTCAGCTGTTGCTTGCCTTTCCTTCCTTCCTCCCATCACTCTGAGGAGGGGTAGACACTGTCCAGACATTAGTGCTGGGTGTTCAAAATCTTTGCAAGGAAAGTTGGGGCCAAGATTGCACTAACTGGGAAATCTTTGTTTGTCAGTTTAATTTTCAGTGAATTTCCTGAAAGATTAAAAAGATTGTGTTGGACATTACTGGTGTATATAAATTTATAAGTTGTTATATATGCATATTATATGTAACATAATAAATCATATATTTGTATTATCTCTCTGATATACATATATTGTACATAGTATTATATATAGTATATATAGTGTTATCACTCAGATGTGAGATAATACTGTATATATACTATATCTAACATAGTATATATTATATGTATACTGTATAACAGGTGTATAATATGCAATAATAATATATGTTTAACATTTACATATGTACATACGTTTTTATATATATGAAGAGAGAGAGAGAATTGAGTCATTTAAAACCCGGAAATGTATTTACTAGCATTACATAAGAGCAAACACACTGGGTAGTAACTTGGTAGGTCATTGATGAAAGGTTTCTGACCTAAGCATGAGTGAGAAATTCTGTGCTTCTCCAATTACCATTGGAGAATGAATGAAGCCATGACGACAGATCTGTTTCCATCATCACAATAACTGCTGGTTTGAGGATCCTTCCCCAACAAAAGGATCTCCCTTGGCAATGGCCAACTTTGTTGACACAACAAACATTTGTCATAACAAAATTTTACCTTTACAAAGGACTCAGAGGTTTTTGAAGTTGACTTAACTGGGTTTGGCATCTCTGTTCAAGAGGGGATGGCAACTAGTTGGCTTTCCTCATCAGGGAAGCAAGACCTTTAAAGCGGCCGGTCTTCTCTCCAGTTAAGTGGAGAGAGGGTTTTGACTGCACACATCAGCTAACTCAGGAGAAAAAAAAACCTTAGGGTTTTGTTTTGTTTTTTGTTTTTCTTTTGAGATAGTCTCACTCTGTTGTCCGGACAGGAGTGTAGTGGCAAGGTCACAGCTCACTGCAGCCTCCACCTCCTGAGTTCAACCGATCCTCCCACCTCAGCCTCCCTAGTAGCTGGGACTACAGGTGTGGACGACCACACCCAGCTAATTTTTCTTATTTTTTTGTAGAAACGGAGTCTTCCTGTGTTGCCCAGGCTGGTCTCAAACTCCTGGCCTCAAGTGGTCTTCCTGCCTTGGCCTCCCAAAGTGCTGGGATTCTAGGCATGAGCTGCTGCACTCGGCCAGTAACTATTTTTGATTGTTTTCCATGCCAGGACTTTCCTTTCCTACACAGCATTGATAAGGATGATCAAATCGAGACTTAGCCTATCTCCTCTTTCTGCGAATGGCCTTTATTCATACTGAATCTGTGACATGTTGCTCATGTCAAAGAAAACCTGACTGAGGATATGGATCATGGTTTTCTTTTTTTGAGTCATAATATTTTTACAGTGTTTCCGAAGAACCTAGAGGGCATGCATGAATCAATAGGTGCAACCCAGCTAAAATGAACTCCTACTGGCTAGGATAGCTATAAATGTAAAGCTACAGGATTTTTAAAGACTTAGAGTAGCTCATACATAGTGTGTACATTTATAAGCATTATTGAGTTGGAAGATAATGACAGTCACATGTTGAGAATAGAATATGACATCTTAACGTATGTTCCTCCTCTCTGTGAGTCTCAGGAGTCCAATTATTGAAACTTAAAAATGCAGCACTTTAGTGCATAACTCCAGAACTAGTGGGAACAAGTAATACCAACATTTTAAATCTATTTACAGGCCTTACAAGATACATAGAATGATATGGAAAAAACGTACTTGACATAAACATTTAATTGTATGATTTTGCTTTGAATTTTTGTTTTTAAAAATGTACATATTCCTGCTTAAAAATGCCTGCAATGTTATATTGCCTAATGTTAATTTTATTTCTGCATCTTTGTATAATGAGATAAATGTCAAATCTATTAGAAGTATATGTATTGGACTGGAGAATCTGGTTTTGTTAGTTAGGATGTTTTTCTTTCTTTTTTTTTTTTAGAGACAGAATTTCGCTTTGTCACTCAGGCTGGAGTGCAGTGGTGCAGTCTCGGTTCACTGCAACTTCGGCCGCCCAGATTCAAGTGATTCACCTGCCTCAGCCTCCCTAGTAGCTGGGATTACAGGTGCCTGCTACCACACCCGGCTAATTTTTTTGTATTTTCAATAGAGACAGGGTTTCACCATGTTGGCCAGGCTGGTCTCAAACTCCTGACCTCAGGTGATCTGCCTGCCTTGGCCTCCCAAAGTGCTGGGATTAGAGGTGTGAGCCACCATGCCCGGCCCAAGATGTTTTTCCTACGAGGAACAGAAACCCTGGTTCAAATGATCTTAAACAGTAAGGACATTTTGAGACTTACAGAACTGGAGGTATTGAGCAATTGGGGCTTTAGGGTCAGCTTAACCAGATGGGTCTGGTTTTGGGGAAATTCTATCAGCTGTACCCTCTGTTTGGTCTTGGTTTAATTCTAAGGTCCCTCATCCTGACAAGCATGACACCAGCTCCTGGCTCCACAAGGATAATCATGGAGTGCAAGAAAAGACAGTGTCAGCCTGCATGGCCTTTCCCAGCAGGGCAACAATCCCTTCTAGACCCAGGCATTGATTATCTTTCTGTTTCTCCATCTTTGATGCGTAGGCCTCTGTTATCGTGCTTTTTCTTCATGATCTCAAGATGGCTGCTGGGCCTCCAGGAGTCACAACTGTGGTTCAAAAAAAAAAAAAAAAAAAAAAAGGTCAAGTGCCTAATTGTATCAGGAGACAGGAGAAACTTCCTGGAAGACACACCCTGCAGACTTCTGCTTATGTGCTATTGGCACGTATTGAGTCCTGTGGTCACTGGGACATATACTTCTAGCTGCCTACCTGAAGTCCATTTTCCTCTCTTTCTTTTCAACAGAATCTTGACTTTTTTCAGAGAGGCAACGTATCCATGAAAAAATACACATCTCCCGAGGCTAGACTTTCCAGATTTAGCAAAAACAAACAAAAAACAGGATACCCAGCATGGGACATACATACTTCTACTAAAAATTATTTATTGTTTATCTGAAATTCAAATTTAAACCGAACGTCCTGTGTTTTATCTGGCAACCATTCCCTAGGTTTCTTAAGGCAGCGTAGTCATGAAAGAGACCGTCCCATGAGAGGGGGGCTTCCAGAAAAATCTTTTAAAAAAGTGACTAAACTTGTCAGACACATTCCTTTTGTCTTTTGCGCTTTGCCCTTTCACCTTTCCCCTGCCTGGAATTTGGGCAGAATACCTGGCACCATCTTGCAACTAGGAGATACAATTCATACTTTAAGGATTGCAGAGAAAGAAGGGAGAAGCCAGATTCCTTAAACATCTCTGAGTTACTTACTCCCAGATTCCTTGCTGTATAAAAACAAAGGACACCCTTATTTGGCTGAGTCACCGTAGTTCAGTTCCTATCACATGCTATCAAGAGCAGTCTTGACTCATCTAGTTACTCCTTGCTGGAAGGGTGAGGTGGAGACTGGCTGGTTGTTTATCAAACTGTTCTGTTTTCTTTTCCCCTGCCATGCTGTTGGACTACATTTTCCCAGGCCCCTGCAGTTAAGTGGGGTTGTAGGGCTGAGTTCCAGCCAATGGAACGTGGGTGGAAGGAACGTATATGACTTCCAGGCCTGCTCCTTGCTTGTGTTCTCCCCACCTGCAGCAAGAACAGGGGCCACAGGGAATAGTGGAGACATTGGAGGAAAGCAACTTGGGTTCATGGTGACTTCTGGGAGTAGACCCTCCCATTTCATGCTGACCCTCATTGTACTGTAATATGAGCAAGAAATAAACTTCCCTTGTGTCAAGTCACTGAAACTGTCCCTATAAACTTTATAAAATTAATTAGGGAAGAAGGGAGGGAGAGAAACAAAAATAAACCAAGTTTGTAGCATATTCAGCATTAATCATGAGGTCAGCCTGCTCTCTGACCTCTCCCTTGTAGTTGTTTGGTACCTATTGCCTCAGAATCACATAGACCCTGTTACAAGATTATAGTTCCCTTAACTGCCCTACAGACAACAACTTGAACATTATGAGACATTAATTTTTCCCTTTGAGATACTCTTTCGGGTCCTGCTTACTAGTGAAACTATTGATGTTAGCTGGTCTGAAGGACCCCCAGGAGCTGAGTCACCAAAGAATGCAATTTCCATGTCCTGATGGTTTCATCCATCTTACCTTGACCAATCAGTGACCCCAATTTTCTAGCCCTTCATCATCCACAATCTTCTTAAAAACCCCAGCCTAGAACTCCTCAGCGAAATAGATTTGAGGGTTTCCTCTCATATCCTCACTTGGCACCCTGTGATCATTAAACTCTTTCTCTGCTGCAAACTCTGTTGTCTCAGTGTAATTGGTTTGTTACTGTGCAGTGGACATATGAACCTGTTGGTCCTGTGACACCACTGAGATGCTAGGTTCTTTGGGATCAAGTAATTCAACAGTATCTGTCATAAGAGAGACTGCTTCAGGCCTACGTTACAAGTAAAAATCTTGAGATTCACCCCATTGGGCCCTGTATCTTCTGTCCACTTTTTAATGAATGGTTTCTAGAACCTGGAGACAGATGTTCCATAGATATAGCTAGTCTGTGGGTAGAGGGCTGCTTTTCCAGTCCTAGGACCTTAGGCTGAGAGATGCAACCAGTCTGTAAGGAGGGAGCCAGGGGAAGAACTACTCTGGCTTTACCCTTCCCCTGCTCCATGATCTCCCGCAGGGGCTCCCATTGGCCAAACCCAATTGGAAGCCCAAGGTCATGAGAGCCCATGATGTAGTCCAGCCAGGTCAGGCTCCTAGGGCAAAGTAGGGTGGAGAAAGGAGGAGAAAACAGGCTGTGTGTGTGCACAGTCAATACAAAAACCAAATCTGGCTTCTGTTAGGATATTGGAAAGGGGACAATGATGTCATCTTTATAGAGTTAATAAGAATTCTGGACAGAAATATTGTTATAATTAAGCATTAATCAGGCTGCACTTTGACCCACTTCTTTATGACTGAAAGTCACGTAGTGCTGGATATAGACCATTCACATCCCCATCATTCCTGTAGATAGGATGTCTGACATTAGAATTATATGGCTTTTGGTTGGGCGTGGTGGCTCATGCCTGTAATCCCGCACTTTGGGAGGCCAAGGTGGGTGAATTACCTGAGGTCAGAAGTTTGAGACCAGCTGGCCAACGTGGTGAAACCCCATCTCTACTAAAAATACAAAAATTAGCCAGTCATGGTTGCAGGTGCTTGTAATCCCAGCTACTCAGGAGGCTGAGGCAGGAGAATTGCTTGAACCCAGGAGGCAGAGATTGCAGTGAGCTGAGACTGCACCACGGCACTCTAGCCTGGGCTATAGAGCAAGACTGTCTAAAAAAAAGAAAGAAAGAAAGAAAAAGAAAAGAATAATATGGCTTTTGCTTAAGATAGGATCCCCAACATTGGAATTGTAAGGCTTTTAAGAATTACTTAATATGTTTTTCTGGTCCTGAATTCCAGTGAGACAGCTGATGCCAACCAGCTGGAAGACTCCCACAGAGAAATGGGATTGGCATGGAAATACAGCTTCTTAATCTCCCTGTCCCACGACTTCATCCTGCACTCTTCTACCAGTCAATGATCTCTATACTTCAGCCCACTCTGAAACTCTCAAAAACCCTAGCCTCAAACTCCTTGGTAAGATAGATTTGAGGTTTCCTTCTGTCTCCTCATTCAGTGGCCCTACTATTAAACTTTTTTCTCTGCTGCAACCCAGTGTCTAGGTATGCTGACTTGCCATAAGCAATGGGCAGGCAATGAACCTATTACAGTTACAGTAAGGGAGGGTGAGGAGCAATCCACAGTTTCTACCCCCCTGGTTAGATAAATTCATGGCTATAATTTCTTTTTGAGATAAAAATATTTTGGCCATGTGACAAGTACATAAAAGGCATGACTTCTGAATTTTCACTAGCACATGATAAATTCCAGGTTCTACAAGATGTAAAGTAACTTATTTCTCAAAGCATTAGAGTTGCCAGGACAAAATAACTTGTTTTAGTAGTGTTCAATTTATATATTTGCTTTAATTCTTCTGCCAGAGCTCCTTACTTAATTCTGTCTCCTTAGGATTTAAAAGTGTTCCTGCTAACAGTGATTAGGATATTAGCAAGATCCATTGTGTTATTAATATTTTACATAATCCAATGATCATTTTATTGGCCAGCACTTTTTGGTCTCTTGTAATTGGTTTTATTCCAGAACATCCTGATGAAGCTGATGCTGAAGATAATCTTAGGTTTGTACTTTTAGTACTGAGTGAATTCCCATATTAATTGACACTCGATGACTAATGGTTCGTGCATAATCTTGACATTATTTTTGTGCCTGCTGATATTAATCACAGCAGTTCTACTAATGCATTGTTGAATTATATGCTAAATTGTTTTGAAGATTATCATATATCTTATTCTGTGGAGGCTTTCCTTAGGTGCATGTTTATGAAATTTTTAGTGACAATCACACTTTCCTACCGATCCCTGTGAGTGAGGTAGAATGGGTGTTATTATTATGTAAAAATTTGGTTAGTATCTAGTACTTATTATAGAGCAATCATAAGTATATCTAAATATAAGGTGAAAATAAAAATCACCTTTATTCTACTACCCAAATTTAGCTTTAATAGGTTGGTGCCAAAGTAATTGTGTTTTTTTCCACAATATATTGGTACAGATTCTTTCAGAATTTTCTCCGAGACTTAATAAGCTTTCTTCTTACAAAAATGGGATCTATACTGTTTTGTAATTTGTTTTTTTTTTCGCTTACATCATGAGTATTTTTTCGTATTAAAAATATACTTCTGCAATGTCACTTTTAATAGCTGCAAAGTATTCCACTAAAGATATACTGTAATTTATTTAAATACTCTCTTGATTTGGATATTTGATTTGCTTATTTTTGACATTATATACATTGCCCTGAATATCATTATGTATTCATCACGATACACATTCATTCAGCTCTTGTCCAATTATTTCAGAGCAAATTAGCTAGAAATAGAACTGCTGGACTACATGGTAGACAAAATGTTAAGGCTTTTGCTACATATTTGGGGCAGATATTATAATCTTATTTTGTAAAAAGTATCCCTTCAGGGTCATCTACCAATCTGCCTTGTTTCAGTCATGAATTAGACACCTTTGTTGTTGTAATATTGGATTGGAAGATGCAGATGACACTGATAAATTCTTGTTTGCATGCCTAGATTCAACTTGGAGTGCACGTGAGCATTCTTAGTTGCAAACAGCAGAAATGGACGCTGACTCATTGAAGCAGGAAAGTAGTTTTTGAAATAGTAGCTCTTTGAATTATTGGAGGGCTGGACCCTGGTGCAAGGTGAGGCAGCCAGAAAAAGGGATGAAAATGATGCAGCAGAAAAAAACCACGTCTGCTGCCACAGAATTCTAAATGTCACGGTTTCATGATGGAGACTGCAGCAGGCTCTGTCAGTGCCCCACCTGTAGTTGCTTGGCGCCCACTACTCCTTCCTCAGTCACCTGTGATTCTGAAAGTACCTGTGATTCTCTCCTGAGGGCTGCCTCTGACAATGCTCTGCCCACCCCAGATGGGGCAGGCTGGGTGTCATGGAGTGATGATGCCCTCAGGACGAAAGAGAATCAGAGGATGTATTCCTCTGCTAGGGCTGCCTTAACAGAATCCCACAGCCTGGAAGGCTTAAACAATAGAAATCTATTTTCTCACGGTTCTGGAGTCGAGAAGTCCAACATCAAAGTTCTGGCCCGTATAGTTTCTCATGAGGGCTCTCTTCCTGGCTTGCAGACAGCTGCCTTCTTGCTGTGTCTTTATATGGTCTGTCATCATGTGTGCACGGAAAGAGAGAGAGAAAGAGAGTAAGAGAGAGAGAAAGAGTAAGAGAGAGAGAAAGAGAGAGAGAGAGAGAAGCTCTCTACTGTCTCTTCTTATAAGGATATTAATCCTGTCAGATTAGGGACTCACCCTGATAGCCTCATTTAATTTTAATTTAACTACTTCCTTACTCCAGATACCATCACAGTGGGGCTAGAGCTCCAATGTATGAATTTTGAAGGGACAAATATGTTCAGTCCATAACAGAAAATAAGCAGTTTGGATTTCTTCCTGCACAGTGGGGGTAACTAATTCTGAGGCTTGTTCTAAGCCATCTCCCAGAGGACCCCAGTAGGACTGAAGTTCAGTTGCTCACAGGGATAACCTGATCATTAAAGTACTCTACTGACATTTTTCTGTTCCCTGATTTTTCAACCCGTGCTTCCTGAGCTCCCATCTCCGATAAACAACTTGTCTTCAAAGCCTGATTTCAGGGTGTGCTTCTTAGGGAACCTGACTGGGTAGATAGGCTTATTCCAGTGGACTCATTCCTGAAACAAGGCTGCTGTTGACGTCAGGGAAAGAGCACACTCCACTGACTCTGCTTCTTGTGCTCTGAGTCAGGTCTGGTAGGGGTGGGCAATATTACCTGCCTGCACACTGGCTGCAAGGGGGCCCGGAAAAGCAAGTCTGTGGCACAGTCATCCTGAACTCAGACCCATCAGGTGGGATGGTCATCAAATGCAGGAAGGAGCTTTCGATACTGTGCAGTCCAAAAGAACAATAGATGTCCCCTTCGAGGGGCGATCTGTGTATTTTTGTTGGGTGACTCCATTTCCCCATTACAGAAACAGGTTGTATTCAGACCTGTTGCAAAAGGCATTGTTAGCATATAAAATACTGCTGTTATTTTCTCCTTTTATTCTTCTTTATCATTCGGCCCCACTTGTCTATTCCAGTTACAGAGGGAGTAATAATGCATTTGCTGCTCTTCCACCAAAATAGAAAATTATCTGCTGGCCACTCTTAGACTGAAACAGAAATGAAGTGAGAAATTCTACTGCCTGGGTAAACACCCACGGGATTTCAGTCCACAAGTTGGAGAACTTTTTTATAAAAGCAATTTCTCAGTCTTTTTTACACTAACTTATATAGATAATTGTGGATCCTCTAGGGAAAATACTTAGCTCAGGAGTTCTGAAATTTTGATGTGGGAGCTTGTGGCCATCTGGGCCTGAGAAGTGACTGTACAGAGAACGTCTTGGGAGAGAGAGAGATGCTTTGGTGGTAATGAGGGAACAGCTTAGTCGTGTTATTCTATCTCAGCAAGAATCCTGTTTGCAAGAGAACAAGCGGCATATTAATAAAGGCTGATTTTTAAAAAGTACCTATATAGTAAAAAGTTGATTCAGGAATCTCCAAGAGAACAGAAACTTTGTTTCCAAGGACTTTATTCCCCATCTTGCAGCATTAAGTTTCCTAAATGACTATGCAAATATGCTTTAAATAAATGCATTGCCAAACTTACTAACTCTAACATGCCGTTCCTAGTCTGTCAGGAATTTTCTGTGGTCTGAGCAGAGATTCTTAGGAAGCTGGATAAACTGCTCCAGGTTACATTCTGATGCGACTATTACTTAGTATAGAAAGTATGTTCAATCTTTTAATATGTATTTTACAAAGTTCAAAGTAAAATTAGTCTCCATTCTTGGAGCTGGTAAGAAAAGAAATAATAAGAAAAATTGGAAGGTGAATCAACTCTATTCTGTCCAAGCTTCTATCAGTGGTTCTGTGATGTGTATTTCTAGAATGTAGGTGAGTCAAGAAGTGGGCACAGAGAATGTGACAGGAACTTTCAGGAGATCTTTTTTATCTCACAAAAATAATAATCATGATAAAAGTAGCTTGCATCTATAATACTTAAAAAACACAATTACTACTCATTTTTAAAATTACCTATCATCTATAAAAAGTGCTGTTCCCATCAATTCACATTTAATCTAGACATTTAAAAAACCCCACCCATCTTTGTGGGGCGCATACAGTAGATCATATTCTCTCAATATGACCTGCATAGATTTTCTGTTACTGTCAGCATTGTGAGTTACCTGGTGTCACAACATCAAGATGCAGAGACAGATGTTGTGTCATGATAGGAAATCAGATTACAGTGCAAAGTACCCAAAGGATGCCAATAGAGGAAGAAAAAGGTTGAAATGCGTGGAGCCACAAGCTACTCCGTAGAATATCCTTTGAAATCTACATGAAAAAAGAAATCGGATAGAGTTTATTTTCCCAAATTTGATTCCTAAAAATTTGCATGACATTACAAATAGCAATTTGTGACGTTGAAAGAAACTTTTCCAAACCATTCATAAAAAAAAAAGAAACCATCCATAATAAAAAAAGAAACAAACAACAACAAAAAAGATCAACCATACTAGAGGAAAGATAGAATTACCACGCTAGAGGAAAGACTGAAATATTTGAAATATTTTCTATGAAAATATTCGCAAAAATGATGCTATCAAAGAATATGCAGCCAAATTGTATTAGAGAGGTGTGTCAGTTAATTAATAGGAACAGTGTTGTAATTTCCAGATTTTGTGATGTTTGCGGTAATTGTCACTTTTTGAAATATGTTGTAATTTTATCTTTTTAAAAAATAAATACTCAGGTTCATAGCTACTTTTGTATTTATAATTTTTGTATTCCTTTCCTTAAGGAAGTACTCCAAAATTGTATAAGCTTCAGGACCCACAAAACCTGGTTCCACTCCTGCTTCTTACCTGTCAATATAAATGTGCTAATCATGCTTTACAATAAATTCTGATGCACTTACGAAAGATTCTTTTTATGTTAGGGTTTTGGAATTCTGCCTCTGAAAGCATAAAGATCACACTCTGTTGATCTGGCCACCATGTAGGAAACTACTTTTTTTTCAGTACACACTTACTAGAGAGAGTCCAACACAGGCAAGGAGATGAGACCCATTTTCATGAAGAAGTGGAAGTTGCATTCTTTTATCCTGAGTTAGGCAGATAGTTGAAGTAATAACCATTTCTGTCTTAGCACCCCAGCTTTGGCATGGCAAACAAAATTCTGCAGAAGGAGAGAATTGGGTGGTTGCTGAAAAATCTACTTTTATTTTTTTTTTGGACAGAATCTTGCTCTGTCACTCAGGCTGGAGTGCAGTGGTGTGATCACAGGTCACTACAGCCTCGATCTCCTGGGTTCAAGCAATCCTCCCTCCTGAGTAGCTGGAACTACAGTTTTGCACCACCACATCCAGCTAATTTTTTAGTTTTTTAGACGGGATCTCTCTATGTTGCCCAGGCTGCTTTCAAACTCCTGCGCTCGAGCAATCCTCTCAAAGTGCTGGAATTACAGGTGTGAGCCAGTGTGCCTGGCCTCCACTTTTTAAATCATCTTCATCACTGTAATCTTAGGTCACCAAAATTCAGAATGACATTCAGCTGGCCTACATTGGTCCAGGCGTGCCGGCTGACCACAGCTGGCCTCTGCTCTGACTCCAGGATGCTCGTGTTCTAACAGGTGCTAAGTATTTTGAATACCAACTTGCAAACATCTCTGGAGTTGTGGCCATCTTAAAATTCCCTTGGGATTGGGTGTGGTGGCTCATGCCTGTAATCCCAGCACTTTGGGAGGCTGAGGCAGGTGGATCATCTGAGGTCAGGAGTTCGAGACCAGCCTGACCAATATGGTGAAACTCCATCTCTACTGAAAATATAAAAATTAGCTGGGCGTGGTGGTGTGCATCTGTAGTCCCAGCTACTCAAGAGGCTGAGGCAGGAGAATCGCTTGAACCCAGGAGTTGGAGATTGCAGTGAGCCGAGATCGTGCCACTGTACTCCAGCTTGGGCGACAGAGCGAGACTCCATCTCAAAAAAAAAAAAAAAAAACAAGAAAAAACAAACAAAAAAAAAACCATTCCCTTGGGATCTGTCACTTCATTCAACCAGTTTGGGTGAAAACAGTCAACAGATGTAGCCAGCAGTCTCTTAGGTCAGCTTTCCTCAGAAGCAGACTCTGAGACCCTGAGTCTGAGTAGAGAGCGGGGGGCGCGTGCTCTTTGGTGCAGCACCTGTAGGGCAGCGAGGAATGCAGGGTTGGGCTGGGGCAGAAATGGAAATACCATTAAGTTGCAGCTGAGACCTGAGCTGATCCCACAGGGAGTTCTGGAGCTAGGATGGCCCATCCCAGAGTTGTTTGGACTGAGACAAAGAGATGATCTGTGATCGCCTGCTTTAACCAACCCTGAGGTGAGGGCTATCTCAGTGCAGTGTAGAGCCAATGGTGTACAGTCTCTCCCCAGCTCCGTGTTCAATAATGCCACAGTGCAGCTTGAAATTCACATTGACAGGAGCCTTGATACCTTGACAAGCTACAAATCAGGCTTTCTATGACTTCCAGCCAGTTGTCAAAAAATTCCTGGCACACCCTGGATGTGACAGCATCATCTTGGGGAGGACAGACTTTCCTGGCCAAGAGTGACTTCTGGAGAGGGACTCACCGGTGAGCCTTAGCTGCCAATGTCCCCAGCAGCTGGAGAGATGTGTGGCTCATCCTGAAGGATTATGTGGGTGGCCACCCATGCATTGCCTCCTGACAGCACACTTCCTCCTCAGATCATTCCAAGCAGTCATTTCTCTGAATCACCCTTGAGCTGTGTTCATGTGCCCACCTGTGACTGTGTACTATCTTGTTTTAGTCAGTTGCCTGATATATACATTTAAGGGGGCTTCCACCTGAATAGGAAGAATTCAGATATGCCACATTCAAAGATCCTAATATGCAATTGGTAAAGATTTTGGGATTTTTCAAGAGGTTTGTGGTAGGACTTTTTGTTAAATCTTTCAAGAGTCCAAAGAAATGTAATGATTTTTTAAAAATTAATTATTCCAATTGGGGTGCAGTGGCTCATGCTTGTAATCCCAGCACTTTGGGAGGCTGAGGTGGGAGGATGGCTTCAGTCCAGGAATTTGAGACCAGCCTTGGGAACACAATGAGACCCCCCCATCTCTAAAAAAACAAAAAAATTAAAATTTGTCCAGGTGTGGTGGCTCACACCTGTAGTCCCAGCAACTCAGAAGGCTGAGGTGGGAGGATTGCTTGAGCCTAGGAGTTGGAGGCTGCAGTGGTGCAAATAAATAAATAAATAAAATAAAAATAAAAATAAATAAAAAGTAGAATAGAATAAAAAATCAAAAATTAATCACTCTTTTAGGCCCATCTCTGTAAGGTAATTGGGTACCAGTTTAATGGACAGAAACAAATTAGCTTAAAAGCAGGTGGTAAAGTTCCTGAGAGAGAGAAAATGGTCACTCTCCGGATTATTCAATAATTAGACAGTTTGGGGGGAATAACAGGGGAAGGTCTGTCATAGGGCAGGCTCTGGGCAGAGGAAGAGCTAAGTTACTCTGCGTGGGGAAAGTAGCTGGCATGGTGGCTTGTGCTGGCAGTGGGAGGGGAGTGTATGGAAGACTAGGCACGTAACCTAGCAATGGGGAGGCTCTTTATAGAGGGACAGACACAGAAGGACTTCTGGAGTAAGAATGGCCGAAGGATTTCTACAGCACAGATTCTTAATATTAAACTTGGAGTTTTTAGGTGTTCTATGCTCTGAGTAGCCCACCTCTATTGCCTAAACCTACATTCCACATTTGCTAGCTTCCTCCTTTTTGTGATGGTGGTGCTTTGGGAAGGAGGGTGTCAAAGCCAGCAGGATGCTGTGTGCACAGAGGCAAAACTAGGAGGCACGGAGAAGGATTTTAGAGGAAGCAGCATCCTGGAGACCAAAGAGCCCAGCAAAATGACAGTTCCACACTTCCTGTTCTTCCTCCCAATACATCGTAAAGATATGGAAAAGGTCTCTGACTTTTCCCCAGTTAATGAAATGGGGTTTACATCAGTTTTCTCAAGAGCTAAGAGAATAAGGTGACCTAGCAGGCTGAAGGATTTAGGAATATCCAGGCAACAGACAACTGTGAAATACAGGGAAGCAATTGATATTCAGAGGAGGCTGGTGAACACTGTGAGCACTGTAAGGTATGATGCTACAGACGTTACATGACCAACAGGTTTGTTTACTTGCTGTGCAGTAATGTACCAACACACTGAGACAGCAGGGTTTCCAGCAGAGAAAGGGTTTCATGATTGCAGGGTGGCTGAGGGAGGAGATAGGAAGAGACCCTCAAATCCATCTCCTTGAGGAGTTGGGCTGGGGTTCTTAAGGGAATCATGGAGGGTGAGGGGCTGGAGGATTGGGATTATTGATTGGTCAGGGTAAGGAAGATGAAATCATCAGGGCATGGAAACTGCAGTTTTTGGTGAGTTAGCTTCTCATGGGGTCTCAAAGACCAGCCAACATCAGTAGTTTCACTGGTATGCAGGACCTGGAAGAATATCTCAAAGGGAAAAGTTAACATTCTGTAATGTTCAAGTTACTATCTATGGAGCAGTAAAGGGAAACCCTAATCTAAGGTCTATGTGATTCTAGGACAATGGTCCCCAAACGGCTATGAGGAAGCAGGTCAGAGAGAAGGCTGACCTTGTGATCAATGCTGAGTGTGCTGTAAGTCTAGCTTATTTTCATTTTTGTTTCTCACCTTCCCCACTTCCTCCCTGATTAAATTTTATACAGCTTCTAGGGATGGTTTCACAGGGGGACAGGCTATAATCCTTGTTCTCTGTATCTCACTCAAGCCCCCTTCTCCATTTGAGTCACTACATACAAACATGGGTCAGTGTTTAATTGCTGCTTTCAAAATTTAGGAATTAAGGCAACTTTATACTCCATTCTCTGAGAAGAAAAACTTCTAGACATATTGTGGAACAGCAGTTCTCAACCCTGGCTGCCCATCAAGATTACCTGTGGAGCTTTTAAATATACAAATGCCAGCTACAGCTTCAGAATTCCTGGCAGCAGGGCCCTGGGCATCTGTATGTTTAAACAACCTCACAGGGATTCTGATGCACCGCCAGGGCTGAGCGCCACGGCTAGAGAAAATCATTGGATAAAATTCACCAGAAGAGAAGTAACCATTTTTTTCACAAATGGAAGAGCAAAATTAAATATGCCACGATTTGTCGGAGGAATCTGTGCCAATGTATCTTCATCATGCTTTTAGTTTGTAACTATGAGATCCATCACAACTGCTAACTGGGAATGTGAGAAAACGAAATAACATCCGAGAAAAAAAATTCGCACTTCATGGAAAATGCTGTAGTGCATTTCCTTCGCAGCAAAGCTTGGACATGTATTATAGGAAAGATAGCATTATACAGAAAAAGTTTAGAGCAAAATCTTGAGCTTTTAAAAGAATGCTTAATGATATTGACATAGACTGGGTCAAAGTGATGCCAATGAGTGGTTAAAACTATTTTTTGTCAAATGAGTTGTTCAGAAGAGTTCTGGCACTGCATACAAGCTGAGTAGTGTCCTTGAAGCCAGTCAAGTGGAGAGATTCAGAAATAAAGAGCTGTCTCCAGTATCAATAGTGCCAAAATAAAGCCAGTGACAACTGGGCGTGGTGGCTCCTGCCTGTAATCCCAGCACTTTGGGAGGCTGAGGCGGATGAATCACCTGAGGTCAGGAGGTCGAGACCAGCCTGGCCAACATGGTGAAACCCTGTCCCTACTAAAAATACAAAAATTAGCTGGGTGTAGTGGTGGGTGCCTGTAATCCCAGCTACTTGGGAGGCTGAGGCAGGAGAATGGCTTGAACCCGGGAGGCGGAGGTTGCAGTGATCCGAGATCGCGCCATTATACTCCACCCTGGGCAACAAGAGCAAGACTGTGTCTCAAAAAGATAAAAAAATAAAAAATAAAAATAAAGGCTGGGTGCGGTGACTCACGTCTGTAATCCCAGCACTTTGGGAGGCTGAGGCAGGCAGATCACGAGGTCAGGAGTTTGAGACCAGCCTGACCAACATGGTGAAACCCTATCTCTACTAAAAATACAAAAATTAGCCAGGCATGGTGGTATCTGCCTGTAATCCCAGCTACTCAGGAGGCTGAGGCAGGAGAATCACTTGAACCCGGGAGGCGGAGGTTGCAGTGAGCCAAGATTGTGCTACTGCACTCTAGCCTGGGTGACAGAGCGAGATTCCATCTGAAAAAAAAAAAAATAAACAAATGAATAAGTAAAATAAAATAAAATAAAGCCAGTACACAAACAAACAAAAAACTCTTTGGAGGGTTTTGTGTTGGTATAATCAATTCCTTTAATTTTGGTTGTGGGAAGATACAGCCCTTATGAAATCAATAAAAAATATTTATAGAGTGCTTGTAATAATATCAAATAGCACAAATATTTCTGTTGGATTATAGTATATTTTGGTAACTTTGAATTTACTGAGAGCTAATTTACTATCCCTAGAGTGTAAAATATACATGTGATTATTTTAAACTTGTCTAGTTTACATGTATATTTTAAACTACTTGCATGTATACTTTAAATTCTAGGGAGAGAGAGGAAGGGAGGTACGTGGTTACATGGTATAAAAACAGTGAAGATGAGTTTGTTTTTCAACTCTTGGAATTACAGTTATGCAACTAAATGGCTGACATCCAGTATTTAGCCAGTCATTGAAAGCACCTGTCTCATGTTTTGAGCCGGTCTGGCAGGTTCATGGATGGAATATATTCAGTGGGAATAAAAGTCCTTCCTGGTGACAGATAGTCAATTTAATTACTAGAATATACTGTACATCTGGATATGTTGTGATTTTTAGGCTGAACATCACCCTGACAACTTGAAGATTTATGTTTTTAGAAAACACCCTAAGTAGGGTTAATTTTATGGCTGTCACTCAAGTTGAGCTAGGTGTATTTCCTCCTTTATTATCATTTGCTGTTTCTTCCTTGTGGTTTAGTCTTGTTGAGTGATGTCTCTCCAAAAATTTGAAGATCTTCCTTTCATAAGGATGGGGATGGCTGTATCTACTGACATTTCTAAGGTGACTGCTTGGATTGATTTGACAGTTATCTAGATGGGAGAAAGGAGGGTTGACAGGGCTAGGAAATTACCTAATTTTATTAGTTAATAATTTGTGAAATTCTAAAACGTACTTGGAAGTGGGAGTCAGTTTAAATGACTCCCGTGCCCTTCTCCCCTGTGTCCCATTCATGTTCAAGATCTCTCTATCCAGTCTGGCTTTGATCACCTCTTGAATCCGTCCCCACTACAGGTGCCTTATACAAATAGTACCCATTTTCCCCTTGATCTACGTGATTAGCTTCCTATTGATTTCCCTGAAGTGAGTCATGTCAGATTACATCTGGCTACATTGCTCGGTGCATTTATATTTTTGCGGCGGGCGGGGGTTGGGTTGGGGGGGTTGGGGGGTAGCAAATGATTGAAAACTTGAACCAAAGTAGCTTATGCAAAACTAAAAGGAATTTGTTGGCTGATGTAATTGGATTGTGTGGGTCAGATACGGGGAGAGGCTCTGTGTGGCTTCAAAGGACAGGCATAGGACTTCCCTTTCTCTGTTCTTGGCTCCACTCCCAGGGCAGCTGCTGGCCCATATAGTGGCTTTGAGAGACTTAGAAAAAGGTGCCCTTCCCTTAAGTAAACAACGTTTAAGTGAGTACACTTTATTTCTCATAGTAACAATGATTACAAAATAATTCTTTAAAGGCGATCAGTTATTGAACATGAGGTCATATGAATTAGTAATTAGTTCCAAATGAACAGTTAGACAAAGTCTCTATGATTTAATAATTTGTTGTAAAACAGTTACAGGGCTTTCTTTTGGTGTCAATACTTACTTCAATAACTTGTTTTCTATTACAGAGTTGCTAGACTTGACAGTATTTATTGTAACTTTGTAGAATCTAAATATTTTAAAATACACTTTAGGCTGGGGGTGGTGGCTCACACTTATAATCCCAGCACTTTGGGAAACTGAAGGGGGGAGTATCACTTGGGGCCAGACGTTCGAGACCAGCCTTGGTAACATATTGAAATCCCATCTCTATTAAAAATATATATATATAACCAGGCATGGTGGTACATGCCTATAGTCTCAGCTACTCAGGAGACTGAGGAGGGAGGATTTGCTTGAGCCCAGGAGTTTGAGACTGCAGTGAGCTATGATCACGGCACTGTACTCCAGCCTGGGCAACAGAGCAAGACCCTGCCTCAAAAAATAATAAATAAATGTAAAAAATGCATTTTAGTTTTGAGAAGCTACATTCTTCATTGGGAGAAATATCATGATAGTATTTTATCTTTGAATTTGTAACATTTAAAAATAATATGCATGTAAAAAGATGCTGAATTTCAACAGTAGATAATTCTTGTGCTGAAGAAATCTCCACAACAACGAATAAACATGGCTACACTGTAAGTGACAGTCCATTAGGGACTTCCTTACAGGACTGTATAAAGAATCAAGGGCACAATGCAAGGAAAATATATGGTACTGTGCTTGAGTAAGCCCTCAATCAATATCAGCTATAATTATTCTCAGTTATTGCTCAAACTGAGGTTGTGGAATTCATATCCTTTTCCCCCTTTGTCCTTCTGTTACTCAGTGGTTGCTCTAGAATTTCTATAGAGGAGGGCTTTGGACAAGCAATCTGGTTGGAAGGAGATCTGTAGGACTTGGCTTCAAATAGTGTTTGTACAGCTAGTGCAGCCCTTAAAACTTGGATTGTATCATCCAAGCGTGGGTGACGAAGGGATGGATAATGGTGATTTCAGTGGGGATGGGTTTTGAAGCTTCCCCAACTCATCACTCCTGCACCCCTGCTGGTTTCTGACCACTTCAGGCTTTTGGCTCAGGCTCTCAAATTTCTTTGCGACCATCAGCAATCAACTTTCTGTCCAGTTCCAGCTACTAGCTGTGTGAGCTCAGATCTCTGGCATCCTTGAATCTCTTGGCTGCTATAGCTTCCAGGTCTCCAGGTGCTCACCCTCTTCTTCCCCCGTATTTCTACCTTCTCTCCCCCATTCTTCCTCCCTGTCAGCCTTCCACTCCACCCCATCCCTGTGGCTGGGGGCGGTGTGACTGCTACCTCCTGAGAGCACTGGGAGCTTGTTCAGTGCATTTGAACACGCTCTTCCCTTGGTCTGCAATGCTCTGTTCCCTCCTGACTGCCCAGCAAACTTCTTATCCCTGAACATTCAATGCTGAGTCAGTCCTGGAGATTTTCCACCTCTGGAGTAAAGTGTGCCTTCAGAGTCAGTCTTTCTAAGGACTCTCGTCATGTCATTGGTATTTAAGGTGTTTGTATATTTTTTTCTGTTTCATTGTTTTTAGACTGTGAGCACCTTGAAGTCAGATATTCTGTCCCCTTTTTTTTTGAGGCCTGTCACCCAGGCTGGAGTGCAACGTGAGATCTTGGCTCACTGCGACAAGGTTCAAGCGATTATCCTGCCTCAGCCTCCCTGGTAGCTGGGATTACAGGCACGTGCCACCACGCCCAGCTAATTTTTGTATTTTTAGTAGAGATGGGGTTTCACCCTGTTGGCCAGGCTGGTCTCGAACTCCTGACCGCAGGTGATCCACCTGCCTCGGCCTCCCAAAGTGCTGGGACTACAGGTGCAAGCCATGTCACCTGGCCAGACATTGTACCCTCTTATTTTATTCCTGTTGTTTATCACAATGACTGGCATTTTAAAAAAAGTATATTGGCCAGGCGCAGTGGCTCACGCCTATAATCCCAGCACTTTGGGAGGCCGAAGCAGGCGCATCATGAGGTCGGGCGATCGAGACCATCCTGGCCAACATGGTGACATCCTGTCTCTACTAAAATTACAAAAAAATTAGCCAGGCGTGGTGGCGGGCGCCTATAGTCCCAGCTGCTCAGGAGGCTGAAGCAGGAAAATGGCGTGAACGCAAAAGGCAGAGCTTGCAGTGAGCGGAGATCGCACCACTGTACCCCAGCCTGGGCGACAGAGAGAGACTCTGTCTCCAGAAAAAAAAAAAAAATTCTATCAAATTAGGAGAGTGAATGAATGAATGAAGTGCCTAGAAATTGCATTGCCTAGAAGAGTTTATCTACTAAGAAGCAGATTTTTTGAGAACCGGGGAATGATGGATTACCCATACGATACCCTCTACTGAGTAAGTCATTAAAGAAACAAAAACCCTGGGACACCTTTGAGAAGAGCAATCAATAACCCTTTAATACTCCTGCTAAGCCTGTAAAAGAGATATTCTAAAAACTTGGTTTTACGGATATATGACTCTCATTCTTTCATGCCTCCCACTGTCTCCAGGTCTCCCGCACCATTTCTAGTTTTAGAAGTTGGGGAAGCTTTCGATCATCAAATGTTTTGTGGGAAAGCATGTCATATTTACAAAGGGAGGGGCTGGGAAAATGATTCTGAAATCGATGAGATTTGTTTTGTGATAAGAGTGACTCACCATATAGAATGCCTTCAGCTAAAAGCAACAATATTGTTATAATGTACCTATTGTTAAAGCCTTTGGGCCTATGGTCAAACAATTACATAATGGAATCACAGAAGCCAGTAGCGCATGCTCGTTTCATTCTTTCCTTCTGAATAGGCCTCTCCTACACAGGCTTAGCAAAATAACAATAAAAGTTCTGATCAGTAAACTCAGGTGTTGTCCTGGCAATAGGATAGGACATCCCAAAGATAAGGACTTCCATTGATAGGAAAAATTTTGACTCTGACTTCCTAACCTGGTATCCAGGTACTATAAAGAAGGCTCAGCTCATCCTGATAGCAAATGGTGGGTGAGAATTCAACTCCAAAGCGAGATGGTCTGGATGAAAACCCAGATTCTTGCCTTACTAGTTGTGTGATCTTGGGCAAGTTACTTATACTCCATGTGCCTCATTTTCCTCATCTATAAAATGGGGTTATCATAATACTAGTAGGGTGATTGTGAGGCGTAGTCAATGCATGCGGAGTGCTTAGATTACTGCTGGCATATCATAAGCTCCTAGGAGTGTTCATTAAAACTATATCAGATTTAAGAGCACTTGGGGGTGAGATCCCAGGTGGGAAATTGGCAAATTGAGTAAGAACACCTGTGGATGCTCCTGAGCCCGACACAGAATATATTGTATATGAAGCTGCATCCCTTTATTCTAAGTAGTTTAAGGTTCCTCCACTAATAGAAAATACTTCAGGCATTATTAATTATAAATGGGGGAACACTTCTAAAGGAACCAATGAACAGAAAGCAATGCCTAGTTCCTTTCTGGAAATGTGCTATTCTCGGTCCTCAGAGAGAGGGGAAAGATGAATTATGAGAAGGTAATTTGGAAGCCCTCAGGTATCACTTACCTCAAACAATAAAATATAGCTGGTTAATAAAAAGGACAAATCTATTATATAGCTTTATTTACTTGCTGGTTAAATTAGCATTTTGTTTTATTCTACAAGCATAATAATCACTTTTCTATGTTCTACAAGGACATTTCAATATCAGGAACAGTTTGGATCTCTTCTTAATGGTCCTTTAAATGTTTGATATAAGCAGATTATAACACCCAAGTTGCATTAAGAGATTAATTATATTATATAATTCACTTCTAATAATCAACAAGTAGATCATCTACTTTAAATTATCCTCGGACAATTCTGCCTTCCAAATTCTTATTAACTACTCAGAGAGGTACCAGATCCAGGATCATTTTTTGGTTGTTTTTTAATTAGAGACAGAGTCTCGCTCTGTCACCCAGGCTGGAGTGCGGTGGTTCAGTCATAGCTCACTGTAGCCTCTACCTCCTAGGCTCAAGCAATTCTCCTGCTTCAGTGTCCTGAGTAGCTGGGACTACAGGCATGCACCTTCATGCCTGCATAATTAAACATTTTTTTTTTTTGTAGACACAGGGTCTTGTTATATTGCCCAGGCTGGTCTCAAACTCCTGTCCTCAAGTGATCCTCCTACCTTGGCCTCCCAAAGCATTGGGATTACAGACATAAGCCACTAGGCCTGGCCCGATCCAGGATCTTGTGTTGTCTTTTCAGCCAATTAATAACTAAATATTGAGTGCCTATAATGTGTCAAGTTTTGTGCTGGGGTAGCAATATGAATTATCCATGATATCCTAGCACTTGAAGAATTTATAATTTATTAAGGGAGACCGATTCCTTCTTGCCCTGAAGCAAAAACGCTTCAATTCTGGGATGATATCTGAAATTCTGAAACATTTCAACAGGGTAATTGAATTGAAGCTGTTATTTTGCATCAGTCAGAGATGAGATGCTGTGATGCCAGGAAGGATTCTGAGCAGGGGAGCAGAATGGGAAAAATGAACACTTTAGAAAACCTTTCCAAATTGTTGGATTAGTTTCTCAGACCCGCCTTAACAGATTACCATAAATGTGGTTGCTTAAAACAAAGAAAGCTGGTCTTCCACGGTTATGGAGGGGAGAAGTCTGAAATCGAGGTGTCTGGAGACTCTGGGGGAGAACCCATTCTTTGCTTTTTCCAGCTTCTGGTGGCTGTCAGCATTCCTTGGCTTGTGGTTGCATCACTCCAATCTCTACCTGTGTGGTCACATTGCCTCCTCTTCTGTGTCTTCTCCTCTTCCGGCTGTCTCAAATCTCCTTTTGCCTTTCTCTTGTGAGAACCCTTGCCATTTGATTTAGGGCCCACCCAGATAATACCAGATGATTGCCTCACCCCAAGATACTTAATTAAATCTGCAGAGACCCTTTTTTATGAATAAGGTACTATTCCATAAACATTGGGGATTAGGCCGTGGACATACCTTTTTGGGGGTCACCGTTCAATCTACTGTAGTTATTTACAGTATGTATATTTCCAATATTTTTATTTAAAAAATCTTCAGAAAAATCTTATATATAATGTAGGTGCCGAAGTATGTCCCCTAAAACAATAGTAATTTTGAGCTACTCTATTTCTTCATTTATGTGGATAATTAAGAATTCATGGCTGGGTGTGGTAGCTCATGCCTGTAATCCCAGCACTTTGGGAGGCTGAGGCAGGTGGATCACCTGGGGTCAGGAGTTCGACACAAGCCTGGCCAACATGGTGAAACCCCATCTCTACTAAAAATACAACAATTAGCCTGGCGTGGTGTAGATGCCTGTAATCTCAGCTACTTGGGAGGCTGAGGCAGGAAAATTGCTGGAACCCGGGAGGCAGAGGTTGCAGTGAGCCGGGATTGCACTATTGTCCTCCAGCCAGGGTGAAAACAGCAAAACTCCCACTCAAAAAAAAAAAAAAAAAAAAAAAAAAAAGAAAGATTTTGCTATATATCCACCAATTGCCTGTTTAAATTTCATTTTTGCATTTTCACATTTTGCAACTATTATAGTTAGGCATTTTGCTATTATAACACTTGTTAAACTTTGAGAAGAAATAAATCAGACTTATAATTAGTATAGGAAATATAAATTCCCAAACCGTGACAAGTCTAGCTAGAAATGACAACTGTTTTTATATCACACTTGTGAAAATGATGCTGAGGTACTTGGATTTTCTTAGTGTTCCAGATCTCATATGAGCTGTCTGGTCATGGGTAACTAGAACATGAGCCATAAAAAGTGTTACACGACAACTTCCGATTTCTGATTGGGCACGTAGGGAGCTTGAAAGTTGCTACTCTCGTCCACATAAGAAGAAAGTTGAATAATTTTAAATCAGCAAATCTTCTTAGATCCATAAGAGAATTAAGGTCACAGGGCAAACCACTGACCCCAAAACTAGAGAGACAGAAATGTAGGTAATGACAACATACCGGAGCAGAAACCTTCATGAGAGCTGGTATTGGGGTAGGAAAACCTCAACTGTAATTGATGAAGCCTCGGTGAGGACAAGCCTGAGAGAGAAACTCTCCAGAGGGGCCTAGTTTTACAACAGCCCTACACGTTGTGAGTTTTACTTCCAGGAGCCCTACCAGTCTTTCACAGTGAAGATGGGAGAAAAATCCCATCATACTTCTGGCAGGCAGAGGGGAAAAAGGAACCATTTTGAAATGAGCAGAGCATTCTGTTTTTCTTAACAAGGTGTGGCCAGGTGCTGTGGCTCACATCTGTAATCCCAGCACTTTGGGAGGCTGAGGTGCGAGGATTGCTTGAGCTCAGGAGTTCGAGACCAGCCTGGGCAGCATGGCGAAACCCCCTTTCTACAAAAAATACAAACATTAGCAGGGCATGGTGGTGCACACCTGTAGTCCCAGCTACTCAGGAGGCTGAGGTGGGAGAATCGCTTGAGCCTGGGAGGTTGAGGCTGCAGTGAGCCGTGATCATGGTACTGCGTTCCAGCCCGGGTGACAGATTTGGTCTTAATAATAACAATAACATAATAATAATAATACATTTAAAAAGCCAAGATTTGCCCTCAAAAGAAATTATTTTACCAGATCCTAGCTGATGGGGTTTGACAAAGCGTCATCCCCATGGGGAAAGGAGAAATACCCAATTTCAGGCTTCCCTGACAAGTCTTCTCTTCCTGTCTCACTTAGGAGAGTGTATTAGGCCATTCTCATGCTGTTATGAAGAAATTTCTGAGACTGGGCAATTTATAAAGGAAAGTTATTTAATTGACTCATAGTTCCGCATGGCTGAGGAGGCCTCAGGAAACTTACAATCGTGGTGGAAGGCACCTCTTCACAAGTCACTTTGGTAAACATCCTTTCAGACCTTTTAATGTGCACACATGTGCGTGTGTGTATGTATGTATATATACATATGTATGTACTTGGATCTACATAAAAGAGGAAGAGTGTTAGGAATAAATAAAGGTAAAATAAAAAATTATTACTTACATATACTTATGTATACACATACACACACAGAGAGTTGGCCCTCTGTATCTGTGGGTTCTGTATCTGTGGATTCAACCAACCAAAGACGAAAAATATTAAGAAAAAAACCATATTCCTACCGAACATATACAGGCTTTTTTTTTTTCCCTTGTCATTATTCTTCTAATCAATACGGTATAAAAACTATTTACATGGCTTTTACGTTGTATTGCCTATATGTTGTCCAGAGATGATTTAAAGTAGGGATGTCCAATCTTTTGGCTTCCCCGGGCCACACTGGAAGAAGAAGAATTGTCTTGGGCCTCACACGAAATACACTAACACTAATGATAGCTGATAAGCTAACAAAAAATCACAAACAATTCTCATAATATTTTAAGAAAGTTTATGAATTTGTGTTGGGCCACATTCAAAGCCATCTTGGGCTGCATGTGGCATGTAGGCCATGGGCTGGACAAGCTTGATTTAAAGAATACAGGAGGATATGCGTAGGTTATATGCAAATACTACACCATTTTATATCAGAGACTTGAGCATCTCAGATTTTGGTATCTGCAGGGAATCCTGGAACAAATCCCTCATGGATACCAAAGGCAACTGTATACACACATATACACCCTCATGACCTAGTCCCTCTCCCTAGGGTCCCACTTCCGAATACCATTATCTTAGGGGTTAGGACTTCAATGCATTCATTTAATGGTGGGGGAAATGTGTGTGTGTGTGTGTGTGTCTGTATATATAAAAAATTTTTTGAAGGGGATGGTTATGTATGTTCTATCTGATTTCACATTTAATACATCTCTAACAGCTTTCTATGCATAAAAACACATTTTAAAAAGTTTTAAGTGTGCCTTAATATCACCTGAAGTCTTAAAATTTAAAAGTCACTTTTGGCTTTGATGTTTTACGAAGTGATGGGAAATTAGAGAGGTACAAATGGAAATGAAACCAAACAATCTTCTCATCGGGAATGGAAGCCGCCATAGCACACATCTCTGATGGCTTTAGTGAGCTTCTCTGGAATTCAAGCAGCAGCAAGAGTATAACTGAAATCCCTGTTCTCAGCCAAAATAGTCTACTAAAGTCAAACACAAGGATTTCCCAAATAGCAAAATCGATTGCACAAACTACTAGAATTTTATGAAGGCAATGTATGTGTCACAGGGTCTGAGGAAAAGGGGGCAGAAAGAGGTAGGGCGCAGTGGGTCACACCTACAGTCCCAACACTCTGAGAGGCCGAGGCAGGGCAGATCAATTGAGGTCAGTAGTTCAAGACCAGCCTGGCCAACATGGTGAAACCCCATCTCTACTAAAAATACAAAAATTAGCCGGGTATGGTGGTGCATGCCTGTAATCCCAGCTACTCGGGAGGCTGAGGCAGGAGGATCACTTGAACCTGTGAGATGGAGGGTTGTAGTGAGCTGAGATCATGTCACTGCACTCCAACCTAGGCAACAGAGCTAGACTCTATGTCGAAAATAAAGAAAGAAAAGAAAAGAAAATGGAACAGAAAGAGAAGTTGAAATTCTGTGTGCTTAGCTTGGTGGTGACCTCTCTCCACACAGAGGTGAGTTTTGAGAAACCACATCCTCCTCTACTCCCTGACCCCCAGGAGTTCCAGAAATGGAAGAGACTTGGATTATTTCCCATCCGCCTTTGCCCAGCAGGTCTCGGCAGTCTCTGGGAAAGGTGACCTTTTCATGCCCTTTCACTCTTGTAAGGAGCCAGAACAAGGGCTGTGGCTTGGGTGTTACCAACTGGCCACATTCTTTAAAATGTGAACAAAACAAAACAGAAGCCACACCCGAAAATTTGTCCTGAGGACTGGTCATTACTTTCTCTTGGTTCCTTTTTTCTCTAATGGAGCAAGAGACATACCATTATGGGAAGGGCCACCATCTTTAATGGTGGTTGAATCAGATGGAGCCTGGTCAGGGGAGATGTGGGGCTAGGATGGGAGAAGGTAAGATAGCAATCTTCAAAACAAAGCCCTATGCTTTATAGAAGAGTTGACTTGTTAAAATAATGTTTATTGTAGAAAATTTGGAAAACACAGGAAAATACAAATGAACTATATGTAATCCCACCTCTGTTAACAGTTTTGAGTACACCAGGCCAATGTTTTCTATACACATTCACTTATATAAAATTAACAAAAAATGAGATCATCACGAACAAATGTTTTTATAACCTGTCTTTTTCGCTTAACAAAATATCAGAAACATCTTTTTATGTCATTAAATTCTATTTAACATTATGTTTTACCTTTTCACTTTAATTTTTAAGAGGCACTCTGTTCCAACATGACATCTCTGTTTTGTTTTACTTGAGCTTTAATACCTATTTTTATTGGATGAAATTCCTGTAGCAGCAGCAGCAGCAGCAAGGGCTCAGGTTTCTTTTTTATATAATGAAGGCTCTTTTCTCCATCCACCGCCATGAAGCCAGTTTCATTCATTTCACTTAATTCATATTCTTCATGCTGAAGGACACTTGGCTGTTCTGATGTCTACTACTGATGGGCACATTGTGTACCATGCACATTTGTAAAATATTGGTAGAAGAGCAGGCTCCATGCTTGTTTGATGAGTCATTATCCTGAAGGGAAAACCACCTTCCAGATCTTTCAGTGAAATCTCAGCTTCTTTTACTGAGCAACCAACAGTGGGTTAGCATGGGTTACTTCTGTTGTCGATTGCCACAGGACATTTTTGTTGCATTATTTGAGACAAGAAAACACCTTTGGATAAGCCTGCATCCATATTTCCCTAGAAAATGATCAGAGAAATAATAAAAGTAATAGTCACTTGGACTACTAGCTTAGTTTTCATCTGGGCTAGGCTTCCCTTTTTCACTCATTAAAAACTTGCCCTGTGTATTAGTCTGTTTTCACACCACTGAAAAGACATACCCAAGACTGGCCAATTTCCAAAAGAAAGAGGTTTAATGGACTTCACAGTTCCACGTCGAAGGGGAGGCCTCACAATCGTGGTAGAAGGTGGAAGGTGAAAGGCAGGTCTCACATGGCGGCAGAAAAGACAAGAGAGCTTGTGCAGAGCAACTCCCCTTTATAAAACCATCAGATCTCATGAGACTTATTCACTATCACGAGAATACCATGGGAAAGACCCTCCCCCATGATTCGATTACCTTTCTCTGGGTCCCTCCCACAACACATGGGAATTGTGGGAGCTATGATTCAAGATGAGATTTGCGTGGCGACACAGCCAAACCATATCACCCTGCAACTATTTCCTCCTTATGTCCGGCCTGCAAGTGGGCCTCATTCCCAAGAGCTTAAGTCATTTGCACTGAGCTTAAACGCAGTTAGTAGTTGAACACAAGTAGACTAAGCAACTGAATTAATTTGTTAATATAAAACAAAACATTGTACTTTTGTAAATGACGTGGATGGCATTTGTCTTTGAGACTGCCCTGCTGATTTTTTCCAGGCTCTTGGTTTTTGTGAAGTTCACTTCTGGGCTCAGCAAACCCTACAGCCTCCCTGAATTCATGGGGCCCTTTCCTTGTTTTCCCTTCCATTTGCCCTGTTGAGTTTGCTGAGAGGCCCCCGCATCTGTGCTCTTTCTGGTGGTGTCCAGATGCCCTCTTGTCCTGTGGTTGCGGCTCTCCCCTCTTTCAACCCTATTTGTCCTTACGCCTTTCTTTCCTTCCCTTCTTCACTTTATTTCTTCCTTCCCCATCTTCCTCCCTCTCTGCCCTCTTCTTGTCTCTCTCTCACAGTGACTCATTCATTCATCTCTGCTATTTCTCTCCCTCTCATGCTGCCAGGCCGAGATCTGGGAATAGAGGGGAAGGTGATGTGTCAGCGGTTTTGATGTCAGCAGAATTTGGTGATGTCCCTGCTTGGGGGTCCCTGGTGTAATCACTCCTGCCTGGAACTCTTCAGAGTAAGCAAATGCTAATCCTGCCCAGTTCTTTGACCCTGGCCCTGTTCATGCCACCTGCTTTCTGTCTTAAGGTGAATGAATATCGTGCTGTCCAATGGGCCATTGGTGGTTCTGAAGCACTTGCAATGTGGCTAGTCCAAATTGAGAGGCGCTATAAATGTAAAGTGGGTACTGCATTTTGAAGTCTTAGTATGAGAAAACCAATGTAAATGAGCTCATTAACTTCTAAAATACTGATCACATGTTGAAATAATATTTTGGATACATTGGGTTAAATAAAATATATTGCTAAAACATCGTCACTTGTTTCTTATTACCTTTTAAAATATAGCTACCAGAAAATTTAAAATTACACATGTGGCTCACATTTGCGGCTCTTATTATATTTCTGTTGGATGACACATGTGTGGATCTTTGGACTATTGCTCAGAACTTGCAGTTTTCTGGTTGCTAAGTCTCAAGCTTTCTTCTGAGGACATTATGACTTTCTTGCTTTTATTTACTTTTACTTCTTGGAAATGGGAATATTTGTCTTAAATACAAGAATATATACACTTCTACTCATCTTAAAATTATATATTTTTTTCTTTTTAGAGATAAGGTCTGTTTCTGTTGTCCAGGCTGGAGTGCAGTAGCACGATACTACCTCATTGCAGCCTAGAACTCCTGGACTCAAACGAGCCTCCTTCCATAGCCTCCTGAGTAGCTGGGACTACAGGCACACATCACCACAGCTGGTTAATTATTATTATTTTTTTGGTAGAGACAGGGCCTTGCTTCATTACCTAGTCTGGTCTCGAATTCCTGGCCTCCTTCGATCCTCTGGCATTGGCTTTCTAAAGTGCTGGGATTGCAGGTGTGAGCCACCGTGCCCAGCCCTAAAATGAATTTTTAAAAGAGGGGGGGAAATAAAAAAAGCCAGCACCCATATCCTGTCCATGGTTAAATTTTAGTTTATAATGATATCCAGATTTTTAAAAATGAGCCTTAGCCCTTCCTCCATTTTTGTTCTTGAGTTTCCCTTAATATTCTGGATAGGTTAGGCCATCAGATGCCTCTGCTGACGGGCAGGTCCCTGTGCCCCATGGTCCTGTCCAGTCCGCTTCCTCACTTCCTCCAGAACTGCTTAGGCATGGCTGCAGGACAACCCAGACATAGATTCATGACCCAGAGATGTGCAAAAGTGAGCTGGGCCAATCAGCATGTTTTTCTTTGGAATCCTTACTGGAAATAGGAAAGAATAAGACCGTTGTTTGTGGGAGGTGAAGATGAAAAGATGCCAAGAGAAGCAGGAGGTCACAGCCAGCCAACATTATAGGGAAGAAATTGTGGGAAAGGACGCTCTGTGGGCAAGGAAACCTGTGCATGAAGAAGCAGGTATGATTGGCAGATGAGTGTGAAAAACAGCACATGGCGTCGCGAGAAGCTCACCCGGGAGGGTCAGAGATGTTATGCTAATGCAGATCGCTCAGCTGAAGACCCTTAAATTGATTCTATTACAGATGGAGTTGTTTTTTTTCCCTCTGGTGGCCCAGCTTTACAAAGATTTCTTCCTTTTTGAAGCTGGGTTGTTCAGTTTTTCCTGGGTTCCTGCATGTGAGGAAGATGATCATGAGTCTCCTCTTCCTGAGAGTACGTGGTAGCTCTCTGTTTTTTTTTTAAGTAAGCAGTTTACAGAAAATGCTACCTTCACTTTGTTTGTTGGTTTGTTTTTTGTCTCTAACTATAACTGTTTATTTTTTCTTATTATTTTATTTTATTTTAGTCTCCGGGATACATGTGCAGAACGTGGCTACATTCACTTTGGATAATTTTTTTTTTGAGACAGAGTTTCATTCTTGTTGCCAAGGTTGGAGTGCAATGGCTCTATCTTGGCTTACCACAACCTCTGCCTCCTGGGTTCAAGCAATTCTCCTGCCTCAGCCTCCCGAGTAACTGGGATTACAGGCGTGCACCACTATGCCCGGCTAATTTTTGTATTAGTAGAGACGGGGTTTCACCATGTTGGCCAGGCTGGTCTGGAACTCCTGACCTTGTGATCTGCCCACCTTAGCCTCCCAAAGTGCTGGGATTACAGGCATGAGCCACCACACCCGCCTACTTTGGATCAGTTTTAGAGTTAATGTCTTTTTTGTCCCCTAAAATGCTTTTGAGTTTTAGGTACATTCCAACCCCCTTTACTTCTCCCCTGCTTGCTTTTTGTTGAGTCCACACAGAAGTTTAATTAATCCATTGTAACCCTAGTTTTGTTTGTCTACTTGTTTTTTTTTTTTTTTAAACTACTTAAAACAACCCTTCATTGACTGGTACTAAACCATATAACCTACTATGACTCTTTAAAAATGATTAAACATTTATTTGCTGTTTTGTATATTAAGAGGAGGATGATCCCTTAATTTGTCACTGAACATAATTGCAATTATTGCCAAGCAGTTTGAAAATTGACTTTCTTCATAGTTCAAAATGGATGCTAATTAGCGAGCAGAGCTTTGGTGTAAAAGGCATAGGAACTTACTACAAGGAATTCAGAAACAACTTGTCTTTATTTCCATCACTATCCTTATTGCTCAAGAAAAATATTTTCCTTGATCTAGTTCTCTTTCTTTCTTTTTATTTATTTATTTATTTTGACCTGGAGTTTCGTTCCTGTTGCCCAGGCTGGAGTGCCATGGCGTGATCTCAGCTCACCGAAACCTCCGCCTCCCGGGTTCAAGCGATTCTCCTGCCTCAGCCTCCCAAGTAGCTGGGATTACAGGCATGTACCACCACGCCCGGCTAATTTTGTATTTTTAGTAGAGATGGGGTTTCTCCATGTTGGTCAGGCTGGTCTCGAAATCCTGACCTCAGGTGATCCACCTGCCTTGGCCTCCCAAAGTGTTGGGATTACAGGTGTGAGCCACTGCGCCTGGCTTATTTATATATTTTGCGACGGAGTCTTGTTCTGTTGCCCCGGCTGGAGTGCAGTGACGCTGTCTCAACTGACTGCAACCTCTGCCTCCCGGGTTCAAGCGATTTTCCTGCTTCAGCCTCCCGAGTAGCTGGGATTACAGGTGCATACCACCATGCCCTGGTAATTTTTGTAGTTTTAGTAGAGACAGGGTTTCACCTGTTGGCTAGGCTGCTCTCGAACTCCTGACCTCAGGCAATCTGCTCGTCTCGGCCTCCCAAAGTGCTGGGATTACAGATGTGAGCCACTTCACCCAGCCTCTGTACTTTTTTGTGTGAAAGTAAGTTTATTAAGAAAGTATGCAGTGAGCCGAGATCGCGCCACTGCACTCCAGCCTGGGCGACAGAGCGAGACTCCGTCTCAAAAAAAAAAAAAAAACAAAAGAAAAAAAAAGAAAGTAAAGGATAAAAGAATAGCTGCTCCATAGGCAGAGCAGCTTTAATCTACTTCTCAATTGACTGTAAGTCATGCTGAGGTAGAGTATTAGCTCAGGGAACCATAACAAAATACCATAAACTGGGTGGCTTAAACAACAGAAATTTATTTTCTTACAGTTCTGGAGGCTGGAAGTCTGTGATCAGGGTGCCAGCATGGTTCTGGTGAGATGATTCTCTTCCTGGCTGGCAAATGGCCACCTTCTTGCTGTGTTCTCACATGGGGAGGGAGAGGGAGAGTAATTATAATCATGCTTGTCACCTTCCATCTGATTTATATTAAAATATATCAAGGTGTCTGATTTTATCTTTTATTGTAGTCATTGAATGATTAAATAAATATTTGCTAGGAACTGTGTTCTGTGGTTTACATGTTTCTTTTTCTTTTTCTTTTTTTGAGTTGGAGTCTTGCTTTGTCACCCGGGCTGGAGTGCGGTGGCACCATCTTGGCTCACTGCAATCTCTGCCTCCTGGGTTCAAGCGATTCTCCTGCCTCAGCCTCCTGAGTAGCTGAGATTACAGGCATGTGCCACCATGCCTGGCTAATTTTTTGTATTTTTAGTAGAGATGGGGTTTTGCCATATTGGTCAGGTTGGTCTCGAACTTCTGACCTCAAATGATCTGCCTGCCTCAGCCTCCCAAAATGCTGGGATTACAGCATTGAGCCACTGCGCCTGGCCTACATGATTTATTTTTATTTAAAAAAATACAGTGCAGAGGTCCGAGGCCTACAGGTAACAATTTTCTAATCTACCACATTTCTACATCCTGTCTTGGAGAGTAAAATCCTACCTCCTTTCTTGCCTGGTGTGATAAGACCTCAGAGAGTCTTATCATTACAAAACCAACCAGGGAAGACATGATAAATTGCTTAGCTAAGGCAGTGGCAGTGGTTCTTGGTGTGGGGATGATTCAAGAGCTCTTTTTGGAGACAAAATTGGCAGAATTAGACAGCTGGACAAGGTGGCTTAGGGAGAGAGGGAGGAGTTAGTGTTGACTTTTAGGGTTCTGGATCAGAAGATGAGGATGCTGCCAATGGAGTTGCTCTATAGATAAGGAGGGGAAATTTGGAGAGAAATATGTTGACTTTGCAAACTACCTAGAATGCTTGTGTCTACCTGTACAAAATTAAATGGAGAAGTGAGGCAATTATCTGAAGACTGCAAGTAAAATAAGTCCTTTTATTTTGATGGGGTGGGGAGAGAGAATGACGCTTGTTGAATTTTTACCTACTTTGTTTTAAGGTCTCTTTCATGGAGACAACACGGAGAAGGAATCATAACATCTCCCCTTCCAACTGATTATTTTAGAAGTCCCAGAACGTCATTATTTCCCTAAAGAGAGACCAGAATTCACACAGAGAGGGTGTATTAGTTTCCTTTTGCTGCTGTGACAGCACAATTAATTGGCTAAAAGCACACATTTATTATCTCACAGTTCTGAGGGGCACATTCCTTCTGGAGGCTTGGGAAGATAATCTGTTTTCTTGCCTTTTCTTTTCTCTTTTTTTTCTGAGACAGAGTCTCACTCTGTCGCCCAGTCTGAAGTGCAGTGGCACAATCTCAGCTCACTGCAACCTCCTCTCCCAGGTTCAAGTAATTCTGCTTCCTCAGCTTCCTGAGTAGCTGGGATTACAGGTGCATACCACCACACCCAGCTAATTTTTACATTTTTAGTAAAGATGGGGTTTCATCACGTTGGCCAGGCTGGTCTCAATTCCTGCCTGCCTTGGCCTCCCAAAGTGCTGGGATTATAGGTGTGAGCCACCCCTCCCAGCCTCCTTGCCATTTCTAGTTTCTAGACGCTACCCACATTCCTTGTCTTGTGGCCCCTTCCCCTTCCTCCATCTTCAAGGCCAGCAGTGTACCATCTTCAAATCTCTCTCTCTGACCTCTGCTTTTTTTGGTCACATCTCTTTCCCTGACTCTGATTTTCTTGCCTGCCTCTTAGTGTTGTAGGACCAACAGATGCAAACGCCTCTCTGCACAGTAATGGTCCAATACACTGAAACGGTAGGGTTTGCAGCAGAGAAACTTTAATGATCGCAGGGCACCGAGTGAGGAGCTGGGAGGAGATCCTCAAATCTATCTCCTCAAAGAGTTTTGGGCTGGGGTTCTTAAGGGGATGATGGGGGGGTGAGGGGCTGGAGGATGGGGGTCATTGATTGGTTGGGGTAAGGTGGATGAAATGATCAGGACATGGACACTGCATTCTTTGGTGAGTCAGCTTCTTGTGGGACCCTTCAGAGCAGCTGACCTCACTGGTATGCAGGACCTGAAAGAATATCTCAAAGGGAAAATTGATGTCTTATAACATCCAAGTTGTTATCTACGGAGCAGTTAAGGGGAACTATAACCTTGTAACAAGGTCTATGTGATTCTGAAGCAATAGGCCCCAAACAATGATGAGGCAGCAGGTCAGAGAGCAGGTTGACTCTGTGATTAAGGCTGCATGAGCTATAAGCTTGGTTTATTTTTGTTTCTCCCCCTCCCTTCCTCCCTGATTAATTTTGTAAAGTTTATAGGGACAGTTTCATTAGGAGGCCGGTTGTGATTACACTGGATCCACCTGGATAATCTGGGATAATCTCCGCATCTCAACATTCTTAACTTAATCACATCTGCAAAGTCCCTTTTGCTGTGTAAAGCAATATGTTCACCAGTTCTGGGCATCAAAATGTGGACATTTTGGTGGGTGCATTATTTTGCCTGCTATGAAGGGTCTGTCTTGTCCTTTATTCCATGAGACTCAGTCCCAGAAGGGGCAAAACAAGGGTTGCTGGTCCTCCTACCTTTCTTTTTTTTCTCTTTCCAAGTCTTGAAAGGTTTTGGCTCACACTTGCAATTATGAGTTGATATCTACAGACACTTTTGATAAATTGGAAGTTTGGGACTTATTTTGATACATCATCTTGTCAAGAAATGTTTCATCATTATTCGAAGTTTGTTGCTGTGCTGTGCTATGTTCGCCAACATTGAGTGATGTAAATAAATTTTCAGCATGTATGCCAAAGCAGAATAATCCCCCAAACAGGAAAAATAGCAAACACCCCAATCCCTTCACTTTAGGGGGTCTTATATTCTCTGGGGGAGAGGAAATCAGGTAGCTCCAACCCTGGTGAGCTGTGTAGTAGTGATGACTTCTTCTAGCTATCTTTTCCTGACTTCCTGGTGTGAATTAGAAATTCCTCCTCTGTTCTTCCATGGTATCTAGAGTAGAGCTTTATTTTACAGCATTTATCATATTGTATTGTAATTCTTTGCTTACTTATCAGTCCCACTAGATTTTATTATAAGCAGAGATCATGTCTTATTCCCAGCGCATTTCCTGGTGCCTAACCTCCTGGCTACCAATAATTATATGTTGAATGGATGAAGGAAGGTAATTGTTTCTGAAATAGCTTCTGAATCTTGAATTTCCCTTAATGTTTATATTTTACATTTCTCATTGACTTGCAGAAATACTATAATGGTAAATGAGATAATTTCTCTACAGTGCTTAAGATCTTTGGAGAAATGTTTCATTAGGCTAAAGCTCATATGTGGATATCAAATGAAACTGCGAGCTAAAATTGACCATTTTCCTTTTGTTTTGCCACCAAAGTTGTTGGTTGGGAAAAACTTTCCTCTCTGGTGAATTTGAGTCAGCTAGGAACAACATACACAATTTTACACAATACCTGACAAATGGAAAACACACAATTGAGCTGTATAAAATGAGATGATGAAATAATAATAAGAGCTCTATACTTTATTGGCCACTACACTTTTAACAGCTCACCTTTTAGAAAAATAAAGACTGTGTACTGAATTTTTATGTAAATTCATTAGTTTCTTATTGTTGATGAAGTGGAAAACATTTCTCTTGAAGTCTCATCGTTGATGTATTAGTAAGCTTTTGCTGCAGTAACAAACAATCCCCCAAATCTCAGTGACTTACAGTAACAATTATTTCTTACTCCCGTTCTGTGAGGGTTGTGGGCTTGCTGTAGCTCTGTTGGGCATGGCTCAGCCCATCTCATTCTTGGACAAAAGTCAAAGAAGCAGTCACCCTTCTGCAGTACGATCTTTTCAAGACTAAGGGCCAAAGCCCAAAGGGGTGGGAGAACAGGAGCAAACTATGCAAGCGCATTTTAAGCTTCTGCTCAGATACGACGTATGTCTTGTCCACTTACATTCCATTGGCTTGTCCACTCACATTCCATTGGCCAATGGAAGTCACAGGGTCAAGCTCAGTGGGGAAAGACACACTGCCCATAGGAAATGTGCCAGAATAGAAGGAAAAAAAAAATTGTGAACAAATCATACCATTCATCATGCTCTGCATCCAAAGTGCTGTTAGTCAAAGTCATTGTTTGGCCTTTTGTGATATTAGTTATGCTTTAAAACTTTTATTTGGAGTTCAATTTATGTAGCCTGAATAATAAAGGTGATTATAATTGATCTTGCATAAATGGGGCTCTCATAAATAGGAGGAAAAAGTAAACAGATTTGGGGATTTTAGCTAAAAAAAAATTCAACTTTATAAATATAGAAGTGTTTTTAGGATGGTGATGAAGGTCAGTTGTTTTTTATATCTGTGGATGTCACCGCCAGCAGAAAAGGATTGAAATTAAAGTAGAGATGTTAGGGTAGAGTAAACATAAGGAACAATTTCTTAACCAGTCAAGTGAAAAAGACATGGAAGGGCAAAGGTCTCCTTAGTAGACAATTCAATCATTTATCTGCTTGAAGAGGGAAGGCTGGCTAGAGGACAGGTTTCTGCCAATTCTTTGTTTACAGTACTTTGAATTTGGGAATAAAGAAGTCCTTTTAAGACAGATGGTATTAAAATTCTTCTTACATCAGTAAAATGGCATTAAGAAACTTAGAAGCTGGTTTGATGTAGAAAATGAGAAAAAATGAGAGAAAAGTGTAACTCTGAGCATGTATCACTTCTTCAGAGAATGAAATATCACATGAATATGGTTTTAATGTATTTGTTCATTTCACTCATACTATGTGTCAGGCACCGTGATCACTGCTGGTTTGGTAAGAAATCATCAGATGTATCTGGGTGTGGTGCCTCATGCCTGTAGTCCTAGCACTTTGGGAGGCTAAGGTGGGAGGATTGCTTGAGCTCAGGAGTTTGAGACCAGCCTGGGCAACAGAGCAAGATCCCATCTCTACAAAAAATACAAAAATTAGCAGGGCATGGTGGTGTATGCCTGTGGTCCCAGGTACTCAGGAGACTGAGATGGGAAGATCACCTGAGCCTGGGAGGTCAAGGCTGTAGAGAGTCGTGATTGTGCCACAGCACTTCAGCCTGGATGACAGAGTTAGACCCTGTCTCAGAAAAAAAGAAAAGATTAAACATAACTTATAGTTAAAAGGTCAGATGTAATCAGCTATACATGTCACATATCACCAGCATTCTTGCTCTGAATTTTGTGCTTACAATTTGAAAAAGAGAATAAGATATTCAAACTATATTTCATGATCTACAGTTATGAAAATGTAAATTTTTTTTAAACTACTGCCTTTCAGGTGATCACATATTTTTTCCCCCTCCTCATACATTTCTAACGAGCTCTGAAATATTTTTAGAAGACAGCCGATCCTCTCTGACAGCAAATTCTCATTTTATTTGCTTTTGAGGTGGACTTGTGAACATGGCAGTGAGTGAGTGGCTCAGGGGCAGTTGCATTTGGTGAATACATTTAAAGAAGTTACGTCTTCTGGAAAGTCAAACAGTACAGCATTATTATGAATATGTTCATCAGTGCAGCTGTTTAAGAGGCCGAGAAACCAATGGTTTTCTTTTGTCATGAAAAGCTGCAGCCATGATTTTTTTTTGAAATGACAGAAATATTTGTCAGAGCAGTGGCAGTTGGTATGTGGCATTATTGAGTCTTAATCTGTGTGCTAGCAACGGAATGTATTCGCTTCTTTGTTATAACCAATTTATAATAATCCTAGCTGACTCTTCCCTAGAGCTTCCCTTGAGCCAGGCCAATTGAAGCAGTTCAGAACTGCTGACTCATTTAATCCTCACAGCAGGAGGGGAGAAGCTGTTAGGTAGCTGCATCCTTATTCCCATTTTGTAGATTAAAGAATTGAGGCACAGAGCGACTAAGAATTTGCACAAGGTCACGTCATTAGATGGCGGGGTCAGGCTTTGAACCTAGGCTGTGTTTGATTCATTTTGCTCCCTCTCATCAAGTGAGTCCAATAACCTGACATCTGATTAAAAGCAAGAAACGATTCCTGTTCTCTTTGGTTTCATCCTACCCTGAGCCTTCTACTTGATTTTCTGGCTCTTCTGGTTTGGACTACGAGTTTGTAATTGCTTTCATTAATGCAGGTGAAGAACTTTTCCCAGATATTTGAGGTGTTGAATTGTAAAACAATACAATGTATACATCTACGCACACTTAAAACGAGCCGTGGTCATTTATTAATCAAGAGAAGCTTGCCTCGGGCCAAAAATGACCAGTCGCTCTGCAAGGACAGGTATTAAAAAGCACGGGGTCTGGGAGCCGGTGAGAGAAGGCTCTTTCTCATCCAGGATCCGAGGACTTCCCGCGGACACGCGCGGGAAGCATCCTCTCGGAAGAGACCCGTGGGAGCGGGCGCGGTGCAACCCTCGGCGCCTCTGGGACGCGGGTCTCCGGGTTCCCCGCGGATCTTCCGGTCCTTGGGCCTGGGCGCGTCGCTGCGCGCAGCAGAGACGGCCTCCGCCCTGGGACTGGGTGCCGCTGTCCCCGGTTTTACTGGCGGGAGGAGGAGGGAGGGCGCACCCTGGCCCCGCACTCCCCGCGACATGTGGGTGCCAGGGACGTCAGTCAGCCTGGGATGAGGGTGCCCCTGGCTGGGGAAGAGAAGCGAGAGGGAGGGAAGGGAGTACGTGGGTTTGAGCATTCTCCCCATCGGTGTTTGTCACGTCCGCCGCCTGGATCCCTCCCTCCCCAGCCGCCGCCCACCTGGGCTCCCCGGCCTGCGGCGGCGGTGGCGCGAGGCTCGCTCCCCAGGCCGCAAAGTCGCACCCGCGGCGGTCTGCGGAGCTTTCCGGGTCTCTGCCCGCCCCCTCCCCCGCTGCGCCCTCCCTCCCAGGGTGCCCGACGTGCACGTTCCCTGCCACTTCGGTCCAGGCGCGCCAGTGGGTTTGGCCTGCGCGGCGGCGGCGAGGCGGGGGAGCGAGTGAGCGCGAGGGGCGGGCGCGAGTGACTGTGTGAGTCACCCGTACCTGGAGTGCGAGCGACGCAGAGCCAGCGGCGCGGAGCCCGAGCCGGAGCCGAGCCCTAGCGCCTGCGAGCCCTAGAGCGCGGCCGGCCCCAGGCGCCAGGCCTCGTCGCCCTCCCCGTGCACTCACCCGGGGCCCGGCGCCGACCCCCTACCCGGCGCCAGCCGCCCGCAGCCCTCCCGCCTGCCCGGAGGCGGTGCGGGGCTCGCCGGGGGATGTCACAGAGGCTTCTCGGAGCCAGCAGCCGCCGCCGCCGCCCCCGGGAATCGCGATCATGAACCCCCAGTGCGCCCGTTGCGGAAAAGTCGTGTATCCCACCGAGAAAGTCAACTGCCTGGATAAGGTGAGCGAGGGGGCGCCGGGCCAGCCTGGACCTGCCGGGCGCCGGGCTGCACCTGCTCCGAGAAGTTTTGGCACCTGGGATGGAAAGCGATGAGTGGGTCGGTGCGTGTGCCTGTGCCTTGGCACGGGGGGAGGGCGCGCGAACGAAGACGCCCGCGGGAGTGTCACAGACACGCTTGGCGATTGTGGTGTTGGAACCGGGAAGGGCTTTTGTCGCGGTACGGGGCTGCACGACATCGACCGAGCCGCTGCGGAGGGCGCACGGCGGTGCGAGGCCCCGGGCCCCGGAGGGACCAGGCTGGGCACCCAGGGGGGCACTTCGGCGAGCCGCGCCCCCTCCACCTCCACTCGTGTTCCACAATACCCCCGACCCCTGCCGCACAGATCCGCCCGCAATCCCACCTCACCGCCCACCCCTAGCGCCTCCTGTGACCGCGGCGAGGGGGAGAGGCAAATAGTAATTAATATGTCATGGGGCGGCCGCTGCCGCATTGCTAAGAATAATCCCTGCTGGAGAGCCCCGGCTCAGCGCGGCAAGCCGGACCCAGGGGTGTCTAATCCACCGGGTGGGGAATTCCAGGGGAAGTAGTTTTGTAGCCGGGCCCCTCCAGCCCTACCTCCTGCCCTTCCCGGGCAGGGATGGAGATGAACAGCCGGGGAGAGACACCCAGGAGCGATCTGGAGTGACTGACAGTTGAAACCAGCCAGGGGCGTTCTGGGGAAATTTGCGTCTGAAGATACAAATGCTTCGTTAGAACAAGCTGTCATCTTGACAGTCATCTCAGGCAGAGTCAGAGGTCCAGCATTTTAGTACAAGCTGGTCCGGTGTAGGGGTACTTACATAGCCTTCCTGCAGCCCCCTCAGCTTGCCTGACTTCGGGTGAACACATATTTGTTGAGATCCTACAAACCCTGCATTTAGACACTTTGAACTGGCTTCCTTTTGGTTTCAAAGCCACTCTCTGGGCCCCGTTTCTTCATTAACCGAGCTCAGAATTCTTTTCTGGCTGCTCATAGAAGTGCTGTTTCGACAGAGCGTTGACAGTTCTTCCATGGTGCGTCGATATATTGTGGTGAGTCTTTCTTTAAGACTCAATTTTCAGAGTTGCCTGCTTGCCTGCTTTATTTACTTAGCTGAAAGTAGGTAAACACATCCACAGTTCCCTACACTCATTTTGTTGTAGTATTTTCAGCTACAGGGACTGTGATGCGCTAGAAAGCCTTCCTTCTGTGCCCATCCAGGCAAAAACTGGCATTGTACTGAATTTTTAATTTTTTTTTTCCAGTATTGGCATAAAGGATGTTTCCATTGTGAGGTCTGCAAGATGGCACTCAACATGAACAACTACAAAGGCTATGAAAAGAAGCCCTATTGTAATGCGTAAGTATTGTCAACATGCTGTCCAGGTGTGGCACAGCCTCAGAGCTTGAGAGCCAGTGGACCTGCCTGTTTTGAAGAACTGACTCACTGTGTCACCCAGGTGTGGCAGTGGCTAGTTACCTGTTTATATCACAGACTCTGGAGCCATGTACTTTTTTGATGATCACTACGTTTTATGCCTTTCTAATGTGTTGGGTAACTTCTACGCATCTTCAACCAGGTTAGTTTTTGAGGTTCACAGTGTTACAGACTTAGGGGCACTTATTAGAAGCTGCAGAACTTCCCCACTGAGAACGTGTGGGCTCTGAAGTACATGTCAGGTAGATTTCCATTTTAATCCTGTGTCAATTTCCATTTTAATCATAGGATGTTGCCATACTGCAATTTCATACCTGAACCTAGTTGCTATGGAAAGGAGTCTTGCTCATTTGGTCTTAGCTGAGACCACTGCAGAGATTCTGGGCTTAAACAGGAAATCAAAGAGTGGTTTGAAGAATGGAACCAAAGACATGGGTGTTCCTGGCTGGTTAGTAGTAGGTCGGTTGTAGTAGATCTACTGCAGTAGACCCGGTACTTCCGGCTGGTTAGTGTTGTAGTAGGTGGGGATTAAAAAAGGTAAGCCTTCTTTGGAAGGCTTTTGTGTAGGCATGCTGCTAGCCTAGAATAGCAATTAGCTAGCATTTATATTGTGCTCACCATGTGTCAAGCTCTGTTCTAAGCACTTTATGCATACTGATCATTTAATCTTTACAACGACCCTACAAGTTAGGGGACGCTATTTTTACCCCCATTTAGCAGGTAATGAAATTGAGGCCTGGAGAGGATCAGGCTCAGGAGGGGCTCAGATCACTCCTGGAGGCTGCTGGTGGTTTGATTTGACTAGTGTTTCCATATGTCTACCTTGCTGCCCAGAGGCACATGTTTCTCCACTCCTGTGAGCATCCCCCTACCCCAGACTGTTTTCAGCTGTAAGCTCTTGGCCCTGATGGTTAAGTTTTCTTTTTCTTTCTTTCTTTCTTTTTGAGACAGAGTTTTGCTCTTGTTGCCCAGGCTGTAGTGCAATGGCATGATCTTGGCTCACTGCAACCTCTGCCTCCCAGGTTCAAGCGGTTCTTCTGCCTCAGCCTCCTGAGTAGTTGGGATTACAAGCATGTACCACCATGCTCGGCTAATTTTGACCTCAGGTGATCTGCCCCCCTCGGCCTCCCAAAGTGCTGGAATTACTGATGTGAGCCACCACACCTGGCCTGATGGTTGAGTTTTCTCATCAGTTCCCCTGTGGGGTTGGCATGGTCTGGAGCCAGCAGAGGTGCCTCTGGACCTCAAGCCTTTTGGCTGGAACACTGCCAGAGATTCATCCTCCCTAGAGTTTTTGAAGTAGGTTCATCATTCACGTCTCCTGGAGATGGAGGGCCCTTGGTTAATTCATGCTTCATTACATACTGACAGTATGTTATCATAGACCGTATATTTTTGGTAACCAAATGGAATTGCTCATACCTCTCTGGTGAAGAACTTCAAAAAACATTTTATCTGGTGAAGACTGTTTAATATTTGTTTTTCCTTAGTCCTTAGTGCTTACAGGTAGACCAGAATCTTTTCAAGAAATCAGAAAAACGGGCATTGAACAGAATTCAGGACTTTCTTGGAGAGGGGAAGTCCACAGATATCCCCCAAACTTTCTGATGTCTTCAATCCTGCTATACCATTCTTCCTATTGGAATAGCGTGAAGCAAAAACGAGGTTTCGATGTCATAATTTCCTGCTTCCCTTCCAGAGAGCCATAAACGACTGGTTAAAGATCAAAGGCAGGCGTAAGGAGACGGGAAAGGGCCCCAACCACCCATAAACGGGATAATTGTTCTTTGGTTAAAGGAAAGTGAACCATTCTTCCTGTAACTGTTTCAGTTGGCAGCCTGATTCCATCAGGTTTTATGGACCACATCAGGATTCAGGATTCTTTACAGGGCAGTGCCAGGAGTTTAACCCCAGTGATAACAATGCCTTTGGGTGGCGCTGGTAGGCCTGAAGGGATTGGGAGGGAAGGAGGAAAGAGAGAGAAAGAAAATAGGGAGAGAATAGCAATTACAACAATGAGAGAGAATTGGATAAGGGAGAAAAAGAAATGATCAAAAATAAAAGGACAGAAAACAGTTCAACTGAAGTAGAGTCGTTGACTGCATTGGGCTACTTGAAAATTATTTAGTGCTTATTGCTTAGTTTGGATTCAATCTAATTTTAAAAGTTTATGAGATTCTGAATGAGTTAGGAAGAGCTATTTTGCACTTTGACTTGATAGTGATGAGTGCCCAGAAACGTTGAGATTTGGGCCCCAAAAGGAAATGATTCTACTTATGAAAAAGAAACATCCTGTTGTATTGTTTCATAGGTCTTGATCTCATTTTTAATACTCTCAATATACTTGTATAGAATGTTTATAGATTTTCCTCTCTAAAATTTCTCATATGATTCCAGTACATTATTATTAGTTTTAAGGTGAATTCTGGAGGTAGCACTCGAGGATTTTTGCTTCATATTGAACCTGGTAGTCCACTTTATTGAGCAGATAAATAGGGGGAAATAGGAATTCATCCTTAGTGAATGGATGAGTAGAGAGCTGATATCTAAAATTCAGATTTAGGTTCATGTCATAGCTTGATATGCTACCTCTAGAAAATGGAACCTGGCAAAGTTTTGGGTTCTGTCTGCTATGAGGGTTCTGGGCTCGAAGGTCCCTGCTGTCAGTCTGTAGTCTGCTAAGGATACATGTTGCCGTGTACACTGGCTGGGCAGTGTGGAATGCCCTCTGGGGATCCTGACACATCTGCTCTAATTCAGGTGGTGCATGTCAATCAGCTGTTCCCTGTGGTTGTGGCCAGAGGGCTGCCATAATTTCTCTGGGTCAATAGTAGAAAATTGATTCTCTAATGTATACTGCTACCAGAAAATGAAACATTTGCTTTTCATGTAATGCAATATTTTATCTGCACCTGGTTTGGTTCAGGAGTCAATGTATATACATGCTTAAATGAAAACAACTCTTCATCTTCCGCTGTCGCTTTTTATTGTGAAAATTTTCATACATGCAAAATAGGTAAAAGAATAATACAAAGAACATCTCTATCCCCTCCACTGACATTCAACTATTATTAACATTTTGCCATGTTTGCTGCTTCATATTTTGATCTAATTATATGTCCAAATATATATATATTTTAAAAATTTATTTATTTTTATTTATTTATTTTTTTGAGATGGAGTCTCGCCCTGCAGCGCAGGCTGGAGTGCAGTGATGCCATCTCGGTTCACTGCAAGCTCCGCCTCCTGGGTTCACACCATTCTCCAGCCTCAGCCTCCTAAGTAGCTGGGACTACAGGTGCCCACCACCATGCCCAGCTAATTTTTTTTGTATTTTTTAGTAGAGATGGGGTTTCACCATGTTAGCCAGGATGGTCTTGATCTCCTGACCTTGTGATCTGCCTGCCTCAGCCTCCCATAGTACTGGGATTACAGGCATGAGCCACCGCACCCGGCCATGTCCAAATATTTTTATTACTGTTGAGCCATTTTTCCATTTCATACATCAAGTTGGTTTCATACATTGTGACATTTCATCCCTAAAAACCACATCATGCATGCACTAAGCATAAGGGCATTTTCTGAAAGAATCATAGAGCTTTTATTACACTTAAGAAAATTAACAAATGCGTTGTTATAACATCTTATATCCTGTCTACTTTTATATTTCCCCCATTGTCCTAAGAATGTTCTTTATAGTTTTTTTTTTAAAGCTAGGATCCAATCAGGTTCATACTTTACATTTAGCTGTTATGAAAATGACAACTTTTCTTAGCTATTAGAGATTCAGTATCAGTTATTCAAGTTCTGCTATTATTTCTACTAATTTACAGAACCTCTCACGGTTTTCAAGAAAAGGGCTTAAGTGGCATTTCTTATGAAAATAACATCCATAATTAAATGAAGAACCTTTAAAATAAATATTAAGAATATGCTTAAAAATTGGAAAGCATAAACATAGACATTTAGAGTTACTGTAAGAAAACATAGAGGTTTCTTATTTTAATTGCTACCTGAGGGCATTCTTTAAGGAAATGAAGTAGTGAGTGCTTCTTCAGTTTAAATATGTTGCTTGTTTATATTCTCATGTGTTTAGAGAAGAAACAAGTATTCTGTTTGATTTCCTGCAAAGGAGAGCATGTATAAAATATAATTTACATGATATTTAAATTTTGATCTTTTGATAGAACGATCAAAGTATAGTACACACTAGATGTAAGATTGGGCATAATACCCATTTTGCTCCTAACGCAGCAGTGCACACTATTAAAATATTTAAAAACAAACTGTTGTACTTGAGTGCGTGCCATGTTTTCATAAGCCTTTATGTTTCATAAGCAGGCAATGGATTCTTTAGCACATTTAGGATTTTTTTCATCATGGAACTTGCAAATAAATGAGGACTAGGCAAAATTCTTATCACTAAGAGGTGCCGAGAAAATAACACTAGATGATTAGACAAAAAACATACCTAATATTTCTATGTGAATTTATATGCTAAGCTAAACTATAAACATTTTCCTACCCAGCAAGCCACACAATGAGTATAAACTCTAAGACCATTTGTCAAATAAATTATTTAATTGGTTGTGTGTATAAGTCAAAATTGCATTTACTATGTCTTTGTAAAATATACATCGGTTCTTAAAATTTCCTGGGAGGTATTACCACTTAGAAGTAGCATTGCCAGGACTGACCAGCTAATGTGTTCTCACCAAATGTCAAGTTATATTAGGTCTGGGGTGCCACTAAGGAACAATGCAATAGTTTAACATGACCTTGCCAATAATTTCCCCAGAACATTATATGGGCTTTGAACATTATTCGCAGACATATTTTTGGGCTGAACATTTGTTCTGATCTGCCTACATTTACTATATCCTGTATCTTAGTCAAATGTATCTTTAATTATGGGGCTAAAAGAACACAAATATCCACTGAAGTATCTTTAGTGATTCTTCCAAATAAGATTCCCTCTCATCAAAGAGTTTCACTTAAAGTGGTTTCCGAAGACTTTAAAAAATAAAACAGCAGGCGCTAAGTGTTGTGTTTACTTTCTCTCTGCCTGTGTTCACATTCCCTCTCGTGAATATTTATTCTACCACCTGCAAGAGGCTGGGCTGGGTGCGTCTCATGACGAGTCACCCAGAATGGTCAGCGCAGTTCTGCCGGCCCGTGTTGAGTGTGATTGTCGAGGTGTTGAGTGTGATTGTTGAGGCCAGTGCTCCACTGCCTCTCACGTACCATTTTGTGGCTGGTACATGCCTTTCCTAATCAGAGGACACAGAAGGAAATTAAATTGAAACCTGAGAGTATTCCTGCCATCTACTTTCCTTATCTGTAGTTGGGCCTCCTGAATTTGGTTCTAGAACACTCCAAGGACTTGAGTTATCTCAAGGAGATTGATGAAATTCCTGCTATGAAGTTAGCTTTGATTATAAAACAATGTGTCGCAAAGTACAACATGTTGTCATTGGAGTTTTGGAGCTAGATGGAGCTGGAGTTGAATCCTGGCTCCATCCTGGCCTACTGAGCAAGTCTCTGGATTGTCAAACATCAGTTTCTCCATCTGTCAAATGGGTACAGTAATACTAAACCCACAGGGCTGTATGAGAAGTAACAAAACAATACTAGGATAGGCTGTAGCCTAGCTTCTGGCACCTAGCACATCTCCAGGAAATAGTAGTGTCCTTCTTTCCTCATCAGTACTTTTTGGAGGGGTGAAGAAAGAGTGGGGAAGAGAGAAGAGGAGGTATATCAATAAATAATAGGAACTCACTCACACCCATTAAAAGGTTTATACTGAAGTTTTTCACACTGTGGGCTGCTACCCATTAGAGAGTTGTAACCAGAATTGAAAGAAGGAAGAAAAGAGAATAAGAGAAAACATCAGACTTCATTTAAGTACTAAACAGAGGATTCTTTTGGCAGACATATTTTTTTCAGTGATACAGGTACATATGTGTACTGGATCATGATGTAGACATTTTTTTTCTTTCTTTTTTTTTTTTTTTTTTTTGAGACAGAGTCTTGCTCTGTCGCCCAGGCTGGAGTGCAGTGGTGCGATCTCGGTTCACACCATTCTCCTGCCTCAACCTCTGCCTCAACCTCCAGAGTAGCTGGGACTACAGGCGCCTTTCACCATGCCCGGCTAGTTTTTTGTATTTTCTAGTAGAGATGGGGTTTCACCGTGTTAGCCAGGATGGTCTCGGTCTCCTGACCTCATGATCCACCCGCCTCGGCCTCCCAATAGAAAATAGTTTTTACTGAAAGTGGTGATTGAAAGGTATGAGACACACTAGTTTAGTTCCATATTCTTAATGCTCCGTACATCAGAGAGCATTGAAAGTTACCTGTAATGTACAATGACATGCAGTAAGTTTGTGAATCCTAACAACCACGTTTCTGTTTGTGCCAATCACACCCGACCCCACACCTTTCCCTGGGGTTCAGTCCAATACAGTCATCACATAGGTCTCAGCTCAGCAGTAAGAGCCCACATCCTGTGCAGGAACCACGAGCTTATCTGTCTGTATCCTCCAAGGGATCTGTCCCATGTATCTGCATATCCCTCAAGCCTGGCACATAGACGAGATTGGCACGTTCAGGGTATGACCATAGATGAGCCTGGCATTTTAGAAGGTACTTGATCATATTAGTCACCTCAGGGACTGTAAGAACTGTGTGTAGCCTTTGCACTTAGTCCCTAGTTTAGGATGAGGCCCAGGCTGGTTTCTTTTGGGATGGCAGACAGAATTTGTGTGATACAGAAGAACTGGGTTAGGATGAGGCTTTGAGGAGCCTGATCCATGTGGACTGGTGACCAGGGTTCATTAAGCCTGAATTCCAAGGGATAATAAAGTATCCTGCTGTTGGGATAGTTTCACGTCTTCTGATCTGTAATGAACATAGTGGGAATTTACTTTCACTACTTAGAGGTTTGGCTTCAAAATGTGACATCTTTCTAAAAACATTTCTTACGAATACTCATTTATTTCCTTCTGGGTTATAATCTCTACTATGGGAAAATAATTCCCACCTACCAGGGACTTTATAGAGATTAAATGGGGGAATTGTTGGTAAGCTTGAGCCCATCAAATAACACCTAAGGACCCAAATGTCAGTCCACTCTTTTACTTGTAATAGTAAATGGAAAATTGTTGTCTCATATTTCTCCGTTAAAGACAAGAGAAAAGGTCACATTGTTAAAAGTGACCGTTTCTATGGAAGGATATTGTGGCATGTAAGAGTTCTAGTTAGCATCCACTGCAATGTGCCCTGCCTGACTTTTTAGTTACATACCTCATGGAAAAAATTAAACCTTTACCCCTTGACACAGTATCTGACATGAGAGGATGACAGTTTTCATTTTTCTTTTCTGGTTATAACTGGATGATTAAAAACAAAGGAAGGAGATACTTTGAGCCAATAAAAAGGTTCCAGCGTATATGCAAAATGATCTGGTTCTCAGTCACTGTATTGGACCGTTGGCAATATCTAATGCTTTTTGGTACTTTTGAAGTCATTATAGGGAATTATATTTACAAGTCACTCTCTGGGTTCTGTGTCCCATTTGAAAATGTTTCTGAAAGGTGCCTTTGATGTGTAAGTTCTGCCTGTTTATGATGGTGTATTTATTATGGAATGATGTCAGATTAGAAAAGATTTTGAGATGAAACCCAGCAGATCTCACCTCAATCATGGTGAAATGCAAGGTTAATACAAGATACAGATGTGTGTGCTTAAAGGAATACTGATTATGTATCAAGGGCCTGTGCGAGAGAGTATGTTTCAGTAGGTCCTCTTTTTTTTTTTTTTCAGTTGTCAAATGATCCTTTATTGAAATACTTTCCTTTGTGCTTAACTGGCTGGGCATTCCACAGCACCACTGTTAATGTCAACTATGATGTCATGAGGGTGGCGGCCATCAACATTACAGCCCACAGACTGGGCAGTCCCCAGGATCTCTTTAATGGTTCCAGAGAGTTCTCTGGCTAAGGATCGGTGCCGCATCTGTCGAGCAATGTTGATGATCTCATCAAAAGTGATATTCCCACTGTGTTTAATGTTTTTCTGTTTCTTTCTGTCTCTCGGTGGTTCCTTGAGGGCTTTGATGATCAGGGCAGAGGCAGAAGGCACCACCTCAATCTGGGCCTGTCTGTTCTGAATGGTCAGTTTCACTGTAATCCTCAGGCCCTTCCAGTCACCCGTTGCTTTGGCAATGTCATCACCAACCTTTTTCGGAGACAGACCCAGGGGGCCGATCTTGGGGGCCAGCGCAGAAGTGGCACCGACTTCACCTCCGGTGCACCTCAGGTATACGACTTTGATCTCCTTGGGGTCGAACTTCCGCGGCATGGTGGAGGCGGCTGGTGTCGGATGAAACCGGATTCGGGACGACCGAAGAAAGTTGCACCTTTGCCCCTCCGAGCCGAAAGCCGAGAGCTTTTTTTTTTTTTTTTTTTTTTTTTTTTTTTGAGACAGAGTCTCGCTCTGTCTCCCAGGCTGGAGTGCAGTGGCGCGATCTCGACTCACTGCAAGCTCCGCCTCCCAGGTTCGCACCATTCTCCTGCCTCAGTCTCCCGAGTAGCTGGGACTACAGGCGCCCACCATTTTTTTGTATTTTTAGTAGAGACGGGGTTTCACCATGTTAGCCAGGATGGTCTCAATCTCCTGACCTCGTGATCTGCCGGCCTTGGACTCCCAAAGTGCTGGGATTACAGGCGTGAGCCACGGCGCCCCGCCAGTGGGTCCTCTTTAAATGTTTTCAGATGAGTGCTTTACAGAGTGGTTCCTAGGACATCAGGGAGTCAGAGAGATACAGACATAGCCATGCATGGCACCCTTGTCCTCAAGGGCTTAGAACTCCTTTAAGTCTCTAGAGGAAGGATAAATCAATTACTTTTATGTTCTGTTTCAGTTTTTACAGTTAGTGTTAATAGGAAGACCTTGGCTTTTAGCCTTAGGAGACCGTGGCTTTAGCGTGCAATCTAGAATAATATTTATGAGCTGAGTGCCCAGAACGTTTTAGGAACTAAGTAAAATGATGATTATTGATTTCTTCCATGCTCAGCTTGGCTATTTGAATTCAGCAAAGTCCTGCTAATGGGTCTAACAGTTCTTCAGGCCTCTCTAGTTGAACCTAGATAGGGCACAGACCTAACCATGAGAACTGGAAGTTGTGAGAAGGACCAGGTTTAAGTGGCAATGATTGTTTCTTCCATCACTGGAAATCCCGTATTAATTTTATTTCTAGTTAGCTGTGCAATTTTCTTAGCAGAGTCTTTGAGAGAGTTGCTTTGCGTTTGACTTCTGTTTACTTTTTCACACTTTCTGTTGACTCATTCTTATTGAATTCTAGGAGGAGCCAGAAGAGAACTAGTTCGATGTGTGCATTCTTGAATAGCATCTAATCGATAACCAGACTGGTGGTCTGTTGTACTTCTGCATCAGCTGAGCAGTCTAAAAAACCATTTGGATAAAAATCTTTGATTGGCACTCTGATGCTCATTATCCATCAAAGGCAGGTGCAACCAAACACAGAGAACTTGGAGAAATAGGATGGCTGAGCTCAGCCAAGGGTCTATAGATCTGGGATGTGCAGTGGGAGTTAGACGGTTGCCTGCCAATATTGAATTTGGTTTTAAAATATGACTCCTGTATCCGTTAATCCTTTAATTGATCCAGAGTGTGAATTCCAGCAAATTCAGGCAATGCATGGGAGTGGCAAGAACACTGCAGCAAACGCATACATCAGTGCAGAAAGACGTGCCCTGTAAGTAGATGTATTTTTGATGGCCTGTTTGGATAACCTGCATGTCTTCTCCTGCCTACTCTCCCCACTATCTGCCCAGTCTCCTGAGCTTCATGCATTTCCTGCCACCACAGTTATTTTCTGAAAACATGGTTCTGATTATACTACTCTCTTGCTCAAACACCTTTGATGGCTCCCTATTGCTTATAGGAAAAATAATTGGGTTTCTAGCAGACATTCAGAGCCTTTCACAGTCTACCTTCCTCTATCCACTTTCATTTAACCTCCTTCTCTCCAGCCACCCTGGGCTGCTAGCTTTGAAACCTTCACCAAATTTCTTAATCTAAGCCTCAGTATCCTCATCTGTAAAATGGGTATAATAGACTCTACCTAATAGGATTAAGGATTCATTGGAATATCCAATCTAATAATGAGCTTAGCAGAGTTTCAGGCACATGGTAAGGAATCAATACAATTTAGATATGTTTATAATTTTAATCATTATTAACTAGACACAGTGATTTGACCCTTTACTCATGCTGTTCTTATGCCCTCTGGCACTGGAGTGACTTTGATCCTTAAGGCACATCTGTAAGGCTATGCCTACCTTTGCAAAGATATTCTGAATCTCTCAATCACTGAACTCTTTCTTTGTGATTCATTGTACTTTTTATGCCTCAATTATATCACCTATCAGAGAGTCTGCTTTGTACTATGGCCGTGTTTGTCTTCCCATTTGAGTTGGTTTCCTGCTGAGATTGGACCATAGATGTTCTCAGCCTGGAGTGGGAGGCGGATTGGGGTAGGTGAGGTCAAGTCAGCCTGCAAGAGCTTTGCTCCTTGAAGGGACTACTTTGTGTTTTAAAGAGCAAGTGTGTAAGGAATTGAGAACGGGTGTTACAAAACTGCAATGCTCTGATGCCAGCCATGTGGAGTTAGCATCAACTCTGCAAGTGAAAGGCACAGACCCCAACAAAATTGCTCTCACTTCAAGCCCAGGAGTCCCTAGGTCACCTACACGTTGGACCAACTAGCTGCAAATCTGAGAGTTCCCACAACCCCCTCAGATTTGATAATTAGCTGGAACAATTCACAGGGCTCAGGACAGTGCTGTACCTAAGATGATTGTTTTAGTGTAACAGATACAAATCAAGACCAGCCAGATGGAGAGACACTTAGGGCAAAGTTTGAGAGGATCCTGGATGTGGGGCTTCTCTGTCCTTGCTCTATGGGATCAATATGTGTTATCTTCCTGGCACATTGATATGATCATCAACCAGGGATCTCCACCAATCTTTGGTGTCCAGAGTTTTTATTGGGGTTTCATTATGTAGGCATCATTGATTGACTCATTGGTGATGTGACTGTTCAATCTCCAGCCCCCTCTCTTCCCTGGAAAAGGTCAACTGATCTCATCCGGCTCAAAGCACCAACCCTCTAATCACAGAGTTGGTTTTTCTGGTGCACTGAGCCACCTTGATCACGTCCCCTTAGATATGGTCCAAGGAGCTCATGAGTAACAAAGACATTCCAATTACTTGGGAAATTTCAAGTATTTAGAGTATGCCTCCCAGGAACCAGGGACAAAGGCCATTCAAATTCTTTATTATACAACAGGCATGTTTCATGCTGTCACCATCAAAGCTACCTTTGTTGTGTTGCCTCTTTACATCCTGAGCCTTCCTATTCTATCAGGACATGAATGAGGGCCTAAAATCCACCATCTCCAGTCAGTCAATAGAAGTTGGGGAAGATTAGAAATAGTTTGCTGCCTGTGAACAGGAAGGGGATGGGGGCACTAATCATGGGTGGACTCTTAATATAACTCTCTAGATTTTGTTTTTATTGATACATGAGTCTGTCCTATTGGCAAATTACATTCTTGAGGTCAGGAATGGTCCTAATTGCCATTGTCTACACAGCACACATGCTGTGTGCTCAGAAACTGTCACCTTGTTGGAACAGATTGCCTATCTAGGTTTGCTGGGGGCATGGTGAGTTCTTTTGGCTGTCTGAGTGATACAGCTTAGCCTTATTCTAGGCATCCTCAGCCAAGAAAGCTGACTCAATGAGAAGGAATAGAGGACGAGTGTGGTGGCTCACGACTGTAATCCCAGCACTGTGGGAGGCTGAAGTAGGAGAATCACTTGAGGTCAGGAGTTCAAGACCAGCCTGGGCAACATAGCAAGACCCTGTCTCTAACAAAAAAAAAAAAAAAAAGAGAAGCAATAGACATATCTTTCCATGAGGATCTGTGTGGCGATCCCAGCTGTTGCTCGCCATGCTTGGACTGATAATGCACACGAACAGTAGCGAACACTTCCTCTGTTTAGGTGAAATATTGAAATTTATAGCTGGATTACTGGTCATTGACATGCAATGGAACAAAGGATGACAAGAATAATGTTGTCTACAAAGGTAGTTTATAAAAATCACTTTGTTATGACTGTTTTTCAAAGTCTTAGGAGTGAACCACGTGTTTGACACATCAGGCCATATATACATTTACTTGCATATCATGTTTTTTGTATCTCCTGGAAATAAGTTTGATGGCTTCGTTTCCTGAAACTAAATTTAATCAGGGATTAATGGTCAATTCTTGAAGAATGAAAGGTCTTAACAGGCTCTCGTGGAAGAATCTTCTTTTCTCATGTGATTTTCCTTCAATGTTCTGCCTTTTCTCCCACATTTCCGGAACTTTAAAAATAACTCTGTAGGATCAGTGCTTCTCCCCCAACCCAACCCTCCCCCACCGCACCATCTCTCCATTTCTCTTTCTCTCTGTTTGAAGTCTTTTCTGTTGCCAGTGACGTAGTTCTCTGATTCTCTTAACATTAAGGGGAATTCTATTTTAAAATGTCTAAATGCTTAAGGCACGTAATAATTAAGGGTTATTCCTATCAGGAATAGAAACACCGTATTAGAACAGCTCTTCCTCAGAGGCTACTAAAGAAGGAAAATTCTGTTTAGAGGGTTTGCCTCTGTGGTCTTTTTTTAAAACGGTAGTTATGTAATGTCAGGTTTAATTGGCTGGGAGTCAGGAAGCCAGTTTATTTGTGTGCCTCTCGTGTCATATATACCTGCAGGGCTGAGTGGCCCGTAAAAAGCACTTAAGATTTGCACACGGGGGCTGCTGCCCAGGAGGTGGCCTGCAGAATGGCAGTTTGGCAGACGTTGAAAGAAAAGCATATTGGTTTTTTTTTTTTTCTTTTTACAGTGATGAGTATATAATAGGGACTGAATAAACATGTGTTGATTGGCTGTAAAAGAACCTTTACTCTGAATGGGAGACAGCAGTCGCTGATCTGATAGCAAGCTTCCCAAGTCTGGCTTCTTTCTCTGGGTCTGTAGCGGTGGGTCAGGAACAATTGTTACCCAGGATTTAAAAATTAATTCCCTAGCAGGAGAAAACAGGTGGTAACATAAAAGAAGACCCTGAATGGAGGAAGGATCAAGTAATTCTCAGAAGAGACCCGCAGGGGAGTGTTTACAACCTCACCTGTCTTTACTAACGCATAGATAGACATGTCAGGGGACAGGTAAGGTCCAGGAGTTTTGCCAACGTGGGATGAGGACAGGCTGATGATTCAATTGTGACAGTGGAGAGGCTTGGTACGCTAAAAGAGAAACATGTCTAGGAGGTGAACCCATGAATAGAAAGAAAGAATCTTGACGGTGGAGAGATGATGGAGAACATTTGAGTGAGAAGGAAAAGAAGGGAAACAGGTGGCCCTGCTGCTGGGCAGACCATGTGCCTCTTGTCCAGAATGGAAATGTCACAGAGGTTTTTTCAATGAACTACCTGCTGAAGGTTTAAGAGAGAATACCAGTTGGTTTCTTGCTTTGCTTTCTGTGGACAATGTCACTGCTTTCAAGCTGCTTTGCGCTTAATTTGGAAAACAAGTAAGAATTGGTTGATGGAGTAGCAGTTGTGAGGACTTTAGAACAAGTGGTCTCTGTCATGTTGAAATTCACAAGAGCAAAAGGAGTCACACCACACCCAGACTTTGAAGAAAGCCTTCACACGGTGTAGGGGAAGAAGGAAAGGCTGTGCTTGTTCAAGAAATCTTAGGTTCTCAGAAGCTCTGAGATAAATGAAGTGTGCCATATCCCTGTGACTGGTCTAGTCCTTAGCTCACAGTTAATTTTTAATAAAGATTTACTGAATAAACAAAAGAAGGAATAAGAAAAAAAGGTGGCTCAAGTGAGATAGAAGACTTTGAAAAATAAAATCCTGATTGAAAAGTGTTAATTATTTCAGAGAGAGAAAGGGGGAACACATCTTTAAAAAAAGTGTGGAGCAAAAACATCATAGGACATCCCTTGGGAGCTTTCTAAGCTCAGATTAGCCTAACACACAGTTTAAAAGATGGATGACTGAGTGTTCAAAGATGGCAGACACAGTAAGACCGGGATCCGAAAAACCAAAACCATGGCTTGTGACAATTCTAAAGACAAAGTGGGTTTCAAAAGCACTTATATTCTAAGAAAACAGTGGAACCCTGGCTTAGGGAGGATAATTGTGAGAATAAACGATGACAGGAAAAAATCCTATTTAGCTTTTATGCAGTTCCTTTTTAGCTTTTATCCTTTCAACTGAGAAGAATAGATTTACAACTAGAAAAGATCCAAAAACATCATTAAGAAATTAAAGTAAAAGTTAGGAGAGCCAGCAGTCAGACAACATCAAGTCGTTTTGCATTGGGTTAAAGAGATTGGAATCTCTCCATCCAGAGGGTGGCATCTCAGGGACCTGAGAAAACCCTGTAGATGTGGTCCTGGAACTGAAATGCTGGAATCATGTCCCTTAGCAGTGAGAGCGGATGTGGTGGGGGAGTGAAGGGACCATTCCCTTCTGGGGCTGAGGCTGAGTTACTTTACCTCGCCGTCCCCCTGTTTCCTCACCTATAAAATGGTGATGTTGTCTCAGTTATCCCATCTGCAAAATGGGCATTCTGTGTCTCACTTGCTGATAATAATAGTATTTGCTACCTCTTCTGGTTACTGCAAGGAATAAATAAGATAATCTATGTAAATAGTTGATACACAGTAGACACCGTATAAAAGTTGGCTGTTATTACTATTGCCTATTCTCTTTGAGAAATTGTCAGCAAAAGAAAGCTTTGGGGATGGGAAAACATCCCAAGTTTTAGAAAGAGGAAGAGACAGATTGTAGAAATTACTGACTAATTAATGTGACATTAATTCCTGGCAAAATCCTCATATGGATGAGTGCAGGATGGTTGTAAAAACTTCAAAATAAAAAGGCCTCTTAGGTTCTGTCATAGTTTGCTAGGCTTGCTGTGACAAAGTACCATAAACGGGGTGGCTTAAATAACATAAATTTATTGTTTTACAGTTCTGGAGACTAAAAGTCCGAAATCAAGGTGTCGGTAGGGTTGGTTTCTCCTGGGGGCTGTGAGGGAAGAATCTGTTTCAGGCCTCTATCCTTGGCTTTTGTTGAATAGGTGGCCAGCCATCTTCTCCCTGTGTCTTCACATCAACTTCCCTTCATGTGTGTCTGTTTCCTAATCTCGTTTGCTAAGGACACCAGCCATCTTGTATTAGGGGCCACACCTATGACCTCATTCTAACTTGATTACCTCAGCAAAGACCCTATCTCCAAATAAGGTGACATTTCGAGGTCTGTGGGGTTAGGACTCTAACACACTTTTTGGACTCCAGTACATACACAATTCAACTCCAACAGGTTCACTAAGAAAAGTCAAGCAGAGCAAAATTAACTGTTTTTGATGCTAGAGAAGAAAGGAAATATATACACAATGAACTTAAATTTTTTTTTAAAACAAATTCAGTGCTGTTAATTATTTTTTATTTTTTGAGATGGAATCTTGCTCTGTCCACCCAGGCTGGAGTGCCGTAGCACCATCTCGGCTCACTGCAGCCTCTTCCTCCCAGGCTCAAGTGATCCTTCCACCTCAGCCTCCTGGGTAGCTGGGTCTTTCAGGCATGTGCCACCATACCCAGCTAACTTTCTGTATTTTTGGTAGAGACGGTTTCACCATGTTGCCCAGACTGGTCTTGAACTCCTGATCTCAAGTGATCCACCCACCTCAGCCTCCCAAAGTGCTGGGATTACAGGCATGAGCTGCTGCACCTGGTCTCAATGCTGTTAATTTTTTGTATATCAATGATACCTTAATAAAGCTTATAAAAGATCAGTGTTAAAAAAAAGTAAAAGACTAACAGAGACTTTTTCTGAATTACAAGTTGACCACAGTATCTGTTTCTTCCTTTGACATGTGTGTCTTCGTGATTTCACTAATATTTTCAAGGAGTAATAACCTTTTCCTCTTTCACCCAGGACCTTTACTTTGTGACATTACGTGCTTTGTAAGCTTGTAAAACAATTAGAAAATTGTTCTCTGATAGATTGTTCTTGCTTGTAGGAGAATGGTATTGAAATATTCATAAGGAAATGAATTTCAGTTTCAAATGGCAAGAAGAAATACGGTTTAAAATTTTACAGAAAATGACATAGTTCTTGCTTTATGTTAAAAAGAAGGGGGAAAAACGCACGATTGTGACCTTGGCTCTAGTTCAATGTAGAGATTCTGGTGTGGAGATTTATAATCTTAATATTCCTACAATTTAGGATTTATATTTCAATTTCAAAATTTAATTATTAATTTTCTCATGAAACTTTCTCAAATAGCTTCACTTTCTTAAAACTCCTTTTATTATTTTATTAAGTAATGAAGGATTGTATCCGTATTTCAAGAGTGAGTGAAATAGACTTTTGTAATTGCCATTTTTTTATATATAAGTAATGGGCTCCTAAAAAAAAAGCACGAAGGCAGCATAGTTATGTCCTGTGATAAGAACTGCGTTGGTCTTGCTTTGTTTCCAGTAGACATGCTCCCTGGTTAGCCTTTTCTCCCAGGTGAACTTTATTACCTGATAGAAATCTGATCCATCAATTGAATTAATGTGTGTTTTGAAAACAGCATTCTTCTTCCATGCTTTCTCCTGACTTTGAAAACAAATCCCAAACACACTACTCTCTTTTCCTCCTCATAATCAGATCTTAGCTTTCAATGCCTCCTAAATACTGTTAATTTTTTGATAACTCTTTGTCCATTTGTACAAAAGCACATTTGTACTTTTTTGCCCCGTGTTTACAACCACACCAAAAAGATGCCAAATGGAAAACTCTCCTGGTCTTTAAAGAAAGGGCAAAGCTACTTCTCGCAAATTACATGACTAGAATTCCTCCTGTCCCCCAATAAATGAATGCCAGCAGTTTTCTTCTTTCCTTGGAGGTTCTACTGATTCTTTCTATTTTATCACTTGAGTGGCCAGAAATTCAGCACTTGTGGTGTAATGGATGTTTTTAACTTTTCTATGAACCATTGTTTTGAAATATGGGGTCTGGGCCCTGCTGGAGACTGTAGGGCTGTTCCCCATATTGCTTTTGAGGGGTGGCAGTGATCAGTAGGCGGGGGTCAACTCCACCTCTTGCGGCCTCTGTTCTTGTCATGCAGTGGGGGTTAATCTCTGCAGAGGAATTGATTGTGAGGAGGCAAAGAGAAAATGGATAATTATAAAGAACTGGGCACAGCTCAATAAATGGAAACACGAATGACCACGTGATAGTGCTTTTCCAACGCACCTCCCTTGCCCAGTCAGTTTTCTTTGTGGACCCAGGCAATGTTTTCCGTATTTCACTCTTCTGGCCTTTTCAAGTGTGTCAATTGTTTGAGCTATAGCAATGCAGTGATTACCAGTGATTACCTGGGTTTTGAATGTGCGTTTGAAAGTTGAAGTGTTACCTTATTATAGGCACAGCACTCAAGATTTCCAGAGTACTTGTATGTAAAAGGGAAATGAATCAGACACAGAAAAAGAAACATTGCACGTTATCACTTATCTGTGGGATCCACAAATCCAAACAATTGGACTCATGGAGCTAGAGAGTAGCAGGATGGTTACCAGAGGCTGGGAAGGTGAGTGGGAGAGTGGCGAGGAGGTGGGGATGTTAATGGGTACCAAAACAATAGTTAGAATCAATAAGACCTGGTATTTGATAGCACCACAAGGTGATTATAGTCAATAATAACTTAATCGTACATTTAAAAATAACTAATAGAATATAATTGGGTTGTTTGTAACTCAAAGGATAGATGCTTGAGGGGATGGATACCCCATTTTCCATGATGTGATTATTAAAAAAAAATTTTTTTTTTGAGACGGAGTTTCACTCTGTCGCCCAGGCTGGAGTGCAGTGGTGAGATCTCAGCTCACTGCAACCTCTGCCTCCTGGGTTCAAGCAATTCTCCTGCCTCAGCCTCTGGAGTAACTGGGATTACAGGTGTGCACCACCACACCTGGCTAATTTTTGTATTTGTAGTAGAGATGGGGTTTCACCATGTTGGCCAGGCTGATCTCGAACCCCTGACCTTGTGATCCACCCACCTTGGCCTCCCAAAGTGTTGAGATTACAGGCGTGAGCCACCACGCCCAGCCTGTGATGTGATTATTATGCATTGCATGCCTGTATCCAAACATCTCATGTACCCCACAAATATATACACCTACTATGTACCCACAAAGGTTAAAAATAAAAAATTCAAAAAGTACTCCTGTATGTATTTCGAATTGGATTGCATTGTCAAATTATTTTAGATTTTGTGTAAGATTTGGATTTGGAATAAGAGTTAATAAAGAAAGGCGATAAAGAGACTCCAGTCTGTGAAGATTTATTTTATAATGTTGATAACTGAGGAAAGTGTGCATCCAGCATCTCTTTAACATTTTGAATAATGTGGAGAGTTTGTGCTGCTGGTTTTGAGTGCTGTGCTACTTTTCCCATATTCTGTTTCATATTGTGAATTTCTAAACACAGGTGCTACTGAGGCCCACGAGCACAAAGACATGAAAATTTAATGTTATAGCTTGTTTCTATTGTGGCTCACTTTTTTTTTTTTTTTTTTGGCAGAGTCTCACTCTGTCACTCAGGCTGGAGTGCAGTGGCGCAATCTCTGCTCATTGCAACCACCACCTCCCAGGTTCAAGCGATTCTCCTTCCTCAGCCTCCCGAGTAGCTGGGACTACAGGCACATGCCACCATGCTTGGCTAATTTTTGTATTTTTAGTAGAGATGGAGTTTCACCATGTTGACCAGGCTGGTCTTGAACTCTTGACCTCAGGTGATCTGCCTGCTTCGGCCTTCCAAAGTGCTGGGATTACAGGTGTGAGCCACTGCGCCCAGCCTGTGACTCACTTTTAAATCTGACTTTAGTGTTTGCTTTAAAGAAAATTTATTCTCTGTATGGTATTAATAAAATGAGAAGTTCCTCTCTGAACTGGAGAATCATTCTCTATGATTAAGCCAATTTTTAGGAAACAGTTTCCCAAAAACACTGAATCAGGTGGAATAGATTTCTGAAAAATATACATATCATGTCTGTATTCGTTATGAACTTCTCTATTTTGCCCCTTCTATTTTGTTCATGTGGTCTTATTTCATTTTGCATCATTTAACAAATATAACGAGGTGCTACGTCTTACTTTTAAGATGTAAAGGCTTACATTTATTTCTGTATATGCTTTTATTTTAAGAACTTAATTTACGGCCGGGCACAATGGCTCACGCCTGTAATCCCAGCACTTTGGGAGGCCGAGGAGGGAGGATCATGAGGTCAGGAGTTTGAGACCAGCCTGACCAACATGGTGAAACCCCGTCTGTACTACAAAAATTAGTTGGTTGTGGTGGTGTGCATCTGTAATCCCAGCTACTCAGGAGGCTAAGGTGGGAGAATCACTTGAACCCTGGAGGTGGAGGTTGCAGTGAGCTGAGATTGCATCATTGCACTTCAGCCTGGGAGATACAGTGAGGCTCCGTCTCAAAAAACAAAAACGAAAACAAAAAAACCCTATATATATATATACACACACACACACACACATATATATAAAAAACAAAAAATTAGCCAGGTGTAGTGGCAGGTGCCTGTAATCCCAGCTATTCAGGAGGTTGAGGACGCTGAGGCAGGAGAATCTCTTGAACCTGGGAGGCATAGGTTGCAGTGAGCTGAGATCTCACCATTGCACTCCAGCCTGGATGACAGAGCAAAACTCCGTCTTAAAAAATTTTTTTAAATTTGAAATACAAGAGTCTTTGCAGCCTTGCTGTATAGCGTGGGCATTAAGAGCCAGACTCATTTCTTTTTGAGCTCTAGACCCACATGGGGAACCACTTCATCTCTTCAACCTCAATTTCGTTATCTGTGAAATGGGAGATAATATTGAATAATAGCATCTACTGCCAAGAGTTGTTGAGAGGTTTACAAGAGATAATGCATAGAAAGTGCCTCACCCCCAAATATTACGTATTTTCACGGCCATTGCACAGTTGTGAGCTAGAAGGCTCATGGTGTGGGGTGGACAATTTTGGCCTAGGAGACTGGAGTTTCTCAGTCAGATAAAATCCACCAAGTCTGAAGATGGAGGTTGAGACCAAGGAGACCAAGACTTTGGTTCTAAGTACATAAGGTGGTGCTGGTTTTCTGTGGGGTTATTCTATTATTCATGTTGCTACAAACAAGGAAACTGATGTACAGTTGTTTTTTTCAAGGGCACTCTTCACTTTAGAAGAATAAAGAAGGAAAATAATGCGGTCATTGGATTTCTGGACTACAGCTTGACTCATTAGTCTTTCTTTTCTCTCTAAATAGAAAGTTAAATTACTGTTCTGAGGTTCTGAAATTCAGAGTGGAGTTTGTGCTTGAACCAAGTATAATATTACTTGATGTGCAATTGGGCAGAATAGTTAGACGTTTGGATGAAATTTTATCCTCTTCCTGTTTCTTTTTGGCTTTTGTTACTCTGGATTTTTTTTTCTTTCTCTTTTTTCTTGGACAGGTTCTTGCTGTGTTTCCTAGGCTGGAGTGCAGTGGCATAATCATAGCTCACTGTAACCTTGAACTCCTGGGCTCAGGTGATCCTTTCATCTCAGTGTCCCATGGATTTATGTTGACTTTTGTCAGTGTTGGATACTATTGTCCTGGTAGCCTGTGATGTGATGAATAGCCCGGGGGCATTGTGTAACATTGGGAAATGGAGGTGAGGAGATGCTCATTGGATGCCTTTGGAATTCTTGGTACTAATGGATTTAAAATATTTTACTGGAGTCACTGTCCTTGGGGCCCAATCTATGAGATTCGTTAATGATCATTGGAAGTCAAGGAGTGGCCAGATGGATGAGCCTGAAAGAGAATCCATGATGGATTGAGCTGTGTTGGGTGGAAGTAAGATCAGACTTGACTCTGTCTACATTCCTCGCAGGCCCTGGAAGGCTTGCCTTCTGTGTCCCATTTCTGGATAGTGTCCCACTCACTCCTTCATTCATTATTCAGTAATGATGGAATTCATTTGTTTATTTACTTAATATTGAAAGAGCCTCTCCTATGAACTAGGCGCTGTCCTAAGTACTTGGAATGCGGCAGTGAACAAAGTAGAGGAAAATTCCTGTCCTCGTGGAGCTTCTTAGTGGAAAGAAGCAGACAAAACCCAAAACAAAACAATCAGTAAAATATTAGAAACGGATGCATTCTGTAGAGAAAAATCGAGCAGGGGAAGAGGTAAGTTTCACTAGGTTGGGCAGGGAGTAGGAGGAGAGTTTGCAATTTTGCATAAGTTGGTCAGGGAAGTCTAGTTCTCACACTGGAGTAAAACCTGGTACAGGCAAGGGAATAGCAAGGGCACGGAGTGAACCTGGGGCATGTGGGAAAAGCAATCCAGGCAGGAAGCCTGTGTGGAAGGGAGGAAGGGGCCGGGAACAATGGGGACCCTACAAGGCCTGTAAACCATTACAGGGACTGCAGAATCCAGGCAGCTCTGACTAAGGGGGCAGCTGCTGGGGTGTTGAGCAGAGGAGTGACGTGATGTGTGACTTAGGGTTTTAGGTTTTTTTTCACTTTGCCTGGCTGTAAAAATAAAGCACTAATGGGCTAAAAAAGGACTTTTGTGTGTGTGTGCTCGCGCTAAAGGGACAGTCACATATTTACTGTAATGATATCCCCTTGGGTGTAAACAAGAGTGCATTTTGTCATTAAAGTGAACCAAGAGTTATCATGAGGCTATGGTCCTTGAGCGAGTTGGACCCCCTGGAAGTTTCTACACATGAGTGTCAGAAGAAAGTGATGACGCAGGAAGTTTCTGTCATCATCAGTGACAAAGTCATGACCGTTGACTAAAGCAGGGTGAATTACATGGTGTGCGTTGCTATATGTGCGAAAACATATCTTTTGTTTCCTGAATATAATTTCAGCCTAGGTTGCTTTAGAGGGAACTTGGAAAAATCCTGCAGAAGAATTGAGTCTTGTTTATTTCTCCAAAAATGACTTCAGTTCCTTTCTTTGCTCTCCCTCATTTCATCCTTCCCGTCTCTGCCCTTCAGTGATGATCAGAGGTCAGGGAATTGCCCTAACAGTGTGTATATTTCTGAGTGGTGGTCATTAATTTTCCTTGGCTTGGCTGAGGAAACATTCCTGTCACCTCTTTTGAACATCGAGCACCACCTTGGTGTGAATGAGTTTCGACAACGGGACCTTGTTCTGCAGCCAGGGTTGAAGAAGTTGGCGAAATTCCACTTCCTATTAATTTTCTTGTACAATTTGGACACCTAGGAAAACATCTGAAGAAAGTTTTCATTTTGTGAGCTCATAATAAATGCCATAACGTGGTGTGCCAGGCTGTTGGCTTCGGGTGTGACTTTTGTACAGAAGGTGTGCAAAGAATGATTACTATAAAGATTAATTAGGAACATGTAATGATTCTGTCTTTTAAACTTTTGAAACATGGAAATGGATTTACACAGATAATAATTCTGAAGTTTTCACATCTCATTTTTATATTTGCCAAACAACCCCACCAGTTTCTTTTCTTGGCAGTGCAAATGTTTGGAGATATATTGTATGTTCTTCAGCACATGTGACTTCATGTTTTTCTTCACATACTGTAGTTGTGCAAGTCCGTGGTTGGAGCCTCACTGGGTAGACTCCCAGCCATCATTTCAGCTTTAATTGGTTGTAAAATATTAGCAGGAAGGCAAAGTTATTTTACACCGAAGTGACTTTTTTGGGAAGTAGCAAATTAAATTTTATGGTAGCAGCTGTTCTGAGCAGAATTTGTTGGGAAGTTGATGAGAAGCGAAAGCTTCCAACAGTTCGATATAAATCCTTAGTTTAAAAAAGATGCAAGCCGCACATAAATGAGGCTATGGAAGTAGAGACAAATATTTTTGGTCCATATTTCATTTATTTGTTTTGTAAATAATTTAAAAGTGAGGCCTTCGTTATTTCATAGTTCAGTCTTGGTCTTTCAAAAATAATCGTTGCTCTGATTTTGCAATGGGAGCCTTTATTTAGTTTAGAAGTCAATAATAATATGCTAAAAAAGGAACATAACTTAGTAGAGAACTTCCCTAAGGGGAGAGCTCTGAGTGGAAAAAACGCAAACTGTTTTTCCTCTGTTTTTACCCGACAGCAATCAACGCAGAAGAGTTCTGTGACCAGATGTGTGAGGGATTTTCCCACACATACAGAGAAGGGATCAGTTCTGCGGTGGACACCAGCTAGGTGTCCTCCAGTTCACTTCTGACCTTATCTACCTGGAGATAGCACCAGATTCCACAGGTTGAGGGTTCAGTCCCACAAGACCGCCCCCATCACCCACTTCCGATGCCAGTCGCAAGCTCCAGTTCACTTTATTTGCGCTTGTGACTAACAGGCTATTAATCAGGGTTCCCATGACTCTCTCCTTGGGTTCTGTTAATTTGCTAGGGTGTCTCACAGAACTCAGGGAGACCCTTACTTATATTTACTGGTTTATTAGAAAGACTTACAGGTCAGATGCGATGGGGCTTATGCCTCTAATCCCAGCACTTTGGGAAGCCAAGACAGGTGGACCACTTGAGGTCTGGAGTTTGAGACAAGCCTGGCCAACATGGTGAAACCCCGTATCTACTAAAAATATAAAAACTATCTGGGTGTGGTGGCGTGTGCCTGTAGTCCCAGCTACTCAGGAGGCTGAGGTGAGAGAATCGCTTGAACCCAGGAGGCGGAGGTTGCAGTGAGCTGAGATCGCACCACTGTACTCCAGCCTGGGTGACAGAGAGAGACTCTGTCTCAAAAGGAAACAGAAAAAGAAAGACTATTACCAAGGATACCGATAAGGAGGTGCAGAGGGTGAGGAAAGGGTGCAGAGCTTCCATGCCCTCCCCTGCTGCACCCCCTCCAGGAACAGCTGTCCAGAAGTTCTCACTACCATGTTCTCTTGGGCCTTTTTGGGATACTTCACTGGATAGGTGTGATTGAAGCGTGGACACCCGTGTAGAGAAATGTGATTAGCCACAGAGGGGATGATCTAATGCTAACAGACGAGTGGGGAAAGCCAGCCAGACCCATCCTTTCAGGTTCCTCTTGGCCTCTCTGTGCAGGCTTCCTTCCTCCTGGGGATGGGGCAGGACCCCTTCTGAAACGGGGGTCTTGTGACCCACAATCAGATAATGGACGTCAGAGAATTTCTTTATGGAAAGGTAGGGGAAGGTGAGAGCATATTCTTAGTTTCTATGGCCTGTCTTGGGGAGAGAAAGGAGCAGGCAAAAGGAGGGCAGGGGCTGGGCACGGTGGCTCATGTCTGTAATCCCAGCACTTTGGGAGGCCAAGGTGGGTGGATCACTTGAGGGCAGGAGATCGAGACCATCCTGGCCAACATGGTGAAACCCCATCTCTACTACAAATACAAAAATTAGCTGGGCGTGGTGGTGCGCACCTGTAGTCCCAGCTACTCAGGAGGCTGAGGCAGGCCAATCGCTTGAACCCGGGAGGTGGAAGTTGCAGTGAGCCAAGATCACTCCACTGCACTCCAGCCTGGTGACAGAGCGAGACTGTGTCTAAAAAACAAAAACAAAACCACCACCACAACAACAAAAAAGGAGGGCAGGATAAAGCTCTGAGAGATTCTGTTTTCTGAGGCCTAAAGAGCCCCAACATTCTAACACAGGACTATCTTTCACCTTCATCACTCTGATGCTGTTCCAAAGCTGCTTTGGGAACCACGGACCAAAGTCCACATAATTTAACAGAAGAAATACTTACTGTTTCAGTCACTGAGGAAATAACAAGGGTCCTGGGAGTGATGAGCCATGAACTGTGGATGGAAACTAATGTACATGTTTCATAATATCACAGGGGTATACTGGATAAATCATTTGAGAAGAAGCTGGGACATTTGCATGTGTTATTCCCTTTCTGGAACTTTCTCCCACCACACACCTTTGTCTTGTTGATGCCTTTTTGTCCTTTAGGCCTCAACTGTCAATGGGGATGCCTTTTCTGGTCTGGCTAGTTCTCTCTACTGTAAACTCTTCTAACCTTGTGTAGTTCTTCTTAGCACTCATTTTATATTTATTTGAGTAATTCTTTATCCTGTGAACTCCAAGAGATAAAGAAGAGTTCCGTTATTTTTTCTGGACATTATTGTATCATCACTGCCTAAAAACAATGCCTGGCATGGTGATAAATATCTGTGATTGATAAATATTTGTTTCATGAAGGAACCTGTGAGTGAATTGAATTTGGTTGGCGACAGGAAGGCCAGTACAAAGATTCCTGCCTGCAGCCTCAAGTCCAAATGCTGAAGGGGCCGGGTAGCTAAGGTAAACGGGTGAAGCAGACTGTGAGGAGCTTGAGTTGCTCTGGGCAACCAGATAGAATGTTCTGGACAGGTGCCTGCTTGGTGGATGTTCTCTTGTTCCTTCCGTGGAGGCGGATTCTTCTTACTCAGGGATGTAGGCTTGAACTGTGGTAAATATCAAGGACTCCCCGGGAAGACAGGACTTATGGAGTAGAGAAGACTGAGGAAACTTACACTACTCTTCATTGAAGTCTTTCTAGAATCCACAGCAATGGTGACTGAAAGAGGAAATCACGAGGTAAAGTTAGCCTGCAGTGGGTTGAGGACTGAGTGGGAAGTGAGAAGGGAAAGCCAGTGAAGGGAGGCTCCTCCCTTGAGAATTTTGTCCAAAGAAAAGAAAAGAAAAAAGGCAAGAAAAGAGACTGGAGGAGAAACAGGGTCAGAGAAGAATTCCAGAAAGATACAAGGGAGGGGAGGGAATTTCTCTGCCAATGAGGACCCCTTCTTCTGAGAAACTGGGTGAAGGTCCCTAGTTTCTCAGGTGAAGACGGCAAACGGACAATGAGACCTTGTCGGGAGGCAGGAGGAGGTCCCAGGCTCAGTGAGGGGAGTGCGTGTGGGGTTGGGGTTTTGCTTTGGGAAGCTGTGCGTGGATGTAGTCCTAAATGCATCTCCATTTCTACTTTTTATCACAGATTTTATTAACAGGTGCTGAAGAAATATTACTAGAAAGATGGAGGCAAAGCTTCCCTTGCTTTTTGCTTCTGACTTGAAGAGTCACTAGAAGTCTCAGGCACTTCGGAAATCTTGAGTGGGAAGAGGCATTATGGCAGGGAGGACCTTGTGGACCCATGGAAATCAAGAAAGCATTGATTTTCTGTGCAGAATCCTGCATTGCCTAAAACCCTGAGGCCTATCTCCCATAGCTTCGGTAGCTGTTCAGTCAGACAACTGTGTCTGAATTAATTCTGAAAATAATAGACCAGCCATAAAGCAGCATAAAATATTATGAAACTATTCCAGAAGTTCAGTAATATCTTTGGGACCTGCTCATAGCCCAAGTTTGTGAATACTTTTGTAGTTAAAAAAATATTTTTACTTTACTAGGGCATTGCAATTCTTTTCCATCAGTGAATTTCACTCTACAGTCTTTTCAGAGCATCTCATAATCAGTCAACAAAATCTATTTCAAATGTGTTTGTTACTAAGCAACGGTTGCTAAGAGCTTCTGTAATTAAGATGAAAGTTCCAAGGTAACAATGCCCAAACACAGCACCATTTTCACCATTTTCTGATAATGCAGGAGGAGTAGGATGGCTACAAGTGAAAGAAGAATCTACTCTATGGAAAGCATGGCACCTGAAATTTCTGAAGATATTGGCTGTCTGTCTTCTAGCTTAGATGAAAGAGAGTGTTTGTGTTTTACTAATCAGCCAGTCATTTTTTTCTTGTGTGGCTGAAATGTACATTCCAGACATGAACAGGTAGAGTATATATTGGAGGCAGGTTTATACTGCGTGGCTGTGCTAAGACAGGGTCATGTGGTGATGTAAATGATGCTGCCTGACACGTGGAGCTATAAGAGGGGTGAACGGAGTACCCTCTGCATGAAATAAACTTCGTTTGCAGTTATCACTGACCTAGATTAAGCAGCGACGCAGGCCTGTTCTGTACTTTGTGTAACAATGCAGTTTCTTTTTCTTTTGGAGATTTGTAAAGGAAGACTCAGATGAATTTTTCCCTATTCATGGTGCCTGGCTCATAGCGGGCGCTTAACAAATGCTCCTCTTTGCCTTCCCACTCCATTTTGTTCCAGGGGCGAGGAGGGGGTTAGGGTTTCCATGGCGACCTGTTGTTGAATGACCTCCTTTCAGACCTGTTGTTAGATGCCCAATGGGCCTGAGCTGCGGTCCAGAGAGCCGAGCCTCACCTAATGGAGGGCTTTGCTGGTAAAAGAAGATTCAGTCAGTCCAATTCAGCAAGCAATTACTGAGTCACTCTCCAGCTGCTGGAACCCTTGGCATTTCCCTACAGGGATTATCTGCAGGTTAGCCTTGTTGTAGGCAGAATGGACGTCAGCCACCAAAGAGTACTGACCGGTGGATCTGGTTCTGGTTTGGTTCCATACGTTTGGGATATTTGGCAGGGCATACCTCCTTGGACTTTAATTTCCTCATCCTTACAGAGTGCACAATAACAGCCACTGGGCTCATAGTGTAGGGTTGGCATAAGAACGAGAGGAGACAGATTATGTAAAGTGCTATGTAAAGGTGTATACATATCCACTTATTCAACAGATATTTACCAAGGGATTCCTAAGTGTCAGGCACTATTCTAGTTTCATAATATAGTTCATGTCAGAACAAATCAATAGATTTAATTCTTTTAAATGGCATTTTAATATCCTATAATGTAGGTGTTTCATCATTTATTTAACCATTCCCCAACTTATGGACATTTAAACAAATAGTGCTGCATTGAACATGTTTATACATATAACTTTGGCATATGTGAGAATATTTCTCTAGGGGAGTACTGAAAGAGATTTTGCGAAGCCAGAAGTCTTATATATTTCATGTTTTGTTGGCTATCAAACACACCAAAGGGCAATAGCAACCTACCGTCCCAGACAACATGTAAGAGAATCCCCATCTTTCCCTATCTTGCGAATCTAATTTTCCAATTTTACCAGTTTGCTGGATGAAAAGTAATATCTAATGGTTGTGTTATTTTTGGTTTCTTGTTCTATCCACAAACATCTTTTATTTTATTTTATTTTTTGCCATTTTTACTTCTTCTGTGGATAGCCTTTTTATCTACCCCTTTTGTGTGCTTGGAGATACTTTTTTTTTAAAATTTGAAGGGGCTTTTTATATACTTGAACATGGTTAATACTTTTTCATTTCATTTTATGTACTTTTTCATTGAGAGGAAAGAGCCCATGTTAACCACTATTTTACAGAGGAGATGAGAGACATATGAAGTGAATAGCTAGTTACAGTCACTTGGCCATATATGATGGGGCCTAGGTTGGAACCTGGCTCTTCCTATTCCAATCTGCCTTTTTTTCTTTTCTTTTTTCTTTTGAGACAGAGTCTCACTCTGTCTCCCAGGCTGGAGTGCAGTGGCATGATCTCGGCTCATTGCAACCTCCAACTCACCGGGTTCAAGTGATTCTCCTGTCTCAGCCTCCCAAGTAGCTGTGATTACAGGCACATGCCACCACACCTGGCTTATTTTTGTATTTTTAGTCCAGATGAGATTTTGTCAGGTTGGCATGGCTGGTCTCGAACTCCTGACTTCGGGTGATCCACCTGCCTCAGCCTCCCAAAGTGTTGGGATTACAGGCGTGAGCCACAGTGCCCGACCCCAGTCTAGTTTTATTTGAGCAAGAGAGGGTTATTTGGGAGGCTCAACTGGCCAGGGAGGGTGGGTTACCTTGCAGGGCAATTTGGATGATTGAATGCAGTACCAGGGAAGCCACTGGGTTAAGGAAGCGGAATGGTGCCCAGCACAGGTTTCTTCTAGTACCAGCAGCCATCCAGCCCCATCTGCAGGTGTTACCTAATCCTGGGAAAAAGTGAAGGTAACTGAGGGCCTGAGGGCCTGAGGGCCATGACTGTGTCTTTGTTCCTGAGGAGGTGGCTACAAAGACAAAGGAGGAGGAGAGTGATAGCCCCTTGGTGGTGCCACCTTTCTGCCCTCCAAGGGCACAAACAGTGCTGTAGTTGCCTCACATTACAGAGAGCAGAGAACATGGTTATTCTCCATAATCACAAAAGACTTGAAACAAAAATCCTCTCCTTGTTGGAGTTTTCAGTGGTATCTTATTTGAATAATCATCACTTCTTTTTTCTGATTGAATAATTATCATTCTCCTTTCCTGTGTAAAAGAGTAAATTTGATACAGAGTTTTTCTGGAATGGTCTTATTTTAAGAATTTTTTTTTTCTTATCCTGATCTGGCTTGTGATGTTTTTTGATGGGGCTAAGTCCTAGAATAGAAAGTCTAGATGTATTTATTTGTCTGTAAAGGCTGCAAGCAATCTTCAGAGCTCTCTGGGTCAAGTCACTTATTGAACACGTACGGAATCTAAGATCTGGGGAAGTGGGGTGGTTTGCCAAGGCACTCAGTTATTCCAGATCGAAGACTAGAATTTGGGGTCCTCTTCAACTGTTTTAGGACTTCTGATTGGGCCATTTTATATCTTTCTGACATTTGTCTATGTTCTCCTTCCTCTTACCTTAGGATTTCTTACCTGGAAAATGAGACCGTTTGTACTTATTGCATTGAATTGTTGTGCTAAGTAGTTGATAAAGCTCTTTTCACGTTTGAATTTTTTTTTTTTGAAATGGAGTTTTGCTCTTTTCACCCAGCTGGAGTGCAATGGTGCTATCTCAGCTCACCGCAACCTCCACCTCCTGGGTTCAAGCGATTCTCCTGTCTCAGCCTCCCAAGTAGCTAGGATTACAGGCACTCACCACCACGCCCAGCTAATTTTTGTGTTTTTAGGAGAGACAGGGTTTCGCCATGTTGGCCAGGCTGATCTCGAATCCCTGACTTCAAGTGATCTGCCCGCCTCAGCCTCCTAAAGAGCTGGGATTATAGGTGTGAGCCACTGTGCCTGGCCTCACGTTTGAGTTTTAACCTCCCTTTGAACATGTTTATGAAAACCCCTCTTTTTCCACATTCACATTATGCATATAACATGTACTTCGTTGACCCTTGTTGAATTAATAAAAGAATAATTGTTATGTATTTCTATACTTTAATCACACACACACACACACACACACACACACACACACAAGTCTCAAATTCACCACTGTATAACCACCCCAAGGTTATACAGTCCAGCCATCCCCAACCTTTTTGGCACCAGGGACAGGTTTTGTGGTTTCCACAGATGTTGGGGCTCTGGGGCAGGAGGATGGTTTGAGGATGAGAGCAGGAGGATGGTTTGAGGATGAGAGCAGGAGGATGGTCTCACCTCAAATCATCAGGCGTTGGTTAGATTCTCATAAGGAGCACAACTGGGATCCCTTGCATGTGCAGTTCATAGCAGGGGCTATGCTTCTGTGAGACTCTAATGCCACTGCTGATCTGGCAGAAGGCAGTAGCAGTAATGCTCGCCATACTGTCTGCCACCCTGGGGGTTGGAGGCCCCTGATATAGTCTATCTCCTGTTTTCAGGCATGGAGTATTTGAAATATTAAAAGTAAATCATTTCCCCATGATTTTAAATACAGAAGAGGATCCCACAATTTCCCTTAGATGCTCATTTTGATTTTTCAGAACTGACGCTGTTGGAAAACTTGTCTGCTTTAGTCTGTTTCACAGGTGCCTGTTGACTCCTGTGCTCGCTCATTTTGCCCGAGTATTCTCTTATACACCCCGAATGGGTAGTTGGGCCATGGACTGAGTGGTAAGGCGATCTGGAACTTCTGGAGTGGTGTCCCATGGTGCTGTCAGAGTAAGCCAAGCTGGAGTCTGCATGGCTGCAGTACACAGGTGACTCAGGCTGTGCTAGTAGACAGGCCTGGTGCAACCCAGGGTGAAGTCATAAATATTTCTAGGCTATTTGGTTGGTCTGTATTGTCATGGTCTCTGAGAAAGGCTGGCATGTTTTAAGTCAGATGTCTGTGTATTAGGAATACCATCAAGAGTGAATGCTTAGGAATGGTGGGTTATATTACCAAGGAGAGTGCTAAGAGAATTATTGTTCCTACAAGTCTCACCACTGAATGAGGTCTTTTGTCCTTTTACAGAGAGTGATTCAAAACCCTTTAATCCTGGCCAGGCTGGAGTTGATATTTGGATACCGGGGGCAGGGCCCGTCTTCTACCTAGAAGTATATGGTATTATGTCAAGAGGAAGATTTTCTAGAACAGGAGTTCTGCTGAAGGTGTGGGAGGTGGAGAGGCAGATTAATCCTGGATCTCAGGCACCCTACGGGTAGAACCTTGGGACATGTATTTGCTGTGAACATCTCACATGCTTTGTATCAGAGCTTCATCCAAAGAGATATCATCAATTTTGGGTTCAAGGTAGAGGAAAGATTAACATACTTCAGATAACATACTCTGAGATTTTCTGACTTTTATTCATTTTATTCAATCTTGTTCTAGTCTCTTAGATTTACTTTTTCAGCTTTTAACCATCTTTTTTTGTGTTTCTCTGTCATGGGTGATTTTTGATGTTCAAGGGTGGCGTTAAGAAAACAACAACAACACTTTTACTTTAAATATTAGTTTTTCATTCTTTCAACTTTTATTTTGATGTAATACTAGACAAACAGAAAAGTTGCAAGAATATCATGAAAAATTCTTGTATACTTTTTTCCAGATTCTCCAAATGGTCACATTTTGATACATTTGTTTTATCCTTTTTCTTTATATGCTATTTTTTTTCTCCTGAGACCATTGAGGTAAGTGCAGATAAGATGTCTCGTTGCCTCTAAATAATGCACTGTGTATTTCCTAAAAACGAAGGCATTCCCTTACATAAATACCATATAACTTTCAAAACTGGGAAATTAACATTGATACTGTCGTATTATCCAATCTACAGACCTCGTTCAGATTTTACTAAATGAAACAATAATGCCATCTTTTAGCAAAATAAAATCCAAGATCATGCAGTTTATTGTGTTGTCATGTCCCTTTGGTGTCTTTAGTCTGGGACGTTTCTTTCTTTTCTTTCATATAGTGAGATTTTTGAAGAGCATAGACCAGGTTTTTTGTTGTTGTTGTTGTTGAATGCCTCTTGTTTTACATTTATTTGATGTCTCCTCATGATTAGATTCAGGGTTTGCATTATTGATAGGACTAAAATTGATACTAATTAAAAAAAAATTTAAATTCTGGGATACATGTGCAGAACGTGCAGGTTTGTTACATAGGTATACATGTGCCATGGTGGTTTGCTGCGCCTATCAACCCACCATCTAGGTTTTAAGCCCCGCATGCATTAGATATTTGTACTAATGCTCTCCCTCCCCTTGCCCCCCACCCCCCGACAGGCCCCCATGTGTGATGTTCCCCTCTCTGTGTTCATGTGTTCTCATTGTAATTTATATTAGTTTTAAATGGATATTAGTTTTTAATTAGTATTGATTTATTCAAGTTGAAAACTATATTTCATTGTATGATTTTATTTTACCATAAATGTCTTGTTATTCTATATATAAATCTAGCAAGTAGAGTATGAAATAAGAACAAATCATTTATGGGTGTTTGCTTTAAATGATGCTTGATAAACTCAGGCTGGACAGACTAAATTCCCATTAATCCATTCAGTTTGTAACTTAATTACATCTTCTTAACATTTAAGATTGTATTTGTAAATAAATATATCTAATCTTTCTTTTAATCACTTTAAATGCCTCATAAAGCAAACCTGAAGACCTTAGCAAACACTTTCCTAAGTACTTGAATAATTCTTGCAAATTAAAAATTAAACTTATAAATACGGTAGATTCCTCATCCTTCCAGAAATTCTAATATTATTTGAAAACACTCATATTTTCACTGCTTACTCAATCACATCTAAAATCACTTCAAATCTGGCACATTTTCAAAGATGTCAGATTCTCAAACATTCCATATACCTTATTTATTATTATTATTTTATATTTTTTTGAGACAGAGTGTTGCTCTGTCGACCATGCTGAAGTGTAGTGGAGCGATCTTGGCTCACTGCAGCCTCCACCTCCTGGGTTCAAGTGATTCTTGTGCCTCAGCCTCCAGAGTAGCTGGGATTACAGGCCTGACTAATTTTTGTATTTTTTTTTTTTAGTAGAGACAGGGTTTCAATATGTTGGCCAGGCTGGTCTTGAACTCCTGGCCTCAAGCAATCTGCTTGCCTCAGCCTCCCAAAGTGCTGGGATTACAGGCATGAGCCACTGGTACCCGGCCACATTCCATACACTTTAATCCCTAATTTACGAAGATTATTCTGAGCTTCACACAAAGTTATTAATACTATGGCTTCAGCATTCCTTTTTTTTTTTTTTTTTTTTTTTTTTTTTTTTTGAGACGGAGTCTCGCTCTGTCACCCAGGCTGGAGTGCAGTGGCCGGATCTCAGCTCACTGCAAGCTCCGCCTCCCGGGTTCCCGCCATTCTCCTGCCTCAGCCTCCCGAGTAGCTGGGACTACAGGTGCCTGCCACCTCGCCCGGCTAAGTTTTTGTATTTTTAGTAGAGACGGGGTTTCACTGTGTTAGCCAGGATGGTCTCGATCTCCTGACCTCGTGATCCGCCCGTCTCGGCCTCCCAAAGTGCTGGGATTACAGGCTTGAGCCACCGCGCCCGGCCGGCTTCAGCATTTCTATATTTAATTCCATACCTTCCCAAGGTTGCCAAGACAAATGTGCACCGTGGAAAGCAGGTCTATTATGGGAGTTGGATTGAGGTTACCACGCTAATAGGTGCAACATGTGCTAATATGTTCCTCTTACACAATTGTTTATCTGGCAGAGATTTGGGGTTGAGGAACCATATGTCCCCGTTCTTTTTGAACTACAGATAAATTCATTTCATCATTTCTATGACAACATGAGACTAAGCCTCATATAATTGCTATGACAACAGATAGCGGTCCACATCCTTCAGATGTGATGGATTTTCAACTTTGGTCTCCTGGGTTGATATCCTTTCCTCTGATTTGGGTGGACGCAGGGCATCCTCATCCAAATTGCAAAGGATTTCCCCTCCTGCTTGATTACATTCTGCATTTCTTTAGCTCTTGGCAGCATTATGTCGTCATTTTATTCTGTCTGATTGGATTTTACATTTTCTTTCAAAACCTTTGGCCACAACTCCAAAGCTTCATGCTAATGAAAATGCCCTTCTCTAATTTCTTCATGTTACTTTGAATTATAGGTTTTAGAGCTTGACTTAGATTCCCAGAAAGTTCCACTAGTGCTATGTAACATGATTATAAAAAATTCCTACACCAGCCATGACTCTTAACATCTGAGAGCTCTGTGTACATATTGTAACTAGAGATGACTGAGTGTGCTCTTTTAAATTTTGTTGTTGAATTGCTTTCAAACAGATTTGAGAACTAAATTACAAATGAACAAATACAATCAAAGTAGGAATAGATCACGTATAAGAACATCATGAAGTCATGGATAGTGGCCATTATTTATTACGATGTGCTATTTACTTTTGGTAATTTAATTTAATTTTGCTTACTTAGAGTGTCTGGAATAATAGTAATCACTCTCCATTTTCTTGGCAGATATTCTGTCCATTAATTTTTTTTTAATAGTTTAGTTCGGTGTCGTTACTAAAAGTACATGTTTTGGAATCAGCTGCACTTGGGTTGAAATTGCAGTTTTGCAGTTTTTTAGCTGTGTGACTCTGGGCAAGTTACCAAACCTCTCGGAGCCTCCTGTGGGTAACCTTGCAAGGTTGTCATGAGGATTAGGCTGATTTTGGAACACATAACATAGCACCTGGAGTATAGTTTTTTATAATGTTTATTATTCACACTTCCCGTTTTTGTTGTTTCTGTCCTCATCCATTGATTCTGGTCTGCCTCACCTCTCCCAATGACATTTTATTGAGCCCTGACCCCTCTTTTGGTTTCTCTAATAGCTGTACATTGCCTATATTCATTATATATTTCTTCTACCTTATAATCACGGTAGAGGCATAGCGGACAGTCCATTTATTATAAAGATTTCTTCTGTCTGTCTCCTGGGAGAGCCCCTCAGTTGTACCTTCTTGGCTTCTTTGTGCTGAGCTTGGTGGGAATCCATAAGCCATCATTCCTCTCCACCTTAGAGGCCATTCCTTGGATGCATCTGTTTCTCCTTGATCTTGGACATTTCCAGCGGAACATGCACACATTTTGCAGTGTGTACGGTGAGTTGGGACAGTGCTGTCCGCTGTCCCAATAATACAAGACTGTTTTGGTTTCTACTGTTTTTGGAAGCCAGATTCATGCTCCCTCTTACCTTGTTCTTTAGGGTTATAGACATCATTACCCTCTAGGAGGAGGACTTGGCAAGGAGGAGCTGACCACTGACCACTGGAAATCGCGACACCCACCATCCGCAGCATGCTGGGCTCCTCTCCACTTCCAGTTCCTTCCTTTCTTTCTTCCTTTCCCTTCCCTTCCTTTCCCTTCTCTTTCCTTTCTTTTTTTCAGGGTCTTGCTCTGTCACCCAGGCTGGAGTGCAGTGGTGTGATCATAGCTCACTGCAGCTTCAACCTCCCAGTCTCCCGGGCTCAAGTGATCCTTCTACCTCTGCCTCCCTAGAAGCTGAGATCACAAGCACACACCATAATGCTCAGCTGGTTTAGTTTTTTTTTTTTTTTTTTTTTGTAGAGATGGCAGAGATGTCTCGCTATGTTGCCCAGGCTGGTCTCAAACTCCTGGCCTGAAGCAATCCTTCTGCTTCAGCCTCCCAAAGTGCTGGGATTACAGGCATACCTGGCTCACTTCCAGTTTCACTTAGCTTAGGTTGTGCCACCTATCAGGAGTGGCCAAGGAGGTAGTAACCTCAGTGACCATGACCTTGAGTGGATTTTAAAGACAGAAAACCTAATGGGGCAGCAGTAGCCATGGTGTTCTTAGACACCAAGCAGGAGCAAACTGGAATAATTCTACAGATTTCTACTTGCCCAGGGCAAAGCCAGATTGGTCCTGACTGAAATTTTCTCAGTTTTTCAGAGTTATAAATAAATGCCAAGGCTATATGAACAGTTAACAAGGAAGACTAACCATGCAAGAATAGCTATGGCTAACTGAGTGCAGCAGTTGTTTGGATGGATATTTGTTATATACGGACTCTTATAATGACAATTACTATTAAGTACCAGATGCCAGATACTTTGAAAAAATTTATTTCTTTGGATTTTAACAACCCTTTGAGATAAATGTTATAATTATCTCCACTTTCACAAGTAAAAGGTTAAATTAATTGCCCAGAGTCACATGGCCAGTAAGTGAAAGAGTCAGGACTAAGACCTATATCTACTTAAGATCAAAGATCATGCTTTAATCACTTCCTGTAGACAAATGGCATAAGGAATTTTCTAACAACTAACTTAGTGGGATTTTTCCTTGCCAAATTAAGAAAATGTTATGCCAGTCAGGGAAGTCACCAGAAAGCACTGATTTAAAGAAGAACCTATTCACTCCAAAAATATTGTCTCTAGATGTCCATTAATTCTACCAATCCATGACTCATTGGGGGCAATAAGCAACTCCTCCGTCCAGAGACGAGTAAGAAGTTGTATCAGTCGTTTTGCTCTAGATATGAATTAATTTACCCAGATTGCTTTCCTAACAGCAGACTGCAATGTACTGCGTGAATAAAAGATTTGCTGTTCGGGAAGGAGAAAGTGGAGGTGGTTTTGGAACATGGAGACCATTTACAGTAGGGTAGGCTTTGGCGACCTTTGTCCAGCTGTAGGGTAGAAAGTAAAGAGGAAGGTGAGAGGGAACTTGGAAGGCTGAAATAGGACAGGGATACAGAAGGAGCAGTGGGGAAGATCCAAAGGCAAGTTCACCTCTCTCCTGCTTTTGCTGACTCTGAGGATTCTTGGTGGTGGGTGATGAGGGTGAAGGTTTGAAATAAGAAGTAATAAGGGCTGGGCATGGTGGCCCATGCCTGTTATCTCAGCACTTTGGGAGGCTGAGGTGGGAGGATTGCTTGAATCCAGAAGTTTGAGGCTGCAGTGAGCTGTGATGTTGCCACTGCACTCCAGGCCGGGCAAGAGAGTGAAACCCTGTGTTTAAACTACAACAAAAAAGTAGTAAGGAGAGCAGTCCTTGGATTTCAACAGTCACTAGGTTGTATTTGGGGCTTTCTTAAAAATGGAGATTTTGGAAATGTATTACTAGAGAATTTGGATCCAGCAAGTGTGGAGTGGACCAAGGAACTTGGATTGCACCAGTCTCACTGGGTGATCTTAATGCAGATGCCTTGAGGACCAAACTTTTGGAAAGTTTGAGTTAGAGTGTCTTCCACTGGGCTGGTAGGCAAGTCTACACCCAACCCCGAATGTGATCCTGTGGCTTCTGTGAGGTTGGGGACTCCCTGGTTGAACAGCTCAAGGTGTTTAAATTGAAGAAGGGCTTCCTGCCTTTGAGAAATGTGTTTAATCAATCCAGGCAAAGCTTTTCAAGGCCCAGAAAGTTCTGCCTCAGGGATAGGCTGCCTTTTTCTTCCTTGCCTCTTAGCTAATTTCTGGCTCCATCTCTCATCCTGGCCGGGTTTGAGGAGGAAGAGCTGGGTTTCCAGCTGCAGGGAGCCAAGAAAAGTAGGGTGACCGCTGAAAACAGGACCTTCAGTGCTGAGGCCGGGACAGTCCCGGACACACGGGGATGGTGAGTCCCCTCCCTGGGCAGAAGCCCATGTGGTGTAGACCGCTCACCAATTCTACTCCGCTACAGAAAGACTGTGCCATGATGTCTCAGGTCAGGGGAATCACTCACTGAGTATATTTGGTGCACCCATAGGAGCTGTTTCTTTTTTCTTTAGCAGAAAAGCTCTTTTCAGTTTAGTTTCTTTGACTTGTTTCCTGTGGTTGCAGGAGGCTGATTGTTGGTAGCCTCACCTGGCCTGAGAAGTAATTCCTCAGTGCTTCCTTTTTGTCAAATATTATCATGTCAAGAATCATTGCCAGATTTTTTTTTTTTTTTTTTTTTAATCTCCACTGAGGCTGTAACTAGGATGTGAGTTCACTGAGACTAGAGAAATTAGATCTTCAAACAGCCCTTTGGAGGATACGAATGGGGAAGTACCACACAAAAGAGTTAAGGGAGGACGGGCTGTCCTGTCGGCATTGGCCCTGTGGCCTCACCCCACCCGGTGGCTTTACTATTAGCCTAGAGAGATTGTAGTATATTCTTATTGAATTCAGCTTGGAAGAGGAAAATGTGTTTTCTTGAATGAGGAATGTCCCCAAGGTGGAGTTCAGGCTGTTTTCCTCTCAGCTTGAGCTCTGGGATGAAATAGGGCCTGTTACAGACAAAGCTCTGTTTGAACTAAAATGACTCACAAGAGGTGTCCAGAGGAAATGAAAGAGTGTACTGGAACCTGGACAAATGTTGCCCTTGATGGAGGGTGGAGTGGGTGAATAATCAAGCTGAATAATCCCATTTCTAGTTTTTTAAAAAGGTATAAAATATTAACTGTGTGTGATGTGTGTACACAGACCACAAACAGATTTTGAGAGGAATTCATAAGAGAAATTCTGAAAACTCTTTTAAGCACGGCAGCATTGTAGAGTAGCATACCTTCCAGGTGAAAAGAGAGCAATGTTCCTATGGATGAATGAATCCTGATGTTTGTCAGAACTCAGTAATCACCCAAGACATGATTTAATCCCAGAAGGTTTCCCCATCTAATTATATTGTGCATATGCTAATACTAAAAGTAATTTGCAATTGCTAAACACACACTAATTGATGGGACAGTGGTGAGAGTAGGAAGGAAAATGTTCTAGAAGCTTTCTAACTGGATGGACATCACTTTTGAATGGAAACCTGTCCAAATCTGGATAATTTGGGATCGACTGTGTAAAAGGTAGTCCTTGGAAGAAGACTTAAAGTTGCTTATAATGTGGGTTTACATGGATGGAATAGTGTCTTCTAAAATTTAGGAAACATATGCAGAAAATTCTGAAAACAAATGAGACTAAGACTTAATCCTGCCCTCTGTCTTTAGCATTACAAAGGGGTTTTAACACTGTTGCTAAATGACCTGGAAACAAAAATACTATAGAAAATAAGAATACATATAAAGCAGCTTTGAGTCTAGGAGAGTAGGACATGACTTAATTCAACTGAAGTCTTATTTTCTTGCAGGATGGAAAATTTGACACCTGCTTAGATTTTTTTTAGTTTTTTTTTTTTTTTTTTTTTTTTTTTGAGATGGAGCCTCGCTCTGTTGCCCAGGCTCTGGAGTGCAATGGCATGAGCTCGGCTCGTTGCAACCTCCGTCTCCCGGGTTCAAGTGATTCTCCTGCCTCAGCCTTCTGAGTAGCTAGGACTACAGGCACGTGCCGCCATGCTTGGCTAATTTTTATATTTTTAGTAGAGATGAGATTTCATCATGTGGGGAGGCTGACCTTGAACTCCTGACTTCCGGTGATCCACCTGCCTCAGCCTCCCAAAGTGCTGAGATTACAGGCATAAGCCACTGTGCCCAGACCTTTTTAGAATTTGCCTTTGGTAAATGTGTAGGTCTGTGGAAAACAAAACAGAGATTGACTTATACACAGGACAAAGATGACCATCAGCATCAAGTGGTCCCCAAGCTCCTTAAGGTTCTCAGATTTGAGGCAGCCACCTGGGAGAATCAGTGATGTCATCATGACAGCCACATCACCCAACCAAACGCTACGCTGCTATTATGTTGAGACATAGGAACCTATTCCCTTAGGATTAATATGATGGGATCTTTCCTGATAATAACAGCTAGTAGGTACTGAGCGTTCACAATGTGCCATATGCTGTTGTGAGTGCTTTGCCTATATTCATTCACATAAATCCTTCTAACTCTATGCAGATTCCCTATGTTTTCTCTTCTTATTTTAAGATGGGGAGGATCTGATACACAGAAAAGAGAATAACTTGACTCAAAGGCACACAGCCTGTAGAATTAAGATGGAATCTGGCTTTGGGACTTGCTTTTCATCAGCCCTTGTGTACTGCTCCCCAGTGATTGGGGATCATAGAGAAATTGTAACAGGTCACATTTCACCCACAGTGAGGAGCCCCCTCCACTGAGCCTGGCCTCCCAAGACACAGTACTTTTTCCCTTTTGTGATTTAACCAGTAATTTCATTAGGTTAAAAACATCATCTGCTTTTCTTACCTTGAAACCATGACTTCTACTGAGGTAAATGGTGTGAGGGCTGTAGCTTCAAAAATCAAACTGAAAGTGTCACAAAAAGAAAGCTGGTAAAAGAGTAAAATTGGACTCCCACCTCACACACATACAAAATTAACTCAAAATGGGCTAAAGACTTAAATGTGAAAGCTAAAAGTATAACACTTTTAGAAGAAAACAGAGTAAATCTTTATGATTTTGGATTAGGCCGTGGTTTTATATGTAATGCCAAAAAACACACGCAACAAAAGAAAATACAAATTAGACTTCATCAATATTTAAAAACACCTGTCCTTCAAGGACACTCTCAAGAAAGTGTAAAGACTACTCCTAGAATGTAAGAAAATATTTGCAGATCATTCTTCTGATAAAGAACTAGTACCCAGAATATATAAAGAATGGTTACAACTCAATTATTAAAAGACAAGTAACCCAATTAAAAATAGGCAACCGATTTGAATAGACATTTCTCCCAAGAAGATGCATGGTCAATAAACACATAAAAGAAGGCCTGGTATCATTACTCTTAAGGGAAATGCAAATCAAAACCACAATGAGACACTTCATACGTCCTAGAATGGATATTGTGAAAAAGGTGGACAATAGCAGATGTTGGTGAGAATGTGGAGAAACTGGAACCCTCATACATTGCAGGTGGGAATGTAAAATGGTGCAGCTACTTTAGAAAATAGCCTAGCATTTCTTCAAAATTCAAATGAAGAATTAACATATGATCCAGTAATTCTACTTCTTGGTATATATCCAAGAGAATTGAAAACATATGTCCATACAAAACTTTGTACATGAATGTTCATAGAAGCATTATGCATAACAGCTAAAAAGTGGATACAACCCAAATGTCCACTAATTGGTGAGTAGATAAACACAATGTGGTACATCGACATAATGGAACACCATTCACCCCTGAAAAGGAGTGAAGCACTCATCATACTGTTAATATAACATGATGAATCCTGAAAACATTAAGCTAGATAAATCAGGCACTAAAGGCCACATACGATATGATTCCATTTATATGAAATGTGCAGGACAGGCAAATCCACAGAAACAGAAAGTAGATTAGCAGTTACCAGAGGTTCTTGGGGAATAGGGATAATGGGGAGTGATTGCTAATGAGTACTGAGTTTCTCTTTGGGGTGATGAAAACGTTCTAGATTTATATAATGGTTATTATTGCATAACTTTGAGAATATACTAAAACTGACTGAATTATACATTTTAAAAAGATAAATTTTATGGTATTACGATTACATGTCAATGTAAATATATGCGTACATATACAAAAATAAAAAAAGCTGTATCTGCCCTTTTGCAGAAAGTAGGAAGCAAAGTTAGCATTGACTATTCAAAAAATACAACAGCAGGAAATTTTTACCAATTTCACTTTGGGCACCCAAGTGCACTGGGACCCAGCTCCTTGCCAAACGAACTTCATTTTCTTATTTTTTTCTTCTTATTCCTTTTCCCAAACTTTGTGGTTGGAGGAAATAACTAGTTCAGTGGGGAGAAAAAAGATGCTGCTTCTGTTTCAATCTTGAAGCAGTGTTCCATGTCATGACCTGTCACACACACCAGAGGTTCTACATGGATTCCAAAACAGTAACATATGGAAATGTTGTCTCTTTCCACATTGCTTTTATTGGTTTTCTGCTGTCCTGCGCTTTTCTCCAGCTGGGTGGTTTTTTGCTTTGGTTTTGTTACTTCTGTTTGTTTATTTATTTATTTGTACAGAGAAAATTATCACAGTGAGCAGAGTACAGGCCCACTGAGACTCAGCTGTGGAGGATACAACATGGTCATTATTTCGGTCTGGTTTTGGCATTAGGGCAATGAGGGTGTCATAAGAATGAGTTAGGAAGCATTCCCTCTGCTTGTATTCTCTGAAAGAGATTGTAGAGAACTGGTATAATTTCTTCCTTAAATGTCTGGTAGACTTCACTAGTGAACTAATCTAGGCTTTGTGCTTTCGGTTTTCAAAGATTGTTAATGATTGATCCAATTTCTTGAACGGATATGGGCCTCTTCAGATTGTCTATTTCCTCTTCTGTGAGTTTTGGCAGATTGTGTCTTGCAAAGAATTGGTCCATTTCAAATTGGTTAATAAATGTGTGAGCATAGGGTTGTTCATAGTATTCTTTTATTATCCTTTTAATATCTATGGCATCTGTAATGATGGCCCCTCTTTCATTTATGATGTTAGTAATCTGTGTCCTCTCTTTTTCTTAGCCTGGCTAGAGGCTTACTGATTTTATTAATCTTTTCAAAGGACTAGTTTTTGGTTTCATTGACTTCTTTTTTCTCTATGGAGTCCCCACTTTTCAATTTTATTGTTTTCTGCTCTAGTTTTTATTTCTTTTTTTCTGCTTACTTTGTATTTAATTGGCTCTTCTTTTTCCAGTTTCCTAAAGTGGAAAGTTAGATTATTAATTTTCAATCTTTTTTCTTTTACAATACGTGCATTCAATGTTATAAATTTCCTTCAGATCACTGATTTTGTGGCATCCCACAATTTTTGACAAGTTGTATTTTAATTTTCATTCAGTTCAAAATATTTTATAATTTATCTTGAGATTCAGTCTTTGAACCATGTGTTATTTAGAAGTGTGTTATTTAATTCTCCATATATTTCAGGATTTTCTTATCTTTTTGTTATTGACTTCTAGTTTAATTTCATTGTGATCTGAGAGAAGACATCGTATGATTTCTATTCTTTTAAATTTGTTAAGGTGTGTTTAATGTGGTCTGTCTTGGTGAATGTTTCATGTAGGTTTGAAAAGAGTATGTATTCTGCTGTTGTTGGGTAAAGTAGTCTATACAGGTCAATGATATGCTGTTGATTGATGCTAGTGTTGAATTCAACTATGTCCTTACTGATTTTCTGCCTGCTGGATCTGTCCGGTACTGATAGAGGGGTGTTGAAATTTCCAATTGTAAGAGTAAACTCATCTGTTTCTACTTGCAGTTTTATCAGTTTTTGCTTTGTGTAATGTGATGCTCTGTTGTTAGATGCATACATGTTAAAGATTGTTATATTATCTTAGAGAATTGACCCCTTTATTATTATGTAATGGCTTTCTTTGTCCCAGATGACTTTCCCTGTTTTGAAGTCTACCCTGTTTTGAAATTAACATAGCTACTCCTGCTTTCCTTTGGTTAGTGTTATCATGATATCTTTTTCTCCATTCATTTACTTTAAAATTATATATGACTTTGTATTTAAAATGGGTTTCTTATAGACAAAATACAATTAGGTCATATTTTTTTGATCCATTCTGAAAATTTCTGTCTTTCAGTTGGTGCATTTAGATCACTGATGTTCAAAGTGATTATTGATATAATTGGGTTAGTATCTGCCATATTTATTACTATTTTAAATTTTTTGCCCTTGTTCTTTCGTTTCTCTGTGTTACACTCTTTCTAATTTTTATGGTTTTAATTGAGCATTTTATATGATTCTATTTTCTCTCCTTTCTTAGCATCTCTGTTATACTGTTTTTTAAAGTTTTCTTTTTTAGTAGTTGCCCTGAGGTTTGCAATATACAGGTAATCCAAGTCCTCTTTCAAATAGCAATATGCTACTTCATGGGTAGTATAAGTACCTCATAATAAAGTAATTCTAATTCTTCTAATTCCTCCCTCTCATTCCTTTTTGTCATCCATTTCACTTATACAAAAGCATATATGAGTGTGTAACATAGATACCTATATACACATATATACATACATAAAATATCTGTATATAAGAATATGTAACTGAATACATTGTTTTTATTATTATTTTGAACAAACTTCTGTAAGGTCAATTAAGAATAAGAAGCCAGGCATGGTGGCACATACCTGTAGTCCTAGCTACTCAAGAGGCTAATGTGGTAGGATGACTTGAGCCCAGGAGTTTGATGCCAGAGCCTGGGCAATATGCAAGACCCCATTTCTTAAAAAAAATAAGAAAAGAAAAGAAAAAAGTTAAAGAAATTTAAATTTTACCTCTACTTACACCTTTTTTTAATGTACTTTCTTTCTTTATGTAGATCCAAGTTCCTGACCTTCATCATTTTCTCTCTTTGAAGAGCTTCTTTTAACATTTCTTCCAAGGCAGGTGTATTGGCAGCAAATTCTTTCAATTTTTGTTTGTCTGAGAAAGTTGCTATTTCTCCTTCACTTCTGAAGGATAACTTAGCAGAGTACAGAATTCTAGAGTGGCAGCTTCCAAACTGCTTACATGTGGAACCACACACTGAAAGTTGCACACCTGTCATTGTTTCTGAAACTTTGTTGTTTCTACTTAATATGCATGTGGCTTATATGATATTCAGCTCTTAGACCACTGACAGCTTAAAATCCTGTATGTCCTTCTTTCATGCTGTTCATTGAAGATGGAGATTCAAGTGAGAGAAGTGAGAGTTTGAGGACCATCTTTTCTGGTTTTTTTTTTTTTTTCAATGTTATGTTTTTACGCTTTGAGTATGTTTTCATTTGTGTCACACTTTTAAAAAAGTGTTTTAACAATTATGGGATAAGTTGAGAGTTAAGATTTGGAAGAGGTGTTGATTATGTTCTCTTGTTCTTCCTTTTTTTGCTTTTGTTCTCTCGTTCTTCCTTTTTTTCTTTTGTTCTCTCGCCCTCTCCATTCTGAATTTGCTTTTCTAGACACCCATTTCTTTTATATCTTTAGTAATTAAGGACCCTTACTGTGGATTTTTCAGCTCTGTATGTTTGCGGATTCTTAGTTGTCCTGTGTGTTATCTCTTTAGACTAAATTTAATCTGATACAGTAATCAAAGTTATGTGGCTCAGTGTATCATTCCTTCCATATCACATGTGTAAAGTATACATGAGAATTTGAAACGCTCTTGGTGTGTGTGTGTGAGATATTTTTTGTCTAGGGAGACTTTTCTTATTTACATTGAGATTAACTCACCCAATGCACAAAACTCCACTGTAACTAATGTAATCTATAAGATTATTATGTAATCCTATTTATATGTCTTTGTTGTTTCAAGAGGAAGAAAATGTCTATGGTCTTCAAACATACATGGTGTCTTACTAATGCAGGGAAGAGAGAACACAAATGACGGTTGGTGTTGCTCTTTTTTAAGAATTAAAAAAATTTACTATTTGTGTTTCCTTTGAATTTGGTTATAATTAAATCAGTGTGTGCTGGGTACCATAAGAGCAGATTCTAGTCCCAACCGAGTCATTAACTTCCTTTTTACAAAAATATAGATGCCAAAATATTTTAGTATGCATTCCTAACAAGTATTTAGTTGTATGTATAAATACCTATAACATAAATATTGCAAAATATTAACAATAATTTCTTAATTCCTTTTAACACAGTTCATATTCACATTTTATTGGATATCTCTTTCAATTGCAAATTGCAAAGTTTTTTGTTTTGTTTTGTTTTAGTAGTTGCTCAAGTTATGAGCCAAATGAAGTACATTTATTGAATTAGCAGCTTTGTCTCTTAAATATTTTTAAATTTATAATAGTCCCCTTCCACTCCTTTCCCCCTTTTAATTCCCTTTATTTGTTGGAGACATCAGGTTTTTGCCTTATAGCATGTCTCACATTCTGGGTTGGGCTGATTGCTTCCTTGTAGTATCATTTAACTTGTGCCTCTATCCCCATATTTCGTATAAACTCATAGATCAACAGGCCTGATAATATTAGGGCTCAAATTTTCTTTTCTTCTTTTTTTTTTCTAGGCAAGATCACTTTATAGTTGGTGCTATGTACTTTCTAGTGCATCTCATTGGGAGAGACATAGTATCTGTTTGTCCCAACTTCAGTGAGTTAACATTGGTCAGAAGACTTAGCTGTATACCTGGTCCATCATTTATAAGGTTCCTCATCAACCAACATTACCCTAAGTAATGGTTTTTGCAATAGACTTCTAGAGAGAATTCCATCATTCTTTCTGCATTTATTAGTTGGAATTCTTTAATATGGATCAATTTTTTATCCTTACTTATTTGGTATTCTGAAATATAGTTTGAAAAGAAAAAGCAAGATCCATTCGTCATTCTTTTCTGTTACTGATCCATTTTCTGAATAATGAATTGGGGTCCTGGCATCCTGCCTTGGTGGGAACCAGGGAGTTGTTCTTTACCTTTTGGGGAAGAGGGAAAGGAGTGGGAGGAACATCTTATCAACTCATTAAAAACCCGTGGATGCGTTTGAGTATATTTGAATCAGTTGCAGTAATTCCTTTTGATATTCATATTGCCCCATCTTTGGCCAGTGGAGACTTCTTCTATTTGACTTGTGTGTCTCTTTGACACTCTTAATCTGAGCCATTAACTTCTGGGCAGCAGTTTCCTCCTCTTTAAACAATTGGGTTAGTTGGTCTTCATGATTTCTTTTAGTTGTAGCTTCCCTTCCGGAAAAAAGATGGTATATGCTAATATTCCATGACTAAATTTCTTATGCTGAAAATCTATTTTTATTTTTTCCCTCTTTAGAGTCCACACACTGGGTGAATTAATGCATTTGAAAATATAGAATGCTTTTGTTTCTCTCTCTTTCTGATCTTTTAGCTCCTAGTTATGTGACACTGGCTTGACAGGAGTCCACACTCTAAGCTCAGTATCTAGGTAAAAAACCAAACAAAGCAAACAATATAAACATTTCTATACTTAAGGCTGTAATGAGGCTTACAAAAGAAGTCCCTGATTTTGAAGATGGGTTGATTTTGAAACATAACCAGCAATGTAGTTGTTATTATTCCAAATGTGGTATTTTTTTTCCCTTCTATGGCGGGTACCAGGCATAAAGAATGGACAGCTGTACTTCATCCCATAGGCCTGGTAAGGCAGAACGGAGAGCCGAGAAGGGCCTGAGGCCTCCCAGGGAGCTGGCTGGGGAGACCAGAAGGCTGCAAAGCTGGCCAACGCTTGCCAGGTGGCTGCGGAGAGTCAGCTTCAGTCTCTACAAGCCGTCCATCCAGGCAGCTCCTGAACCAGATCCAGGCAACTGGGCCAAGTCCCCAAGGCTGTCTCTGGGACCAGAAGGTATAACCAAAGGGAAGCATGGATTTAAATTCCAGGGCATAAAAGAAAAGTTCAATGTATCTAAGAAGGTGCTCAAAATGACTTTTTTGTAAATGTCTAAAGGACACTGTCTTATACCAAACCATATACAATAAAATTTTAAATGAGCCTGAGTTCTGTTTCCATCCGTGCCCTGTGGAGCACATGTGACATCAAAGGCAGCTCTGTAGGGTGCAGGGAGGAAGGAGTGTGCTTTTATTTCTCATTTTGGCACAAATCCATCAAACTATTTTTGATGGCTGGGAAACAAAACTTACATTCCCTCTAAATTCATTGCATTTGCCAGATCCACCTTTGTTTTTCTACAGTGATGGTTTCTACTTCTTCAATCTTTGCATTCCTCTTACTTTGAGGCTTTATTTAGCAGGAAAAAGGCAAGAATGATGCTAGATTTCAAGGGAAGCCTTAAATAGCCCAGTTCATTAAGCAGTCCCCTCTGCAACTTACCATTTCTTCTCCCCAACCCCCAATTTAAAACAGTTGTTTGTAAGACTTTTAAACATGAACCATCCCTCTCATAGGAGTCTTATGATGTGAAAAGGAGCTGCTGGTTTCATTTCAATGTGGTGGGAACCCTTGGTGATGAGCAAATATAGCTTCAACCTAATGCATGTGCACAGTGGCTGTGTGTGTGTGTGTGTGTGTGTATGCATGGTGTGTGTGTATGCATGGTACATGTGTGTGTATGTGTGTGCCTGTGAGCCTCTAGAGATTCTGGAATTCCATTCATCATAAGAATTAGAGATGTCAGCATTGCTTTCAGCAATTCTGTCTCTTCTTTGCCACCACAGGACTGTTCCTTACGGCTTTTGAGATGTTTCCTTCATGATCTGTCTTTGTGCTGCCTTGCCCCACCACCCCTCAACACTGCACTTCAGTGGAGACTGATGCAGACGGTGCTGTTTCTATTTCTTTTTCTTTTTTAGAGATGTGGTCTTGCTCTGCTTCACAGGCTGGAGTACAGTCCTGTGATCATAGCTTGCTGCAGCCTCAAACTCCTGGGCTCAAACATCCTCCTGCCTCAGTCTGCTGAGTAGCCGGGACTACAGGTGCATGGCACCATGCCTGGCCAATTTTTAAAACGTATATTTTTGGTAGCAATAGGGTCTTGTTATGTTGTCCAGATTGGTCTCAAACTGCTAGCCTTCAAGCATTCCTCCCACCTCAGCCTCCCAAAGTGCTAAGATTCCAGATATGAGCCACTCTACTCGGCCTTGTTTTTATTTCTTTTGGACTATTTATTTCTGATCATTTTTACTGCTCTTTTCCAAACTCTACATTCCCCATCCTCTTTGAAACTTTGAATCCTGATGTGGTTGGGTGGTGGGTTCTGCCTAACTTGTTAAAGAGTGACCCTAATGCGCCTGAAGTGGTTGGTTTCATTACATTAGGGTCTTTTGACAGCTCAGGGAGAAACTGCCACTCTGTAAACATTTATCACCTCTACTAGGGAAAAAAGGCCCAGGCCTGATTATAATGGGTCAGCAAGTGGAGGAGAAGATATTATTAGCTTCAGTGTCTTTGGTATTGGACTTCTTTTCATTCCTGCATTAATAACTCATAACTTATTGATTTTTTCCCTAATCTTTGTCAGTGATGTTGCCTTAAATTATAAAGGACAGTAATGCAATATTAGTAACAGTTCTATCAATATACTAAAAGCTTTACCTCCTCCTACTCCTTCATTTTTAATCAAAATAGGACCTTCCCTGAAGGATTGGGTTATGAGTACAATGAATTTATGTTGGTCTAGTATGCAATATTATGATTTAAAAGCATTTCTCAATGGCCAAGTAGATAAGGAATTATATGAAATTCTACAAATGCCAAGAAGCATTTCAGTGATTTACAAATATTGTCTGCCTTCTGTATGCATAAAATGTCATAGATTGGTGCCAGTGAACACACACATATATCTCAGGTGAGGATTGGCTTCAAATAACTTACTGGTACATTCTAGGAGAGAAAAATTAAAAAAGAACTTACATGAAATATTTCCTAAATAACACAAGAAAACTTAAACCTAAATGTTAGATTGGTTGGAGATATACATATACATATACAACCAATTGGAGATTATGTATACTTATATTATATATAATTATATATGTTGAAGATTTTATGAATATATTGGTTGGAGATTATATATACACATGTATTCTGATGATATATATGATCATCAGAATTCAGAGAAGGAGAACTATAGATTGAATGAAGTCAAAGATACCAATATGAAGGAGAAGGAAGAATTTGGATAATTTAGATAGAGGGCAGCAGGGTGGGGAGAAGAAGAGTTCCAGGCATGGGAAATAACATCGGTAAATTAAAAAATAAGGACTAAGTGGTGGAAATTTATGGAAGGCCAGGATGACTTGAGCTCAGGGCTCTTGTGACATAAAAGACTTAGTGAGCTTTTTACTAATATCTTCAGTGTATGAATAAAGTTGATGATAAAGAACTTTAAGAATATGCAGTTCTCTGTACAGATATGAAGTAGCAATTATCTTCAAATTATATTGTTGCTAGTTTAAGTATTTTAGTCTGTTTGCCAAAATTGAAAGAAAATTATGAAATCACAACTACTTATATTTGCAAATACACTGGAGTGTCTGAAAATGACAAAAAGCACAGATTTACCTTTGACTTTGTACAGAGAGAACAGTGAGAATCTTGGCACTTGCTGGATTTTTAAGAGTTGCATGGATTTAATATAAAGACATCCTTTGGTGTCGACCTCAAAGGGATAGTATATGTGACTCTCCAGGCCACTTGTAGAAGGCAGTCTTCATTGTTCAGGGAAAGTGATAAGCATTGATAAAATCCCACTGATATATTTCAAAACAATTTCTGGCTTGTTATTAGAACCAGCCAAAATGATTTTATTGAGTATCTTCTATGACCCCAGCAGCCTATGATAAAATATGTGAGACCTCTGATTCTTGATCTTACAGAACTTATTAGGAAAATGAGAGTATTCACTGGAAGAAAATTAGGAAATAAAGACATATACAAGGAGGGAATACTTGAAGGGGGTATAAGTGGATGTCTTTGCTGATGTTCTTTCTCTCATTTCCCTTTTCCTTAGGAAATTGATCTGTCATATTTTCAACTGCTATCTCTACTGGTGACTCAAATAGATATCTCTTCTGGATTTCCTACCCATACACTGAGCATTTTTGCATCATCCTAAACTTCAGATCTCCAAACCCAAACTGTCTCTCCCAACCAGATTAAGTCTCATTTCCTTTCTGCCTTTTATAGTACCCTTTTAATCACCCAGGCTCAAAATCATTGACTATTTCTGCATATCTGTATGTCTTTATATTTATCACTCACCATGGCCACTTATTCTGGATTGTTAGTAGATCAAGAGAATAGAGAGATTTTTAATCAAATGAGCCCAAATATGCAAAGCAAGTGTGGACGAGAGAAGGAAATGAAGTGACATTCTCAGGTCTCTTCCATGGAAGATACAGATGGTAGAGTTTTGACTTAGTGGCACTGAGATAGATCTGTTTCAGGGCAAGATAGAACAATGGGAGAGATCCCGGCTGGGTGTGGTGACTTAGGCCTGTAATTCCAGCACTTTGGGAGGCTGAGGTGGGCGTATCACCTGAGGTCAGGGGTTTGAGACCAGCCCAGCCAACATGGTGAAACCCTGTCTCTATTAAAAATACAAAAATTAGCTAGGCATGGCAGCGGGCGCCTGTAATCCCAGCTGCTTGGCAGGCTGAGGCAGGAGAATTGCTTGAACTCGGAAGGTGGAGGTTAGAGTGAGCTGAGGTCACACCACTGCACTCCAGCCTGGGTGATAGAGAGAGACTCTGTCTCAAAAACAACAACAACAGGAGAAATCCCCACATTCCTTGGCCTGAAAATGTATTTGTATATACATTACCTGTTAACTTCCTTAATATTGGTATATCAAATTTTGATAGAGTTTTGCTTTCAAAGTTTTAGAAAAGCTTAGCATTGAAAGGAATTTGCATCTTTAAATTTGCATTTTCTATCACTGTGTTTTGGTATCCTGGTGGGTTTACATGCAAAACATATCTATCTCCAGACTGTCTAATGTGCTATTGTCAATTAGTGGAATGAACTGTTATGTGTTGTGGGCTATCTTTCCCCGGTGGCATTTAAATAGAGATGGCATCGCTGTTTCAGATACTGAAGATGTGAGCCTAGCGTTGGGTAGGAGATTGGACTAGCTTTCTATAACTCATTCTAAGATTAGGATTTTCTAACTTTATAGTGATTCATAAGACAATTATTTCATAATGGATTTCTACTATTATATAGTGTGCACGTGATAAGCATACATTGATTTGGACTTTTTCTATGACAACTTGGAAGGCAGAAAGTTAAGCACTTAAAAATGACGTCCAAGGGTGGCAGAGTATTTATGGATTATACTATGATTGTTGAATTAAACTAAAATAAATATTACCTTGAGTTTATTTGTCAACATTTTTGGTAGGATGGAACTCAAGAGGTAGGGGCTGCACCTTTGAAGCATTGGGATTGGCATGACCATGGCATTAAAGTGATTAATTCCCTGACAATTAGCCTAAGTTTATAAAGTTATACAGTGTTAAGGGCTCAGGGTATCTCTCCATAAGCAAGATAGAAAGGGATGGAAATAAATACCATTTCCTTCTTTGAACTGAAGCCATGTGAGATAAGGAATGAAAGAGTATAATTTTAAGGCATTTGGTAGATACTGTTAAAAAAAATTTCATGGCCAAACATACTTTAGAATTGAACTCCTGGGGTTTTCAGTCAGGTCCAATGTTCTCAGTGTGATGTTTTCAGATGCCTCCTCTACTCCAGGGAGGAAGTCAGAAGTTATTGTATGAAGCCTGAAAATGCAGTTCCTTTAGATCCTGTGCCAGTATCTCATCATCATCTTGGGACAAAGAATATGGTAAACATCCACAACTTACACAATAGAATGGAAGAATTCCTTTGAACCAGATTAACCATAGGGAAAATATCTGCATATCTTCATAGCAGCCAACACAGAGCTGTGTGTATTTAGCACTGACTTCAGACCTCACTTGGGTGTGTGTTCTTCCTCTGCAGGGCTTAGTTCTCCACAGGGAACTTCTTCACTCTAACCCTCTTGTATAGGTGGTCTTGTTCTTTTTGTTGTTGTTGGTGTTGTCATGAAATACTTTTGAAGAGTGCCAATCCTCAATAAATATAAAAGGATGATGGGAGAGAGAACCACTATTTTATGACTGCCCTAGTAATTAATAAGTGACCTAGGTAAGAATGGCCAGCAGGTGCTAAAATCAGTGAGTGAAAGATTGTTGAGGAATAGAATATTCTCCAAGTGTCAACTCTTGGACTACTTAGTTACAAAGATGAAACACACCTTTATGATGGAGAATACTTTAAACCAGTGATCAAATTTAAACAATTTTTTTTTTTTTAAGACAGAGTCTCACTCTGTTGCCCAGGCTGGAGTGCAGTTGTGCTATCACAGCTCACTGTAGCCTTGACCTCCTAGGCTTAGGTGATCCTCCTATCTCAGCCTCCTGAGTAGCTGGGGATACAGGCACATGCCATCATGCAGGGCTAATTTTTAAATTTTTGGTAGAGACAGGGTCTCCCTATATTGCCCAGGCTGGTTTCGAATTCCTGGTCTCAAGGGATCCTCCTGCCTCAGCCTCCCAAAGTGCTGGGATTTAGGCCCCTGTGCCTGGCTAAATTTAAACAATTTAACATCATTAGTAGAGTAACAAATTGACATAATTTACCCGTTGACTTATTCTCTGCCTGTCACTTAGCATTCCTCCCCACTATGTTCCACCTGAATCGAATCATGAGAAAACAATTAGATAAATCCCCAAATGAGGTGTTATCCTCTTAAGAAATACCAGTCATTATAGACCAGAAAGGCTGGGGAGCTGTTTAAAGGAGTTTGAAGAGATATGACATCTAAATGTAGGATGTGATCCTGGATATCATCCTGGATCAGGGAAATAGCTATCAGGGACATTTCTTGGGCCATTTGGGGAAATTTGAAAATGGACTATATAAGATAATGATATTGTATCAATGGTCAATTTCCTGAGTGTGATAATCATGCATATGTAAGAGAATGTTTTTGTTTTTGGGAGATTCATGTTGAAGCATTTATGACTTAATTGTCATGATGCTTGCTACTAACTTTCAAATGGTTCTCATTTATACATATAAATTATCTAAAACATGTATGGTAATATTTATTTAAAATAAAAATAAATGTTACATATGTTATATTCAGTATATTACTCAATATAACTATATATGTTATATTAAGTATATTACAAATATTTGCTTTGTACCTGCACGTATACACGTTCGTGTATGCACATAAAGCAAATATGCCAAAATGTTGGTGATTGGTGAATCTAGATGAAGGGTATCTTCATCACACTAGTTTTGAAGCTGTTCTGCTGGTTTGAAATTTTTCAAAATAAAAAGTTAGGAAAAAAGAACTTTGTGTTAGAGATGAGGTAGATACAACAATCTTACAAGATTGTTGTAAGAATGATTGAGATGATGTGTATGAAAGTGCTTTGTAAGCTGTGAAAGTAATGTCTCTAAGCCTCTTTGTGTTTAGGATGTAACTTGTGCTGAACTATAACACCCAATGTTGTATTTTGGGTTGTAACTTGTGCTGAAGTACAACATCCAGTGTTTGTATTTTCTATGAATGACTATGGATTCATAGGGAAAGAGAAATTTAATCAGTGGCTTTATTAAGACTCATTTCACACATATGTAATTTAGAAAAAGAAAACTGACTCTGTTTCACTGAGATTAATATAGTTCTGCCCATGGCATATCTAGAACAGTGTCTAAATACATCTAACAAATAATAGGTTGTTTTTTTCAGTAAAGAAACAAAATTTCACTTACTTTTAATGCTCATTTAGCCAGTTGCATTTATGGAAAATCTTTCCCCAGAGGTTGGAAAACGAGCAAACAACAGCTTTAATATAAGTCAATAGAACATTAAGTAGAGAAAAGCTCAGAGTTGCATGCTGTGCTATTATCTTGTGATAATTTCAATTTAGGTTTCTTTTTAAGTATGCGTTCAGGATTTTACTGTTAGACTAAATGTAAAATGGAGTCTATGTCTGTGGAGTACTGACATGAACCTGGAGAGTGAACATTTTGCCCCTTCTCAGGGAAGCAGGCCAAAATATCTGTAAAATGGTGACATTTTGATCCTGACTGGAAGACAACCATGTTGAAAGAATGATAAGGAAGGGATTATGGAACAACAAACATAACTTGTCAGCTGGAAGAGACGTTCCTGTCAGGCAATGAACTTGACGAATTTCTTCAGCTAGTATAGACAGTTCAGGTGTAGGCTGTAGTTTTCATTGGTGGTGGCTGTGGGGTGCTACATCAGCCAGACTGACACTAGGTTGCCATCTTTCTCAGTGGGCACATGAGGAAATCATGATGATAGCTATATTAGCGACCATTAAGTAATTATTCTGCACTAGGAGTGATGTTCAATGCTTTCTGTGTATTTTCTGTTAAACCTCACAATATCCCCGAGGTTGGTAAGAAATATTTCTAATATTCTTTTTTTTTTATAGATTAGGTGGACTCAGGTTAGATAACTTATGTAAGGTCATACAGATAATAGTGGCCAAGTTGCTACTTGAACCCAGGTTGTGTGACTCTAGAACCTGTTTTATAACCACCACGCTATACTCAACTGATTCTCTAAAGTTGGTATTTGAGAGAACAGATGAAAAAGATGTGAAGGCTTTTTAGCTATAGAGAGATGCGTTCTGCAATGATTGAGGAAAAGGGATTGGAATTACTCTCTCAACATAACATACTAAGAATAACTAAGCAATATATAGGACCCAACAGTTGTCAGACATTAGACAAGCAGCACAGACAGTGACCTTTCGGAGAAGGCAAACAAACGAGATTGTTGCAGCTTGCTGCCTGGAGAGAGTTCTAGGCTGAGGCACAGGAATACATATTATATTTCTAGACATGTAGCAGAGCCCAGGAATTACCCTAAGTTGAGGAACACAGTTCAGAGGTTGGAGAGGCTAAGGCTGCTAGAATTCACAAGGCCAGATCTTGGTTAGAAGAGACCTAACCAAGGTTAGGAGAGACAGAGAGGCAACTCTAGAGATCTGTTGAGTTTTCAGTGAGGAAACTCCCCAAGGCCAGAGAAAGACACAGGAGAGAATCAAGAATTGGGTGGAGTCATCCAGGAGCTCAATAGTAGTTTTTTTTTTTTTTTTTTTCCCTTATCACCCAGAGTGGAAAGACCCTGGTTCTCAGGGAACCATTGTCTCCTGGTGGGTCTCATGGTGGGGCCAAATTTGCCCTTGACAAAAGGTTCTTCTAGTCTTACTTGGCAGAGCTTAAGAGCAAGCCATGGAAGGAACAGGTTGTGTCCAAGTAACTTTATTGCACCCAACTCAAGCTCAGAAATATTTAAAAGAATAAAAAGCTCCAGTACCAACAAAGTAACATGTATATTTCTGAAATCCAATAAAAAAGTACCAGTCATTCAGGTTGGGTGCTGTGGCTCACACTTGTAATCCTAGCATTTTGGGAGGCTGAGGCAGGAAGATTGCTTGAGCCTAGCAATTCATGACCAGTCTGGGCAACATAGTGAGACCCGCATCTCTGGAAAACAATCTAAAAAGTAGCTGGGATTGGTGCGGCACACCTGTAGTCCCAGCCACTCAAGAGGTTAAGGTGGGAGGATTGCTTAAATCCAGGAGTTTGAGGTTGCAGTGAGCTATGATTGTGCCACTGCACTCCAGCCTGAGTGACAGCAAGACTTTGTCTCTAAAAAAGTAAAAATAAAAAGAAATTACCAGGCATTCAAAGAAGCAGGAAAATGTGACCCGTAATGAGGAGAAAAACAGTATATAGAAAAAGGCCTAGAAATGACACAGATGATAGAATTACTAGACAAGGACTGCTATGGACTGAATTGTGACCCTCCTCATCTTTACCAAATCCGTATATTGAAGTCCTAACCCCTAATGTGATGATACTTGGAGACGGAGACTTTGGTAATTTGGTAATTAGTGTTAGGCGATGTCGTGAGAGTAGGGCCTTTATGATAAGATTAATAACTTTATAAGAAGAGGAAGAGAGAGATACAGATTAACTTTTTGCATGTGCCATGTGAGAACACAGTGAGAAGGAAGCGATGTGCAAATCAAAAAGAGGGCTCTCACCAGGAACTGAATTGGTTGGCAGCTTGAGTTTGGACTTCCAACCTACAGAATGGTAAGAAATAAATATCTGTTGTTTAAGCCACCCAGTCTATGGTATTTTGTTATAGCAGCCTGAGCTAATACAAGGCCATTAAAACAACTATTGTAAATATACTGCATATGTTCAAGTATGTAGAGGAAAACATGGGTATGATAAAGAGAGTCATTGAAGATATAAAATAGACATGCATTAAATTTCTAGAGTTAAAAAAATACAAGACAGAAGATACAAGAGAGGGATAAACAGCAACAATTAGTAAACTTGAAGACATAGCAATGATCTAAAATGAAACAAGAAAAAAAAGGACTAAAAAGAATTAACGGAGCATCAGTGAGTAGTGGGACCATAGAAAATAGCCCATCATATTTATAATTATAGTGACAAAAGGAGTGGAAGAAAAGAAACATATCTTAAAAAATAATGGCTAAAAAATTAAGAGTGGAGGGGGAAGGAACAGAAAAAAAATCTAAAGAAATAGTGGCTGAAAAATATCCAAATTTGCTGAAAATCATCATCCCACAGACCCAAAATTTCAATAAGCTCCAATTAGAAGAAAGTGAAAAAAAAAAACCACACCAAGGCACATCATAATCAAAAGCAGTCAGAGACAAAGGACATTATGCACAGAAGAACAAAGGTGATATTGAGCTAACTCCTTGTTGGAAACAATGCAAGTCAGAAGACAATGGAGCAGCACCTTTAAGGCACTGAAAGAAAAAAAACCTCTCAAACTAGACTTCCATACCAAGTGAAAAAAAATTTTAAAATAGATGAAATAAAGACCTTCCCAGACATACAAAAGCTGAAAGAATTTATCATTAGCTGACCATCAGTACAGGAAATGTTAACAGAAGGCCTTTAGACAGGAAGAAAATGATACCAGATGGAAACTGAATCTGCACAAAGAAATAAAAAGCACTAGAAAAGGTAAATATGAATGTAAATACAAAATACTTTTTGTTTATAAAAATATCTTTAAAAAACAATTAACTGTTTAAAGTGAATATTTTAACAAGGTATTATGGTAGTAAAATCTGTGACAGTAGTAGCACAAAGACCAGGAAGGGGCAAAAGGGAAAAAGTGTCATGAAGTTATTACACTATATGTAAAGTGTTATAACAGAACTTGAAGGTAGACTGTATCAATGTAAAGATGTTTATTACAAACCCTAATGAAATGACTAAAGAAACAACACAAAGAGATATAGCTAGTAAGCCAATAAAGAAGGTAAAAAGGAATCATAAAAAACACTTAATTCAAAAGAAGATAAAAATGAGCAAAAAGGAACAAAGAACAGATTGGAAAAATAGAAAACAAATAGCATGATGATATATTTAAACTCAATCATGTTAATAGTCACATTAAATGTAAATGGCCTAAATTCTGTCAATTAAAAGACAGGCTCTGTCAGATTGGATTAAAAAAAAAGCAGGACCCAACTTTCCACTGGCTAAAAGAAACCTAATTAAATATAAAGACACAGATAGGGTAAAAGCAAAAGGATGGGAAAAGATATAGCATGCCAGCATTAATCAAAGAAAGCTGGAGTAGCTGTATGCATATGGGACAATGTATATTTCTGAGCAAGAATTATTACTAGGAATAAAGAGGGTAATTTCAAAATGATAAAGGAATCATTTTCTCAAGAGAACATAGCAATCCTAAATGTGGTTGAAGTTTCTAATCCTAAACTGAAAGAAGAAATAGCCAGACCACCATTTAGGTGGAGATTTCAACACCTTACTCTCGATAATTGGTAGAAAAAACAGACAGAAAATAAGTAAGAATATAGAGTAATTGAACAACACTATAATCAACATGATCAAATTGACATTTATAGAACATCCTATCTCACAACAGCAGAATACAAGTTCTTTTCAAGTGCACACAGAACATTTACCAAGATAGACCATATTTTGGGCTATAAAACAAATCTTAATCAATTTAAAAAGATTTAAGTCATTCAGGGTATGTTTTCTGACCACAGTGAGATTAAAGTAGAAATTAATCACAGAAAGATATCTGGAAAATCCCCAAATATTTAGAAACCACACAACACACTTGAATAACCATCAATACAAGAAGAAATCACAAGTGAAATTAGAAAATATTTTGAAGTACATGAAAATTAAAACAACGTATTAAAACCCACAACCACAATTTGTGAGTTACCAATAAACAATGCTTAAAGGGAAATTAATAGCATTAAGTGTATTACATTAGAAAACTAGAAGTTTCTAAAACCAATGACTTAAGTTTCAACCATAAGAAACCAGAAAAAGAATAGCAAATTAAAGCCAAAGTAAGCAGAAGAAAGGAAATAATAAACTATAGGAGCGAATCAATGGCATAAAAAACAGAAAAATAATAGAGAAAATCAGTGAAAGCAAAGGCTAGTTTTTTTTTTTTTTTTTACTTTATTAAAATACTGAGCTTATTTTAAATGTGTATTTTTGTCTTCCCACCATTTCCATGTCTGACCATTGGTGCTACTATGTATGTAGTACATACATACTTTAAGTATGTATGGAATGTTAACATTCCGTACAAACTTAAAACCAAGCAAAGGGTGGAGTTCCATTTTTACAAGCTAAATGACATTTTGGACAACACATTCTTGGCAATGGGACCTGGACAACATTTATCAAACATGGTAGGGAAAGTTCTCACTCTGCATTATAAAAAGGACAGCCAGATATCATCTGTTACAGAGACGAAATAAGATGGAAAATTTTTAACAAACTGTTAACACTGTTTTCTTAAAGAGACTTAATCCACTGCCAGAGATCTGAATAGCCTCCTGGTCAGTCATCCAGAAGCAACTCTTCACATAATTGATGAACTTGGCTTCCACTTTGGGAAGAGAACCACCTATATTTGCTTGCAATTTTGCTTTAATGTCCTTTTGTTGTTTTAGGAGTTTTTTCCTGATTTTTTTTTTCTTTGTTTTTCTTTCTTTTTTTTTTTTTTTAGAATTCTTGTCCTTTTGATCTCAGTGTTGATGGTTTTGAGTCTTTTCCATGGTGGAAATGATTTTTGTGCATTTTTGGCTGGAGCATCTCATATAGATTTCTTCACTGGCACTGTTTCTTCAGTTTCCTCATTATCAAATTCTCCTCCTCCTCCCTCCTCCTCCTCTTCCCTCCTCCTCCTCCTCTTCCTCCACCTCTTCCTTCTTTTTATTCTCCTTCTCTTTCTTCTTCCTTCTCTTCCTGCTCCTCCTCCTCCTCCTTCTTCAGCAGTGGCAGCAAGTTTTACTTTTTTCTGTGGAAACTTTTACCACCTCCAGGGGCAGATCACTTTCCAGATACACTTAAGAGTTTCACATCCTCCTCCTCTTCATTTTCCGACTCCGCATCTTCCTCCGCAGATACTGAGTGCTGTCCACGAATATGTACAGGCCCTGAACCACACTTCAACTCTAAGACCGGGTGGTGTAATTTCAAAGCCCCTAAGGGAAACCATTGACTGTACAGACATTTTCCTTTTTTTTTTTCTTTTTTTATTATACTTTAAGTTCTAGGGTACATGTGCACAATGTGCAGATTTGTTACATACGTATACATGTGCCATGTTTGTTGGTTTGCTACACCCATCAACTCGTCATTTATATTAGGTATTTATCCTAATGCTATCCCTCCCCCAGTTCCCCACTCCCCGACAGGCCCCGGTGTGTGATGTTCCCCGCCCTGTGTCCAAATGTTCCCATTGTTCAATTCCCACCTATGAATGAGAACATTAGGTATTTATCCTAATGCTATCCCTCCTCCAGTCCCCCAACCCCCAACAGGCCCCAGTGTGTGATGTTCCCCTCCCTGTGTCCATGTGTTCTCATTGCTTAACTCCCACCTATAAGTGAGAACATACGGTGTTTGGTTTTCTGTCCTTGTGATAGTTTGCTTACAATGATTGTTTCCAGCTTCATCCATGTCCCCACAAAGGACACGAACTCAACGTTTTTTATGGCTGTATATTATTCCATGGTGTATATGTGCCACATTTTCTTAATCCAGTCTATCATTGATGGACATTTGGGTTGGTTCCAAGTCTTTGCTATTGTGAATAGTGCTGCAATAAACATACGTGTGCATATGTCTTTATAGTAGCATGATTTATAATCCTTTGGGTATATACCCAGTAATGGGATCACTGGGTCAAATGGTATTTCTAATTCTAAATCCTGGAGGAATCGCCACACTGTTTTCTACGATGGTTGAACTAATTTACACTCCCACCAAGAATGTAAAAGCATTCTTGTTTCTCCACATCCTCTCCAGCATGCGTTGTTTCCTGACTTTTTAATGATCGCCATTCTAACTGGCGTGTGATGGTATTTCATTGTGGTTTTTATTTGCATTTCTCTGGTGACCAGTGATGATGAGCATTTTTTCATGTGTCTCTGTTGGCTGCATAAATGTCTCCTTTTGAGATCACCAATTATCTTTAAGAACAGTCCGGCTAGGGGCTCATGCAAAGGATGAATTGCACATTGTTGAAGCAGAGGCAATGAATTATGAAGGCAGTCCAATTAAAGTAATACTGGCAACTTTGAAAATGTCTGTACAAAATCAACGTGCAAAAATCACAAGCATTCCTATACAGCAATAACAGACAAACAGAGAGCCAAATTCACAACTGGTACAAAGAGAATAAAATACCTACTATCACCAGAGGGAACAGGCAACCTACAGAATGGGAGAAAAATCTTTGCAGTCTGCCTATCTGACAAAGGGGTAATACCCAGAATCTACAAAGAACTTAAACAAATTTACAAGAAAACACAAACAAACCCATCAAAAAGTGGGCAAAGGATATGAACAGACACTTCTCAAAAGGAGACATTTATGCAGCCAACAGAGACACATGAAAAAATGCTCATCATCACTGGTCACCAGAGAAATGCAAATAAAAACCACAATGAGATACCATCACACGCCAGTTAGAATGGCGATCATTAAAAAGTCAAGAAACAACGCATGCTGGAGAGGATGTGGAGAAACAGGAATGCTTTTACATGTTGGTGGGAGTGTAAATTAGTTCAACCATTGTGGAAAAGAGTGTGGCGATTCCTCCAGGATTTAGAACTAGAAATACCATTTGACCCAGTGATCCCATTACTGGGTATATACCCAAAGGATTATAAATCATGCTACTATAAAGACACATGCACACGTATGTTTATTGCAGCACTATTCACAATAGCAAAGACTTGGAACCAATCCAAATGTCCATCAATGATAGACTGGATTAAGAAAATGTGGCACCATATACATCACGGAATACTATGCAGCCATAAAAAGGATGAGTTCATGTCCTTTGCAGGGATGTGGATGAAGCTGGAAACAATCATTGTAAGCAAACTATCACAAGGACAGAAAACCACACACTGCATGTACTCACTTATAGGTGGGAGTTGAGCAATGAGAACACATGGACACAGGGAGGGGAACATCACACACTGGGCCTGTCGGGGGTTGGGGGACTAGAGGAGGGATAGCATTAGGATAAATACCTAATGTAAATAACGAGTTGATGGGTGCAGCAAACCAACAAACATGGCACGTGTATACCTATGTAACAAACCTGCATGTTGTGCACATGTGTCCCAGAACTTAAGGCAGAAAAGCAAAATAAATGAAGATTATTACAGACCAATATTCTTCATGAACACATATGTAAAAGTTATTAACAGACTTTTAGCCAATAAAATTCAACAATATGTAAAAAAGATAATATGGCCAAGTGGGGTTTCTTCCAAGAATTCAGAGTTGGCTTAACATGAAAAAATAAAATTAATCAATGTTTTCCATATCAGCAGACTAAAAAGGAAAAACCATATGTTTATCTTAATTGGTGCAGAAAAAGCATTTTACTATGTGCAACGTCAATTCTTGATAATAACTCTGAGCAAACTAGGAATAGATGGAAACTTCTTCATCCTGATATAGGGCATCTATGAAAAATGTAAAGCTAACATCTTACTTGATGGTGAAAGACAGAAAGTTTTCCCCTGAGATGAGGAACAGGGTGAGGATGTTTGCCTCATTACTTCTATTTAACATAGTACTGGAAGTTGTTATCAGTGCAGTAAGGCAAGAGAAAGTAATAAAAAGCACATAGATTGGAAAAGAAGGATAAACTGTCTTCATTCACAGACCACGTGATTGTCTATGTGGATAATCCTATGGAATCTGAAAAAAAAAATCAACTAGAACTAATAAGTGAGTTTAGTGAGAATGCAGTATATAAACCAATATAAAAAATCATTTGCATTTCTATGTACTGGCCATAAGCAATTAGAACTTGAAATTGAAAAACAATACAATTTATGACAGCATCAAAACTTATGAAACACTGGGGATAAATTTGAGGAAAAATGTGTAAAACTTCTACACTGAAAACTACAAAATGTTGCTGGAAAAACTAAATAAGGCCTAACGAAATGGTGAGATATACAATGCTCATAGATTGGAAGACTCAATATTGTTAAGATACCAGTTCTCCCCAAATTGATCTATATATTTAACATGATTTCAACTGAAATTCTAGAAGGCTCTTTGTTTTGTATAATTTGACTTGTTGATTCAAAAACACAATTTTGGAAAAAGAAGAACAAAGTTAGAACACTTATAGTATGTGATGTTAAATGTTATACAGCTCTGGTAATCAGGACAGTGTGGTAATATTATACAGGTAGAAGACATACAGGGCAATGGAGAGCAGTGATTTTCCACAAAGACACCAAGTTAATTCAATTGGGTGAGGAGGATTCTTTCAACAAGGGGTGCTGGAACAATTGTATATCCAGAAGCACGAAAACAAAACAAAACAAAACCTCAGCACTTACCTCACAGCACATGGAAGAATTAACTTGAAGCACGTCATAAACTTAAATGTAAGAGTTCAGGCAATTAAACTTCTAGAAAAAAATGTAGAATATCTTAGTGACTTTGGGCTAGGCAAACATTTTAAGAATATGGCTCAAAAAGTATAACTATAAATGAAAAAATGGATACATTGACTTTATGAAAATGAAAAGCTTTTTCTTTTCAAAAGATACTAATAATTGCATGTCATGAACTAGGGAGCCAGAGAATAGGAGAAAATATTTGCAAAATATATATCACATATATATAAAGAACTCTTGAAACTCAGCAGGAAGAAGACAAAAACGCAATGAGAAATGGGCAGAAGAGTTGAAGGAGCCTCTTTTTTTCCAACATCATTAGTCATTAAGTAGGTACAAAGTAAACCACTTCTGTTAGGAGGGCTAAGATGGAAAAGACTGACCTTATCAAGAGTTGAAAAAGGCCAGGTGCGGTGGCTCACGCCTGTAATCCCAGCACTTTGGGAGGCCGAGGAGGGCGGATCACGAGGTTAGGAGATCGAGACCATCCTGGCTAACACAGTGAAACCCTGTCTCTACGGAAAATACAAAAAAACTAGCCGGGCGAGGTGGCGGGCGCCTGTAGTCCCAGCTACTCGGGAGCCTGAGGCAGGAGAATGGCGTGAACCCGGGAGGCGGAGCTTGCAGTGAGCCAAGATGGCGCCACTGCACTGCAGCCTGGGCGACAGAGCAAGACTCTGTCTCAAAAAAAAAAAAAAAAAAAAAAAAAAAAAAACAGAAAAAAGAAAAAGAATTGAAAAAGATTTGGAGTAACTGCAACTCTCATATGCTCCTGTACATACATTTTATTTTATAAAATAGTACAAATATATTATAAAATAATTTGGTATTTTCTTAAAAAGTTAGATACCATAGCCCCCAGTGACTCCAGTCCAAGATAGTTTTCCAAGAGAAATAAAAACATATGTGTGCCATGGACACAGGGAGGGGAACAATACACACTGGGGCCTGTCTAGGGGTGGGGTGGCGGGAGGGAGAACATTAGGCTAATACCTGCTGGGCTTAATAACCCTCTGTGATAGGTTGATAGGTACAGCAAACCACTATGGCGCACTCTTACTTATGTAACAAACCTGCATGTCCTGCGCATGTACCCCTGGAACTGTAAAAATAAAAATAAAACAAACAAACAAAAAACATATGTGCAAACATGTATAAAGACTTGTACACAAACATGCAAAGCAGCTTTATTTCTGATAGCTCTAAGTTAGAAATAATCCAGAATTCCAACAGGTACATGGTTAAATTTTGTTATATTCATACAATTCAATACTACTCATAATGAAAAGGAAATATCAATATCAATATATTTAATGACTCTCAAAAGAAGGAAGATCCAAGAAATGTCAAGCATGCCAGTAAGACAACTATACTCAAAGGATCTAAGTGAGTGAAAGGAACCAGACAATAGTAATTTGTCCACACTGTATGGCTCAATTTCAATAAAATTGTAGAAAATGCAATTGAATCTATAGCAATAGAAAGTATATGGTTGGTTCCCTGGGTTTAGGTTAGTGGGTAAGGATGGGGAATGCATTACAAAGAGGTATAAGGTAACAGCTGATGATGAAAACATCCATTATCTTGATTGTGGTGATAGTCTCATGACATGCATATATCAAAATCCATTAAGTTTTACACTTTAAATATATGCATTATATTGTGAGCCAATTATACCCTATTAAAGTTGTTAAAAAAAGAAGATATAGAGAATTGTGAGACTAAGTTTAGATTGTGCATTGGGCAAGAATCCTAACTTACATCTTTGGTGAAACATTCAAGTAGCTTATTAACAGTTGTGGTAGAAGTCTGGACATTTAGAGCAGATGAGACCTTAGGAGTGATATTTGACATAGCAGAGAAGTAAAATGAGTTGTTCAGGATAGTTACAGGTAATTTAATTAAGCCCTTAACGGAATGCTACATTTCGTGACACACCTATCAGAATGTTATGGAAGACGGGCCTGCCCTGTCTACCTTTGTGGCTTCTACTCTGTCTTGGACAATGCTTTGTACACAGTGGTGCTCAGTAAATAGATGCTGGCTAGTCAAAGCATGATGTTTCCTAAACTGAATTATAGATGAGAAGTGCTTCACTTTCTTGGTATAGTGGAAAGATGCATTCAGTAAGTGGTAGATCTTATTACAATTTCCAATTATTGAGCTCATTTGGAGTTTCCTTTGGGCACAAAGTTGTTTTAGCAGCATGCTTGACACTTCTTGGGTCTGGAAGAGCTTCTGAAGTGGAACATAAATTGTGGGGGTACATAGTATTTAAGGTCTGAGTTTGGCTACAAGTGACAGAGAAGCCAAACAACAGTGGCTTAAACAAGGTGGAATTGTACTTCTCTGTCACCTAAGTCTTAGCTAATGCAGGGGCTGTGTTCTGGGAAACCATTAGGGACCCAGGCTTGTTTTCTTTTTTCCCCCACCATCTCTAGGTCTTGCCTTTGTCCGGATGTTTCACAGTGGCTCTTATCATGTCCACTTTTTCTCTAACAAGAAGGGGTAGAGGAAGGAGGAGTGAAAACTACTACCAGAAAATTCTACACATCACTTCTGTGTGGATTGTTTTAGCCAGAGCTGTTACTTGACCACATTGCCTGCAAGTGATCTGGGCATGAAGTCTTATCTTGGAAGAACTGAGAATTGATACTGTGAGACTACCTAGCAGCCTTAGCCACAGGGAAAGATTTGTGTATCACAGAAGCTTTAGCCTTACAGATGATTAGAATTCATGGACATTCATTATATCATAATGTCTCCCGATTGTTCATTTCTTGCCTCAATTCAGGAAGTGACACAGAGGGGAGACTTGAGTCACGTGGCTAGGAGACAGGCTCACCTTTCTACCCCATCCCTGGTCCATCCACTTCTGCTTCAGGCCTGTGAATGAAGGAAATAACTTCCCCTGTGTCTCTCAGGTTACATTCTGGTGGTGAGTATTTCCTCCCAAAAAAAGCCACAAAATGTTCCTGTGAAAGGTCAATATGGGGGAATGGAACCTTCGATTAAAACAAACAAACAAAGAAAACTGTTACAAGAGACATCTGAGACCAATCGCAGGAAATTTGTTATCATCATTTAAAGGATAGTAGCTTAGTCATTGCTGAACACTTTACTCTTATAATTTTGTGAAGCAGCTGATTTTCATTTCCACTTTTTCACAGGGAAGAAACCGAGTCATGGAAGGGTATAGAATGAACTAGCTCTGTTCAACAAGGAAATCTGTGGTAAAACCAATCCTGGAAACCCAAACTAGGGGTTTGCTATCCATCTCTTTGCCCATCAGGTCATATTTCTTTTGGAGAAAATTAGAAATGATCTAAAGAAAAAGAAAGAAAATTGAAGAACTTTCGTCCCCAAGCCCTGTATTAACAGAATCTACATTTCTCTGTTGATTGCACAGAGGTCAGCCCCCCAGAGTTCACGGGAAACCGGACGGCCTCATCCTCAGAGCCATGCTTTGCACTCTTTATCTTTTACACAGGGTGCAAAAGTGTTGCTTAGCAACATCGATTCTTCCAGCTCTAACAACTGCTGCAGCCCGCACAGCTGACAATGGAGCAGAGTTTGCGAGTGAGCTCCTCATTTTCCAGCTTCTTCACTGTGGCGAGAGGGAATAAAGAAAGAAAAGGCAAGTGGGATGAAAGAAACATAGTCAACAGCACTGTGTAGAAAAGGACCGGCTGATGGTGGGGAATGGTCGGGTACCACACATCCCATACAGGCTTAATAAATGCTCACCAAGAAAATTAAAAGGGGGTGATCACAGCAGCAGAGGTTAATCAGGGAAACTAAAGAGTCAATGGAATGTGATGGTCGGGCAGTCTGGAAATGGAAGTTTTTGACTGAGTGGATGTCTAAGCACATTCATCCCCTTCCTGTTTTGGGGTTTTGTTTCTTTTTAGGCCAGGTTATTGGGCATGTTTTTAAGGGAAATAGAAAGGATTGAGGAGGACTTCTTGTTTTTTTTTTTTGCAACTCTCTTATTGGCAAACCTAAATAGGGGTTCAACAGTTTCTTACTGAGTTATAAGTGTTTACAAAGATGTTCAGAATAGCCTGCTTTCAAAACTTCAGTAACTGTAGCATCTTGGGTTGGCTTCTTCTTTGGTGTTCAACAGAGGAGTGTGCAACAGCTACCACTTGCAACTGATCTACAGCATTCGAGGTGATTTTAATGCTGGAAATACCCTCATTTCCTGGCTCATAGTCTTTCTCCCTCCTTCCATCCTTTCATGGAGATAAAATGGAAGAACATGTGCTGGCCACTCATAGGAGATATTTCAAATCTGAGAGATTACAATCTTTCATATCAAATGCAGTTACGGCCCTTTGTAGAGCGGTTTTCTGAAGTGAATCAGATGAGTTTTTCCGAGCTAAAGGAAGTCAAGATGAAATAAATAAAAGCAGAGAGGAAATTGAAAGGGGTGGTGGTGGGGGGAACATATGTTTTCAGATGATATTTTAAAATAGATGGAGAGCTGATGAGACAGAGATACTGAAAACCGACTCCAGATGGCAGGAATAGCAATGGCAAGCTGGTGTGAAGGGACAGAACACAGGCTGGCACCAGACAGGGGAGGACGCAAGGGGAGAGGAGAGAAGCAAGCTGAGCAAAGCAGCCATGTCGGTGGGTGGGCTACTAAGTGTGTGAGGTTATAGAAGAAGAAATGGGAATCGTTGAATCCACACCCGTCACTTTTAGTTTAATAATTTACTCAGTAGGTTCATGCCATTTTGAAAAATGGTATGTTTATGAAAAAGGTAGATTTGCTTCACTCTGTTCTGTTTTTATTTTTATTTTTAGAGACGGGGCCTTTCTCTGTTACCCAGGCTGGAGTGCAGTGGCACGATCATGGCTCACTGAAGCCGTGAGCTCCTGGGCTCAAGCCATCCTACCGCCTTAGTCTTCCGAGTAGATAGGTCCACAGGTGTGTGCCACCATGTCCAGCTATTTTTTTCTTTTTTTTTTTTTTGGTGGATATGGTTTCTTGCTATGATGCCCAGGCTGGTCTCGAACTCCTGGGCTCAAGTGATGTTTCTGGTTCTGCCTCACAAAGTGCTGGGACTACGAGATTACAGGTGTGAGCCGCCATGCCTGGCTAGATTTGCTTCACTTTGATTTCTTTGCTAAATCTGTGACTACAGGCAAAACAACTGTTCAGGTTATCACCAATGAGAGGCCGTGGGGGAAAGCTGGCCGGAGGAGGACTTCCTTAAATTTTTTTTGTTTTCTATATACATTCAACTTATGATGATACATATCTATATAGCAGTGTATTTATGCTCTCCTGTAACAATGTTGTGGGACACCAAAAGAACTGAATTTACCTTCATGGATTGATTGGGAAGGGAGGAATTATTAAGAGAGGGAATTGAGAAACAAGAAATTATTCTAGTCCTAGCAGTAAGAGGTCCAGAATGGCTTCTCAATACTAAGGGAGGTAGAACAAGTCACCCCTATTTCTGTGTGAAATGATGCAGTTTTATTTGCATAATAATTATTAAATAGCAATGGGTTTCCTGAGTCTGAATTTGGTGCCAATTTCAATTCAGTGAGCATTTATTGATGACCTGCTGTGTGATAGGAAAAGTTGTAGGGCTACAAAGAGGAAAGAGTCATAGTTTGATCTTTGTCTTTTGTGTGGATGTGTGAAAATAGCTCCTTTCATATCTGCACTCTCTGAGAGTGTGTGTGAATGTGTACGCGTGTGTGTATGTGTATGTATGCATGTGTGTGTGAGAATGTGTATGTGTACGAGTGTGTGTGTGTTGCTATCTTCCTACATGAAAGGGCCCTGCAGCTTTAGTCCTATTGCTGTTATAAATTCATATCCACCCACATTTTTGCCTCTTTTCAGTGGACCCATTGTTACTGATTTCATCCTTTTGCAACAACTGTTTACATTTAGATAATTGTTGTTATCAGCACTTAGCTACCAGGGTTACAGAAAACATCAAGATTCAAAAGGAGATTATTACAAATGTTCATTTCATGTAGTGCCATTAATTAAAGCAGTAGCACTTGTCTAACCATTAAACAAGGAAAAAAATTGGCATACAGAAGGTGACTGCCCTTGCGCTACTAGAGTCTTTCTCATGGAGCTGTGACTATTACATCCATAAAAAAGTCCAATGTCTTCATTTATTGGGTGGTTCCTGTCATGTTTCAGGGGAATGACAATCATTTCAGTTGTGATTGAAGTCATTGCTTTGGGTAGCTTGCATTCCAGTTTCATCAGAAATTGACCCAGACTTATCTTTTCTGTTTATACTTCTCTTGGACTTTTTTCATTTGTTCTTGTAGCTTGCCATGGAAACCTGTTTGTAAATCTTTTGTGGGTAATGATGTAACCAGAATAGTACAGGCAGAGCCCAGGGCCTGGCAATATACAAAATGACTCATTTAAGCCATGCTGAAAGGGAGGTCAGCCTATTGCTATAGGAAACAGAAAAGACACACCATTGTATTGAGCTTATTTTATCTTATTTTGTTTTATTTTATTTATTTATTTATTTAGAGAGAGAGTCTTGCTCTGTCACCCAGCCCGGGGTGCAATGGGGCAATCTTGGCTCACTGCAACCTTTGCCTCTGGGTTCAAGCGATTCTCCTGCCTCAGCCTCCCGAGTAGCTGGGATTACAGGTGCCCGCCACCACGCCCAGCTAATTTTTGTATTTTTAGTAGAGATGAGGTTTCACCATGTTGGTCAGGCTGGTCTGGAACCCCTGACCTTGTGATCCGCCCTCCTTGGCCTCCCAAAGTGCTGGGATTACAGGCGTGAGCCACTGCATCTGGCCGGATATTGAGCTCATTTTATTTGCAAAGAGGCAATGAATAATTATTATAAATTTTATTTGGAAACAATGAAGTATTGGGAATGTGGGGGTGAAAATTTCCAAAGTAGAGGTATCTGGGAAGGTAAAACTCCTACAAGTGTATTTAAATAAAATATAAGCCAAGCAATATTACTTTTTGTTTTTTTAAGGATGCCTTGGAGATTTTTGATTGAGCCTCTTTGTGATAGAGAAGAATAGAGGAATTTGTGGGGAGCTCAGATGAAATAACTGGGTCTAGAGTGATGCAAAAAGAAGAGATAAGTTAATGAAAGAAAGACCAATGTGATGAAACTAGCCAAAATCTATGTTAAAAAAATATACACTCAAGCTGGGCATGATGGCTCATACCTGTAATCCTGCTGTGGCTGAGGCAGGAGGATTGCTTAAGACCAGGAGTGTGAGACTAGCTTGGGCAACATAGTGAGACTTCACCTATATAAAGATTGTAAACATTAGCCAGACATGGTGGTGACCATCTGTGGTCCCAGCTACTGGGAAAACTGAGGCAGGAGGGTGGCATGAGCCCAGGAGCTTGAGGCTTTAGTGAACTATGATCAGGTCACTGCTCTTCAGCGTGGGTGACAGACTGAGACCCTGTCTCAAAACACACACACACACACACACACACTCAAAACCAAAAACCAAGTCGCTCTAAAGCTTGTGTAAAATTTGTTTTTTTTTTTTTTTTTTTTTTTTTTTTTAGTAAACTCTTCAATAAAAGAGCTTTTAACAACTTCTTCAGGCAAATCTAAGATACTAGCCTCAACAGTGTTTTTGAGAAGCGAGTTTTATATGCAAATTGTATTATGGTTTATATTCTATGTATATCCAACAAGGAGAATTAGTTGATTGAGGGTGAGAATAGGGAAAGGGAGGGAATCAAAGGACAGTGGGAAGAGGGAGGGAAGGACGAGGATCCTAGAACTCAGTGGTATTGAAGTCCACAGTAGTGTTTGTTTCTTTCCATGGATGCTTTTTCCACTCCAAGTCACAATGTTAACAACAGGATTATTTTGACATATTACATTTCTCTTTAGGGGAAAATAAATGGACATGCTTATGGGGTCTGTTTAATCCTATTTAAAGCCTAAAGCACAGCATCACTATTGTATATAATGTTACATTTTGAATGTTAGAGCCGGAAGATAATCTGGTCTAACCTTTTCCTTTTACTGACTAGGAAGCTGCAACCTACCAAGGTTAAATGACTTATCCAGTCTAGTTAGGGGATTTGTAGAGCTCGGAACCCAGGTTTTCTTACACCCTAGTTCTGTCTTCTTTCGAACAGTACTAAGAGGACTTATGGATGAAGGAGGCATGAGACAGATAACCCCAAGTCTTCCTTGTCATTTTCTCGAAAAGCTGAAGGGAATAGATTACGTCTCGTTGCGTCAAGATGAAGCTATCCAGTGACCAGGAGACAGATGCCACTGAGATGTCCCTTTCTCTCTGAGCACCAAGTGCTCCAAATTCAGATTTAAGATGAACTGATATCAAAAGCGTTCAAGTTTTAATAGAAAATTGCCATTCTTATTTGGACCCTACTTACTTTAAAATCACACCCTAATCTTATTAGCTTCAAAATCCTTAAGCTTAACAGTTTGAATAGCAGTTTAGTGATTTGGTTTTAAAAGGTACAGTTATGCTAATAGCACAGTTTAACACCCTTAACTCAGCATTTCCCAAAAGTGTAGTGACTTAGAATTTTAAAATTCTACATCGAAGGGAATCTGTAGTTGGTCCTGGCCATCTTTCCTTGTCAGCGTTCATCACTCTGACCATGTTCCTCTTATCTTTTCTCCTATCTGCCTTTCTTAGGCTAGACTTTCCCTGATTTCATCCATACCTGGGCCAAATGTCTTTACCTTTTACCGCCCCCTAGATAACTCCCTGTCGGATGGAACTTTTGGGAGGCTCAGCTTCCAGGGCAGGGGTTCTGAAACCTTAGTGGACTTATGAACAGTGCAGAGGCTGATTCATGGGCTCCACCTCTAGATTCTGATATGGTTGGTCTGAGATGAGGCCTTGGAATGTAAATTGGAAACAAATCTTTCTATCCAGGTGAGTTCTCAGTGGGATGCAGGTAGTTCCCAGATCATAATGCTTAGTGGTATCAGATTTTGGATACACTACTGTAGACTATAGGCACATCTACACTTTGGATCCCTTCACCTAAGTATAGGGAGTGTTTTCTGTGTTCTGTCTGTTGGCCCGAGGATTTTCTTCACCATCACCTGGGAAACTATGAGGAGAGAGTTCTGGTGTCTCCTACAATACTGCCATTCTTCCAATTGCTAAATCTGGTTCGGTGAAATTAGTTTTCAACAGTGTGAGACTTAGAAGCAAAGAGGTGACCTTGCTTTGTCATCTGATGTTAACAGGAGTCTGTAATATTCATGCCAACACCCAAGAGTCCCATTTACAAAGGAGCAGACTTCTGGTCTTCTTTAGACTTTTTCTTTTCTTTTCTTTTTGAGACAGAGTCTTGCTCTATTGTCCAGGCTGGAGTGGATTGGGGCAATCTCAGCTCACTGAAACCTCTGCCTGCCAGCCTCAAGTGATTCTCTTGCTTCAGCCTCTGAGTATCTGGGATTACAGGCACTCCCATCACGCCTGGCTAATTTTTATATTTCTAGTAGAGATGGGGTTTTGCCATGTTGGCCAGGCTGGTCTCGAACTCCTGACCTCAAGCAATCCTCCCACCTCAACCTCTCAAAGTGCTGGGATTACAAGCGTGAGCTACCACACCCAGCCTGGTCTTTTTTAGACTCTTAAGGACTCATACGAACAAATTAAGTTGAGTAATGATGCTTAATGTGTCAAACCACAGATAAATATAGTTTTCTATGGAAAGCTTAGAATGGAAAATAGTCTTTCACAAAAATGACAAAATGTTTTCTGGTTCCCTCAAAAAATATCTCTGTGCAAAAGAAGGTCAGTGAGAACTTTCTGTGATTCATGGATCATGAGTAACACATGCAATGAAGGCTGAGGAAACCAGTCTAGGATATTTTTATAAAAGATTTTCACAAGAAGTGTATTGATTTGTTTACAAAGCAATAGGTTTTTCAGGATAAAATATTTTTCTCCTCTTCCAGTGGATGAACTTAGATATGCCTGAACAAGACAGAGATCTGTGGATACATGAGCCGAAGACATTCTGGATGTCTTTTCCTTTTCTTGATTCTACCAATTCTTAATCTTGCAGAAAGCACTTGAAATGCTCTGACCCCCATCTGGTTGCATATACTTTCTCCTGTTTCAGCTTGTTGGCAAGACTGGAAATTTGGAGATGGCATTCAGTTTACACAAGCTTAGCAACTTAAGAACACTGATGGATTTTTTCAGTGCTGATGGAGGGACTGATGAACTTGGCTTTGAGCACCTGGTTCCCTTGACATGATGGGTGAGAGGAGGAGAGAGAGCCAAGAGAGATGAGGGTCTCCCTTTTCCAGCCCATTTCTTTTTTTCCCACCTATAAAATTTTGTCCAACTCATGGTCCTATGATAAAATGCCTCCAATACTTCTGGGCTGGTGGACCCTGGCACTACCATTCATGTCTTTGCCAAATACTTATGCTCTGAGTCACCCAGGCAGAAACAGCCAAGTGAAAAGATACCATATCTTGAAGAATCTTCATTTGGCTCTGTTAAAATGAAGAAAAAAAAAAAAGACTTGTTGCTAAATGAATAAAAATACTCTTAAAAAATTATTTCCTCTTTTCTCCTTGGTAGATATGCAAGAAGCCAAGAACAAAAATAAAATACAATAAATTGTACAAGGCAATCTAGATTTTCCTTATTCTCTTGTCATAAACTTTTCCCACATCAGAGAAAATATACTGTGAGTCCACTTTGGATCCTGTCCATATGGGCTAGCTACTGAAAGTTCCAGAAAGACTTTAGTGTAATACAATTTCACCAGTTGCTTGGCATGAGTCTCTGATGGACAGGCTGGGAAAGCTGATAACATAAGCTGGTGAAAAGGCAAAGGCTTTTTAATGCCTTAGTCGATTCACTCTTCATAAGAGATATCAGATGTGAAGGGGCCTGGAACAGTTCCCAGGTTTGATGAAAGTAAAGAGAGTCAAAATAGAAAAAGAGTTAAAAAGTGCTTTGAAGAACTGGAGCCATTTGTATTAGTAAAGCCTGCTGGCTACTAAAGGAACTGGCAGGTGCTACTGTGGTGGTGAGCCATTATTATTATTATTATTATTATTATTATTATTATTAAATTATAGAGGTAAAAAGAAGTCCATGTGAATTAAAATATGGTATTGTGACTAGCTTATAAAACACACAGCCAGAATAGATTGACCAGGGAAATTATAGGCAGGTCAGACAAACCTCAAATACATGAAATGATATCAGAATAAATAATCATATAATTTACTGTTATTTCTAGAGGAACATAGTAAACAACAGGGTTTTGCACAAACTAAATGGCATTAGAGCAATCTAACTGCCTTCTATATTTAGAAGCACAGGCAAACAGTGGAATAATACTAGATATGCTTATTTTAACTTTAGGAAGCTGGTGCTTTCTCTTGACTGTAGTAATGGCATATGAATGAATGAATGAATGAATGGCACACCCACAGAACATGTATCATTGTTCCCACAGTCAATGAAAGGCCATATGAGTAGTGATAGCACATAGCGACCAGTTCTGCTTAATGTATCTTTGGACAACTTGATGAAGAATTGAGAACATAACTCTTCCATTATCAGACTGCATGTAGTTGCTGATACTCTGTAAAATATGACATAACTAAAATCGCCCTTAACACTTAGGAAAAAAAGATATGTTATAGTGTTAAATTAGCTATGGATAAAAATATCAATAGCAAATGCAAGATGAGAAAAACTATCTGAAAGTGACAGCTGGGCGCAGTAGCTCATGCCTGTAATCCCAGCACTTTGAGAGGCTGAGGCAAGAGGATTGCTTGAGTCCAGGAGTTCGAGATCAACTAGGGCAAGATAGCAAGACCCCATTTCTACAAAAAATAAAAATAAAAAAATTTGCCTGGTGTAGTTGTCATGCGTCCGTAGTATTAGCAACTTGGGAGCCTGAAATGGGAGGATCCCTTGAGCCCAGGAGTTTGAGGCTGCAGTGAGCTATAATTGCGCCACTGTACTTCAGCCTTGGACAGAGTGAGACCCTGATCCCCATCCCCCAAATAACATAATAAAATGAAAGTAGCAATCTAAGCATGAATTAATAAGTTCAATTGGAGAGATGAAGAACAACGACTGAATTTGGGAGAATTTCAGAGGAAAACTTGAGGTACCTGATAGCTAATTGGATAAAGAAGTGAAGTATTTTTGTTTGGAATTAACATTGTATTTTGTAGGCTTTCTAGTTGTCTCATACATTTTTTTCCCTTGTGATAGAAAGAACATAACATCTAGCTAGGATCCTTGATCCTTTATTCTTTTCTATGTATGTATTGAAGTGACCCAGACACATGAAAAACTCTTAAGATTTTTGAGGAAAATGAGAATCCAAGTTCAAATGTTCTGGCAGGAAAATGTTATGACCAAGATGTTTTATAAGGGGCACCCCCCGGCCCCCAACAATGGAATTGTATCTGTAGACATTTAAAGTCTTCTTAGCTAAATGTGAAACATGAACTTGTTTTCTTGCTCGCAGTCAGAGGCTATGTTAGTAAGCCAGGAAAGAGACGATGGAGGCTTGAACCCAGGTCATAGTGGTAGGGAAGGAAATACACAGACGAATCTGAGAGAGGTTCAGGAGGTGGAGTTGACCTTGGGGCATGGAGGAGAGGGAGGAATCAAAATTGTGCTGAGGTTCTAGTTGGGGTGGCTGGGTGGGTGGTGGTGGGACGCTGGGAGAGAATTGGCATTTTTGGGATAGAATGATGACCTTGGTTTTGTCACGTTGAGCCGGAAGTGTCTGCAGGACATCTGCATGGATCTGCTGGTGGGTTGGAGATGTGTAGCTAAAGCTCAGTGGATAAATGCATCTAGACTGAACCACAAACAGGAAGTGAACAGCAGGGGCCAGCAACGATGAGCTGTGGCGCCTTCTGAGCCGGGTGAAAACTGGCTAATGACAAAACCAGGTGGTGATAGGGAGGCCATTCCGCTTCCTAATTCCTAAAGGCTGGCATTTGGCTCCAGGTGATGTTGTGTAACGCAGGTCAGTGAGTTGGATAAGACCAAAAGAAAAGTGTTAAGTGTGACTAATTTGTTTATTGTATAAACATATTCTTATAATTTAGGGGGAAAAACAAACAAGGGAATACAGTCCCTCAATATCTGTGGGGGTTGGTTCCAGAACATCAAGTCCCTGACATAAAATGGCATAGTGTTTGCATATAAGCTACACGCATCCTCCTGTATACTTTAAATCACTCTAGATTACTTATAATACCTAATACAATGTAAATGCTATGTAAATAGTTGTTATATTGTATTGCTTATGGAATAATGACAAGAAAAGGAATTTCTACATTTTTGTTCAAATATTTTTGATTGACGATCGGTTGAGTTCATGGACACGGAGGGCTGACTGTATTTGTGCCTTTGTGATTTAGAACATATCCATGTATCTTTGTTTATAGCAAGAATATTTGTGTGTGGTTTTACTAGGCAGTGGTTCTTGGGGTGATAAATACTGTTTTGAAAGCACTTCACTGTGGAGACCGTACCTGTCGGCCTGACCAGACAGGACTTTCATTCTTTCCATTCTCCTGGAGCTCATAGTGCACCTGGGGGAAGATGCCTTTGGCCATGTTTGGTCTGAGTTGTGAGCAGGATGTTCAATGGGACAGCTGGGACTTGGGGCAGAGATCTGGGCTGGAGATACGAACTGGGGAGTCATCAACACAGAGGCCATTTGTACGCTCTGCATATGTGACACACTATAGAAGATGATGTGTAATCATTTTTAAGTTTAAAAGAAGGCACAGTGCTACAAATGGGTAATTTTGAATATTGGAACTATGAACTTTTTTTTTTGGAAAACCCATCTGTTTTCATCTTTCTTATTTTAACTTGAATGGGGACTTTTACTTGGAGGAGCATTTGATGTTTATCTGGGTAAGGGAAGGAGGGAGAAAAGGGAGAAGGTTCTGTTATTGAAGCACATTGGTGAGTGAAGGATACCTCTGCCTCCCCGCTTCCCATTCACCCATCAATCACTGAGAGCAGCCTCCAGTCCTGCCCCCCTTACCCAGGCTTTCACCCACTTTCTGCTAGGTACCAGTACACCACTTTTTGAGTGAATTCAGTGGCTCCTGATCAGTCTCCTCCTTCTTGGTCTCTCTGCCCTCAGCTTTCCTTTTACCACACTCACCTGTGTCACCCCCTAACTGCTTTGGCTACCTGCTCTCACTCTCCTTCTCCAGTAGCATTCCTCAAAGCTCTGATCGAAATCCTCCTTGCTGCGTGTCCCACGCACTTTGTTCCAACGTGGTCTTGGAGTCCAGGACTTCCATGGCTAGCTCTAAGCTGATGATGGTCGCATTCATATTTGGAGTTCAGCTCTCACCTTGAGCTTCAGGCCTGGGATCCAGCTGTTTACTGGGTGGCTCCACAGTACCTCACACTGCACATGTCCAGCCCTGACCTCACATCGCCCCACAGACCTGTCCTTCCTTCCTTCTGCCTAGTTCCTGAATGTCAGCATCCTCTAGACTCTGCTCAAGCAAAAACCCAAATGTCCTCTTTGATTACTTCTTCCTTAATCACCACACAATCCCGTCTAATCAACTTGACCTCCTTAACACCTGTAGTGCCTCCCTTTTTCTGTCTCCTCTGTCACTGCACCATCTCTCCTCATTGAGAGTGCCAGGGGACCCTCATTTCACCCATCTCCCCTCTAGAGCTTCACCTGTGCTGCTACCTCAAACAATCTTTCCTGCCTCGCATGGTTCGTTACTGCCCATCCTCACCGCAGAGGGCAGTTCTTCCAGAAAGTGTCCAGCTCTTCTAGAAAGACTTCCCTTAACCCTGAAGCTTGGACTATCTGACTCGGTAGAAGGGTTAGCAGATACTTCTTGTCTTACTTGCCGGCCTCTGCCAGTTGGTAGTGGTTGTCCAGAATGTTGGAGTAAGAAAGATTCCAAGGTACAGTCCATCTTCCACTGGAAGGATGGCTGTCACTATTCTTTGCTGATAATGTGTGCATCTGATGCCTGCATTCTGTCTTTTACAGTAATTGTAGTGGACTGTATTTCTGTTTGCTAAATATTCTAGTTTCCATCTCTGTGGCTCCCATTCCTGCAGAAAGATGACATCTTCCTGCCTGGCTACACTCAGAGTGGCCGTAGGACCTGCTTTGGCCACTGAAAGAAGGTCAGAGTGATGTGTGTCATTTCTGGGCAGAAGGTTTTGTTTTGTTTTTTAAGAGAGAATCTCACCGTGACAACCAGGCTGGAGTGCAGTGGTATAATCACAGCCCACTGCAGCCTTGAACTCTTGGGCTCAAGTAATCCTGCTTTAGCCTCCTGTGTAACTGGGACCACAACACCCAGGTAATTAAAAATTTTTTTTAGAAATAGGATCTTGCTGTGTTGCCCAGACTGATCACCAACTCCTGGGCTCACGTGATTCTCCTGCCTCAGCCTTCCAAAGTGTTGGAACTACAGGTGTGAGCCACTGCACCTGGCCAGAAGTTTTGTGAGCCAGGATGTGGTACACGGTGTCCCTTTCCCTCTGCCAGAAGACTGACAGTGTGGAGATTGACAATTGGGCCCCAGGGTGAGAAGGTAGACCCAGGGGTGATCCCTGATGGACACGCAACATGAATGGTGGGGGAGGGGAACACCGTCAGGGGAAGTTTCACATTGTTTGTTCCATGTTGCTTGTACAGCATAATCAAGCCTGTTCTGACTGATACATAATATCGCCATAAAGTAGTTTAGTGGCATTTTTGGTCTGGCAAATAGTCAGATTCAGGGCAGAAATCGATTTGCCTATTTCAGAGTGTACCAAGAGCCATTTAATTCATTTTAAATGTCCATTTTCTGATTCTGAGTAATTTCCATGTAAGTCCTTTTCTTTTAAGGATGGATTATGGTAAATCATATCTAAGGCACTTAAATATTGTAAAATCTCAATTATACCGAGGTCAGGGCTGCAAACTAGGGTGGAGAACTCATGAAATAATTTCTAAGACCTCACACAGCTGAATTAATTGTCACACGTTCCAAATTCCAAAGCTCCAAGACATTATTACTCGATAGGCACCAATTCAGAGACTATTTCATTTTAGTTGCATGAGCTTAACAAGCTTAGTTATCAAATTCCTCTGCCCTTAGCAGATTAAAGGCTGCCAATTAGGAGAGGTGGATTATGAATTCTATTAGAGGCCGTTTTACTAAAAACTGGGAGAAGAGAAAGTCTGAAAAAAAAGGAGAGACAGAGGCTTTTTGGGATTCCAGGTGGCGGTCTGTACATATCAACAGGCAGAGGTTCTCAGTGTGTGTATTCTAAAGTGAGAATGAACTTGGGTCATCAAGAAAAAAAAGCTGAATTATGTATTATACCCTAACAAGCCAGGCTCATCTCACACAAATTTCCATAAAAAGTCAAAACGAGATCATGAGCTTAGTTTTCAGAAAAATTACCCACTCATTCATTTAGTTAGCAAATATTTATTGTTGACTAAAATAGACACTGCTAATCACTGGTAGGGGAGTAGGCGGAGGAGACAGTAACTGTCCCTGTTCTCCAGGAGTTCACAGCGATAGAAAAATAAATAAATGTGACACCGTGTCATATGTTTTATTGGAAATGAATACATGGTTGGTGAGACGGAAGCTCAGAAGGGAGAGAGGCAAATTCTTGGTGAGGGAGGGTGGTGGGTTAAGAGAGATCCCTTGGAAAACTAATGGTTCTGCTGAGTGTAGATGGGTAGTTGAGCAGATAACCAAATTGATTGGGATTGGTGTTGGGGTGCGGGGAGATCTTTCAGGCAGAGAACATTCCCTATGGGTGGCAGACATAAGAGGTATGACTCAACTCTTTAGCAAACTGGTATCTGTCCTTGTCACTGGTTTTTAATTTCACCAGAAGTCTGATTTCCAGTAATTTTTTTTTTTTTTTTTTTTTTTTTTTAAGACAGGGTCTTGCTGTGTCACCTAGGCTGGAGTGCAGTGGCACGATCATGGCTCACTGCAACCTCCACCTCCCTGGCTTAAGTCATCCCCCCTCCTAGGCCTCCTAAGTAGCTGGGGCTACAGGTGTGCACCGCCACACATGACTCATTTTTGTATTTTTAGTAGAGATGGGATTTCACCATGTTGCTCAGGCTGGTCTCAAATTCCTGAGCTTAAGTGATCCCCCTGCCTTGGCCTCCCAAAGTGCTGGGATTACAGGTGTGAGCCACTCTGCCCGGCTAGACATCTGATTTCTAATTTGCACCTTCAGAAATGAAATGCTCCAGGTCATTCGTTGGCTTCAGTGTTTTAAAGAATAACTTTTATGTTTGAAAGGAAACCTATAGGGAGGAGCTATAGCCATCTGGAAATAGCATCACCCTGTTTGAGTTACAGGGTGACAGAAAATGAGAAATCCGTTATGTCATTGATTTCTTCTTACACAGATTGTGCAGTTTTGCATAAGCTAATATTTTGCTGGGATATTTCCGAACACTTCTAGAAAAGAACTCTATTTCATGTGGGCCTAAATGATAACAGCACGGAGTTGAACTCTTTAATTCCTATGGAGATTGTGAAAACGGGCAACAAACTGCATTGCCTAGTCTCTTGATTGTTTTCTTTATTAGTACAGCAATACAGTACCAGATTCTCCTGGTTGAAAACACACATATTTATTGATTTTTTTTTTCAAAATACATCTTATCAAAGAAATACTGTGAAGACAAGGAAAAGTACAGATGTAGCCCATTTTAAGAAAATCTAAAATGAAAAAAATGCAGATTTCCATAAAAGCTCCTCCTGTATATCTAAAATTTTTAAATGTTTATTCATGATATCTGAGAGACTTGCCTGCCCTGCTGAGTGAGATGTAAATGAGAAGTGCATATTTTTGCCTTTTTTGTCTTGTTGCCATGAGGTCCTACATTTATATATATTTTCATAGTTGTGCATTCATATTAGAATAAAATTTTACTTTAACACATATAAACTTCTTACTATTTATGTAGAAAATTGCTTTAATGTATTAATTAAAGGAGCTTTTTTATATATATGTTGTTTTATTTCTAATTTTAATTTTAATTTTTAGAGACAAGGTCTCGCTCTGTCACTGAGGCTGGAGTACAGAGGCGTGATCATAGTTCACTGCAGCTTCTAACTCCTGGGCTCAAGTGATCCTCCAGCCTCAGTCTCCCAAGTAGCTGGGACCATAGGTGTGCACCACTATGCTTGGTTAATTATTATTATTATTTTTTTTGTAGAGACAGGATCTCATTTTGTTGCCCAGGCTGGTCTCAAACTCCGGGCTTCAAGCAGTCCTTCCACCTTGGCTTCCCAAAGTGCTGGGATTCCAGGCACGAGCCACCATACTTGGCCTATGTGCTGTTTTAAAACAAATTAACTGAAAATGCACAATTGGAAAAATTCCACATCTCTAAAACAATGAGAAGAAAGTAGCTATGACTTAGTAAAATCTCAGAAGGGCATTCTACTTTTGGAAGAAATATAAATGTTTCAAGATTAGCATGTGATGGAGTGTTAGAAATATAATGGGTCCTCACATTAAAATCAAGCGAGTTTAGAAGGCAATTCTTTCAAAATCTCTGGTAGGTTTGTCTTCCAAGTGGTATTGGTTGGTGGCTGGGAAGAAGCTATTCAGGCACAGCGAATGTGACAAGCCCAGTGACACTACCATAGGCTAGAGGAAATCAGATTGGCATAACCCTTTCACATTTTTCTGCACTAACCCACTGGTCTCTTTTCTAAAAAGCATTCATGTGCAACAGGGCTAGCCATGCATAAACTCCCCACCAAGCTTCCTAATGAGTTGACCAAGAACCATGACCAGACCAGGTGGTAAAGTCATGTTGAGTCTTGGCAGCAACCGGGTTCTCTCTGTGCTAGTGCGTATGCCCCTGTGCTTTGGCTTGAATGATGCTGGCAATGGAACAGGAGGGAGAAGGCAAGGTTATTTCATTCATTCAGTATTTCTTAGACACCCATCCAGAATTCTGTGAATTTCTAATTTCTGGTTGAACTCTTCTAGTCTCTTTAGTTTTATTTCCCTCAGAGACTTCGTTTATTTATTTTTTTCTTTTCTTTTTCCTTTTTTTTCTTTCTTTTTTTTTTTTTTTTTCTTGAGACAGAGTCTTGCTCTGTTACCGAGGCTGCAGTGCAGTGGTGGCACAATCTCGGCTCACTGCAACCTCTGCCTCCTGGGATCCTTCCTGGGTTCAAGTGATTCCCATGCCTCAGCCTCCCCAGTAGCTAGGCTTATAGGATGAGACTTAGTTTTAACATTGGCCTTTTATACTTGCTCTACCCATTCAGTCTTGTTTATTGAGTATCTACTCAGTGATTGCAGCCAGAGAGAAAGTATAGATTCTTGCCCATAAAACTGTTAGAGTGTAACTGAGGAGGCAAGCCATACAGACATAAAGCGATTTGTGAATGAGGCAACAATGTATATAGCTGCATTCAACACTCAACCCATTAACTCACACACTGTGACCATTTGCCGTTAAATGAAGGGTGCAGAGAAATTTGAGAAAGTCTCAAAGCCACTCCCATCTCTCTGGACTGCAGGATTTAACATCCAATCTGGGACCACAGTGGCTGGTTTATCCAGCAGGTGATTAGGGCCAGAAAAACCAGCTTGTGCTACCCAAATACTTGGGAACTGGTGCTGGAAATTCAGATTATTTATACTAGGGGCTTTTCCCATGATGACAATTGTATTAGTCAGGACTCTTTGGGGACAAATGAGAGAAACCCAGGCCATAGGCTCTTCAGTAAGAAAGGGTATGCTGGCTCTGGAAGGATGCCAGAGTATCTGTTCCAGGCATAGGACCTGTAAGAGTGTAGCTTCTTCCTTCCCTGCTTGTCTTTGCACATTTGTCACCTAGGCTGCAGTGCAGTGGCACAATCATGGCTCACTGCAACCTCCACCTCCTGGGCTCAAGTCATCCTCTTGCCTCAGCCTCCTAAGTAGCTGGGACTACAGCTGCATGCCACCATGCCTGGCTAATTTTTGTATTTTTAGTAGAGACGGGATTTTGCCATGTTGCCCAGGCTGTTCTCGGACTCCTGAGCTCGAGTGATCCTCCTGCCTTGGCCTCCTCTTTGCGCATTGGCGTTATTCTCTCTCCTCCACCGAGGCCGTCTCTGAGAGGAGCGGTACATAGCAGCTGGTGATCTTAGCTAAGTGACTGCAGTGCAAAGAGAGTTTCCTTCTTCTAGCATTGCAAAAATATTTCAGGAAGAACTCAGATGGACTCTTTTGATTCTCACTGTACCCCTTGAAGAGTTCATTGCTGCAAGGAGGTGGAGTGCTGCCACTGGGGAGGAGGGACATAATGAGTGCCCGGAAGAAGGGACAAAAACTTCCTGGATCATCAAATACAACAGCTACAAGGTTTCATTTTGAAAGTCCATTTGTGAAATCAATTTAAATCAACTATTGCTTACCCTGGTGTCACGCTATGCTGTCCAGAATCTTCCCTGATAGGCCTTCGTAACTTGCTTGTGTTTATATTCTCTAAAGAATCTTTAAGGCTTTTATACCAAGGGGGTTCTGATGCCATCTGGTAAGTATAAATGTTTCTTTTCAGCACTGTGCTCCTGGTTAATGAAACCATCACCAAGGAAAGGGTGCATTTAGGCCAAGTGCGGTGGCTCACGCCTGTAATCCCAGCACTTTGGGAGGCCGAGCTGGGTGGATCACTTGTGGTCAGGAGTTCGAGACCAGCCTGGCCAACATGGTGAAACCCTGTCTCTGCTAAAAATTCAAAAATTAGCCAGGTGTGGTGGTGGGTGCCTGTAATTCCAGCTATTTGGGAGGAGGCTGGAGAACTGGAGGTTGCAGTGAGCCAAGATTGTGCCATTGCATTCTAGCCTTGGTGACAGAGTGAGACTCTGCCTCACACACACACACACACACACACACACACACACACACACAAAAGCATCCCTCCTGCATATCCCATAATTTTCCCTTCTTAGATAAGTGTATTTTTAAGTCCTTTGTGATAGGTACAGTCCTTTTTCCATCCTTGTGATAGTTCACCAATGTAGGATCAAACGGGGCAGTGGAATTAGGTGAGGAAATAGCCCATTGCTGAGTTGGACCATTTATTCCACTCTCTCTACACAGTCTTGATTTTTTTCTTTTCTTTTTTTTTGGTGGTGGTGGGGGGAACATTTCAAACTTACAAAAAATTTGAAGTACACTACAAAGAATGTTTTTATTCCTGAAATCACTTGAAAGTAAGTTGCCAGAATGATGCTTCCTCACTGCCAAATATTTTACTGTGTATTTCTCACAAACAAGGCATTCTCTTACATAGCCACAATCTCACCATCCAAATCAGAACACTAATATTTATTTATTACTGCGATCCAATCCTCAGACCCCATTAAAGTTTTGCTACTTGCCCAAATAAATATTCTTTATTGCAAAAGGATCCAATCTAGAATGATGCCTTGCACTTAATCGTCATGTTCCTTCAGCTTCTACTAACCTGCAAGGGTTCCTTTGTTGTTTGGTGACTTTTACGACTCTTTTGAAGGTCGGTTAAGTTCCTCAGTTTGGGTTTGGATGATGTTTCTTCATGATTATATTCAGGTTAGGCATCGTTGGCAGGGATTTCACGGAAGGGGTACTATGTTCTTTTCATGGCATCCTATCAGGTGGCACATATTTTGATTGATTCCAAACCTGGTGATGTTAACTCTCTTCATTCGATGAAGGTAATTGACATGATGTATCCTGGACCTCATCAAACTTTTAATTTGCTCATTTATTTATTTTTATTGGTATAGACTTCAATTTCATATTTTATTCAATGGGTTATAATCCATCACTCTCATGGTTTATTTCTATCCTTAAATTGTTCCACACTTGGCCCATGGGAGCCCTTATGAGCAAGTTTCCAGGTCCTTACGACACAACTCCATCATTCCTTGGGTACGTCCTTACTTTTCGGCACAATAAATATGTTCCAGACTTATCTTATATTTTCCCTCCCCCATCCCTGGAATCAGTCACTTCTCCGAGGATGCTTGTTTCCTTTTAGTGAAGAACAGTCTTTGGAAACCAAGTGTCCAGGGCATTAAGCGTGCTTGTTGCTATTGGAGTGGCATTGCTCCTGGACCCTCTCAGTGGACACACCTAGGAAATATATGTGTTTATATGTGTGTGTTAAATATCAATTTCTTTATCTATTATTATTAAAAATGAGTTCATGCCAATATCTCCCCCTCCAGTTTTCCCACCAGGAACCATGGTGAGAAACCTGGCTCCTGGTTTCTTCTATGTGTTTACTTATTTGATCAACCCTCCTGTGCATAACAAACCTCACACCCCTGTGGCTGACTGCCTTTCCCCCACTTCCCATGAAAGGCTTTGTCATCCTGTGCCAGCTGCTGGAGCTCCCCCCAACTCGAATGGTGGCCCCATTGGTTTTAGGCCAGCTTAGAAAAACACAGTGGAAAATTTTTGCATCATTTGATTATCAAGTTATGATTGCAGTTTGTTGGGGTTGGCATGTGACTATTAAATAATACCAGATCAGCCAGGTGCGATGGCTCATGCCTGTAATCCCAGCACTTTAGAAGGTCAAGGTGGGTGGATCACTTGAGGTCAGGAGTTTGAGACCAGCCTGGCCAACGTAGTGAAATGCCATCTGTACTAAAAATACAAAAATTAGCTAGGCCTGGTGGTGCGTGCCTGTAGACCCAGCTACTTGGGAGACTGATGCAGGAGAATGGCTTGAACCCAGAAGGCGGAGGTTACAGTGCGCTGAGATCACGCCATCACACTCCAACCTGGGCAAGAGTGATACTCCATCTCAAAAAACAAAAAACAAACAAACAAGAAAACCAGATCACATTTTAAAAATGACGCATACCAGAATATCAATATCTGAATAAGCCAGAATTAGCCCTGTTGGGAGGGTATGTAATCATTCCATCAAAGTTCCATTTACTCGAACAGGTTGGACACCTCCTTCTAGACGTGTTTTTAGAACTACTTTCCAACCCCAATCCAGAAACCCAGACTTACCGCTTTTCCATTGTAGTCCTAGTTAAAAGCAATCAGAGCTGCGTAAATCTCTGTGGGAAAATGATTTTTATTACAATGATTTATGTATATGCTCATCTTCCCCTCTAGTCTGTGAGACCCTAAGATCCGAGGCTAACTTCATATTGTACAGCGTCCAACACAATAGTTGTTGAATTATTCAATGAATGAATCTTGTCTTTGATTCAATTTTCTCCAGCTTATATGCCAGAGTTAGTCCCAAATGACTCAGCTGTTCCCAAAAATGAAATTCGCCCTCAAAGTATGAATATTTACCACAATTGAGAAGAGTCAAAAATGTATGTCTCGTGCATGGAATGCAATATCAAAAGAGGAATTTTCACAGAATTTTGAGCAGTCTCAAGATCACAGAATATGGACATAATATCCCAAAGTATCGAGTTAGAAAGTGATGACATTCTTTTGTTGTATCTATGAGTTGTGTTAAGAGATCAGTTTCATTGCTTTATGGTTAGCCATGTTTTATATGCATTATGAATTAAGTGCTTATCATAAGATCACAGCCACCAGAACCGTCTCTCTATGCTTTACAGTTCACCTGTGATGATTTATGTTCTGAGTTAGCTGAGACATCACAGAATGCTCTTCTTACCAGGAAAGGATATAATACACGTTGTTCAAAGCAATAGTGTAAGACTTATTGATATACAGTATCCATACTCCGCCCCTCTCTGAGGATTCTATATTGGTCACTGTTCAGGCTTCTAGTAATTTTCTTTTATTATATGAAAAAGGAGAGTTCAATGTAGGACAGAGGTGGAGCTACCTTGGGTGGTGGGGCGGAGTACAAAGAACAAATAATGATCTTATATGTCTGTGCACGTGCTTCCTCCAAATGTTTCTATAACTGAAATCTTTTGAAAATTAACAGCCTTGGCCATCTCAAAGGAGGAAAAATAAATAAAGGAATGTGCAGCTCAATCTGTGTGTTTATGGGGCAGATAGGTGAAGATGAGAGCGATAGATCTTATTGAGAGGGAAGCTGCCCACTTTTGTCCTTCTGTTTGGGTGAGAAGTTGTTGGGCCTCCCTATGTATTTGTACTGGGAGCCCTAGTTTTATAAAGCTCTCTGAAGGCTGTGTAGTGTTGGCAACTTGGAGAAGAGGATGAAGCTCCAGTCCTGGACCCACAAGTTCTGTGTGCCCACTCTTGAGCAAGTTACTTAAGCCCTATGAGCCTGAGTTTTCTCACTTCCAAAATAGGGTCCTCACACAGGTGTGCTGGGAGGTTTAGATGAAAGCACCTGCCAAATAAATCACAGAAATGAGAGCCTACCGAAGATTTGTGCTCCCTGCATTTTATCTTGTATTTTTAAAAATCTCAAGATGGTGGTACTACTGCCTCTTCACCTCCTCATTTTTTGTTTTTTTTTTTTTTTTCCGGTCTTGCCCTGTTGTCCCCTCTACCAGGATGCACCCAGGACACTTTCCCAGATTTGCCATGTCCCATGGGAGGCTCTGGCTGCAGTTCATAGAGAAGGTTTCAGAGAGAGAGGCTGAGGCAGACACCTGGAAGGAAAGGTTGGATATCTGCTTTGGAGAAAAAGCTAGGGAAAGTTCTAAGAGGAGGGCATTTACTGTGCCATTTGCCATTTAGATCTGGAGGTGATAGAAATACTGACCTTCTGATGTTTCTATAAAGGCTGTCAGGGCTTAACGAAGTTCCTCATGGGGCAGGAGCCGCACGTGCTTATTAAGGTTGGATCAGTGGATACACCAATCCCCTGGATCTGGGAGCAAACTGGAATCAACAGTGCCACCAAGTGGCAGCCGGCTAATAAGCAAGCTGAAACAGAGACTGCAACTTCTAGTGCTTTGCCCAAATGTCTCTGTCTCTTACTCTTTTTCTTTCTAAAAATAAGATCAAGTCTATTTTCCTTGAATGGATATAGAGAGAATGATCTTGTAAACGTACCTTCTTCTGGCATGTTGCAGAGCTTGGATACATGATTTTTCTTTATCAAACAATCAAAACCTTTGAAGTCCTGCTCAAACGAGCATGTCATAGGAGTAGATACCTCTGCATACGTGTATACAGGTCATTTATAAAAACTTAGGGCTGGGGGCTGTGTGTGCTGGGATTCAAGAAGATTTCCAAGGTGTGTTAACTGGGGGTGAAACTCAGGATGACAAATACTATACATGATGGCAAATAGTATAGACAATACACACAACTCTATTTAGGAGAGGAAACCATTTATATTATTACAGTCTGTAAACTTTTCATTTTTCATTTAGTGTATTTCTTTTTCTGATCATAAAAGTGTTCGTTGTAATAATTTGAAAGGTTTATTACTTTAAAAAGAATACATTCTACTGGCTGTTAAACACCTTGTAAATAACACAAAATACGAAGATTTTTAGGATACAGAAAAATCCATTTCATTCTTGTCCATTTGTCTGTCATCAGGAAGAGTCTATTTTGTACTCATGCTGCTGTGTTCATTTTAGGACTAATTTGAGATATGCTTCCAGCTTTGATTGTTGCTTTCTCCATTACTTTTATTTTCGACCCCCCATAGAATGCATTTCCATCTTCCAATCTCCTCCCCTCATCCATTCTCCACATAGCCTGGCTTTCAGAATAGTCTGGTATTGAGAGTCAATCCATGCTCTAGAATGTGTCTCAGTGTCCCTGTGACAGCTGACTCTGCAGTATCCATTGGACTTGAAACTGTGGCTGCTGTAGTGTTGCTTTTCTAAGAGCTAAAGTACTTTCTCGTGGTCGTGAATGGTGTGGGAACCCATAGCTCGCGTTGTTGAAAGGTCTGTCAATTCTGTTGTGCCTAACAATGTTTACCCCGGGGGAGAGAGATTTCCTCCCACTTCCTAGGTGTGTGGGATGTAGGGACAAGTACTAGGGGATTTATGAATGAGATGGAAGGGAGGACAGAAAATGAAAAAGGGAAAAAGATAGCAGGAACAACAGAGCATCAGCTGAATTCGAACTATAAAAATGACAAATAACAAAAGCAATTTAAAATGTACCTTGCTCCATAGCAAATATAAGGGAGTGAGGAACAAAGCTTTTCTTCCCTCCGATCCTTTGATTTTTTAATTTTTTTTTGAAGAAAAGTAGATTAAGTGTGATTTTAAAATACTGTTCAGAATAAAAAGCAAGATAGACCCCAATAACTTACCTTAATTTTGAATATAATATTATATTGTAGATCATTTCTGGACGTGGGTGGCTATTTTTAAATATATTTTTAAACTGTGGTAAGATATACATACATAAAAGTTACCATTTTCACAATTTTTAAGTGGACAGTTCAGTGGCAGTATGTATAGTCACATTTTTGTGCAACTATCTGTTTCTAGAACTTTTTCATCTTCCCCAACTGAAACTCCGCATCCATGAAACACTAACTCCACATTTCCCCCTCCGTCATCCTGCTTTCTGTCTCTGGCCACTTGTCTATCTTCTTTGGAGAAATATCCATTCAAGTCCTCTGCCCATTTTCTGTCTCTATGAATTTGACCACTCTAGGGACCTCATATAAGTGGGCTCATATAGTATTTGTCCTTTTGTGACTGGCTGATTTCAATTACAATGTCCTCAAGTTTCGTCCATGTTGTAGTATGCATCAGAATTTCTTTCCTTTTTAAGGTTGAATAGTATTCCATCATATTGTACATCACATTCTGTTTTTTGATTTATTCATTGATGGACACTTGGATTGCTTCTGCCTTTTATCTATTGTGGACAAGGCTGCTATGATCATAGATGTTTAAATATTTGCTTGAGTTCCCACTTTAGTTTTTTCTGGTTATATGCCCAGAAGTAGAATTGCTGGGTTGTATGGTAGTTCTTTTTTTTTTTTAAACTGAGTCTCACTCTGTCACCCAGGCTGGAGTGCAGTGTCACAGTCTCAGCTCATTGCACCCTGCCTCCCGGGTTCAAGTGATTCTCCTGTCTCAGCCTCCTGAGTAGCTGGGATTACAGGTGCGCACCACCACGTCCGGCTAATTTTTTTGTGTTTTTAATAGAGACAGGGTTTCACCATGTTGGCCAAGCTGGTCTGCAACTCCTGACCTCAGGTGATTCACCCTCCTCGACCTCCCTAAGTGCTGGGGTTACAGGTGTGAGCCATCACACCCGGCTGGTAATTCTATATTTAATTTTTTGAGGAATTGCTATACAGTTTTTCATAACAGCTGTACGATTTTAAATTACCACCGATAATGCATAAAAGTTCCAATTTCTCTACATCCTCACCAAGACCTGTTATTTTCTTCCTTTTTGAAAATCATGGCCATTGTAATGGGTGTGCTGTCATGTCTGATTGTGGTTTTGATTTGCATTTCCCTAATGATCCTTGATGTAGAACATCTTTCATATGTGGTTATTGGTCATTTGTCTATTTTCTTTGAAGAAATATCTATTCAAGTCCTCTGCCCTTTTTAAAGTGGGGTTGTTCGTTATTTTGTTGTTGAGTTGTAGTTCTTTATATTCTGGGTATCAATCCCTTATTAGATGTGTGATTTGCAAATATTTTCTGAGGGTAGCTAAATTCAAGTGGACCGACGATTTAAATGGATGATGCCCTAGCTTGAGAAATCAATCATCCTGTGACATGGCTGAAATTGCTGAAGCTAAGAGTTGAGGAAAATGAGGGCCTCCCTCTGGATGGATAGTCCATGCTGCAGACCAGTGGCCAGCCTCTCACTTTTGGGCGACTGTATCATGCTCCTGGAAGGATTTGGTTCAGCAAGGACAAAGCAACCCCTGTCACCTCACTGTGTCAGGCTGGTGATGTGAAATCATTGCCATCAGGTGTAACATCACAGATCACTAAGGTCCACTGCCAGAGAGCCAGGTAATCAAGTAGAGGCGGAGCCCCTCTTAGGTCGTGTTGTTTCAGGGTACTGAAGAGGAAAAATCAGCTCTTCATGTACAGCTTCTCCAATTATCAGCAAGTGACCCTTTCAGTCCTTCTCCAGCCATTTTAAAGAAGCAAAGAAACTACTGGGCTTTTGGGAGGATTTGCCCTTAGCGTTTTAATTGTTGGCTTGCTGGGCCCCTTCCTGGATTTGTAGCACAAAATATTACCATTGTGTTTCCACCGTGGGTTTGCCATTCTTGTTTCAGAAGAGAAATATTTATTTCACCGATTTTCTTCTTTCTGGTTCTTGTTCTTCTTTTTTAAAAAATAATTCTGGGCTGGGTGTCGTGGCTCACACCTGTAATCTTAGCACTTTGGGAGGCCAAGGCGGGCGGATCGCTTGAGGTCAGGAGTTCGAGACCAGCCTGGGCAACATGGTGAAACCCCCATCTCTACTAAAAATACAAAAAATTAGCTGGGCATGGTGGTACATGCCTGTAGTTCCAGCTACTCGGGTGGCTGATGTGGGAGGATGGCTTGAGCTCAGAAGTTCAAGGCTACAGTGAGGTGAGATCATGCCACTGTACTCTAGCCTGGGTAACAGAGTGAGACCCTGTCTCAAAAAAAAAAAAAAAAAAAAAATTGGCCAGGCACAGTGACTCATTCCTATAATTCCAGCACTTTGCGAGGCCAAGGCAGGCGGATCATGAGGTCAGGAGATCAAGATCATCCTGGCTAACATGGTGAAACCCCACCTCTACTAAAAGTACAAAACAATTAGCCAGGCATGGTGGTGTGCACCTGTAGTCCCAGCTACTCGGGAGGCTGAGGCAGGAGAATCGCTTGAACCCAGGAAGCAGAGGTTGCAGTGAGCCAAGATCACCACTGCATTTCAGCCTGGGCAGCAGAGCGAGACTCCAACTCAAAAAAAAAAAAATCAGAAAGAAGTTAAATGAGGAGTAGCATTTTACAAGAGATATGCAATATAATCATCTCTTATTTGACAGCATCCTCTGTGAAGTGGACAGTATTAGTTTCTAGGAATCCCATAGAAGTCAATGGAAGGATTTCTGCCTGTGATGAGCTTTCAGCCTCCTGAAGCCTAGAGCTAAAGAGACTTAAAGATGTGTGGAGTAAACATATGGAGAAGCACAAGCAGACACAGTTAAAATGACAAAAGTTCATGCTAAGGCACAAGGGCTGATGTGGTGCTTAGGCCTAGGGGTGAGGAGGGGTCCTGAAAGGGTGAGGAGTTGAAACAATTTCAAAAGAAGGGAATAACGTGGCTTGGCATCAAAGCAAAATGATAGCTATAGTAGGCATTTTATAGCATTCTCCTCCTCTCTTTTCCTTTTAGCCATGTATATTAACAGGTTGCCTAGAAAAACATTAGGTGTGAGATTTGTTTTTCTTTGGGAGTAGGAGGCAGTGGGGAAAAGAAAGCAGTAAGATTATTGAAATAAAGACTTTTTTTTTTTTTTTTTGAGACAGAGTCTCGCTCTGTCACCCAGGCTGGAGTGTAGTGGTGCCATTTCGGCTCACTGCAACCTCCATCTCCCGGGTTCAAGTGATTCTCCTCCCTTAGCCTCCTGCGTAGCTGGGATTATAAGCATGTGCCACCAGGCCTGCCTAATTTTTGTATTTGTAGTAGAGATGGGGTTTCACCATGTTGGCCATGCTAGTCTTGAACTCCTGACCTCAAGAGACCACCTGCCTCGGTCTCCCAAAGTGCTGGGATTACAGGCATGAGTCACCGTGTCTGGCCTTTTTTTTTGAGACAGGGTCTCACTCTGTTGCCCAGGCTGGAGTGCAGTGGTGCAATCATGGATCACTGTAGCCTCAAACTCCTGGGCTCAACCGATCCCCCTGCCTCAGCCTCCTAAAGTGCTGGGATTGCAGATATGAACTACTGCACCCTGATGACTGAAGACATTTTTCCAGCGTTGGGGAATACGTACTTCTTGAGTGGTCCTGGCAGGCCTTCTCAAAGTCTGTGGTCCCTCTTTGTAGGCCATACAACCTGTCCCATCCTCTGTCTTAGCACAGAGTTGGCACTGGGGGAGCCCTGTGCTGTGGCTGCTTCTCTCTCTCTCTCTTTTTCTTTTTCTAAAACAGAGTCTCACTCTATTGCCCAGGCTGTTGTACAGTGGCATGATCTCGACTCACTACAACCTCCACCTCCCGGGTTTAAGCGATTCTCATGCCTCAGCCTCCCAAGTAGCTGGGATTACAGGCACCCGCCACCACGCCTGGCTAATTTTTGTAGTTTTAGCAGAGACGGGGTTTTATCATGTTGGCCAGGCTGGTCTCAAACTCCTGACCTCAAGTGATCCACCTGCCTCAGCCTCCCAAAGCGCTGGGATTACAGGCGTGAGCCACTGCACCTGGCTGGCTTCTCTCTTGACTCACTGAGTCTTATCACTTGGACAGAGCTGACCGACAGCCGAACCCTGAGCTGCCGGTGGGGATTGGCCTGGATCCCCCTGTGTACACCCTTCCTGTGCTCCGCACTCTGTCCTTTGTTTTCCCTGTGTGGCAGCCGACAGCACTGTGGCCTGGATGACCTCTATACACCATACCTTTTAGTTGTCCTAGCACTTGTTCCAGAAGATTTTGTTGGTGGCTCCTGATAAAAGTGGCACCCCTCGTGCAGTGGGTTGAATAGGGGCCCCAACAGATATGTCCACCTACAACCTCAGAATGTGACCCTCTTTGGAGTAAAAGTCTTGGGAGATGAACATATGGTATGGAACTTGAAGTAAGCACGTGCTGGCTGTGGGTGGGCCCTACATCCTATGACTTTATAAAAGACAGAACAGGAAAAGAGGTATATAGACACAGAAGGGAGGGCTATGAGAAGACTGAGACTGGGATTGGAGCCATCTGTCCACAAGCCAAGGAAAGCCAAGGACTGCAGACACTGGGAGCTGCAGAGAGCACAGAACTTATTCTCTTTCAGAACCTCCTGAAAAATACCATTGGGCCAGGCGCAGTGGCTCATGCCTGTAATCCCAGTACTTTGGGAGGTTGAGGTGGGTGGATCACTGGAGGTTAGGAGTTAAATAGCAGCCTGGCCAACATGGTGAAACCCCGTCTCTACTAAAAACACAAAAATTAGCCAGGTGTGGTGGCAGGCACCTGTAGTCCCAACTATTCGATAGATGGAGGCATGAGAATCGCTTGAACCCAGGAGACAGAGGCTGCAGTGAGCCAAGATTGCACCACTGTACTCCAGCCTGGGCAGCAAAGTGAGACTCCATCTTAAAAACAAAAAACCCCAACTATTGTAACTTTGATTTTGTACCTCTGACCTTTGAAATTGCAAAGGAATAAATTTCTGTTGTTTTAAGTCACCAAATTTGTGGTGATTCTTTATGGCAGTCCTAGCAAGCCAATTCTGGATGAATCCTGGAGATCCCAGTTCAGTCACTTTCAGTCATTAGAATCACCCAGAGAACGTTCAAAAAGAACAGCCACTGCATTAGAGTCTCTGAGGGCTGAGTCAAGGGATTAATATTTTTAGAAGTGTCCTAGGCGATTGTCATGTACAGCCTGGGTTCTGAACCACAGATCTTTGCCAGATGTCCCATTTTGCAGATAAGAAAACCAAGACTCGGCAAAATTGCTTTGTGTTCCAAAGAAAAATTTGAAAAGTCCCTTTGTAGGGTTTTGAAAGGGGAAAAACAACTCACTGAAGGACAAAAGAGTGTGTTTGTAAATTAAAATTTTAGAAAAAACAATTCATTGTTGGGTTTCGTGGGTGGTAATGGCTAAGAAAAGGGAGGAAGAATTCATCTTCTAATATTTTTCAAGGACCTTCCCCCATACCCATTTTTTATTTTTAAAAATTATTATTATTATTATTTATTGTTTAGAGACAGAGTCTCACTGTCACCCAGGCTGGAGTGCAGTGGGCCATCATGACTCACTTTAGCCTCAAGCTCCTGGGCTCAAGTGATCCTCCTGACTTAGCCTCCTAAGCAGCTGGGCTACAGGCACATGCCACCACACTTGGCTACTTTTTTTTTTTTTTTTTTTGTAGAGACAGAGTGTTACTATATTGCCCAGTCTGGTTTTGAACTCCTGGCCTCAAGAGATCCTCCCACCTCAGTCTCCCAAAGTGCTGGGATTACAGGCGTGAGCCACTGCCATCTGGCCTAAATCATTTCTAAAAGTTGATTTGTTCATGTGTACAATAAAAGACATGTTTTCCTTCTTAGACATGTATGCCAGTTTAAAATATTTTTGATTTTCATTGCCACCTCAATAAAGATTCTGTTTCCTTATTCCCTGAAGAAATTCAAACAGAGCCTAGATTTCTGTACGGAAAAGGAGATGAATAATTGTGTTTGAGGTCTTGTTATGGGTAAGCATTTTGGTAAATAACATAGAAGATTTAATGTTCAGAGTAATTTTTTTTAAGGGTGTCTTGGTTTCAGGGATGTGGTATTAAATCTAATCGCCCACTTAGGTTATCTGTCCTTTGGAGACTCATGAAGCTAAGGGCAACTGGATAATTAGGATATTATGTACTCTTTAAAACAGCATGATTTAGTCCAAGTAGGAATTGCTGGGGCTCTAAATTAATCTCCTGGGGAACAAATGAAAAAATATATATGTGATATATTATTGAGGTAGTATATATTTTGGTGCTTTGATATCTTGGAGAGTCTTACATTAATCTGTCATTAATTTTAACCAGGGCAATCTGACGGTGATTAAAGCATATCTAGATAATCAGAAGCTAAAGAAGCCCACTGAGAGATTTACTTAAATGATCTAATCAGCTTTTCTTTTCATAGCAGACACAAAACTGAGGTCCTGACGACTCAAGGGCATTAACAATCCTAGGGCACTTTCCCTAAGAGTCCGGGTATTTAGCCCCAGTGTCCTGGCCAAATTCCAACTCAAGTAATGCTATTTTGCCTCCCGAAAAGTCCCCCTGCAGCTACCAGTGGATACAGTATTATTCTTTCCTTCCTGTCCCGAAGTGTGAGGCTTTGTGTGGAGGTGACACCATGTGCTGCAAATCAGATGCTTCATTTCTATTATGAGTGGCTGCATTCTGGCTCCAGGGGCGCAGTCCCTAAGCCGCCATAAGTACATGATAGGGGATATTTACATGACTTGTGCTATCAGGGGAAAATTGCAGAAGATTTATTCTTTTAAAAAATTTGTTTTAATCTTCTGTAAAAGGCAATGTTGTGATTAATATAATTAGATACAGTTAGATAAAGATCAGATGAATATAATAATAATGTGCATATTTGTCTCTGTGCTTTGTTTTATTCTATAGAAGGTTAGAAACAATGATCCTTAGCAATGAGATTTCTATCCTCACCCTGGTCCATGCCAGGTTGCATGAAAATGTGTAAAATGAACCATTTCTCAGTTTCCTAGAAAAATCTACATAAAGATTTTTAAATGCTCCAAAATGCAGAACACTTCAATGCGGAAGGATGAAGAGATTCAGGATGCCCTGGTTAATGGGCCCGAGACTCATTGAGAAAACTGGGATACAGGGAGCAGGAGACTGATTCTTCTGGCCGGCACCGTGGTTTCAAAGCAGCCAACCTGGACAGCTTGACAAACTATTTCTGGAATCCTGTTTCTTGAAACAATCTGTTCACTTAGAGGGGAAATTTCCAAGTGCTCTACCGGCTGTGGTTTATGTGCATGGCGCATGGGAGAACAATGCCATGAGGAAGAATTGTGTGCCTGCCGTAAACGGCCCCATTTCATTTCTTTCTTGGGAGATTATGAAAAATGAAGGGAGAACTTCTTGAGGGGCTTAAGGGCAACCAGGGCAGAAAACTGGGAGCAAAGTGGTTTCCATGCAAACTGGAAAATAGTTATGATGGGGCAGGGGTAGTGGCTCATGCCTGTAATCCCAGCACTTTGGGAGGATAAGGCAGGAGGATCACCTGAGCCCAGGAGTTCAAGACCAGCCTGGGCCACATAGTGAGACACTGTCTCTACAAAAAATATAAAAAGTATCCAGATGTGGTGGCATGTGCCTGTAGTCCCAGCTACTCAGGAGGCTGAGGTGGGAGGACTGCTTGAGTCCAGGAGTTTGAGTCTGCAGTGAGCCATGATCTTGCCACTGTACTCCAGTCTGGGTGACAGAGTGAGAATCTGTCTAAAATAACAACAACAACAACAACAACAACAAAAACAGCAACAAACATGATGAAGATGAGACAATGTAATGAACATTGGAGGAATGCTCCAAATATGTCAAGCTTTAAAGATTGAAATTTATAGTAAACTAGATAATTAGCCTATTTAGATATTCGAACTTTCCTTCTCCCTATTTCCTTCTTTGACATTAGTCAGGACTTTTTGGTTGCAGGTGACAGAAACTCAACACCAACTAGCTAGAGCAGAAAAGGGGGTGTACTGGCTTAGCAGCTGACAGCTGAAAAGACCTGAGTCCATGGGTCTGGGGTCTATGGTCAGGTGTCACCTCCTGTCCCTCTTAGCTCTTCTCTGGGTAGCTTCTTTCCTCGTGGTGACAAGATGACATTTTGCAGCTTCAGGCTTACATCCTAGTCATCTCAGTGGAAAGAATGTTCCTCCTCCCATAGTTTGATTGAAAACTCCAGGGTTATTTGGCTGGGCCTGATTCTAGTCACATGGCCATCCCTGTCGCCAGGAGGGTACAAAATGACGGAGTGAGGGTTGAAACAGCCCCACGCAAACCAAAAGGACTGGGTGTATTTCAAAGGGGAAATCAAGCTGATGCCATCAGGAGGAAGGATATGGATGCTGACCCCAAAATACAGATGTCTGTCACTGACATATAAATTAAACATGTTTATTGAAAAGTGCTAACAAATGCTTTTTTAACTTTATAAAAGTGTTCAACACATTTGACTAAAAGCATGTAATTAACATCTGTAAAGAGAAGGAAAAAATGTAAAGTGTGGAATCATGGAGCTGGCTTCCTAGCCTTTTTTCCCACCTAGTAGAGAAATTCACAATTTCAGTGTTCCTGCCAAGAAGTATGTCAACTTCCAGTTGAGTTCCTCTAGGGATGTTGTATTTATTACTTCATAGGGAAGTACATTACATTTTTTTTTTCTTTGAGATGGGGTCTTGCTGTCACCCAGGCTGGAGTGCATGTTGCAGTCACGACTCACTGCAGCCTCGACCTCCTGGGCTCAAATGATCCTCCTGCCTCAGCCTCCTGAGTAGCTGGAACCACAGGTGCGCCACCATGCCCAGCTGATTTTTTAAATTCTTTTTTTGGTAGAGACAAGTTATCATTATGTTGCCCAGACTGGTCTTGAATTCTTGGGCTCAAGCGATCTGCCTGCCTCAGCCTTCCAAAGTGCTGGGATTATAGGCGTGGGCCACCGTGCCTGGCCTATATTCCATTTTAATAGGAAGATGTTCCCTCTCATATTAAGCTGAAAGGCCCTCCCTTCTCCCTCGCCTTTGTTCTAATGGTCTGTTTTCTGCCTTTTGGAGTTACATGAAATAAATGTAATCTTTCCAAGATCTCCTCTATTCTTTTCAAAGTCGAATTTGTTTTTTGGCTATACGTAACTGTTTCTCTTAGTTATTCCCTTCTTGTTCTCCTCCCTCCTCCTGCTTTCTCTTTTTTATGATATAAAGAAAGCTTATAATCCAATTTCATGACAATTGTTGGACATGTAATTCCTTTTTAAAAGTTTCTCTTGCTTCTTAATGAATTACAGTTTGAAGACTCAATATAAAGTGTTTATCACAAAACTGAATTTTTAAAACAGCACTCTCCAGCATTTATGTATTTCATTTGAAAAGTTTAATTATTTCAGGAAACACAGGTCTTTAAGCATCTTTTTGTGTCTTCAGTATTCTATAAGATGCAGCAAATTGGGCATGATGCTGAAAGTTCTTAAGTGTCCTTAAATAGCCCATGAATATAAATATTCAGTTTAATAGAGAAACCATTAAGAGAACAATGTAAGAAAATCAATGTAAGAGAACAATGATTTTGTAGATGGGAATTAAGATTCTAATATGCACTTGACCTAGTAAATGAACTCTTAAGAAGGGGTGTCTCATTGTTCTCTCTTGTGTTGCTGTGTTTTAAGCAATGGTAAATCTAAGCAAAGAATATTAAAGTCTTAGCTTTTTAAAGAAAATTCGGAGGCTTAAAATAAAACTCCATTATTAATGATTCTCTGTTCACTTTGGCCATTTGCATTTCTGGATCAGTCTTGTTTTTCTTTAGTTAAATATCTTAGACATATTTGTTTTAGAGAAGGTGTGTATCATTTCAGTTCCTGGTTTTTCCATTTTAAATCGTATCTCATGTACTTACTACATTTTGTTTACTTCTTAACTTTTATTTTTTAATCATTAGCATGAAAAATATTTTATCAACAACGAATTGCTATCATCTTTATAAGAAATGGACAATTTTATTCAGTTATTTAGGTGGCGATTGCCATATTCATGAAAAGTTCACCAATAATTAACATTTTTTTTCAACAACTGCAACATTCCTATCCTATGTTGGGTCTGTAAAAGTTTGTGGAAGAGGAAATTGAACAGCTTTAAGAAGCACATACTTCTTACAAGTTAGGAAGCCGAAGCAGGGAAGAGGTTAATGAGTTCTCTAAGCCCATGAGAATGGAGGGAGATGGCCCAACTCACAGGTCTGTACTTCACTCTCTCTTCCATTTCCATCCAGCTTATGCTAATATGGAAAGATTGATGGGCCCTGAGTTGGCAGAACTATTAGTCTAAGAGGAGGGTGAATTGAAGATGGAGGTGTAGAAGGATAAAGAGAGGACAGCTAACATGTAACCAGGTCGAAGAGAGGTGTGCAGCTGCTGGTGGTAAGACTAGAAAGGTTGCTTGTCAGATGCAATTTCTGTTGAAACCCATCACCCTCCCTTTGTTAATGTTCTTACCTGGTGCAATTTCTCTTCCAGGGACTGTTTCAGGAAAGACATGCCAGGTGGAGTGATAGGGTTGTAGGGAGGGTGATGCACCATTACTAGCCCCATCTCCTCACAGCCCCTGGTGCTTTTCAGCTGCAGGATTAAAGACTAATACAGAGTGGCAGCTGCCGAAGGGGCAATCCTCATACATAGTAGGTGCTCAATAAATGCCACTGGCTTTGTGTGAAGACGCTAGAGGTGGATGTGACAGGTTTTGCATTAAGAATCATGAGTTAAGGCATAATGTGTTTTAGCACAGTTTCTACCTGCATTTCAGAAGTAAACAAGTTTCTTCCTTCACACCTTCTTTCTTCTGAAACAAATGTTCCTTGAGCACCTGCTAAGTGCTTAATTCATTTTCCGGCACCGTGGGTGGAAAAACAATCATATCTTCCCTGTTTTTCTATGAAGTTAAGGCTGGGTACCTAATTTTTTCCTCCTTCACACTTGCTTTCCTTTTTATCATCTCAAATTCTCCCAAAGTATTGCAAAGTTTGAAGAAAACAAAACAACAGTTTTATTCATTTGTGGGTTAAACAGTGTGTTCATCAAGCTGATGAGTTAAATACAAAACAAACCTGAAAGACTGCTGTATTCCTTGTAACTAAGGCATATGCTGTGGGGTCAGATTTTTCTTTTCATTCAAAGGAGATTTTTTTCATTTGTTCCTTACACCCATTTCCATGTTTACAAAGATTCTGTTTTTGCAGTGCCATCAAGAAGAAAATCTTATTATTCAGTAAAAGGTCATAATGCCTCATTATTGGGCAGACTCAGGTATATATGGAGAACTACTTATATTAAATATGTATTCCAACACACCTTCCCTGAAACCAGTTACAATACCCTTCACTCTTCTTATTTCTTGCTTTCTTTTTTTCTATCTCATTCTTAAAAAGATTTTTTTTTCCTGCTTGTACAGACCACCTAATTTCCCTTCTCAGATTTCATTTTATGATCTGTCGGTAAGTCTTTATGGCACCGCTCACCATAGATTTCAGTTTAATAGTATCTGTGTTAATTATCCTATCTTTAAGACACAATGGGTTGATTTGTTAGAATGAAATTTACATTGCATTTCTAATTATGGACATCTACAGTTAGTTGCTTCATTTTGATATGGTAAAAACATGGCTTGTATTATTTTTCAAAATAGTAATTAGAAATGCATCTCCTGACACTGTTACTTTCAAAACACCAACAACACTTAATAAAGAAGCAACATACATTTAATTAGGAAAAGCTAATAGAAACTTTCGGTTGTTTTTAAATGGTTAATAAAACTAGACTTGTAAAGGGAATTGTATATATTGTTCATTTTTTCTGAAGGTTGAGTTAGAGCCCTACCAGTTGAGTGTGGGATCATGAGTTTTCTTTTTCCACATCCTTGGCCATTGTGTTTACTTTTATTGTGGTTGTCAACCTGGATTGTTTTTCTGGGAAGGCAACACCCTCACTAGATAAAAATCAATGCTTATCTTGGCTTTGCAGTGAAATCCTAAAATATTATAGAAGTTTTCAAAGGAGTGAACAAATCTGTGGAAATCAAAAAGGAAATATGTATGTACTTTTAGAAAATTCATTTGAATTCAATTTGTTTGACGTTAACTCTATATTTAAGTATGTGCTATGTTTCTATTTTAAGTCTCCTCTACTGCTGTGATTGTTTAAACAACAGATACAGCAAAACAAAATCAAACAAAAACCCCTGAGTAGAAAGAAGCCTTAACTCCAGAAAGCTTTTCTAAGAACAGGCTCTCCCTCTGTTGCCCAGGCTGGAGTACAGTGGCGTGATCTCAGTTCATTGCAACCTCTGCCTCCCGGGCTCAAGCAATCCTCCTTCCTCAGCCTTCCTGGTAGCTAGGACCCCAGGCACATGTCACCACGCTCAGCTAATTTTTTTTTTATATTTTGTAGAGCTGGGGTTTCACCATGTTGCCCAGGCCAGTCTCAGATTCCTGAACTCAAGAGATCTGCCTGCCTCTGCCTCCCAAATTGTTGGGATTATAGGCGTGAGCCACCACATCTGGTCAACTCCAGAGATCTTTAAAAGCATTCCTGTTCTGCAGTGAGAATCAGAAGAAAAATATAACCAGTGTTGATTTGCTAGGTTTGAATAGACAACTTGGGTGATTTCCATCATGTTTCCATGGATTTCATTAAAGAGGGAGTTCGGCTCCATGTTGTTTATTATGACTTGTTAAATTTGACTAACTATTTTAATGTAAGTCTCAAATGGTAGGTATCTCATGACTACTAGTGATTAACTATTAATTGGGAACTTAGAGCTTTAAGTATCATACAAGGCAGAAGACGCACCCCGTGTCCTTGATGGTGAGCATGGAATGATCTCTGAGCATTACTGTGAATATGGCAAGTGAGCATGTGGGCCTCTAGGGAGGTCAGAAGCACGGCTGACAGGTATGGGGGAGTGAGATTGGAACTGTGTGTGCGTGGGGTTAAGAGGCCCATTTAAGTGCCAGGGGTCTTGCTGTGTGTGTTTTCAGTCCTCTGAGCAATGGAGCACACACTGTTATGTTGCAGGTGTCCCCATGCTGACATCACTTTGGCCCTCATATAACTGAGGCCACCCCCTGACCCCTGCAACCTTTATTTCTATTGCCTCATCTTTTGCATACTCAACTTCCCCTCCAGGTCTCCTCTGTAGCAAAATCACTCTTCTAGATTTATCTCGTTGCTCACAGCTTAGCTGCTCTTGTCCTTCTCTGTTCTCTTTTATGGGTACACTCATCTGTAGACTCAAATGCTTAAAACATTAAAAAAATTGATATCACAGCATTGTTACCTTCCAGAGACCACATTTCAAGCCCCTTGTAGTAGGAATGTCTAGACTGGTGCAGAACTCAGAGGGTTGATCTCATTCTAGATCCTTCAGATAGGGAAACAAGAGGAATGGAAGTTCATTTCTTTTCTTTTTTTTTGGAGACAGAGTCTCACTCTGTCACCCAGGCTGGAATGTAGTGGTGCAATCACTGCTCACTGTAGCCTTGATCTCCTGGGCTCAAGCGATCCTCCTGTCTCAGCATCTGGTGTAGCTGGGACCACAGGTGCACACCACTATGCCCAGCTAGTTTTTTTTTTTTTTTGGTAGAGACAGGATTTCTCTATGTTGCCCAGGCTGATCTCAAACTCCTGGGCTCAAGTAATTCTCCCACCTCCGCCTCCCAAAGTGCTGGGATTACAGGTGAGAGCCACTACACTGGCCAGGAACAGAGTTCTCTAACAGCACCCCTAGGCATACATAATAGTTTTCATTTAAAATCTCATCTCTTTCTACCTCATTGTCTCTTTCTTCTTTCCCCTCCCCTTAACTTCTGCAGTCTCTCACGCAGTGATGTGTCAGTTGTGAGAGTTTTCTTAGCTCAGTAGCTAAGAATTTAACTGTACGGATTTGTCCCATTGCACCTGCTGAAATGCTAAAGGGAAAAACTTGGCACATAAAATATAAGTCAGACTGATAAAATTAAACTTCACAAGCTATGCAGCTGCTGTGTACACACAAAACACGACTAGAATCTTCACCACTGACTGCTTAGATATTCTAGTTTTACATCTTTGCTCTTTTCATCGGGTTTGCATTGTGCATGTTGGGCGGTAGGAAATTTCAGGATTATCATTTCATCCTGCAGAAGCAGACATGTGAATCATCTAGCTCTGTGCTTGCATCTATAGCTTATGTTAACCTAAAGTGCAGCCATGTACAAATTATTGTCTCTAGGACAGTGTTGTAGCTTTAAGTACGGAGGTGACCCAAGTACGATCAATGCAGGGGAGAAACACCTGCCAAGAAGTCACATTATTTAGGTGGCTCAGTCATTATCCACTCTGTGAGGCTGAGAAGGTCCCAACCACTTTTAGGGATAAAAACATCATTTAAAGGAAGAACTTATTAGCATGCTTCTTTTTTCCCAGGGTTTCTGAATTTTCTTTTATGGCCATAATGTCTGCAGTGCTGAGATACAGTTGTGCTCATCTCAACTTCGGAGAAGTTTAGGTAGATGAACTTAAGACAATGCTATATATATATATAGCAGGTCTCCTCTGTAGCAAAATCACTCTTACATATGTCACTTACTATATATATATATATAGACAATACTATATATATAGAGACAATACTATATATAAAAAATTTATTATGTAATATGTGATATATAATATATGATGTAAAATGATATATCATAGATCATGTAATATATGATATATACTATACACAATATAATATATAAATCTGATTCATATAATATGTAATATATTACATATCACATAATATATAATATATCACAATATATAATATATCACATCTCTATATTATATGGTATATAATAATATATGATATAAGATATATATCATATGATATATATAATACATATAAGAACATGTGTTACATATCATCTATAAAAAAGGGGACATGCTCCCCTTTTTATGATGACACCAGTTGTATTGGATTAAGGCCCACCCTGATGACCTCTTTTTAGCTAGGTTAAATTTGCAAAGACCTTATTTCCAAATAAGGTCACGTTCCCAGGCACCTGGTGTTAGGATTTCAACAAATTTTTCTTGGGGACACCATTGAACCCTTAACAGCCAGTAAGGCTGATAGGAGAACCAAAGTAGCGTGACACTCTAGAAACCAAGTGAAGAGTGTGCTTTAGGCAGGAAGGATGGATAAACTGAGTCAGGCGCTGCTGACTGAGCAAATAGGATGAGAACAAAAGATTGACGGTTGCATTGAGCAATGCGGAGGTTATGATCACCCTTGCAGTGAGTGGTTTCAGCTTAGTGGTAAGGATGAGAATTAGATTGAAATGGAAGAGAGAATGGAAACAGAGGAGAAGGCAAGCATAGAGAGGTTTTTGAAGAGTTTTGCATACACGGCAAGAGAAAAATGGGAGGTGGCAGAGGGGAAACCAGTGTTTGAGGGGATTTTTAAAAAAATGAGATAAATAAAACCATTTTTAAATATATGAGCCAGTAGGGGGGAAAATATTACAGGAAAAGGAGAGAGTTTCTAGAGTGATGTCTTTGAGTAGGCAAGAGTGTGTATGATCTAATAGCTTTGCAGGATATGGTTGGTTTAACAAGCCCTCCAGGCGATTCTGATACACGTTCAAGTTTGAGAACCACTGTTCCAGGTAATCTCTAGGACTCTCTAAAATTCTGTGCCTCGTGATGACTTTTACCCTATTAGCTGAAAATGAAATCCCCTCTTTTGTTTTGAATGATGATACTGCCTAATGTATATGAAGAATGAGTTGAGATGGAATGTGACTGCACGTATTATAGGGAGATGTGCTATGGGGAGTGTTGGCTCTCCATCTCTGCTTTACTCTGAGAGGCTTAATCAGCTGTACTGTCTCTTTAAACTATAATTTCTGTCATTTAGAAGCACCTCTTCATTATTGCCTGGGAGATCTGGCTGCATCTCCAGCTGCTAGTTTTAGATGACTGGGCATTAAACCCTAGCAGAGTGAAGAGAGTATCACAGGGACTTAAAATATTTGTATTTGGCAGAACCCAAAGGCTGTATAACAAATTAATGTCCCAATACCTTAATGCTATTGTATCAAATTTTTGTATATCAAGTTTCCTTAAAATATGACTTAGTATTTTCACTGAAACCTTCCCAAAGAAGAATCCCCAGTTTGGAGTGTCTGGCCATCTTATGACTTTATTTTGTTCCTTATAAATTGGAGCTGTAGATTGGCATTATCACTGTAAGATAACCTTTAATTCTAAAATTTACAGTTAACAAGATGGCCATACTTTCTTTCTCAAGTCAGTTAAAATTGATTTTGATTTTCCTAATGTTATAGGACTGAAAAAAGTTGAGACAACGGAAAGAGTTTCAATCAACGCAGCAACTAACCTGAGTTTTAGTAAAATAACTTGGTGTGAACAAATGTTTGGCTAACATAGAACATTATGCTCTTCTAGCAGTTAAAATTAATTTAAGAATATTGATTTTGCTTTATGTGGTAGAAAGTATAAGATTATTAAGGTTGTATATTCAAGAGGGCATTCCCCTTGCTCCCATTTGAAGTAGTCACAAAGGATTTGAAGTGCCTGTTGATACTAGAAAGTTATTTCCCTGGTTTCTCTGAACATATCTAAGGAAATTTGGAATGAGACTCGCCCTTTAGTGTTCTGGGATGTTGTTAATTGCCCATCTGTTAATGTCAATGTTAACATTTTCATCCTGGAACCTTCACTCAGCATCTAACAGATAGAGTGCCTATGCCCAACCCAGGTGGTGCAGACCATATGGAATGCCTGGGTTGGTGGAATGGTATCCAGAAAATAGCATCTGTAATTCATACAACATAATAAGAGCAATGATAGATGCAGGTGCAGGCTGCTCAGGCTGCACAAGTGAGCAGCCTGCACAAGTGAGGGGGGCTTCACCCCGACTGCTGGGGGTGGTGGTTAATAGTAAGTTTGATAAATGGGGGGAAAGTGATAGTAAAGCCTGTAGAATATGTAATCTTTTAAATCATTTATAATAACATGTATTATAATATTTCACATTTTAATATTTAATTACTTTTATACCCATCTGTTTTATCCTCACAAACACCCAATATATAGGCAGATCAAAAAAGAAAATCAAGACTTAGAACATTTGACCTGCTCAGCTTTACACAATTGGTAGGAGCCAAGCCTAATACTCAGCACATCTGAATCCTGGTCTAAATGTTTTGTACCTGTAGTTAAGGAAATGAACGTGATTCATTTCAGAATTGGTTCTGAAATGAACTAAATTATATATAGACCAACTTACAGTTCAGCAGTAATTTAAAGGATATTTGAATTGTCTTTAAGTTCCCTTGAAATTGTAAACCTTCACATGCAACTCTGGTATTATAATTGGGAACTTTTAAGAAAGTTTGGCTTGAGATTCATGGCTGAGACGATTTTGTATTTAATGTTGCATTTGATAAACATGCCATTAAATAATGTTGATTCTTTTACAAGTTGTTAGTTTTTTTACGCTCTATAAAACTTTACCTACACTGTCGTTGTTTCCAAAGTGGGTTTTGGCTTATAGGTTTTCAACTTGTTCTTTTTCTTTCCTTTTTTTCTCTATATTTTAAAGCTTTATATTTATAAGAAATTGAAGCTGTTTTGTGTGTGTTTGAAATTTTTTTTGTTTGCTTAATTTAAAACTTGCAGTGAAAGTTGACCTAATAGAACAGTTTAATGCCAAGTTTAGTTTAAAGCACCTTCCAAAAGTCCAAAAGAGCAAGAAAGGATTATCTCTACGCTCTGCTGGGCCAGGGAGAATGCTACACTCTCAGGACTGCAGGCAGAATGCAAGGAGACAAGTCTAGCATGTCTGAACTAACCCTGGCTCCTGACCAAAATGGAAAGACCCGATGAACAATGGCACTGGTAGCTACATTCCATAACCTCCTGGGATGAATGTTATTCACATTTATAGTAGCAGTTATAAGTAGTATTTCTGAGAAAACACGCTGAGTTGATTGCAACTGGCTGTAAAAATGACTTGAAGTTTGCTCTGTTTTCAAAGTGATGTATCTCTCAGAAAAAGTAGATGGAAAGTCAGAACTTTCCCTTTTGATGGTGGAGTAAGCTGGTGTTCAAGATTATATGATTTACTGATGAAATCTGGAGATGCAAAAATAAGTCTAGCTTTAAATATCCTTTTCATGTCATGTTATGAATAAATTAACAGATCAGGGCGAGGCGCAGTGGCTCACTTTGGGAAACCAAGGTGGGCTGACAGCTTGAGCTCAGGAGTTTGAGACCAGCCTGGGCAACATGGCAAAATTCTGTCTCTATAAAAAATATACAAAAAATACAAAAATTAGCTGGATGTGGTGGTGCCCTCCTGTAGTCCCAGCTATTTAGGAAGCTGGGAGGCAGAGGTTGCAGTGAGCCAAGTTCACTGCACTCCAGCCTGGGCGACAGAGCCAGACCCTGTCTCAAAAAAAAAAAAAAAAAAATTAAAAAAAAAAAAAAGGAATTTCATTGGCTATTAGGGATCATTCAGATTCTTAACAGAATTTCAGATTTGAAAACTGGTTTGTAGTAACCTTGACTTCTGGTGACACAGAGTTAAGACAAAGGTCCCAAATGGTTTTTCTCAGTGTTGCTTGGTGTTTCTTTGATATGTGCAAGATCTCTTTGATGCCCCTTTTCCACATCTTGCTTTACCTGGGATGCTGCATCTCCCTGCTATTAATACTATTTACACACATTACTCTGCCTTACCACCAAAGTCAAAGAGCAGCCCTTCCCAGGAAGTTGTTCTCCCAACCGGGTGTCATCTCCCTTTTCTCTGAAACTCCATATAACATCTGTGTTATTTTAAACAAGATTTTAGATGTGAAATAGCCCAGCACGAGATCTGGGGCACAGGCACCCAGAAATCTCAGCTTAACCACTTGTTTTATCTTATTTTGTGGCCACTTGTATATATGACTATTTTGCTTTTGGCATTTAATGGAGTAAACTTGATCTTTTCTACTTGTTTTTTTAAAAAGTACTTTATTTAATAAATATATCATATATGCAAAAAAGCTTTAAATTGAATGCACAGTTTAAAGAATCATAAAACGAGCAGTTTTGTCTTTGGCTCTGAGCTTAAGAAAGAGATTAGCAGTAGTGCATGGAGCCCTCCCGGACCATACCTCCTCCCTCCGGGATGAACCACCATCCTGAATTTTGTGGTTATCATTTCCTTGCTTTCTTTTATAGTTTATCTGCATGTGGATGATTTTGTGACTTGCTTTCTTTCTCACGGTATTTTGCTTCTGAGATGCATCCATACAGCTTTAATGTTGCAATCCATCACTGCTGTCAATTTCACTGTTGTGTAATATTCCAATTTGGAATATATCTTTTGACATGTCTATATAGGTATACATGTGCAAGAGTTCCGAGTCTAGAAGATATACCTAGGAGTGGATTGGCTCGTTCTCTGTTCATGTTCAGCATTTCTAGGATGTGATGCCATTTCGTGTTTCAAAATGGTTGTACTAAAATTATCCTCCCACCAGTCGCATATACTGATTCCTGCTCCAAAACCTTTTCCTACTGCTTTTAAAGTTCTGGGAGGACAGTCACTCTATCTCTCTTTGCAGGTCCAGGTTTTAACAGTGAACTTTGTGCAAATTTAGTAATGCCTGATTGTCTGATTCAATATTTGGTTGAATTAAAGAATCGAATAAGTTTCCCCATTCTCTTTGAAGTACTCTATATTAGGTTTTATGAACAAGAGAGAGGACTGGGTAGGAGAAAACCCATAAATTGCAATCGGGGATCTGGGTGTGAGTTCTATAACCTCCTCCTACCTTGCAAAACGTAATAGCTTCATGATGGCAAAATATTCTCTACTGTTAAAAGCAGATAATCATCCTACATCATGATGCAGAGACATCCGACCTAGTGTCTAGCCTGTGTCAGAGCTCAGGAAGTACAAGTTGCTCTTTCTATTTCACTCCACTCTAATGTTAAGGCAGGACTCTGAATATAGTTCACTGGTCTGCGTTGGGATGAGCCACCCAGAGACAACTAAGCCTCAGGACAAACAAAGCATTTGCCTGTGTAGCCTCAGGGCAGCCCAGAGCCAAGACACTCAGGCTGATTTTAATGTGTGCTTGGCTGGTGCATCCCCTTGGAGTCATTCTGGATCATTTCTTTTCATTCTCACGCGGGAGCCCCCTGGACGCCCTCATCGGCATGGTGGCTACACTCGATGCTAATTTGGCCGGTTTATCTGAGCTACAGGCTTGCCATGGAGTTAGGTGGCAGGAGTTGTGTAAATTGCAGTTTATCTAACACAGACTTTGTGCCAGACATGTTCAACACTTTACAGATATTAGTTCAATTCTGTGAGGTACACATTGTTATTATTGCCATTGTAGGGATGACAGAACTGAGACATAAAGGTTAAATAACATCCCCAAGTGACATAACTAGTGGGTGATAGAGCCAGGATGTGGTTACCTGCAGAATGGTAACCTTAAAGTAGCAGAACAGGTGGGTGGGTTTTCATTTCTGTCACACGATCGTTTGGTGCCCTGATCTTTGTGTGTCAATACAGCGTTGACACCAAAGTTAAAAGATCCGTGGCTTTGATGCCACAGACCCTCTACCTGCAGCCCTGTTTCCTTTTGGGTGCATGAATGAGCCGATTTAGAAATTTCTTGCTTGCTGAATATTTCCCTCTTTATAATGTCTCTTGAAGTCTCAGAGAATTCTTCCCAGTACTTAGAACTGTAAATACTTTCCCTGAAATTATAGATCTTAAAAGGTTTGCTTGGACTTTTTCCAATTTCATAGTCCTAGCTCAAGGTTATAACTTGTTACAATGCTTCTGATAAAATTAAGAAAGCATATGGTTGTAAAACTTTTTAATAGCAGAAGCTTAAAAGAACTCTCAGTATGAACAACTCCCCCAGATATAATGAACTATGTTGGTTTTGAAACTATCTGGATACATTTTCTTCTTCAGGGTAGAAGTTCATCTCCCTCTCAACAGAAACAGAACTCGCATCAGTTCTGCCCAGAAGTAAGAATGCTTTAAAAACAACTTTATTTTATAAAGTAATACTAAGACATTGAAATCTGTCTTTGTGTTTATATTAGCACTTATCTTGCAGTGCATGGGTAATTAACTCTTAAGTTTCATGAAATTAAAAAATTTGGGCATTTTTGAATACTATAATTGTACTGTATGCCTCAGAGTCAATGCCAAGCCATATATTTCTTTTAATGCAGAGTTTCAATAAAATAAAATTTAATTGAATGACATTAATAGGGATCTCGGGCAGAGCCTGGCATTTTCATAAGTTTTTCAAAATTCTTAGAACAGTTTGGAAAAAATATGTTTGTGCTGTGGTCTTTCCTTTCATCTGTATCCAAGGGAATTTACATGTAAACTATGAATTGAAAAGGGCTTAGAAAAACTTATCTGAATCTCTCACATTTCAAAGAAAACAGAAAAATCTTGTTCTTGAGTCAGAAAAACAAACAAAAACGATGCCGTGATGCCTGTCCGAGGAGCAGTATAGCTGCTCAAGTGCAAGGCTGGACAGATCAGTGTGACACGGCACTGCCTGGGGCAAACGGTTGACTTGGAACGTTCTGGACAATGCCAGCTAGTCACCTATAAACCCCACAACCACCTGGGAAAAATAGCCATTAAACAGATTTGGCCTGGCTCTACCTTAACTAGCACTTTTTGTTTTTCTTTTTAATAGTAATGATAACAATAACAACAAACAGAGAACAGAAAACACCATAAAAAAGAGAAAATATACATGGACCCCAAACCACCTTTCTACTGTTTCTAGTTCATTTGTCACAGCACTATTTTATGATTTGATGAGTCATTAAACATTTTATTTGAAAAAATATTTTTGCAAAAATTTCAATTTTTCTCCTATTTTGTTCATTTTGCCCTGATATCCTGAGTGTTTTAGGCATACTCTTTTTTTGTTTTTTTGTTTTGAGATGGAGTCTTGCTTTGTCGCCCAGGCTGGAATGCAGTGGCACAATCTTGGCTCCCTGCAACCTCCGCCTCCCAGGTTCAAGTGATTCTCCTGCCTCAGCCTCTTGAGTAGCTGGGATTACAGGCGCGCGCCACCACGCCTGGCTAATTCTTGTATTTTTAGTAGTGACTGGGCTTCACTGTGTTGTCCAGGCTAGTGTCGAACTCTTGACCTCAAGTGATCTGCCTGCCTCAGCCTCCCAAAGTGCTGGGATTACAGGTTTGAGCCACCGTGCCTGGCCCTAGGCATACGTCTTAAATCCCACTTTATCACGCTCACACACAATGCTTCATGTTGGTTTAGCTCAAGTTTCAGGCCACACCTTAAAAATGAAATGCTAAGGCTTTGATTTTCTTAACTTCTTGGGGATTATTATAATAAGGGACCACTGGATGAGGCTTATAAAGAATCCAATGGGTAGGCTTATTTTTGTACTTGAAAAATGAAAACAGCTTTATTATCTTTTTCTTTAACTACCGATGCTCATTATAAATGTTTTAAACAACATAAAGCAATAAAGAAGAAGAAACTGCCTGAAATTCCCATCCTTCAGAAACAATCATAGATAATATTTTTGCCTGTTTCTTTTCAGACTCTTGTGAGTATGGATGAGTATGCGGGGACACACAGAGAGCATCTAGAAAGCCAGGATTTTAAAAGAGTGGGAAGTGGGATTATAGCCAAGAAGTCTGCTTAACATCACTTAATTAACACCCTCTTTTCTCCCGAAAAATCTCCAAACTACGAATCTTACATTGTATCTGCTCAAGATTGTAGGGGGGAAAGAACGTTGTCAGTGATTTTTTTTTTAATTTAAAAAATTTATGTATTTATTTATTTTCATTTATTGTGATATAATATTTGTACGTATTTATGGAGGATGTGATATTTTGATACATACATACAATGTATAGTGATCAAATCAAGGTGTTAGGCTGTCACCTCAAACATCGTTTCTATGCATTGGGAACATCTTCTCTTCTAGCTGTTTTGAAATATACAATATATTGTTGTTGACTATAGTCACCCTACTGTGGTGTCAAACCCTAGAACATGCTCTTTCCATATAATAGTATGTCAGTGAATTATTTATGTGAACCCCAGGTCTTTGGTGGGACCATCAGTAGGACTAGGTGACAGCAGGTTGGGGCTGAGCATTTTCTGTCTGTACGAAGTACTGGTGGCCCTCCCAGGGTTCAAGGAGATGGCATTTCTACAGACCATGGCTGGAGACAACCCGGTCTGTAAAATCCCATTCTGAGGCCTGGAGTGGCACTGCTGTTCCTGAATGGTGGTGTTTCACTGGATTATCCGTGCTCTTTCAACATCATGCCATTCAATCTTGGTTTTAACATCGCTACAGACTTTGCTCTATATACAAAGAGCTTCTATATCCAGATGACCAATAGGTGACAGTCAGATGGTGACTGAGTTTCCACATGAAAGGCAGGGGTGAGTCCCCTGTTACACTGACTTTGAACTGTGTGGGCTTTGAGGATCCTGATCAAGGCTGGATTAGGCTCTGGGTGTCTTTTGCTGCCAGGCTCTCTGGAGTCTTGTTGTTAGCTGCCTATCATTCTACTGCAGAAAAATTGTGAAGTGGTTGGAGAATTGAGGTGGAAAGCTTAGTTTCTTTTAGCAAAATGCAGACTTGACCTGTGTCATCATTTTCTGTGAAACTTTTGAGGTCGTTTGCTCTCTCTTCCTGGTGTTGACTCATAAAGTGACATCTGCTGACAACTGAGCCTGACCATCCATCCTCAGAACCACTCCTTATGGAGGATGACAGCTCACTGCAACTTGCATTTCCTTCTGAAGGGAAAAACACAAACACTACTTGGTGCCATAGGTGTCATTTTCCTTCTTATCTGATATGTAAGGTTTTTTTTTTAACTTTTTATCATATATCTTTAAAAAATATATGTCTTTATTTTGAACCATGTGAATGTCTCCTGTCCTCTCCCCTTCTCTGCTCTCCTTTTGGCCTTGTTGTGTTGTCCAGGCTGGTTTCAAACTCCTGGCCTCAAGTGATTCTCTTGCTTCAGCTTCCCGAGTAGCTGGGACTATGGGTCAGCATACCACCATACCCTCATAGGTGAAGTTTTCAATTAAATTAAATACTTAATGAACAAATATCATTGAGTTGTATACATTGAATATGTACAGTTTTTTAAGATTCAATCATATCTCAATAAAGTGGTTTTAAAAACAGAGTCTCCTGTAGATAACGTATAGTTAGGACATTTAAGAAAATTATCCTGCCAATCTGTGTCTTTTCATTGGGGAATTTAATCCATTTATTATTAAAGTGATTATTGTTAGGGAACGACTTAATTTGTTCATTTTGTTACTTGTTTTCCATGTGTCATAGATGGTTTTGTGCCTCATTTCTCTATTGCTTTCTTCCTTTGTGTTTAGTTGATTACTTGTAGTGTCACACTTTGATTCTCTTTTCATTTTCTTTTATGTATATTATGCAGATATTTTCTTTGGGGGTTCCACGAGGATGACATAGAGCATCCTAAACTATAACTATCTGTTGCGAATTCATATCAACCTAACTTCAACCACATACAAAATCCCTACTGCTTTACATCTCTACTCCCTTTAGCTTATTGGTATCACAAATTACATCTTTACACATTATGTACTCATTAACATTGATTTCTAATTTTTATGCATTTGTCTTTTAAATCATACAGAAAATAAAAGGGGGGATTACAAATGAGAATTACAATAAAAAATGTGATCTCTGAATATAAATCCTGACGAAGCCCTGATTGGCTTTTTGTGTAAGGAGTATGATGCGGTCATAGGTTGAGGTTGAGGTGTATGTGTTTTTTTCCTATCTACAGACATCAGGGATGGTGCTTTATTCTCTTTCTTCTTTTTTCATCCTGACTGGGTTTCAGGGGCATATAATTTCTTCTAAAGAAGAAGGATATTCTGTATATTCCATACATACATGGCTGGGTGGAGTGTTCATAATAGATGGAGGCCAAATCTAGGTGCAAAGTCAATAGGCAAAAGGATGAAAGTCAGTGAAACAGGATGTGTAAGACTCAGGGATTCTGCAGTGTTATTTTTTTTAACATAGGAAACAGTGCTGTGTACTGGAGAGAGAGAGCACAGCCCCTACAGCCAAATGGCTTCATGACTTTTTCTGCATTGTACATAGGATGAGATACCACATCACTCCAGAGCCTAGAATGTCATCTGTGCAATTTTCATAGCTTTGCTTCTACTATTGCTCTCCCACCCATCTATTTATTGAAATCTTTTCATTCCTGGAAAACACCAGATGCCACAATCTTCAAAAGCCCTTTGAATCTATGCAGTCAAATTAAGCCAACCGCCCACCCTGCCCCCGTTCCTCAGTTTCTTTATTCTGCTTTACTGCTGGTTCATTGTTCCCGTGCTTCTCCCCATACTGCAGTGACGTCTGCTTCTTTGCAGGCAAAGGCTGTGTTTCTGCATCTCTTCTCTAATGTGGAGAGAGGAAGGCCACTTAGAGGCAAAGTGTATTGCCTCCAAGAATATTTAATGTCTTTGAATTTCTGACCTGTAAAAAGAGGGAAATAATATAGGAATTTTACATGTTGGCTGTGAGAATTGATTTTAATGTGTTTAAAATGTGGTTGTGACGATGATATTATGAAAGATTACTGAATTGAGAAAAGGTAAAAAAAAAGTTGCCAACAGAAGTCAGATAGTTTCTGTGGGAATACAGAAAAAGTAAAATCAGAAAATAAGAATTTATTGGCACGTATCTAATGATGTCCAGGCAAAAGAGAGACTCTACCTGGTGAAACCAAAGATAGATTATAAAGAACGGTATGCTCTGTTATGAGATAGTAGCAGTTTATACGGTTGAATTATCTAGAACTTAGAGCTGGAAAGGACCTTAGATATTACCTAGTCTTCCTCCCCCTTCATTTGGTCTCTCAAGGTCATCCAAATCCTATGCTCTTCAGTAACCTCTCCTTTTCACTTTGGTTTCCTGGGGGATGCTAAAGCTCTTACTCATCATCAATGAGGTATTCCAGAGAGACCATTTTTCTAGCCCATTGAGGTTTTACGCCAATAAGAAGTAATATACAAAAATTAAATAAAATTGGAAGGAAAATATTTCTGTAATAGACAGTTCACTTTGCCTCTAAGTGGCCTTCCTCTCTCCACATTAGAGAAGAGATGCAGAAACACAGCCTTTGCCTGCAAAGAAGCGGATGTCACTGCAGTATGGGGAGAAGCACGAGAACAATGAACCAGCAGTAAAGCAGAATAAAGAAAGTGAGGAACGGAGGCAGGGTGGGCGGTTGGTTTAATTTGACTGTGTAGATTCAAAGGGCTTTTGAAGATTGTGGCATCTGACAGGTGTTTTCCAGGAACGAGAAGATTTCAATAAATAGATGGGTGGGAGAACAATAGTAGAAGCAAAGCTATGAAAATTGCACAGATGACATTCTAGGCTCTGGAGTGATGTGGTGTCTCATCCTATGCCATTGAGTTTGGTTCTGACGTGTAATCAGTCTTCTTATGAGCTTGGTTAGAATAAATAATTTTGCTAAGTTCTTACCCAAATCTACAATGAATTGGTAAAATTTCTTCTCCAAAAATGCAAAGCAGCGGGCCCCAGACCCTGGGTGTGTGAGCCTGCTAGATGGTAGCTACCGTCATAGGAGAAAAACTCTAAAAGGCCACTGTGATGTTCAATGTGATATATCAACTTGGCTAGACCATGGTACCCAGTCTTTTATCAAACATCTGTCTATCTATATGTTGCTATGAAGATTTTTTTAAAACATGAGATTAACATTTTAATCAGTACACTTTTAGTACGGATCACTTTTCATAATGTGGGTAAGTCTCATTTAAACAGTTGAGGGCTTTAAGAGAAAAGATTAAGTTCTTGCAAAGAAGAAGGAATGCTCCTTCTAGACCGTCTATTTATTTATTTATTTATTTATTTATTTGAGTTAGAGTCTCTCTCTGTCGCCCAGGCTGGAGTGTGGTGGCTCGATCTTGGCTCACTGCAACCTCCATCTCTGGGGTTCAAGCAATTCTTCCTGCCTCAGCCTCCCTAGTACCTGGGATAACAGGCACCCACCACCATGCCCAGCTAATTTTTTTTTTTTTTTTTGTATTTTTAGTAGAGACAGGGTTTCACCATGTTGGCCAGGCTGGTCTCGAACTCTTGACCTCAGGTGATCCACCACCTCGGCCTCCCAAAGTTCTGGGATTACAAGCATAAGCCACCGTGCCCAGCTTAGACCACCTTTAGACTCAAATTTGCAACATCAACTCTTGCTTGGGTCTCTACCCTGCAGATTTTGGACTTGTCAGCCCCTACAATTTTGTGAGCCAGTTCCATAAAATGAATTTCTCTCTCTCCATCTTATTGATTCTGTTTCTAGGAAGGACTCTAAGACTGCAACCATTTGCATCTTTACCACTTTTGTATTTTTCAAACTCATGTGGTGCTAAATCTATTGCTTCTTTTCTGTTACTTAGAATTTTTTTTTTTTTTTTGGTAGAAATTTATTATGTCTAAGAGTAGAATGGCCCTTGGAAGAAGAGCGCCCCGGGAGGTTTTCTGAGTGGCAACCATCAGAAGCTGTCAGGCTGCATCTGTATTTACATGTTTTCCAGCCGTGTTTCCCCAGCATGCTGTGGGTCTGTGACTCTCCTTGGAGGAATTTGGTATTCAGAAGTCAATAAACAAATTACATTGATCTATAATGTAGGGCTGTCACAGTGACTGATGGGATACCAACTCTTTGAGGACAGCGTGTGAGGGGAGAACAAGGCTGAAATTGCCCATGCAAATGACAAGGGACGCTGGGAGAGTTCAGTGCAGGTTGTCCCTCCTGGCGAAGCTGCCACAGCAGAAATTTTTGTCTTGGAGAACCACTCACTTTGCATTGCAATGTGTTGATATTGTGACGTGCAGAAGGATGGATTCTGGGATTCATCAGTTGCTTAAATATCCTCTGGTGCTTGTGTACCCCCATAAAAAAGGGAAGCTTCTAAGCTATACGGCAATAACATTGTAGGGTGAAGCGGTCTTCTTGGCAAAGTTAATAATACTTGAAATTTATATATCTCTTCATGACTTATTTCAGCAATCACCTTTGACAATATTGCTCGGGCATGCAGGGAAGATTCCAGTTGCTTTTAACAATATGAGGAAAAGGGAACTTCTTGAGATGAAGTGATTTGGTCAAAGTCACAGAGCTAGTTGGTGGCAGAACAAGAATTAAGACTCACCCCTCTGATGCATACAATAGTTGTTTAGGTTATTTTAGGCACAGATTTTCATAAACCTCCAGCACATTTTTTTGGTCAATACTATGTGCTTGGCCAATATTTGTTTTATGCCACTTTACTTTCATTTATTTGTGGGAGAAAGTAGAGTATGTGTTAAAAAAAATATCTTTTTTAAAAAAGCTTCATTTGGGGAAGTTTTAAATACAAAGTGATCTATTATTGAATGAGTTTAGGAGAAATGTGAGTTGTATTATTAGTAAATTCCTCTATAGAAATAACTAAAACATTGCAGAACCCCACATATATTTTTGTTGTTTTCTGTCCCATTCTCCTGATCAAGTACCTGACCGGATACTGTCCTAGGGCACAGAGCTCCCAGGAAAGATGGGACTTGGTCAAGTATTGACAGACATTTTGACAAAGGAATGCTTCAATCATCACTTTGTTCATGACCATAATCAGTGCCTATTACTTGCGCTGACCTTTTATTTTTGTTCTTGAGTAAATCGACAAGCTGACTGAGTAAAAGTGACTAAACAGATGATCTGCTTTTCCCTCATAGTTTAAATGTATGGCTTTTTCATTATCAGGAAGTCAGTGATTGACTGTTAGTAGATCTGAAAAGTCTGCTTGTCAGTCACATTCATCACATTTTATTCTGTAAACCTACTTCCTTGAAAATATAATACTATAAGAGGCTATGGTCTAAAATTATATATGTACTTGTTTTTTTTCCCATCCAAAATGGATGTCTTCCCCATTAGTTGTTAAAATAAAGTAGCAAATGATAAAAATATTGAGGTTAGGTTTATAACCTGCCAGTAAAGAATCCAAATTTTTTAAAGCACAAAGCAAATGAAAAGTCATATATCTGCCTTTATTTCTTAATTATTTTTTAGAATGGAGAAGCAAAAGTTATGCATGTTTATGGTGTCCAACATGATGTTTCAATACATGTGTATATTATGGAATGGCTAAATCAAGCTATTTAACATATGTGTTACCTCATATAATAACACTACAAAATCTATTTTCTTAGCAATTTTCAAGTATAAAATATATTGTTATTAACTCTAGTCATCATGATGTACAGTATGTCTCCAGAACTTATTGATCCTGTCTAACTGAAATTTTGTATCCATCAACCAACATCTCCCTACTCCTCTCATCTCCCAGCCTCTGATAATCACCATTTTCTGCTTTGTTTCTATGAGTTCGACTTTTTAGATTTCACAAATGAGTGAGATCATGTGGTATTTATCTTTCTGTGCCTGGCTTATTTCCCTTAATGCCCTCCAGGTTTTATCCATGTTATCACAAATGATGGGATTTTCTTCTTTTTAAAGACTAAGTAGTATTCCAGTGCACACACGTGTGTGTGTGTGTGTACCACATTTTCTTTATCCATTCATCCGCCGACGGGCACTTAGATTCATTCCATGTCTTATCTATTGTGAATAGTGCTGTGATGTACGATTGCAGGTATCTTTTTGACACACTGTTTTCAGTTACTTTGGATATACTGTATACCCAGTAGTGGGATTGCTGGGATTATATAGTAGTTCTATTTTAAATTTTTTGAGGAACCTCCATACTGTTGTCCATAATGGCTATACTAATTTACATTTTCATCGACAGTGTGCAAGGGTTTCCTTTTCTCCACATCCCCACATCCTTGCCAACATGTGTTCTTTGTCTTTTTTGATAACATCCATCCTAAAAAGTGTGAGGTGATTTTTCATTGTGGTTTTAATTTGAATTTCCCTGATGATTGGTGATGCTGAGCATTTTTCATACACCTGTTGGCCATTTGTATGTCTTCTTTTGAGAAATGTCTATTCAGGTCCTTTGCCCACTTTTTAATCAGGTTATTTGTTTTCTTACTATTGAGTTTCTTTCTCCCGTTATTTCTTGACCAGAATAGATTGATTATTTAAGCAATTGAACGTTCATAATGGTTTTTGGTGTATTATGAGTTTTTGAGCACTGGAGTCAATGACATTTATGCACATGCTTTTGGTTTTTGGCAGTTAGTATCGCGAGATTGAGATTGTGACACCTAAAAGAAAAGTAACATATTTCTTTAAATGTGTAAATTCAATTTTCCAATGAATTATGGTTTGTTCAATACTCGAATGGTCAGATTTCATCTCTGAGCATACATTTTCTTTTGACTCTATTAATTTACTTTAGTATTTCCTACAATTCAGAAACCATAAAAAAGGTTACTGGCTTTAAGCAGAGGCACAGAGTCAAAGTCATACAGCAATTTTACAGATACAGTTTTAATTTTAACAATTTATGGAGGCCCATGAGAATGTGGATGTATTTGAAGAAAAAAAGGCTGAATTTTCATTTTAGCAAAATAGTGTATAATTAACATTCTTCTGAGAATGCCTGTATTTCAAGCCAATTATACTTTTATTATTTTCACTAGTTTCTAGTGAGTTGTTTGGTGTATCATTCTTTCAGTTAATCAGTCTTTTAGTAATTCATTTATTCATTAAGTATTTTTGTCAGTTCTCCTCCTCCCCCAGACAAACATACCAGCAATTAGGGACAATGGGCATGCGCACAAATGCCATGATGGATTATCCTGAATAAGTTGCAGAAGTGCTGATGTGAATCTGTGGCTGGGGGATCATGTGGTATTATGGAGAAGGGCTTATGGAGCAGGGGCATTTGAGCAGGGATGTAAAAGGTGCATAGATGTTGACCATTTAGCAAGGAAGAGGAACACATTTAAGGAATAGCAAAAGCAAGTGGATTTGTTTGGAAATCTCAGTTCTGAGGGAAGAATCTGTGAACAGTCATGTGAATTTATTTTCTCTTCTTTTAAGCACCCCTCTCCTATTTAAATACTTAGGCTACAGCACTGCACAAATCAGCGTTTCTCAGGATATGTTCTGAGGTGTACCAGTGGTATAAGATGTTCCTGGAAAAAGAGGGCCAAATCTGAGAAGTCCTGCAGCAAAAATCCTGTTTAACTTTGCTGATCCATTGTTGCCCACATGTATTTGATGGTAGGAGCCTTATTTTTTTTGTTGCTGAGTCTCACTGTGTCACCCAGTCACCCAGGCTGGAGTGCAGTGGGACCATCTTGGCTCACTGCAACCTCTGTCTCCCGGGTTCAAGGGATTCTCCTGCCTCAGCCTCCTGAGTTGCTGGGATTACAGGCACCCACCACCATGCCCAACTAATTTTTGTATTTTCAGTAGAGATGGGATTTCACCATGTTGGCCAGGCTGGTCTCGAACTCCTGACTTCAGGTGATCCGCCCACCTTGGCCTCCCAAAGTGTTGGGATTACAGGCATGAGCCATCGTGCCCTGCCTATAGTGGCTTTTTAACATTCTGTGGAATCTGTGTTCCACAGAGCATTGTTTAGGGAATGTTCCTCTGAAATAATATCCATCAGCTTTCTGTGAAAGAAATATCCTACTCTGTTTTCAGACAAATGTGTAGAAAGGAACTTCAGGTGGCTGTATGCACATTGTGGATCTATTTAGATTTGTAGACTAGGATCTCTCCACCCATTTTGTAATTCTCTCTTCTCATCCTGAATTGGCAACTTTTAAAATTTTGCAATAGATAATAAAAACAAATACATAAAGTTACACATGGTTACATAGTCTGATGCATCTATGTTGAATAAACATAACACTATTATTATTTGATACATAATAATTATTTGTTGAAAGAATGAATATTTGAGAGACCTCAGGGTTGTTTGGTTTGGCAGATCTGTTGCTGGGAGTAACAGTTACAACATGTGCAACTCTCTCACTAGGAAAGGTGATGATATTAAAATATTCCCATCTATAGTTCTTCTTGAGTACAAAGGAAATCTAGTTTATAAGTAAGTTAAAAAGAGAATTCCTTTAATCATGTATGTGTGTCTGTATACAGAAAATTGAGTCACATGTGTGTTATTTAGTTAAGGAGAAAATTAAAATTTGAAGAATGATACCTTACAGTTGTCCCTCTTAAATGAGAAAGTTAAGTATTCAAGGAAAGGAGCTAATTATCTTGTTTATTGTGCATAGAAAGCATACTTGAAGATCTTGGATTTTTGTAAGATTGCAGGCTTTCAAAATTCTGACAAGGCTGCTTCTAAATTCGTCAATGTTGAGGGCTGTCTTTTTGTAGGATGACAACTGGTTGGTGTTGCTCCATTTTATTGAAAAAAGAAAAGTATCAAAAATGGCTCCACCATCTGTTGGATGTGAAGCATTGTACTATGAGATAGTGTGTAATGAGGAAAGGCTGTTGCTGGGATATCGTCTGAGACCCTTTTTAAGATACAAAATGTGCTATATGAGAGAAAAAGGCCTACTTCTGTCAGATTTAAGACTTTGGAAGAGCTGTATAAGTAGGTTACAGGGAGATATTGGTGTAAGCATTGTCCTTTATTGTTTGCGTACACAGCAGACTTTTCTACCTTCTCTCCTTGATTTCTTGGGCAATGTTATTTTTGAACAAGAAAGGAAAAGTCTTCCTCGGAGGACTTAATTAAATGGTTCAATGGAGTTAACTACTTTTACTTTTCATGTGGTTTAATTCTTTAAGTGAAAGCAAAGGCTCTCTGAAAGCTATTTGTTTTTGTTAATAAAAATGAATGTATAATTCTTATCAGGTGAAAGAGAAAATTGTTGCATTAAGAGCTTGTGGTCTGCAGGAAGAATCCAGAGGTTTGCTGGTCAGCGGTTAAAAACCGGCTCTCTTGGAGAACAAAAAGGACTGATATGCAGTGTTTGCCATGTTCTGTGGTGAAAAATACTCCCACCATGGTAAATTACAAGCCATCAAGCTGGCATTACATGATCTGAAGTTGGAAAGAATGGCCCAAAGGCACATCCTGATGGCGTTTTCCCTTATGGATACAAGAGATGTGACTAAGAGCAGAGACGATAATACCACGTAGTAACATAATTAGGAAGTGAAGAGATGTGAACATTTATTACCTTTGCTTATATTACCATTGATTTAACTGTAAGTTGATACAACTTAATTTTTAATAATGGCTGTATTTAGCAACTTACTCATAAATTTTCAAAAAGTGCACAGTCAGCTCCCATGAGCCAGTGTGAGCCAACTCTAGCCCATTCCTTTTAGATGGGCCTGTGTTCGATGTTTGGATCCAACGCTCACTGGCTGTGTAATCTCCAAGACACACGTTCCTCAGTCCCAAAGTGAGGAAAATGAGAGTATGTACCTCATAAGATTGTTGGGAGGGTTAAATGAGATATTGAATACAGAGTCCTTGGAGGAGTAGCCAGCACCGTCCTAAGTGCTCAGTAAATGTAAGTTATTTTTAGCATTAGAGCTTTGGAAGTTAGGCATTCTTAGGCACATGATGAGATAGGAGGTCGGCACAAGATAAAGGTCACAAAGACCCCACTGATAAAGCAGGACACAATAAAGAAGCCAGACAAAACCCACCAAAACCAAGATGGCAATGAAAGTGACCTCTGGTCATCCTCACTGCTCATTATATGCTAATTACATTGCATTAGAATGCTAAAAGGCACTCCTACCAGCACCATTACAGTTTACAAATGCCATGGCAACGTCAGGAAGTTACTCTATATGGTCTCTAGTGGGGAGGAACCCTGAATTCTGGAAATTGCCCACCCCTTCCCTGGAAAACTGATACATAATCTACCTCTTGTTTAGCATATAATCAAGAAGTAACTATAAGTATACTCAGTCGAGCAGCCCACGCTGCTGCTCTGCCTATGCAGTAGCTATTTTTTATTCCTTTATTTTCTTAATAAACTTGCTTTCACTAAAAAAAAAAAAAAAAAAAAAAAAAGAGTAGAGGGAATGCCTTATGGCTATGTATCTAACTATCCTTCTAGTGATTTTAAATCTCAAATGCATTTAAGAATGGGCTGAAGGTTAGTATAACCTTCTTTCTGTTATTGCTTGTTTTCAGTAAAAGCAATTTCTCTCTCAGGTTAAAACTCTCCTTTTTCTTCTTGGTTTTTTCCATGTCGTCTGCATCTTCCCGTGGTTGTTAGTGGTGATGATGACATTGTCTTTGCTCAGTCTTGACAGTGCTATCGCAGTATTGAAGCTGCAGTGGCTTTACATCTGTCGCTCTAGGATGAAGCTGGAACAGAAAACGAAATACCACATGTTCTTCTTTATAAGTGGGAGCTAATTGAATACACATGGACACAAGGAAGGGAACAACAGACTTCAGGGCCTACTTGAGGGTGGAGGGTGGGAGGAGAGGGAGGATTGAAAAACTAACTATCAAGCATTATGCTGATTACCTGGGTAACAAAATTATCTGTATACCAAACCCCCATGACATGCAGTTTACCCATGTAACAAATCTGCACATGAGCCTTTGAACCTAAAATAAAAGTTGGAAAGTGTATTAGTTCATTGCATTGCTATAAGGAACTACCTGAGACTGGGTAATTAATAAAGGAAAGGGACTTAATTGGCTCATGGTTCCACATGCTGTATGGGTAGCATGGCTGGGGAGGCTTCAGGAAACTGACAATCACAGTGGAAAGTGAAGAGGAGGCAGGCATGTGTTACATAGCTGGAGCAGGAGGAATAGGGCTAAGGGGAAGGTGCTACACACTTGGAAACAACCAGGTCTCATGAGAACTCACTCACTCTCACGAGAACAGCAAGGGAGAAATCCCCCATGATCGAGTTACCTCTAAACAGGCCCGTCCTCCAACACTGGGGATTACAATTTGACATGAGATTTGGGTGGGGACACAAATCCAAACCATAAAGAAAAAAAAAAGAAATGTGATTTCTAAGGTTGGTAGTGGGGTCTGGTGGGAGGTATTTGGGTCATGGGGGCAGATCCCTCATGAGTGGCATAGTGTCCTCCCCATGGTAATGAGTGAGTTCTCGCTGTTAGTTCATATGAGAACTGGTTGTTTAAAGGAGCCTGGCACCTCCTTCTCTCCTCTATTGCTCCTTCTCTTACCATGTGACACACCTGCTCCCCCTTCACCTTCTGCCATGACTGGAAGCTTACTGAGGCCTCACTGGAAACAGATGCTGGTGCCATGCCCCCTGTGCAGTTTGCAGAACCGTGAGCCAAATAAACCTACCCTTCCTTCCTTCCTTCCTTCCTTCCTTCCTTCCTTCCTTCCTTCCTTCCTTCCTTCCTTCCTTCCTTCCTTCCTTCCCTCCCTCCCTCCCTCCCTCCCTCCCGCTTGCTTGCTTGCTTGCTTGCTTCTTGGATAGAGTGTTACTGTGTCATCAGGCTGGTGGGCAGTGGTGCTGTCTTGGCTCACTGCAACCTCTGCCTCCCAGTTTCAAGTGATTATCCTGCCTTGGCCTCCCAAGTAGCTGGGATTACAGGCATGTGCCACCATGCCCAGCTAATTTTTGTATTTTTGGTAGAGACGGGGTTTCACCATGTTGGCCAGGATGGTCTCAATCTTCTGACCTTGTGATCCACCTGCCTTGGCCTCCCAAAGTACTGAGATTGCAGGTGTGGGCCACCACACCCAGCCGAACCCTCTTTCTTTAGAGATTACCCAGTTTCAGGTATTCTTATAGCAACACAAACAGACTAACAGTTGATATTTCAAAAATATTATCTGGCTGCATAATCCTATGCTGTTAAACCTCTGCCAGTCAAAAGGATCATCCCACATGACATGGTCTACTGCATCCTCCCATTCTTTATGGTTAGTTGTTTTCCTGCTTGCTTCTGTGAGGTCTATATTTTTCAAACTGTGGATTGGTTCCATTTACTGGGTCAGGACATTGATTTGTGTGAAGACCAACATTAAGAAAAAAGGAATATACTAGAATAAAATAGAAAAAGTTAAAGGGCATCACACAAAATTAGTCTGGGTATTATTCCAAAGCTTGCATTTTCATATGCATCTGTGCGTGTACTGAGCTGTGAGGTGAGATGCATCTCTTACTGTGGGCTCTAATCAAAGTTTTAGAAACACCATTTTAAGTCATGTTCAGTGGTCACTGAATTTTTTATATAATTTAGTTCTCTCTTGAATTTTCTTGTCGTCATAGGAAATGTCTTATATCAATTTTTACAGCTATAACCATCTGATCTTCGACAAACCCGACAAAAACAAACAAAGGGGAAAGGATTCCCTATTTAATAAATGGTGCTGGGAAAACTGGCTAGCTCTATGCAGAAACAGAAACTGGACCTCTCCCTTACACCTTATACAAAAATTAACTCAGGATGGATTAAAGACTTAAATGTAAAACCCAAAACCATAAAAACCCTAGAAGAAAACCTAGGCAATACCATTCCGGGCATCATAGGCATGGGCAAAGACTTCATGACTAAAACACCGAAAGCAATGGCGACAAAAGCCAAAATTGACAAATGAGATCTAATCAAACTAAAGAGCTTCTGCTCAGCCAAGGAAACTATCATCAGAATGAACAGGCAACCTACAGAATGGGAGAAAATTTATGCAAGTTACCCATCTGACCAAGGTCTAATATCCAGAATCTACAAGGGACTTAAACAAATTTACAAGAAAAAACCAACCCCATCAAAAAGTGGGCAAAGGATACGAACAGACACTTCTTAAAGGAGACATTTGTGAGGCCAACAAACATATGAAGCAAAGCTCATCATCGCTGGTCATTAGAGAAATGCAAATCAAAACTACGATGAGATACCATCTCACGCCAGTTAGAATGGTGATCATTGAAAAGTCTAGAAACAACAGATGCTGGCGAGAATGTGGAGAAATAGGAACGTTTTACACTGTCGGTGGGAGTGTAAATTAGCTCAACCATTGTGGAAGGCATTGTGGTGATTCCTCAAGGATCTAGAACCAGAAATACCATTTGACCCAGCAATCCCATTACTGGTTATATACCTAAAGAATTATAAATCATTCTACTATAAAGACACATGCACACGTATGTTTAGTGCAGCACCATTTACAATAGCAAAGACTTGGAACCAACCCAAATGCCCATCAACGAGAGACTGGATAAAGAAAATGTGGCACATATACATCATGGAATACTATGCAGACATAAAAAAGAATGAGTTCATGTCCTTTGCAGGGTCATGGATGAAGCTGGAAGCCATCATTCTCAGCAAACTAACACAGGAAAAGAAAACCAAACACTGCATGTTCTCACTCATAAGCGGGAGTTGAACAATGAGAATGCGAGAACACATGGACACATGGATACCTGCCTGTTGGGGGGTGGAGGTAAAGGGGAGGGAGAGCCTTAGGATAAATACCTAATGAATGTGGGACTTAAAACCTAGATAATAGGTTGATGGGTGCAGCAAACCACCATGGCACATGTATACCTATGTAACAAACCTGCATGTTCTGCACATCTATCCCAGAACTTAAAGTAAAATAAAAAATGTATATAGGGGGAGTGCATGGGTTATAACCTTGAGTTGCTACTTGATTGAAAATGTCATGCTTTTCCCCTCATAGTTAGTAATTTTGCCCTCAAAACCTCAAAGGCATAGTTTTGCTGATAAGAAGATGTGATATCATAACTTTATAGGCAAACTTTTCTCTCTCTCTCTCTAGAAGGTTTCTAAGATTCTACTTTCGATTCTGAAATCTCCCTAGGGTATGTCTGATGAAGTTATTTTTGCTCGTTCTGCTGGGCACTTAGTTTGTTCTTCAGAGGTGAAGATGCAAGTGGTTCTTATTCCCTTTCTTGTTTCTGAACCTTGTATTAAATGAAGTTGTCTACAGTTTCCTTAGCTTTCCTCTCAGTTTGTCTATTTATCTTTCTGCTCTTCATTAGGGGAGTGTTTTTTGATCTCCAATTTATCTTGAAGATCACTAGTTTGATTGTTCATTCCATTATTCTCTCTCTCTATTGGCTATTTGATTTCAACAATCGCATATTTTTTTAAAATTCACTTTTTAAATTTTATGTAGAGTAAAATTTATTCTTTTTAGAATATGATTCGATGAGTTTTGACAAACCCATATGGTTGATTAACCACTGCCACAATCAAGGTATGGAACATTTCATCACTCCCAAAAATTCTTTCCTGTGGCCCCCTTTGTGGTGAACCTGCCCTGACTGTCACCCCTGGCCCACATGAACCACTAATTTCGACAAGTATATTTTATTTTTTAAATTTTTCAGTGGCTCCTTGGTATTTCTGTTTCCCATTTTATTCTTTGCAATTTGTTCTTACTTTATTGATCTAACTTGATTGGGTTGTAATATTCAGAATTGTGTGATGTCACATCCTCTTGAATGGTTTTCAGGGTTCTCATGCATGAATTATCTGTTTCTTCCAGGGCTAGCCATGTTCTCTTGTGCTCGCTCTCTCCCTCTCCCCACCTCCTCCACCCCCACCCTCATTTTCATCTTCATTCTTTTCTTTCTTGCTGGTTGGGTTTTCTTAAATGACTGGATGGTTGCTGGCGGTTTGTTTATTTTTTAGGAGCAAAGAGGAGGCTGAATAGCACAGGTAGCCAGAACGGGTTTCCATTGCAATGGGGAAGGCCTGATTCCTGAGCAGGTCTTAGTCTTGACTGGGAATGCTGACTGTGGGCTTCTACAAGTGCTGTGTGTGGCCAGGGGTGTCAACAGACCAGCTTCTGTAAAGTGCACAGGTGGGAACAGCTAGGGTGGAGAACCTCTCAAGTTTCTTGGAATAAACAAAACAAAACAAACAAAAGCAAGGAGGGCTGTACTCAGGGGTCAAGAACTTTAGAATATTCTACCCTTGAGTAGTGCTACTTCCCCTATCTGCTGTCTGATGTGGGGATCCACAAGTCACCTCCGGCCTATCTTCCTCATCTCTGGCCCCAAGACAGGGTATGTCCATGCTCAGGTGGATGGCTCACTCTCTTCAGAGACAAGCTTGGGTCTGTACCTGGGGTAGATGCCTCTTCTGCTGGAGGAACATGCTTTGCTTATATGGAGTAAAAGGAGGGTGCAAAGGACCTGAGTAGCCAGCTGATCTGAATGCACTTTTTGAATAGCCTGGCCATTGTGGGCCTGGTGACATTTCCAGAGCCCCTATCTGTCTGATATTATTGGCTGTTTTGTTTTTCTATCAATCTGCTCCTATTCATTGACTATCACCTAAGGGGTCTTTCTTCTTTCTACAGTCAATGGTTATATTCTTTATTTTTTAAAGTTTTAAATTTGAGACAGAGCCTTGCTGTGATGCCCAGGCCGGAGTGCAGTGGTGCAGTTATGGCTCACTGCAGGCTCGACCTCCCAGGATCGAATGATCCTCCCACCTCAGCCTCCCGAGTAGCTGGGACCACAGGTGTACACCGCCACACCTGCCTAATTTGAGAATTTTTTGTAGAAAAGAGGTCTTGCTGTGTTGCCCAGGCTGGTCTCTGGGCTCAAGCAATCCTCCTGCCTCGGCCTCCCAAAGTGCTGTGATTTTAGGCATGAGCCACTGTGCCTGTCCTTTTATTCTTTTTCTTTTTTCTTTTGAGACTCCAGCTGTGTCCCCCAGGCTGGAGTGCAGTGATGTGATCTTGGCTCACTGCACCTGCTGCCTCCTGGGTTCAAGTGATTCTCCTGCCTCAGCGTTCTGAGTAGCTGGGATTACAGGTGTGCGCCACCATGCCCAGCTGATTTTTGTATTTGTGGTAGAGATGGGATTTCACCACGTTGGCCAGGCTTGTCTTGAGCTCTTGACGTCAAGTGATCTGCTCGCCTCAGCCTCCCAAAGTGCTGGGATTACAGGCCTGAGCCACTGTGCCCAGCCCTTTTATTCTTTTAAACAACTCTCTTTCTCCCTCTCTTTGTATGTATGTACATGTTATATATGTATATATGTACATTAAAAAATATTTCAGTTGGGCTTTGGGTGGGAGGTTTGCCATTTGAGTTAGAAGAAAATGTGTATGATTTTGAAGGTAATAAGGATATTTATTTTAAAATATGGTGTCTAGTTCAGACCATCTACAAAATTCTTCTTTTCTTCCTATGCCATTAACCTTTGATGGAAGAGGTTTAAAGCTGGACATCTTTCTCCTGATCCAAGGCATTGAATACAGCAGAAGTAGAATGACCTATTGAGTTTTAGTTTAATTATATAATCGATGACCAGGAATAAGTGTATTTAAAGAAGAGCTGATATATTTTGTGGTTAGATTCTGCCTTGAAGTACCTAGGAAGAGAATGTGATTTGCTTATTGAGTTACTTGGAAGAGGTGAGGAGAATAGTCGAGGACACAGTAGTTGACAATGTTGTACACAATGCTTAGTTCATTTTCTTTAACACATACTGTTGTAAAATATACTAATTTTGGGAGGTAGGGGAAAGGAGAGCATCAGAATAAATAGCTTGGGTTCTGGGCATGGTGGCTTATGCCTGTAATCCCAGCACTTTGGGAGGCCAAAGCAGGCAGATCACTTGAGGCCAGGAGTTCGAAAACAGCCTGGCCAACATGGTGAAACTCAGTTTCTACTAAAAATACAAAAATTACCCAGGCATGGTGGCAGGTGCCTATAATACAGCTACTCAGGAGACTGAGGCATGAGAATCACTTGGGCCTGGCAGGGGGAGGTTACAGCGAGTTGAGATTGCACCACTGCATTCCAGCCTGGGCAACAGAGCTAGACTCCAGCCTGGGCAATGGAGTGAGACTCTGTCTCAAAAGTAAATAAATAAATAAGAAAGAATAAATAGCTAGCACATGCTGGGCTTAATACCTAGGCGATGGGTTGACAGGTGCAGCAAACCACCGTGGCAGATGTTTATCTGTGTAACAAACCTGCACATCTATCCTGGAACTTAAAATAAAAATTAAAAAAAAGATGCTAATATTGGTATAATTTTTCCCTCCCTCAGTCTGTCTATCCTGAAAAGCCATCCTTAAGCGAATTTAATATATAAAATTTGGAACTTAATAAATTGAAGTGCGTTAGACAGTTTCCTCCTCTCACCAAGGATAGTTCTTTAATTCCATAGTGGAGACCAATGGTTACCTAGATGTTAGTCTGTTGAAATTGCTTTCGTAGCCATACAAGTTAGGAAATAACTGATCTGCAAATTGTCGAATAAGTAGAGTCTATGGATTGCAAGGAGACTTATCCTGTGCTCCAGGATGTCTGACAACAGGTGCCTGCATTTCTGTGCTGAGAATGTTGGATCTTTTCTGGACTCTGCTGAGAGTGGTGTGATTAGTAATGTCTGCCCTGATTACAGGAGGTAGCACATAAGCTAGGCATAGACCATTCTGCCAGTGGTAGTGGTTGTTCTTGTTATTTTTATTGTTAATTATTAGTTTTCCACAATTTATTTAGCTTATTTATTATTTTAGGCCATACATTTATCTATAAGACCATAATATTTTAATGGAAAATGCCCAGCTGAATGTAATATGATATTCTAGTTTTGTTTAGGGGTTTTTTTTTTTTTTTTTTTTTGAGACAGGGTGTTGCTCTGTTGCCTAGGTTGGAGTGCAGTGGCATAATCACAGCTTACTGCAGCCTCAACCTCCCAGGCTCAAGCGATCCTTCCACCTCAGCTCCCCTAGTAGCTGAGACTACAGGTAGGTGCCATCACACTCAGCTAATTTTTGTGTTTTTTTGTAGAGATAAGGTTTCACCATGTTGCTCAGGTTGGCCTCAAAGTCCCTGACTCAATCAATCCACCCGCCTTGGCCTCCCAAAATGCTGGGAGTACTACCGTGAGCCACTGTGCCCAGCCTGGTCTTTTTAAAATAAATATTTTATTTTTTATTTGAAGATGTAGTTTCATATAAGAGCCAAGCGAGATATTGATATTCTATCATACAATTTTCTTTTCTTTTCTTTCTTTTTTTTTTTTTTTTTTTAGGACGAAGTCTCGCTCTGCTGCCAGGCTGGAGTGCAGTGGCGCAATCTCAGCTCACTGCAACCTCTGCCTCCCTGGTTCAAGCAATTATCCTGCCTCAGCCTCCTGAGTAGCTGGACTATAGGCGTGCACCGCCATGCCCGGCTAATTTTTGTATTTTTAGTAGAGACAGGACAATTTTCAATAAGAGCTCTGTGTTCTACATGGATGAGTTTTGAGAGTGATAGAGATTTAAGTTTTAATATTTGTGATATATTCTTATAAGTGGGAACTAAACATTTATACTTAGGTCCATCTACACATGGTCTTTTCTTAAAAATGTAATTATTTTATGGTTTTCCCCCATCTTTAGCCTTTAAATAATTATTTTTGTTCATATTGCGTATTTGCTATAGGTATGATACTTATTTATTATCTTTAACAAAGGAATCGAACGTGATCCTTCTTGTGCTTCTAATGTTCTGTTTTCTTATAAACTTTGTTTTGATATTTTTCAGACTATAGTCATGTCTTAGATACTCAGGTCCCAAATCTGCATGTGTTCCTCTTGTTTGTAATCAGCAGTGCTGGTTGGTGTTCCTGGGCACAAATCACAGGGCTGCTCGATGTCACACATTTCCTTGTTTGTGTATTCCCGTGATCAATATCAGCAACAGCACAGGGAATAGATTCTCTTCCACCAGCTCATATTTTTCTTAAACAGCATGTAGGGGTGTGTGTGTGTGTGTGTGTGTGTGTGTGTGTGTGTATTAATTTCTTGCCTTTTACAGCATAATTCAAAATCTAGGTGACATGTTCCAATAGCCGATAAGCATTTCATAGTGGGGTAGGTCAGGTTTACCGTGTAATCCCTTTGATAATGCCTTCTTTTATAAATACATGAGAGAAGTTACAATTGAGTCCTGCTGAGGAAGTAGATCAATAGGTGGCAAGTTGTTTGACCCTTCGAGTCAGAAAGAGAATTTGGTAAATTGTTAGACAGGTTATTGACTGCCCTTTAGAGAGCCAGGGGTTTGGATTCTGTAACTCCTTTCAGCTGGGGCTTGTATTTCACGTATGAGAGGCCTACATTATCATAATCCATTTTTCGCTTTTATGTTATCTATCAGCAGCTCTCGTAAGTCAGCTTTCTGAAGGGCATTCCCCATTTACGTGCTCTAATTCACTGTCTTTTAAAAAAATTATAAAATTGATGTTTTGCAACCAGAGGCATTATATGTGAGTTGTTTATGGAGGTGCTGCTACACGGAAGAAGATTAGTGGTAGAATTAAGAACAAGATGATGGCTGTGGAAGGAAATTCATGAATAGACATCGCATCAATGCTACAGGAAGATAGGCTCAAGAAGCATGTTAGACCCCAAAATCCTGGAAGAATGTCAGGCTTATAGTCATTATAATTATGCCTTTGGCTGATGTTGAATAGTGTTAATGGTACACTACCAAATTTTTACTTAAGTGGCTCGATTAGGTAGAAAATGCCCAGATTGACCCCAATATGTAAAAAAGATATTATCTTAAAATGTCTCTACCTATTAAACGGTGATTGTTCTGGTACTGCTTAAATGGGAAATCTGTGGAAATATGTAGAATTGTTGCATTTATGTTATCATGAGACTTAAAACATTTAATGGGATAATTTCTTCATTTATACAATGTTACACACCTGAAATAATAACCCAATTCGGATTATTTTTGTAAATTATTAATAGCTTATACCATTTCCTAGGACATTTTATTCATTTGAGTTTTTAAAAAATTCTTTTTTATTCAAGGGAAAAAAGGTTTCGTTTTTCTTGTTATCTCATATAATAGGCTGTTTTGCTTTACAGTTCTGAAACAGACAGAATCTTTTATGTGCAATGAATGTGAGTTTTAAAATCTTCTTATAGGGAATAAAATATGAAGACTAGTGAAGTGAGTGTGTGTGTACTCTGTCCTGGAAGAAGTGAGTGAAGGAGGCCCAGGGCTTGGCTTTTGGGGGTTCAGGCCTTCTGCAAGTTGGGCTTCCAGTAGGAAAGAAAGAACATTGTAGGAGAGAAACTGCCCAGGTAGCAGAGGCATCTGGAAAAGCCAGTGCCCAACTCCGTTCTGTTCTTGCTGCGGCAGCTTGGAGCTGGCTTCAGTTCAGATTTTCTAGGCATTGGAGGAGGTCTTCCTTAAACAAATCTGTTAACATTTTTGTTTTGGGGAGAACACAGCGCCACATAGATGTAAATTCACCAGTTTATATTTCTGCCTGAAGCTGCTGCATCTCGCTGCTCCCCTGGGCCTCCCATCCCAGCAGGAGTAGGCGCGGTCTTGGTCCATCCAATCTTCATCGCTATGCCTGGTTTCTATCCTGTGGTCCTCTGGCTGTTTGTTCCTGTTGTTCCCTCTGCTGGGGAAACCTCTTTGTTTGAGCGTGGGGCTCCTTGGGCTTCTGCAGCTCCGGGCTTTCTCTTCCTGGGGTAGTTGTGGTGGCAGCTTTCTCATGGTGAGCAGGTGATGGCTGACCCCCGTAGGGTTTATCATCATCCTCTCTCTCTCTCTACTTCTGTCTCTCTGCCTCCACCCTACTGACATGCTGTTTCCTTTTCTCACTACTTCTGGGCTTAAATGCAGACATCCTCAGTGAAGCTAACTCAGATGGGACAGATGTCCATGAAGAGAGCCAGTGTCACAACAGAGAGAATCGTTCTTTCTTTCTACTACTCTGTTCTCATTCCATATGGTGCACGTGGGCATCATGCTTTTTTCCCACATGGGATCTGTTGGAGGCAGGGTGATGGTCATCAGTGCACACCGCTGTGTCCTAATGGTAATTTGTAGCCAGGCCTGCTCTGATCTTTCAGATGCCATTTTTGATTGGTGAGTGCCATGATGTACAGGTGTTAAGTGGTTTGAATACCACCCCTGCATGGAGACATGACTAACATCATTGTCACAAATTCCATATTTCGCATATTGGATATCTTTACTCTGTTTGTATTTTGTTGCATCACCCAGCAAAAATTGGGAGAGGGTGTTGAAATTTCTCATTATGTTGGTGGAACGCCAATTTTCCCATCTTACCAATTTTGCATTCTATGTATTTATATGTATATGTACATATTTAAAAATTTTTTTGAGGCTAATATTAGGTACATTTACACTTAGAATAATACTTTTTTGGTGAATTGAACCATTGAACCTTAATCACTACATAGTGTCTCTATTTTTAACACTTTTATTTTATTTTTGTTTTTATTTTTTGATTTTTTTTGAACTGTAAAGATCAGATTTATTTGGAGAAAACAAAAAACCCACAACCCAAAGGATGGGATTTTATATCTCAAGACATCTCCCAGGTAATAAGTCTACAGATTATAAATCATTTTCATAGGAGATATTTTTGTACAAATTTTACATGTATTCATGAGTGGGACATTAATCAATCCCCGTTTCCATTTTAACAGGGGGGCAAGGTAGGGCAGAGGGAAAAACAGTTTTGGATACAACCATTTGGAAGGAGAGTAGACATGAAGAGGCAAACCCTAGCTTTTCATTATCTACAATCAATTTTTTTTCTTTAAAAAAAAAACCCTTTCAATGTTCAGTATTTCTTTAAAAGCCCACTTAACTACTAGCCAATCCACACCAATTATTTAAATTTACTTGGTACACACCTTTGTCCGTGGCTAAATTATGTTCATTATGCCCACTGCTGCAGCACGCATAAACCAACACCCCTACATGGCTGAACAGGGCCTGATCTAGGATTGGTGGGAGAAGGGCTTGCAAATCAAGACCAAGATCGAGGTGTCATTTCTCTGCTAATACTGTCTATGAGGCAGATCCCTACAAAAATGCATATAAAAGCAGGCAAGTTTAGCTACTGTGTTGCAAGAGAAACCAGGACCTTTTTAAATAGTTCTCTTCATTACCATTTATTCTCTCAAGGGAAGCTTAAAATAAAAATAAAAATAAAAAAACAACACATTGGTCTGGCCACCTCATAAATCCAACAAGCATTGGTGTGGCATTTCAGTGGAGAAGGAAACTTGGGGGGAAAAACACACCAAGGTTGTAAGAAAGGCTCCCAATTTAACTGTCCCAGTCCCTATTTATCTACCTTTATTCACCACCAAGACCATCCATTATTCTAGAGCACTCTGATCTACAAAAGGGGTCAAAGCATCAGGAGCAGGCAAGGAGTGAGAACCAAAAGACATCAAGAAACTGATTTGCTTGAGAAAAGCAGCGATTCTTCCTTTCACAGCTCTCCATGGCTGAGAGAGAAAATGCCCAGGAGGTCATCTATGTGACCTAGAGACTGCTTTTTGGGAGCTTAAGAGTAGCATGAAGAACTTAAGATGACAACAAGAGTCTAAATTTTTAAAGTTTCAAGGTTTCAACAGAATGTGGATATACTTGAACTTTCAAAAAAGACAGTGTTTAGAAAGGGTAAAACCAGGACACACAAAACATTGGGAGTTACCACGACCCCCAAGTGCTTTCCGGCTCCGGGAAATAACCATTCATGTGTTTGCTGGAGGTCACAATTTTCCCCTATTGCCTGGTGCAAAATGACTCATCAGCTCCCCAAAGCTTCTTTTCAAACCATGATTTTCCCATTTATTTTAGTCCAATGCAGTCCTATTCTTTATGGCTTGTAGACTCACTCCCAACTACCCCCCTGGGGGGTAAAAAGAAAATGAAGGAATTCCCCCTAGGCTGGCCCCCAAAACTCAGAATTAAATAAGAGGAGGGGCTGGCAGCCTCCTGAAGATTAAAACAGCTTGAGGCTAAATCTACCTTTCCAAGAGTGGAAAATTTATTCAGATAATGTTAGAGAAATCACATATGCCACAATAGATGAAAACGGAAAGGTAGAAATCTCACATTTTTCCTTATACCTTCCTCCCCTACTGCCCAACCAGATTCCAGATGCTATATCACTGTCATTACCATTTCTGCTAAATGGAGACCCCTAGGCACTAATCACACTGGCAACTGTATGGTGACACCACGCACAACAACTTTTCCACTAAAAAGCTGTAGTCTCTTTCTCTCTGGCTATGCTGGTGATTCTCCAGTTAACTTCAACACTTTAAAGGCTGCAGAAGCATGCGAAAGAATTTCATTTTTTTTTTTTAAAGGCAAGAAAGGTCTCCAGGAGATGATGAGTTTTACTTTGTCTTGTCTGCATAGAGATTTGATTTGCTCTCAAATGTTCCAGGGTGGAGAGAAAATAGGAGAAAGCACAGGATGTCAAGGTTTATTCGGTGTAATCTTCTCCCTTGTTTTCATCTTCACCATCAACGGAGAGAGCAGAGTACCTGCTTGCAGAACTGAATTCGGAAGCTGGATTTTCCTCAGGTTTCTTTGGCTCAGGTGCAGATCTGGAGTCTTGATCCTTTTTGCCATCTTTCCTATCTGACTCCTTCCAGTGGTCTTTGTTCCCTGGGTCTCCTGGACCACAGCTAGAGTTCCCAGTGTGGTCTTTTGGGACATTCATCCCACCTACTTTATTTCATCTTTCCTTGCTGGTCTTTCCTCAGACGGTTGAGCTGGAGTTACTTTTCCCCCACCATTTGTAGGGTATTGGTGCTCTGTGTCTGAGCTCTGAGATGGGGCAGGAGGGTTAGAACCTCACTTCACCCAAGCATTCTCCTTTGGTGGAGGGGCTGGCATTACCTTTAGGGGCTGATCAGGTTTGGGAGATTTAGAAGTTGGAGAGTGACAATCTTTCTTCTTATTGAGTGTTTCATTTTCTAGAGATTTCTCACTCTCTCTTCTTCCTGCATCCTGGTCTGACTGACTACTGCCGGGTGTGGCGGAGGTCCCAGTCTGCGATGACTCACTTCCTGTCCTAGACCGTTCTGGTTCCTGAGTTTCTTCACCTCGCCAGCTTGAGTGTCTCTCTCCCGAGGCCGTCGTTCTAGTTTTGGCTCATTCAACTGACACTGCAACTTCTCTTGTTCCTTCTGTAGCTGTTCTTCCACTTCTCTTTCTCTAGCAGCTGTATCAATGGGCTTTGCCCCTCCAAAGACAGAAGCAGCTCGACTGGAGTGTGAGGTACTAGCAGAAGAATCATCTCCCTTAGGAGTATTATGAGGCTTTAGATTCAGTTTGGGTCTTTGGGTGGGGACCGTCTATCATCACACCTATAATCATCCCTAGAGTAATTATCTCTGGAGCTGCACGACCCATCATCCCGTCTGTTGTATCGGTCTTCATAGCGGTCCCTGCTTCCTCTGTAGTCATCGTCCCTGCGGTACCCACTGCCAAATGCCCTCTGCCACTGCCTATCTAGCAATCATAGCCTCTAGCATAGTCTCTGCTGCCTCGGTCATCATAGCGATCCCTACCGCCATATCGATCCATATCCTGGCATGGGCCATCCGGATACTCATCCCAATACCCATTGCCATACCGGTCTGAATCATAACGATCTCGAAACTTGTCTCCAAAGCTATCATCACCCCTTCTAGGCGGGTGGTCATCAAAGCTGTCTGTGGCAGAACGAGCCCTCCAGTCTGTATCTGTTTTGTCAGAATCCCGATTTCTATCACGGCCAAAAGAATGATCGTCCCTGTCTTTATCCTGTGCTTGATCAGCAACGTCCACTCCAATTCTCCTGTTACCTAGAGACTCTTCACTGAGACTCAGGGCACTGAGCAGGGAATCCAGGTCCTCAAATTCAACACCACCAAAACCTTTCAACTTCTCTGGATTGCTGGGTTCACGTGGTAAACGCACTGCCCTGATACTTAATCCTCTAAAGAATTCCTTAATTGACTCTTCTGTCACATCATAGGGTAGGTTCTGTAGAAAAGCAGTGTAGGGGGGCGATTTGGGAAGAAGGCTGCAGTCGATATTGGGTTCCCGAGCAGCCCGTGGAGCAGTGGGAAGGATTGAATGGTCAATTGCAGGCGCCCTGTACACATTGTTATCATTACTGTGCCAGTTGTTGAAACACCTCCTTCCAGGTCATCTGTTTCATCAGCCCAGCTGACAGGTTTGAAAACAAAGGTGCTTCCTCCACCAGTCCCCCCATCCTCAGCCAGAAAGTCTGTTAGGGAGATAGTTTTTCCCTTCTTATTCTTCTTCTTTGCTGAGGCTGCCATGTTGGGAGCAGGAAAGCAACACTTTCATTTTAAAAGGCATTTTGTCTCATATTAGTGTAGCTATTTTATAGTGGAATTAAAAAATATGGCAATGTCAATCTTTTAGCTGGCAAGTATTGCCTATTTACATTTTTATGATTATTAAATTGTTTCTTCCAACTGTTAAATTTCTATTTGTCCTGTTTATTCTATGCTTTTTCTCTCTATTTTCATTCTTTTTTTTGAAAAAAATTATATTGAGTTAGATTTTTGGTTCTTCTAAAAAATTTGATATTTTACCTTTCGTAGGATTTGAATTTATGTAATCTTATTTCCATTATTTGTGATACTTAAAATGTTATTGCATGTGTTTAAACAAAATCTAAAATTCAATAATATTCTAACCTTTCTCATGAAGAATAGAACGATCTTAGAATACTTTAATTCTCATACGCCCTCTCAACTTATTGTCTAGTATTTTAGCTTTGTCTTTAAAAAAAAATCCTACATAGGAGACATTGTTATTATTCCACACAATGTGTGTGTGTGTGTGTGCCTGTGCATGCCAGTGTGCACATTTACATTTTATTTGCTTGCCACTCTCCTTTTTTGCATTTTAGCTTTTCCTTCTGGAATTATTTTGTTTCTTCCTGACAGTGTATCCTTTATAATAAGTAGCTTCATAGAAGACCTGATGGTGGTAATCTCTCTCAGAGTCTGCTTATTTTTAAATGTTTTATTTCTCATTCTTCTTCTTTTTTTTTTTTTTGAGATGTTTGAGATGGAGTCTCGCTCTGTTGCTGAGGCTGGAGTGCGGTGGCACAATCTCAGCTTACTGTCACCTCTGCCTTCTGAGTTCAAGCAATTCTCCTGCCTCAACCTCCTGAGTAGCTGGGATTATAGGAGTGTGCTACCATGCCCAGCTAATTTTGAATTTTTAGTAGAGACAGGGTTTTACCACATTGGCCTGGTCTCGAACTCCTGACCTCAGGTGATGTGATCCACCTGCCTTGGCCTCCCAAATTGCTGGGATTACAGGTGTGAACCACTGCACTCGGCCTATTTCTCATTCTTTAAAGATAATTTTGGATGACATAAAACAATCATTGTTGCTACAAAATGGAGTGGTCCAGACTTAGGAGGAATAATTAAAATTACATTTAAATCTTCTATCATCTTCCTGCATCCCTAACAGTTAGTTATGGTCTTGGTCCTCGGGCAAAATGACTTCCTTGGTTAAAATCAGAGTGTGAAACATGGTGCCAAGCAAAGAGATTGGTCTGTCTCCTAACTCAGAGAGGAGGAGCTAAAAAGCAGTTTCATAATGTGAGGGTTAGAACTTTTGCTTTTTAAATGGTCTTAAAAAATATGGCCAGGTATGGAGGCTCATGCCTGTAATCCTAGCACTTTGGAAGGCTGAAGTGGTTGGATTGCTTGAGCCCAGGAGTTCCAGATCCAGCCTGGGCAACATGGTGAAACCCCATCTCAACAAAAAATACAAAAATTAGCCGGGCATGGTGGCAGTTGCCTCTGGTCCCAACTACTCGGAAGGCTGAGGTGGGAGGATCACCTGAGTCCGGGAGGTCAAGGCTGTGGTGATGTGTGATCCTGCCACTGCACTTCAGCCTAGGTGACAGAGTGAGACTCTATTTGAAATTTTTTTTTTAACTATAAAGTTGTATATTTTTTAAAAAGATAGATAATATGTTAAATGTGTTAGTATACCTCTTCCTTTACGAATGAAAGCTTGTTACGCACAAAGGGGCCTGTGCTGGGGGTCCCCAAGAACATCCTCAGGTTTGATGATTCTCTGGGAGATTTCACAAGACTCAGCATACAGTCCCGCTTATTCATGTGGCCATGATTTGTTATGGTGAAAAGATGCAGAGCAAAATCAGCAAAGGTAAAATGCATGGGGACAGGTCAGGAGGAAACAAGACGCTTGTTCCAGCAGAGCCACACGGGATGCGTTTAACTCCTCCAGCAATGAATTGTGACAAACTACGTCAAACACTGCCAACCAGCGAAGCTCCTTAGAGACTTAGTGCCCAGGGGTGTGGAGAGGGGGAGTGGGTTATCACCAAATTCCAGACACCCACAAAGAAAGCAGGTGTTTAGCTGTTTGTACAAACAGCTTCAGCACAGTGAACCACTCTTGGTGGTTAATGATGGTAGAAAACCCTCCCCAAACTCAAGTTCCCAGAAACCAGAGAAGGGCCATCCTTGTAAGCACGCCTTTCAAACGCTAGCATGCAGCCCCGCCGTGTTAACTCATTTTCACGTAAAGCCCATAAGGAAATCATCATATAGCAACAAATTCTTTTGACATCTGAATTCTGCTGTCAGATCCTCTAGTTTGAGTGTAAATGCGACAGTGGTCAGGTAAATGGAAAGCCAGAGAAGGTGGACTTAAGTGCTCAGGAGGGAGAAGATGGAGATGGATATAATTGACTTAGAATATGGCAAAAGATTAAGAGGGCGTTGTGGCTGTTTGATTTCACCAGGAGACAGGAATGAAAACAAAGTTTAGAGATTTGTTAGAGCTAGCAGTCTTAAAATGAGTGGTTGCCTATAATGTTAGAGATTTATATCTATTAAACAAGGTTTATTGACTTCAGCACTGTTGACATTTGGGACAGGATGAGTCTGTCAGGGAGGGGGCTGTACACTGTACTGTAGGATAGCCGCATTCCTGGCCTCTGCCCGCGAGATGTCAGTAGTATTTTCCCCTCCCTACTCACTCCCAAATGTGACAACCAGAAATGTCTACAGACGTTGCCTATTGCCAAATGTCCTCTGAGGACAGTATGAAAACATGGGATTTACAGAAAATAAATCCATGAAGATCTTAGCTTTATATGTCTGAGTTGTTCACTAATATTTCACATTTACAGTAGTTTTCCATTTATAAAACTTTTTTCATCTGATTCCAGCAGCAACTTCATGAGAACCAGGAATATTTTATTCCCTCTATATAGATGAAGGTCGTGAAGCACAGAGGTTAAATTACTTTGCAGGAGAGCAAAGAGAAAGTAGCAGTAGTTAGTAGCCGTAGTATTAATAGTAATAGTAATAATAATATTATAATTAATGGTAGACATTTTCTTGAGTGCCTACTATGAGCCACAAATGGTTTCAAATGACTTACACGTGTGAATTTTGCAGCAAGCCTGAATTGTGCTATTGTTATGTTTATCTTATAGATGAGAAAGTTGAGGCCAGAGAGTAAGAAGCCTAACCCAAAGGCACACAGATGGAAGGTAGACTAGCCAAGTACAAATCCAGGCACTTTGACTCCTGCGCTCCTATAAGCACTGGATTCTGGATAAAAAGAGAGTGTTTCTGGGTTCTTGCTCTCCCCAGTCATGTTCTTTCTCATTCCCATCTCCATGGAGGTTGCCATTTGCTTATGTTGCTTCCTGCATTTTGACGAGCTCTGGTCTAGTGATTTGCATATAACTTTTCCTGTATTTTTAACAACTGAATCTCACAGAGAAAAAAAATTTGAAGTCATCTTTCTGTGACCTAACTTTGCTATTTCAGATGCAGTCTTCTATTATTATCTTGATTCTCTCTCTCTTTATTTTTAATACAGCATTTTATGGAAATCTGGATTTGTTGCAACTGTCAGCTCAGTCTTGATACACACACTTCAGCCAATTCTTGCATAGCTCATCTAAGAGACTTCTGTTTATGATGCTAAACATTTCAGCATGTTCCCCACATCTCTCAACCAGCTCTGAATGCGTTACATGTCATATTTCCACAATTATGTTTTGTTTTCCAGGAAACTTATGAATGTGTCAATTCATCCATTCCTCCCTTTGTTTGTTTGTGTGTTTTTTTTTTTAACTTGCTTCCTGTTTCTCTTTGAACATCCATTTCTCATGCCCTGTGTCTTCTTCCTACATTCTTACTCTTAATATGAAGGAGGAAAAAAGTGTTATTTTTCCTCTAGGCCTGGTGGAGAAATCTTCTGTTTTCCTTAAGAATTCTGTTCAAGACAATTTTTTAGGAAGACCTTTCACAACCTTTTAAATGCGGTGTTTGAAAAGGGCTTTAGAACTGTTTGTATGGTGCCACCGATTCGTGTTAGATGCTTGACTTCTCTCTTCTATAATCACACGAGGACCACCGGCCCCTCAGTTTATTTCTGTATCTGGTTTTCTTTTCTTTTTCTTTTTTGCTGGAGAGGTGGAGTTGTGGGTGAGTGGAAGTCGAGATTGTGACTTCAGAGTAGAGTGTTGTTGGATTAGGTTAGATGGACATTACTACATGGACATGATGTTGAGAAATCCAGTGTTTGATGGGATTTTCAGATGTGTTGAGTTTGAAATTAATTAGGTTCCTACAGATACTGTAATTTTTATTTTCAATATAAGGCAGTATGAGTTGCCATCTCTGTAATTACACTTATTTCTTCTGAGTCTTATAGTCTCAACTCATGAGGCCATCCCACTCTCTCTCAACAGTTAAGCCTTCTTTTTTTTTTTTAAGATCTTATTCTCTTGAATTTTGCTAGTTCTGAATATAATGTGAATCCCCCAATCCTCTTTAATTCATTTTAGTACTCATGACCCCTGGTAGTTTCAGGTATAAATTCCTTCTTTCCCTCAGCATTTATTAATTTGGTTACTAATACTAATTTGAACTTTTTCTCTCCTACATCAAAATTTTGTATACCTTCTTCCTGTTATGCACTTTAGAGAAAGTTATACTACATATTGATTAACCCACTATTAAAAAATCATTAAATCTTAGGATTTAAAAAGATAATTGGAAAAGGTGCAAAGCATTGTCATCTGTTTCTAGTCCTAGATATCAATGTACATTTGCATAGTCTGTTAGTAAGTTTGCACTTTGATCATGAGGTTAGCAGGATATTTTTCTAAAAGACAGCAAAAGCTTTTCAATTTTTTTTTTCCCCAGAGTATTTTTTCCAGATAGAACTTTGTTTGATGCTCATACCAAACATATCAAAGTAGTGTTTTATTTATACGCATATATTTTATAAGTTCAAATCTATCACCCTTTCATGTTGCAAAGTCAAATGGTGAGAACAATTTGATTATTTTCCTGAAATGATGCTTCAAACTTAGTGGTATGGGCAGCAAGTGAAGTTCATTACTATCCAAATAGAATTCATTTTTGTCTTGCATGGAGGAAATTTGTGCACACATAGTGAAGAGGTACAAATTGCACACTCCTCCAACAGTTCACTTTTCAATCTCAGGATGCTCTTAAATTAAACAATTAAGCAGAATTTTATTATTTATTTATTTATTTTTGAGATAGAGTCTCACTCTGTCTCCCAGTCTGGAGTGCAGTGGCACAATCTCAGCTCACTGAAACCTCCGCCTCCTGGGTTCCAGCGATTCTCCCGCCTCAGCCTCCCAAGTAGCTGGGATTACAGGTGCGTGCCACCATGCCTGGCTACTTTTTTGTATTTTTAGTAGAGATGGGGTTTCACCATGTTGGCCAGGCTGGTCTCGAACTCCTGATCTCAAGTGATCCACCTGCCTCGTCCTCCCAAAGTGCTGGCATTACAGGAGTGAGCCACTGTGCCCAACCCAGAATTTTAAATTAAATGTAAATGGCAGAAGAAAGTTGTTCCCCAAAGCATGCCCCCAAACTGAGTGAAACTGTAAGTTAGTATGAAGGGGATCTTCCAATGGGCTGAAGTTTCTGTAACACATTTGAGAGTGGATTCTAATTACAGTTTAAAAATGGTTAAAATCCATATGTAAAATTTTCAAATTAAACATCATAGATACCTGAAAATCTCAGTGGCAACTTTATCCCACAGAATACATTTTGTAAAACAAAACACAAGAAAACATGCTCAGTTGTTACTATAGCTTTAAAATACAGCCATACGTAGTTGCTACATTTTAAAGTTCAGTAAAGTTCAACTTTCCAAGCTGGAACTTGCAAATATTACATAACACATCAGAGTTGTCTGCCCAACTTCCTCTGTCTATTGTCGGGAACATAGTTCAGAAGTAGCACTTGGAAGAGTGTGGCCAACATTGTGTCTGACTTCAGCATAAGGAGAAAAAAGACCTTACCTGCCAGAACTTACTTGCTTGAATCAATAACTCTAGTATTTACCAACATTTTAAACAAACTTGACTATCTAGAGAAGACGAGGCAGAACTGAGTGCTGTGTGTGAGAAATTATCTCCTGACAGGCCAGCGGTTATACAAGTACAATCATCTTGTATGATTTAGGTTATTTACCTTTATAAACTTCAAAAGCATGACTTCTTTATATCATGGTCGGATAATATCTATTAAGATGACCCTATATTATCAGGAAAAAATATAACTAGGTTTGTTTATACTCTAAGAAGGCAGGAAAATCCTGTAAAGGGTTTTGAAGGATGTTAATTAAAATAGTTAAAATGAGTCCAGCAGTTATGGGGTTAACTCCAACTACCTGGAACACTGGCTTATGTGGGACATTGAATTCCTGAAGAATGCTAGAAAAATGAGACTTGCATGTACATTTTCCTACCATGAATCTGACTCCATGGGAGTTACAATATTTAATCTTTATTTCAGAAGTGCTAGCGTGCTTTGGGTAGGTTTTATCTGCACTGACAAATGATTACTGCATCAGCCTTCTCATGGGACACCAGGGACAGCGATGCTGAAAAGAACCTTTTACGAGGAGAGTCGAGTTTGAAACAGTGAGGACAGTGAGGACGTTTGAGAAGCCACAGGAAGAGACACATGTGGATACCAGAAAGGAGAGGGGCTAGAGAGGGAGCAGAGGGAACAAGAGGATGTTCTTTGAGGAGCAGCTCTGAGCTCTGTGGCTTTTGTGGCCATGGGGTCACAGTGCTAAAGCTATCTCCTCAGCGCCAGCCGAACATGGGAGCAGTGAGTAGACGGGACGGCAGCTCTGAATCAGTGTTTGAGTCTTTACCCGCACACAGGGAGGAAATGCCATGTCCTCACCACCAGGAGGGTCATCTGTGAACATAAGAGACCACCACATGTTTGCACAAATGTGATGCCATGCCTTATAGGACATGGGCTCTTTGGGTGGTTGTTCTGTCCCCCTCCATCCCTTCATTTCTTCTGTCCACAAGTATTTATTAAGGTCACACTAGGAGACAGACACTAGTAGGTGCTAGTGATATAGGCAGGAATGTACCCCAGCAAGGGACAAGACAGCCCACCATTGCTGCCACAGGACTTTCGTTGTACTGTGAGGCAGAGGCCTGCCAATAGGAAAAGCCATGAGCGTGATGAGCATTAGCACAAGGGCAGAAAAGTCCATCCGAGGGTCATTCCTGACCCAAACTCGGGAGGCCAGGAGAGCTTCCTGGAGAAAGTGGCATCTAAGGCAAGACCTGAAAAATAAACACAGTTTATAAAAAATGGGAAGTGGGGTGGGAAGAGGGATGGATTATCCAGGAAAGGGGAATAACGTCTCAGGGGAGCAGAGGGAACGAGAAGGGGGAACTCCGGGGACTGAAGTGATCCCTGCAGCAGAAGTTCTCAGTGAGAAGTCTGCAGAGGCCTGGCCATGGGGCCTTGGCAGACAGGAGGCCAGACTTTATTCCAAGATCAACGGGGAAGGTTTTACTCAGGGGAGTGACGTGATCAGATTTTCATTTGAGAACATTTGTTCTCAGATGAGAAGGGCAAGACTGGCTGGTGCTGTAGTCACCTAAACGATAAATGTGTCAGACAATTAAAAAATGGAGTCAAGATGGAGACATATACACATATATACGTTTATATAAGTAAATATTTGAGATATATTTGCAGATAAGATCAATAGATTTGGTGAATGAGCGATTGGATGTGTGAGGAATCTAGATTACTCCCGGCTTTCTGACTTGGGCAATGGGGCACTAATATAATAAATGAAAAAGAAGATCCAGGGAGGGGTGGGGTGATGAACAGCTGCGTTTTGGACTGGTGGAGTTGTGCTGGGTATGGAATCTGCAAATGGAAATGCTATTGGATCTGAAACTCAGACTTGGGAGTAGTCCGCTCGCAGAGAGGTCCCAAAGCTGCGGGGATGATGTGATCCCCGGGTGATGGTGTAGAATGAGAAGAGAAGAGATCCCAGGTGAGGACCTTGAGAGGGGGGATGCCCAGACTTAGGGGAGCCGGCAGGAGACAGGAAAGGAACCACTAGAGGGAGCAGCTGAGCCAGGGGTGTGTGTAAACCCCGGGAAAGAACATTTCAAGATGGAGGGAGGCCACCCAAGAGGAGGACTACGAGATGTCTGTTGCTTGTGTCCACAGGAAGTCATTATAATGGGCAAGAGAAGCTTCTAGAAACAGAAGCCAGAAGGCAGTCATAGAGTTGGGGAGTGAGTCGGAGAGGAGACGGGCAGGGACAGTGAGGTGAGGCTTCTTTGTCAGGAAGTTTGGTGGAAGGATGGATGAGCTGGCACTCATGCTGGAAGGGTGTGTGGGGTGGAGGAAGGGCGGAGATTACGAGAACCTTGAGCATGTGTGAAGATGCCCTTAGAAAAGAGAAGCCAATGTTAAGTTGTGAGCCAAGCTCAGGTCCCTCTTCAGCTGTTGCGGAGTGGGGAAAGGGGGGGATGCGCAAAACAATGGGTATGTGTGAAAGTGTTGTTTTGTAGCACAATATTTTAATTATGTCCTTTTAAAAAATTTCTCCACAGACACTACCCAAAGCAGTCCTTCACCACGGTGGCAGATACACCTGAAAATCTTCGCCTGAAGCAGCAAAGTGAATTGCAGAGTCAGGTAACTTCTAGAAGATTTGTTTTGTTCGTTTGGCACTAAAGATTTTTCACAAGGCTGCTCTTCTGAGATTGTTGTCCTCGTCCTGTTCCTGCCGGGTCACTAGCCGGTGTGGAGCCTGAAAGCAGGACTGTGTGGGAATTCCGGGTAAAATTGTTGAACATCTGTATTGTTCCCGGTCTTGAATTGTCCTGATATTCTCAGTTTTGTTATTCGTGTTGGACTAGGGCGAGTAATGAGTTCCGGTCAGAGTTGATGTTTCCTAACAATCTTGACTTATTTGGTCCTAAATATTTAAACACGTTTTACAAATAGCTTTTCCACACCGCATATGTGGGGAAAAACAAGGTGTTAACTTGACCCAGTTGCAGTGCGTGTGGGGCTAACACCCCGTCTGTGTATCTCACACCAGCCACGGGCTTTGTTTTCGTCCTGTCACTTTGTTCATATTTCTTTCATATGTCACATTGACAGCATGAACAAAGATGAGAACACCACAATTGGCTCCCGGTCAACCATGTTAGATGGCAACTTGCCTTCAATATGGTGAAACACATCAGTTAAGACTAGGGTTGTGAGTGGCAGGGTTTTCTGCAGGGACACCCGATCTTTTAGTAAACATGGGGTGCTCTCTTTCAAAGAAGCTGTCTTTCCTGGCACCCCATAGGAAGACACGGAGCAAGCAACTACATTGCAATCCATTGGTCAGTGGTGAGGTAAGGAGGGAAGAGGGGAGAAGGCAGGTGGAGGTAGGGGAGCCTGGGTGGTTGTAGGCCTCTTTCATCTGTTCACTGGCTGTTCACATCAGAGAAACTACAGTTTGTACATTGAGGCAGTCCATCTTATCTATCTGTCTTGAGGGTGTCTGTAAGTATTAAATGAGGTAGTTAGGTGTGAAAGCATTTCAAAAAGTGAGAAGATATTCTATGACTGTGGAGGCTTGTTACGATGGTGATAATGATGGTCCCTGAGAATTCCTGGTATGTGAAAGGGAAAAGCACAGAATTTGTGAAGGAAAGTGGTGTTCAGCTAACAGGCTTAGAAAATGTCAGTCTGTAGCTCTTTTTCTGGGGGGGATGGGAGAACGGAGTCTTGCTCTGTTGCCCAGGCTGGAGTGCAGTGGTGTGGTCTCGGCTCACTACAACCTCTGCCTCCCGGGTTCAAGCAGTTCTCTGCCTCACCCTCCCCAGTAGCTGGTATTACAGGTGCCTGCTACCATGCCTGGCTAAGTTTTGTATTTTTAGTCTAGACAGGGTTTCACCATCTTGGCCAAGCTGGTCTTGAACTCCTGACTTCGTGATCCACCCGCCTCGGCCTCCCAAAGTGCTGGGATTACAGGCGTGAGCCACTGTGCCCGGCCTGAGCAGGCAGCTTTCATTGGCTTGGGATTGAATCATTTCCTTGATGGTGTATCTGACCACAGGGGAGGTTGCAGTTGCCTGTAGTCTCTTTCTGGGAGACTTGGGATCACTTCTCAGTCCATTTAATTAGAGGAAATAATCTCCAAGTGGAATTTACTGTTGGTTAATAATGCCATGAATACATGGTTGGGAGCTACTTTTTAGTTTGTGTGAAATGCTGGTGTTTGTGTACTGGTTTTGGCTACAAAAATTGAGTGCTGGCCAAGGAGAGACACTATTACGGAGGCAGGCAAGAACACCTCTGTTCATTCACACCCTCGGGGATACCAGAACTTGGCTTTGTGCAGATCCAGCGTGCCTTTCTTCTCGTCAAGTTAGGGTTCATCAGGTAATTCTGGACAAGTACACACTGGACATAGAAGTAAATCAAGCAATCAAATACTCATTTCCTGCCTGTGATATACTTCAGTACTGTGCAAAATAATTTATAATTAGTTTCTCCTCCCTTCATAAATTTATAGGGTGTCTGAGCAAAGAGGACTAACACACATCTTGGAATGACTATATTTAATTTGTTGTAAGGATTGAAAAAGAGAAAGATCAGGCTGGGAAGCCGAGGTGGGTGGATCACTTGAGGTCAGGAGTTCGAGACCAGCCTGGCCAACATGGTGAAACCTCATCTCTACAAAAAGTACAAAAATTGGCTGGGAGTGGTGGCGGATGCCTATAATCCCAACTGCTCGAGAGACTGAATGAAGCAGAATTGCTTGAACACGGGAGGCGGAGGTTGCAGTGAGCTGAGATCGTGCCACTGTACTCTAGCCTGGGCAACAGAGCAAGACTCCATCTCGGGGAAAAAAAAAAAAAGAGAGAGAAGAATCAGTGTGGATTGGACTCAGTAGTGCTTTGTGCTAGACGTGAGATTTGAATGGAGCCTTCAAGGTTGAGAAAGAATCTGATATAAACACTGTCCCCTCCCTTTCGAAGGCACACCACACCCTTTGGGCTCGGTTAATGGTCATAGATGCCTTCAGCACATCCCAGGAGCAAGCATTTATTGTTTTCCTATTATGTGTCTGACTCTGGAGATGCAAAGAAAAACAAGGTCACTGTTTTATGAATGGCTGATTTTATTCTCCCTGATGTGGCCAACTGCAAGCTTCAAAGGGCAGCATATACAAATAATTACAGGCTGGTGGGACAAGAGCTAATGGCGAGATGTGCAAAGATCTGTGGGATTGCCAAGCAGCAGTCAGGGGAAGGCGTCAGATCTTTATAAAGATTTCGCTCAAATGTCCTCTTCTTTAGAAGCAATTGGGCTCCATCAAGCAGACAACATGGGGAAATTCAATGCAATTCAAAAAACACGTATTGATTACCTACTCTGTGCACTGGGATATAAAGACATCATCATCATCAACAGCACTGCTGTATTCCAAGGACCTAATTTTACATGTATTATTTAATCACAAACAGCTTCAATGATACAGGTGTTCAGTATCATCTCTATTTAGATAAAACATTCAACCTTTAGAGAATTTCGATAACTTGCCCTTTCACACTTAGCTGGTATGGAATAGGCCCTTGGAATGGGACCTAGATCTCTGAGCCCTCGATGTCCACACTCTTCACCAGTACTCTGGTCCCCTTGCTCAGAAAGCACCTAGAAAAGATCTGTAAGCAAAGAATTGTAATACAAGGGATGATGTAGCATATGTAAAGGTAGAATTTGGCATTAAGTATAAGTAGGAAGAAGTCATTATGATTTCTTTTTTTCTGGGTGAGAGGTGAGAACACTAATGTAGGAATATTTCCATTTTTGCAAAAACGTGGATAGGTGTCTATCCTAATGGTGATACTCAGTAATGGCATTGGAATCCATTTTAGCCTATTAAATGATTTGATTCTGCATGAGAGCATTTCCTTAGAGTTTTGATATCTGGAATTCTGAACAGCTCACTGGTTTTGGTGGAAAATTGACTATTAATATTTTATAGGCTTGTTTTGATCATTTGTGGTGCTAAATGAATCACATCTATTCATAGCTCCAAGTTTTCAAATTCCGAAATCTTTTAGAATTGTGTGGTTAAAACCAGTTCACTTCTTTCAGTTCATTAGCTTACCAAATGAGCCAAACATAAAGAAAATCAAAAATTATTTTCCAGTCCAATCTAAAAAGTTATTTATAGTTACCCACTGTTATCTCTTTCTTTAAAAATTTTCTCTTTTCTTTTTATTTCCCCTTTCTCTTCTCTTGAGAGGGTTATAAACACTGTGAATATTTTTAATCTAAATGCTAAATCCTCTCAAGGTTTTTTGGAATCTATATCAGGTGCCAGATTGTCATAAGAAAATTTTATGAAATACTGCAAATAAACAAACAAACCAAGAGTAGCTCTTTAGAGCCAGTGGTTCACAGGCTTTATCCAGCACTTGGTGAACATCCACTCGGCCAGCCCCTGACTGCAGTAGATGTGGACTGCCCTGGACCTTGGCAGTCAAGAGGAAGAGAGGAAGGGAAAGCCCTTTTATAGTCACTAGTTCCCTTTTGATCACACATCACAGCATGAACTGCTTCAAAGAAATAGGATAAAGAGTGGTTAGACGCCCCAACGGGCCCACAGTAGTCCATTCAACAAGAAGCAAAAGTAAGACTGCTTCTGGTGGAATCAGCAACATTATAGTTCAGCTGTGGGGGGCGTCAGGCTTTTACTGCTTGCCTTGGGCCTGGCTCACCTCATTTTCTTTAGGAAAGTGAGATCCAAAGCCCCGACTTAGAAACAAAAGTTTTGGAACACAAACTCTTGTAAGTTGGGTGATCCCTAAACTTAAAACATCCAGGTGAGATGAAAAGCCCCTTAAAGAAGAAATTTCTAGCCGGGTGCTGTGGCTTATGCCTGTAATCCTAGCACTTTGGGAGGCTGAGGTGGCAGGATTGCTTGAGGCTAGGAGTTTGACATCAGCTTGGGCACCATAGGGAGACCGCTGTTTTTACAAACATTTTATAAAACATTAGGGCATGATAGTGCATACCTGTAGTCTCAGCTACTCAGGAGGCTGAGACAGGAGGATCCTGTTGAGCCCAGGAGTTGGAGGCTGCAGTTAGCTGTAATCACACCACTGTGCTCCAGCAGCCTGGCTGACACAGCAAGACTCTAAGAAACAAACAAACAAACAACAAACCCAAAAAACAGAAAAAGAAGCTTACTGATTATTTTAATATCATGTGGTAGAAAGCGTTTCCTTTTTTGGGCTGTGTAGCACACTCTTATTGGAAGGGAAGGCATAGATGCTTGGGTGCTCTGAACCAGGGGTCTGGAGACTTCTCAAAGCCGTTGAAATGGTTCTTCCGATGAAATTCTGAGTGGGAGCTCCCACTGAGAAGACAACAACATGGAACTGTCATGATTGAAGCAGGGGAGGGGGGTAAGCCCCTGGCATCTCCAAACCCCCCTGACCCTGCTCATCTTCCCAACCCCAGAGCCTTAAGGAAATCTGGGCTTCTGTAGAGCATATTTTTGAAACAGGCTGCTTAAAATGAAGACAAAACGATAGCTACTCCCCACTTAGTTGTTTATGTGCTTGGCTTAGCTATTATGTGCTTGGCTTAGCTGTTTGCAATCATGTTGAAAATAAGAGGGATTTGGGGCTCACTGTGCTCTTAAATGGAGTGTGTGTAATTTATGAGGGCTGATATGGTGAAAGATGGAAAATGATAATGGAGAGAATGCAAATCATTCTGGAACCTTTGAGTCTTTCTTTTGTAATCTATGTTGATTCTTTTTTAATCTTCCAGGTTTCTGCAGAGTCATAAAAACATGGTTCGTAGGAAGTACAATATATGACAGTAGTAAGGGTGAGAAGGCAAAGTGATTTTTTTATAGGGAACATAATAGTTAAACATCTTTTGGGAGAAATGAAGGCACGTGTTTAGTATAAACCTTTGGAAGCTCAAGAAGGCGTTAATGTGGCTTGCCCTTGGCACGTTTCTGAACCTTCTTATTTTATATTCCATTTCCAGAGGGTTTCTCTCTCAGTTATCTGTCACCTAACCATTCAGTAAGGTGGACCTTACTGGTAAGTATTACCTAAAGCAGAACCTTTCTCAGATGGGAGTTTCATCTTAAAGTATGTCTGCTGAAGTCTGACTTCCTTCAAAGCAATGAATCCCAGACTGAGGAACTCCATTGACTGTCCAAAGACAATTGGAGAGCTATTTTGGATAGCATTGTCCATAAGTTTCAAATCCCACTCTGTATGATTCCCCGATCATAAACTTGACCTAAATTTCATTTGCCACTGAATGCCAATTGTGTGTCAGTAATTGGATATCCTGCAGTGAGTGAAACCAGATGAGGCCCTTATTCTCAGGGGGTTTATGGTCTAGTGGGAGAGAGGGTGGTAATAACGTAATAAAAAATAGGCCAGTCCTGATGGCTCACTCCTTTAATCCCAGTGCTTTGGAAAGCTGAGGTGCAAGGATCACTTGATCCCAGGAATTTGGGGTTGTAGTGAGCTACGATCACACCACTGCACTCCAGCCTGGGTGACAGAGTGAGACCCTATATCTAAAATAATATTAATAATAATAAAAAATAGGAAAAAGTTAAAACTGCTACAAGACCTGCAGAGAGAATGGAGTGTATTTTAAGTATATTTTAAGGCACTTTTGGGGAGTTGGAGGCCTGTATACCTTTCTGCAGCAGATGCATAATAAAATCTTAGAACAGTCTGCTGTGTCCTGCTCAGCTCTGGGTCCCATTTCCAAATGTATACTCATTGTTCCCCATTTTTTAACGCTAGGGGACTCTGCTCTTTACTGAGTTCTTTTTTTTTTTTTTTTTTTTTTTTTTTAAGCCGGAGTCTCGCTCTGTTGCCTAGGCTGGAGTGCACTGGCATGATCTCAGCTCACTGCAGTCTCCGCTTCCCAGGTTCCAGCAATTCTCCTGCCTCAGCCTCCTGAGTAGATGGGATTACAGGAATGTGCCACCACATCCGGCTAATTTTTGTTTGTTTTGTAGAGACGGGGTTTCACCATGTTGGCCAGGCTGGTCTCGAACTCCTGACCTCAAGTGATCTGCCCGCCTTGGCCTCCCAAAGCGCTAGGATTGCAGGCGTGAGCCACTGCGGCTGGCCCTCTTATTATGTCTTGTCTCATTGGACAACTTCAGACTTCTAAACACAAACACTGTTTCTCCAGACAGTTTTTAGTGGGTTCTGCTGGTCTTGGACAAGAAACCTTTTATGCTTGCCTTCTAACTTTCTCTTTTCTTTGAACCTAATTTTGGCAGCTTTACACTTCCCCCTTCTGATTTTCCACCATTTGATGCTGTCTTCTGATCCATGGTGATGCTTCTTGTTCTCCGAGTAAGCACTTTCTCATGTATGAATTGGTAAAAGTTCATTGGGAGAAGCTTCAGCGTGTTTCTTTTCAAGGTTTTGAGGCAATGTAAATGATGAGAGGTTATGTTTCACATATAGGAATGGGTGAATGTGAGTAAGAACTTCAAAGGGGACGAATTCACTGGATGTGGTACGTTTCCTTCAGGGAGCACAGCATGCTAAGCAGATGTTACCTCCGACCTTTGCGATTTCTCTCATCCTCACAGTTTCCCGTAAGTCAGATCCCCGCCCTCTGCCCCGCCCCACCCCCCGCCATTTTAATCCTGGATGAAATGATGTAAGAGACAAAAATATCGGTAGTGGGAGACAGGAAAATAACCAAGATGTTTTTATTTTTGTGTCACCACTGGGTTTTTGAGCCTTTAATCACAGGGACCTGGTGTTCTACTCTCATCCCTCCTGAAATGACCTGCATCCTTTTCATCTGTTTCCCGAGGCCTGGAAAGTTGGTCTTTTGATTCCCTCCTGGCCCACCCTACCTCCCTTTCCATCATTCTTAGAGCTCACGGTGGAGGTGTGAGAGCTGTACTTTGGGCGGGCAGGCTCTAGGCTATTTGTTATGAGTAAGTGGTCAGAATCTGGTAACTGGCCCTTGAATTAGGCATTTGAATATATAGCCTATCTATCCAGGAGAATGCTTTAAAAGTATTAAATCAGGCTGGGCATAGTAGCTTATGGCTATAATCCCAATGCTTTGGTAGGCTGAAGTAGGAGGATCACTTGAGGCCAGGAGTTCAAGATCAGCTTAGGCAACATAGGGAGACCATTGTCTTTGCCAAAAAAATTAACAAATAAAAATAAACAAGCTAGGCATGGTGGTTCATGCTTGTAGCCCCAGCTACTTAGGAGGCTGAGGCAGAAGGATCACTTGAGGCCAGGGGTTCAAGGATGCAGTGAGCTATGATCATGCCACTGCACTCCAGCCTGGGTGACAGAGTGAGACCCTGTCTGTGTTAACATCATACTTTAAAAAAGCTTCCATTCGGGACAATTGTATTGTATTCTGAAATGAGATACCTGGGTCTCCAAAATATGGGTTGTGCTTTGTAAAATGGAGTTTTTCTCATTACAAAATGTCGAAAGAGAGCAATTAGACTTTCCTTCTCTCCCTCCTTCCCTCTGTCTTGATTTTTGGTGAGGTCGAGGATCAGGATGATGCTAAATCAGAAATTAAGGTGACACAAATTTGATCCTAACTGGTAGAACTGCTCTGGACCCCTTTTGACTGACACTGAGTTCCTATTTCTGTGGAATTTTTCTTATTTACAGGAATCCATGATCTGTAAATGTCTTCTAAGGGAAATCTAATAAGCATCTTTAGCTACTGAGTTAGCTTCCTAAGCACACAGTATTTTAGACACCAGACAGCTAAATATACCAATTCCAAGTGATTTACTTAAACCAAAAAAGTGAAATATAGTAAAGCCAAGAATTCTATTCTATTTTTAATTAAGCAATTGTAGAACCTTAATACTGATTTTTTAAAAAAACCTCTAGAATGGCTTTAATGCTTGTAAACCATTGAAATTAAAAGCTCTTAACTGTATTTCTGCTATTGGACAGAGAACATATCTGTTATATAAGTTTTCCTTAGAATTGGATAATTTCCAAGGCTTTGAATCTTTTTATTCTAGCATATTTTATTCTTCATAGGAATACCACTTAATGTCTTAGGAGTGTGTATGTATATGTGTTTTTATATACATATATAATAAATATTACATGTAATATACATATATGTAGACATACATACAATATACATACATTGCATACAATAGGCATACAGTAGACACCCCTTATTTGTAGGGAATATGTTCCAAGAACCCTAGTGGATGTCTGAAAACTGCAGATAGTACCAAACCTTATAAATACTGTTGTTTCCTATATGTATCTATCTACAATAAAGTTTAATTTATCAATTAGGCACAGGAAGAGATTAACAACAATAACTAGTTTACATTCCCAACAGCAGGTTTTCACTGCATCCATGCCAACATCTATTATTGTTTGATTTTTTTGATTATGGCCATTCTTGCAGGAGTACGGTGGTATTGCATTGTGGTTTTGATTTGCATTTACCTGATCATTAGTGATGTTGAGCATTGTTTCATACGTTTGTTGACCATTTGTATATCTTCTTTTGAGAATTGTCTATTCATGTCCTTAGCTCACTTTTTAAATGTAACCAAATATCATCTGTTCTCCAAAAAAACCTATGGATAAAAAATTTAAAATTAAAAAAACACAACAGTAACTAATAGTAAGATAGAATGATTTCAACAGTATGCTGTAAAAAAAGTTATGCAAATGTGGTTTCTGTCTTTCTCAAAATATCTTATTATACTTTACTCACCTGTTTTCAGCCCACAGGTGACTGCAGTTAACTGAAACTGTGGAAAGTGAAACCAGGGATAAGAGGGTACCTCTGTACATATATATAGATATGCAAACATATGCAATATGTGTATAAATATATGCATGTTTTTACATACATTTGTATAACATCTACCTATACACATATACACACACACATATAATAATAATATAACAAAGTTAACTTGGAAGGACAATGTTCAGGAAAGTCTTGAAAACCTGAAAGACCGAGAAAACATGAAATGTCTTTTCTCTTTTGTTATCAATGACTAAGTATGATTTAATTCACTGCTGGACACTCTGACAGTCACCTTATTGCAATCTAAGTTCCCCATCTGTGAATTAGCTTTGCAGTCTCTGTCTTTTAGTTATTCCGTATGTTTTAAGAAATAGCTAACATGACAAAGCGTAACAGAAATATGTAGTATTACTTCTGGAAGTGTGGTAATGAGATCTTCTTCAGAATATTACTGATTCCAGAGGATAGATCTCTCATTCTACTATATAACAAGCATAGACGTAATTAAAGAGGCTTTACCTGTTTTAGTGGGTCTTTCTCTGTGTATTTTGTTCATTAATTTAAGGTTTTTTAATGTCTGTTTTCATCTTTGTCCTTTTTTGTAGATTTTAAACGAGAGGCCAGTGATCTTATTAATTTAATGGTTGCTAATAAATAACCACGCTAAGCAATCACCTGGATGATATTGTGCCATTGGATGATAAGGGTGATAATGTATGAAATGAAGTAGAAAGAATGGAAGGTAGTTTCATAAAAAACAAGAGTCTTGTAAGAATGAAGAGCAAGACACTTTTCTGACAGGTGGACAGATGCTTTTCCAGTTCTTTCTTGGTGTAAATTACAAATGGAAAAAGACCATGGTATTGTTGGTTTCAAACCTTTACCAGCAAAGAAATCTCACTGAAGGACCCTCCGTACTTTCTGTAACTTATTCTGTATAAGGTGCTTTAATTATATATTGGTTTAATCTGCATTTAATGGATACCTCCTTTGGCCCAGCCCTGCCTGCTCTTGGGTGGGGGCTGTGTGAGGCGAGAGACCAGCGGCCCTGGGGAGAGGGGGTGAGTGGAGGAAAGACCTGAGCCCTGACTTAGAGGTGTTTATTGGGTCCCCTCAAAATATATGCTCCCAAATTCTGTAAACAGTTTTTTTTTTCTGTATTTCATTTGGCTTTCTCCTCTCATTCTCCACTGAAATGTTTACCCTTTCTTTGAAAGAAACCCAAAAGTGACTCTCTTCCTCTTTCCATGGATCAGATGCCAAATTCTCTGAGGATATGTCGAATAAGAAAGGATCCTTTATCTTGTTTGGAAGGAGCTCTTCCTGTTTTTCTTTCCCCGCCCAACACCTGTGCCCTTTTGTCAAGTATTTATAGAACTTGCTCCTTCTTAAAATAATGTGGATCGAAAATGGTTTTGATTGCTTCATGGACACAGGAAGACCTCTCCAATAAAAGCAACTTTCTTCTTATTGTTATCCTTGGCAAAATTAAATCATGTCGTAAGCAATATCCTCTTGTCGTCCATCAGACTCTAGACGGGTGGTTCCTAACACTTTTTGGGTCATGGACCACGATGGAAATTTGGTGAAAGCCCTGCAACTCCTCCTTTGGAAAAGTTATGGTAGCCAGCTATAGAATATAAATGCAGAAGTTCAGGGCATAGTGACCCCCATCAGTGGAACCCTGGAAAGTCTCAGGCTTTAGCAGGAGTGGCTGGGCTGGCCAAGGGAAGGAACAGGGAAGAAGGACTGGTTGGATGTACAGGTCTCACAGAAAGTGGTGGCATTGTCACAGAAAGATGATGGACTCCCTGCCTTCTAAGCACAATTTTATTTTATCTCCATTAAAATATTAACTCTTGGAAACATGAACTCTTACTGCCTTAAAAAAAGCAATCTAGCAGCAAGTGTTAAAACTTGAAAAATACAAATACGTTTTGGTCTGGCAATTCCACTCCTGGGAATCTCTCCCATAGAAACAAAATTATCAGCATAGAAAACATAAGCACAAGGATGTCTATGACAGCACTGTTTGTAGTACACAAAACTGGAGACAGAGTGAAAGCTCTTCTGCAAGAGAATAGTGAGTTACATTATGATAATCCATACCAAAGAATATGATGCGGTCATTTAAAGGAAGGAAATAGAGATCTATAGTCAAATGCCTTGGAGGTGTGTCTGTAAAGTGTTGCTCAGTGAGAAACACAGGTGCAGAAAAGCATAGAGACGACAAAACCGTCTGTGTGTGCCTGCATGTGCCTAGCTATGGCTATATATGTATAGCTCTGATTAGGAATATATGTATAGGTAGAAAAATATGGATTAATATATTCCAGTTACTAACATTGGTTCTTGGGGCTTACAGGGTGAGCCTAGCAAATAAAGGAAAAAAAAGATTACAATACTTAAAAATAAAAAAAAGTGTTAGTATGACAGTAATTCATTGTATCAGATTATACTTACGGGTGGGTAGTTGTAAAAAGAAACAAAATAGTGATTTCATTTAATTTATTATTATTATTGTTTTTGAGACACTTGCTCTGTCAGCCAGGCTGAAGTGCAGTGGCATGATCACAGCTCACTGCAGCCTTGACTTCCTGGGCTCAAGCAGTCCTCCCACCTCAGCCTCCCGAGTAGCTGGGACCACAAGCATGCACCACCATGCCTGGCTAATTTTATTTTATTTGGAAAGATGGGGTCTACCTATGTTGCCCAGGCTGGTCTTGAACTCTTGGGCTCAAGCAATCCTCCCATCTTGACCTTGCAAAGTGCTGGGATTACAGGTGCAAGCCACTGTGCCTGGCCAGATAATGATTTTAAAACAGTTTTGCTTATGTGTATTTTAAATTTTGCTGTTTTACTTCTTCACAGTCAGTAACACTGGGGCTTTACTGTTCAGGCTGCTGGGGCCTGACCTGGCCAATTTGACCAGCTGGGGGTCTCCCTGCTGACTTCTTAGATGGATATTCTGTGACTTATTGCTCTAAAGGCATTAGGTCTTTTAGCAAATGTTTATTGGATGTCTATTTTATGTCATATACTAGGCCTCGTGCTCCTTAAAGAACTAAGATGTGAGTGTGGGTGTGTCTGCACAAGTCAGGGACTGTTTACAGCTGCAATTGAACTTCCTGTCTTCAATTTGATATTTGTCTGTTTATTTGGTTGTGAGCGTGCAAATGGAGGGCATAAGGTGTTACTCTCAGGCCAGTAAGAACCTAAGAATTTGTTTGGGTGAGGTCTTGATTTCATTTTTTGCCTCTATTAAATGGCCTACCCTTAATTCTCCAGTTTATCCATAGAAATGCCTAAAGACCTTGAGAGGATAATACTGAAAGGGTTTTAGAGGAAAAAGAAAGTGAGATGCTTTCTGTGAGTCAGTGTTTCTCCAAATTGTCTTTTCCTGCCTCCCTGTATGCATCACAATTACCTAGTGAATCCGGTGAGAGTGCTCACTGATGGGCCTGGCCCCAGACCCACTAAGAGGGAGGCCCAGAAGTCTGCATTGTTAATTCTCCAGGTGATTCTTATTTATGCATGTTAATATTTGAGAACCAGTTCCATAAGACGTTGTCCCAAATAATGAACACTCCTGGCATTTTTTTCCCCCAAAATTTTACTCTTTTAATAAATTTTTCCAATATTTCAATGGCTTTGAATTTTTATTTTTTTATTAATTAATGATGCGTTTATTCATTCATGCATTTATTCATAATGATGTCTGCATTTTAGAGAAGATTTCATGTAGAGGAAACTTCTTCAAACAACACTGTTGTTACCAAATACCCACTGCATTCTTAATGTAAAGGAATCAATGTAGGTCAGTTAAAGGCTAGAGTGGTTTAAAAAAATCAACAATCTGATGCTCAGATTCAATTGTCTTTAATATACATGTATTTATCTGTATACATATGAGAAAAAATTTCAGGTTACAATGCATTCTGTTGTTTTGAACTACAGGAATCAAACCAGAATTTTTACCCGTGTTACACATTTGATACACTCATGGATTCTTGATTTTTTGGACTACTTTTGGTTTGCTTATAAATTTCCATAATGGAGACAAGAACTGAAAGTGTTTTTCAGATATTTTTTATTCCCTTTCATGCATTTCTTCCCCAAGAAATTTAGATACATTTTGAGATTTATGTAAAATCTTAAAATAATTGAGTAATTTAAGCAAAGGCTAGTTCCTATGAAAAGCAGAATTATATGGCAATTTTCCTATATTCCTCATGCGATTATGCTTGTGCAGAGAACAACCCTATTCTGATTAGAAAGATCCTGCCTGAGAACCTTTTAGCTGCACAGCAGGATGTATACAACCCAAGTTGATTCAAGAAACTCATGACGTCATCCCTCAGTCAATAATCATTGATTGAATAGTGTTGGTTTCAGATCTAGGTATTAGGTACTAGTAGGGATACAGAAGGAAAATTCATAGTTTCCGTCTTTGAAGAATAATCTGGTTCAGAATATAGTTCAAATGTGCATGTTTTGACATGGCTTCATAACAAAAGGTTCTTTCAACCAAAATGCTAGGGAAACCAGCCTTAAAGGAGAAATTGTGGGGCAGGCAAGGTGTTCGCCGCAGGGACATGGGTTGTCAGGAGAAAATGGAACAGAAACAAGACGTGAGAAAAGTGTGAGCTTAATCCATAACGCTGTTTCCTTCCAAAGGTGTCAGCTGCATGGCATGGGAGGTCAGGCAGGTGGTCTGTGTTCCCCAGGGTGGGAGAAGCATTAGTAGAAACAAGTGATGAATTCCTTAATTAGGGTAGGGAAACACCGCAGAAGAGCTGTGGTCTAGGGTTTTTATGAAACGCAAAGCTTGCAGAAATTAAAGAAGCCCAGCGTGAAGAAGTTAGGAGGCAGGATCAAGGTAGTGACTGTGAAAACGGAGAAGAAAAACTTAAGAGCTCCTTTTGGAGAAAATGGGATATTAGGGTTAAATTGGAAAAAAAAAAGCTGCGTAATGAAAATATCTGTGACGTTGTTAAACCCATCACGGTGGGTTCGGTCTAAGGCATTTTAAATTAGAGCGAACACTGTGGGTAGTGGTGTGAAAGAGACCTCATTAATTGGTGATATGGTTTAGCTCTGTATCCCTATTCAAATCTCATGTCGAATTGTAACCTCCACGGGTTGGAGGAGGGACCAGGTGGGAGGTGACTGAATCCTGGGGGCAGATTTCCCCTTGCTGTTTTCGTGATAGTAAATGAGTTCTCACGAGATCTGGTTGTTAAAAAGTGTGTAGTGCTTCCCCCTTTGCTCCTTCTGTTTCCTACTCCGCTGTGTGAAGATGTGCCGACTTCCCCTTTGCCTTCTGCCATGATCGTGAGTTTCCTGAGACCTCCCCATCCATGCTTCCTGTGCAGCCTGCAGAACTGTGAGCCAATTACTCCTCTTTTCTTTATAAATTACCCAGTCTCAGTTCTTCATAGCAGCGTGAGAATGGACTAATACAATTGATTTTTAAATCTTTAATTTTCTGTTGATTTATAATTTAAAAATTTATTTCTGTAATAAAGTACAAATATCATCTAACAGACCTTTGACATGGTAAATATTCTACAGCGTAGGATAAGGTTTCAGTAGTAGGTGGTGAGTAAGTGCTAGCTGACTGAATTCTGGTGTTTATCTTGGAAAGTAATCTGCAATTCTATATGACATTTTTTCCTGCATAGGACACGAAGTTCTACTACAATTATTTAGGAATAACTTTTTTATGACTCATGTTAGTAAGATTATTGTAAATCAACATTTAAAAAAACAATGTTTCATCACCACAAAAAAAACCTCCCGCCTTCCCACATCAAGGATATCTTCCTCTTGTCTAAGAAGCACCTACTCCTTTTTGGAAGTTGACATTTACGTGGAGAGAGTACCTTTCGTCTCTGAAAAAGAAAAAGAAACACATGTAGAAAAACCCAACTAACTAACAAATCACCTTAATTACTACCTACAGAGAAAAAGTGTTGGCTTTATGTTTTTTTTTTTTTAATTGTGTGTGTTGTTAGCTCAATTCACAAATGAGAAATAAGTACTAGTGGAAAAACAGAGACCACTTTGGCTTATATTTGGTGTGGTAGGTGCAGAGAAAGGGTACATCAGATTGCTACCTAACAGAGCAAGGAAATCAGTTCTTATTTTCCGTTAGAAAACAAAACAAATGGCAATTAATCCATTTATGCCTGAGGTTGCAATTCTTTGAATTTTTGCAATCAGACCTTGGCGATGACCTTAAGCAGTAGGCTATAGATAACTCCCACATGCTTAGAGTTCCAATAATGGAACACTAGGCATAAGTGGGCTAAAGACAAATAAAAAAAAAGTTGTGAGAGTCTGTTGACTTACTACGGAGCACTAGGCTTCTGCAATCTGTTCACCTGTGGAATGCTTGTTAGTTACCTCCTGGTTACTGAAGATTGGGCTTTATCAGTAGTGGCAGGATGTTCCTGAGGCTTTCTTTTCCTGCGGTATCTCATAATGCCATAGCTTGTCCAGTAAATCATTTATTTTGCTAGGCCATGAAATAATGTCCACCTTACAAGTTGGAAAAATCTTTCTGATAGGAAGAATTTTGGCTGTGTTCCACCTCCCTGGGTTCTCTGGTTCTCAGCTGCTACATGGCTACCAGCTTCTCCCAGGGAATGTCTGTGGGACAAGACATTCTCTTTACTCGCCACTTGTCCTCTAGCACTAAGTACCTGTTTTTCTCTGGAATGTGACAACCAGGTGTTGTCACGTTGTCAGCTTTTTGTCTCTGGCGGCCTGTCAGCTGGCTAGACCTGGGGAAGTAGGCAATAGAGTCTAGGCCTGGGGTTAGACTAGCATTTTCCTGACCACCTCCATCCCTCTGACATCTTACCTGCTACTTTCTGTGGAGAAGGGAGGATCTATACTATACAGGCTCATGGGGATCTGCATTGGTTTCCAGAGGGAACTGCAGAAAATTGGGTGTGCAAGAGCGAATTCCTGTCCAGGAAGTCAGGAGCCTCTTGTGCTGGCTTTGTCTGCTGGAGACCAGCTCTCCTCCTCTACCTGGTGCTTCTAGCCTTTTTCTCTGCCGTTAAATCCCAATGTGGCCCTTCTTGGCCATTCGATTCCTACCTTCTTTCTCTCCCTTCAATGCACTTGATTTCTCTCCAGTGAATCAGCTTTCTTCCATTGAGACTACAAAAACAGCAGAGCATTCAGAAAGACAAGACACATCTTACCTGATGTCATCTGCTCCATTGCAGTCTTTTGCTCACTTAGTCATTTTGGGGTGTTGCATTCTTGTTTTGGGAGCCTTATTGCTGTTTGCAGTAAGTATTTAACCCTCTATCTCAAAATGTTCAGAGTTTCAATTTAAACAGATTCTTACCCACTTGATTTTATTTTTCTACAAATGTTTTGCTCCTTCCTTTGCAAAGGCTGGTCTCCTGCTTCACTCATTTACCTGGGAATGGGCAGCTTCTCTCTCTTTAGAGACCTCTGTTCTTTGCAGAAGGTCAACATTCTGCAACCCTGTGTAGATGGGGAGGGATAAATGTGTTTGGCCAGGAAAAGTCACTTTAGACCGGGTACTAATGGGGGGACTAGAACCCTGCCTACCATAGTGCAACATGGGACACTATAAACCACCCCATCCAGCTAGCGCTCGGGGCCCCTCTGCAGCCATTTCTTGGGGCCACGCTGGGGCCATATGGCCTCTTGAGGGCAGGGCAATAATAAACCTGTCGTGGTAGCTGCAGGTCCCTCTGCCCCACTCTGCCCCACTCTGCCCCACTCTGCCCTGCTCTGCCTGGCTTTTTCCTTGCCCTAGTGGCCAAAACTCTTAACTAGATTCACCGAAGATGGTGACACGACCATGGGCCGCCTTCCAAACTACAACAGTTCGTGGCAGCAGTGAATGTTTAATTTTTTAAACCCTTCCATCAGAGGAGGAAGTGCTTTATAGTAAATGACTACATTGCTGGAAATCACTTACTGGCGTCATCTTGATTATATTCCTTAGTCATTACGGTTTGCATCACATGATCTTTTCTCAAACATCAGCATGGGGAACCAATGATGGAATTGCATTTCTTTGAATTAGAGTGCAAATTATTATGGGAGAAGAAAGACATTAAAGGAGCAGCGTTCATGTTTATGTTTGAAGAAATATGACAGGCTTCATAGCCTCCACGGCAGTTAAAGCGGGGGTTGTAAGAGAACACGGAGCCATCGGACCTCATTGCCTTAGATGAGTTCCAGTGAGTGTAGGGAAAATGCTTTGGCTTTTACAACCCTGGGTATATAAATCCTGGATGTAGAATCAGTTTGGTTTGTATTTCTTTTCCTTTTTTCTTTTGTGAGGTGAGACAGGGTCTCACTCTGTTGCCAATGCTGGAGTGCATTGGTGCAATCACAGCTCACTGCAGCCTCGACCTCCTGGGCTCAAGTGATCCTCCTACCTCAGCCTCCTGAGTAGCTGGGACTACAGGCATGCATCACCATGCCTGGCTAATATTTTAAAATTTTTACTAGGGATGGGGTCTTGCCATATTGCCCAAGCTTGTCTCGAACTCCTTGGGTCAAGCACCCCTCACACCTTACCCTTCCAAAGTGCTGAGTTGATAGGCGTGAGCCACTACATCCAGCCTGGCTTGTATTTCTTGTGGGGCTGGGAGAATATAGCATCACTGCAGGTCTTCTCACACATAATTGGGCAATCAATAAATGACTGTTGGAATAAACAGTCTGGTCTCTGTAGTAGGACTCTGGTCTTACTCAGAGAGTAGGCCCTTCTTCCCCGACAGCCTTTCCCCGCCACCTCCCCCACTGCCACACACACACACATCTGGGTTTCTGTATAGTTTTTGTATGGTAAAAGCCAAGGATTTGGAAATTTTTGGTGTCGCAGATAAAAATAAATAATTCAAACATAAGTCTGGGAAAGAGAATGAATTATTGTTTGCTTGGGCTCCTTTACTGGCTCTGACTCCAGGCCTTGCCTGACCCTGAACACCCACCATATCTTCACTCGTTCCAGATGGCGGATCCTGTCTTGTTGGTAGCCCCCAGAACTTGCTGGGGTGTGACCTTCCATCCTTGTCATCCCACAGTCCTCATGATCCGTATATTGGACTGACAGAAGTTTGTCCATAGACAAATGAAGTGATCGAATTAAGGGACTTCATTGGGGCTAGTTGTGAATTCAGATTGTGACTTTTAGGGGGTGTCAGAATTGACACGTTGCAGAGTGTTCAAAGCAATGCCAGCTGGATTTTTAATGTGATATGCAGATTGGGTAGTATTATTGCTGTGTGCATTATTGTAATTTCTATTCTTCTTCATGGCCATCTGCTTGGTTATATATATTTTAATTCTGATGTCAAGTATGAGATGTAGACGTAGAATTTTTATTGTTCTACCATTTCCCCTGCCTTCTTTTATCTGCACATTTCTTGAAGCAGCCAGGAGCCATGGTTTCTAAATGCCTATTGTTGAGAGCCCTGGCAAGAGTGAAGACCTTATCTTTGGATTTCCCATAGATTCTAGATGAATGAATGAGTTACTGGAAACAATAACAGACATTATTTACTGGGAGTTAATGATGAGCCAGTCATTTGCTAAGGCTTTTTGTACAGTATCTCATTTAATCTTCCCCATAACTTTCTTAGGTTAGCATGATTGTTCTTATTTTGCAGATGAGGGAGCTGTGACTCAGAGAAGTCATGTAAACTGCCTGAGGCCACACAACTACTCAGGGCCCTTGCTAATATTTGGCCTTAAGACTTTTCGACTCCAAAGCCTGAGATGTTTCTTATTAGCTCTTTCAGCATAGTCATTATTATGACATTTCTGTGACTTCCACACCATGTCGTATCAGTGATGTGACGTTTTAGGTTTAAAATTCTCCAAGATCTCTTCATTAGGTGAAATTTTTATATTTGGACTTTTAAAAATTGTGATTTCTGGTAAATAGCCTTTTATCATATTTAATTTATTATTTTTTTTTACTCCATTTGATTTTCATCATTCCTGAATGTTTTTAATACTTTTAATTAAGTTATGCAGTAAACTTTTCATTCGGAGGTCAATGATTTTAGCCAGTTTATTATTTTAGCAGCACTGCCATTTTGTTGGCGGTACCCATCTTAATTGGTATTGAATAAATGTCCTCATGTTTTCTGAGCTTACTGATTTTTAAATTCGAATTCTGTATAGGGTCCTATCTCAAGCATCTAATGTTTTCAGTTATTGCTGTAGTGCTGATCAGAACAGTACCATTGAAGCTATTATAAAACCAATGAAGGAATAAATTACTCACGTTTCAAAAACATTTTAAAAAGTAGATCTGATCATAGAAAGTACCCAGTTGTATTAGAAATTTGCTTTTCTGTGTAATGATACTTTGTTAGGAACCGTTTGAACACTTTAATCCATAGTGCATTGGAGTGTTGGCTGCAAATCCGAATCCTAAATTCTTCAGGAGTTCTTTTTTCTTTTTTTTGTTTTTTGTTGACAGAGTCTCGCTCTGTTGCCCAGGCTGGAGTGCAGTGGTGTGATCTTGGCTCACTGCAACCTCCACTTCCTGGGTTCGAGCAATTCTTGTGCCTCAGCCTCCTAAGTAGCTGGGATTACAGGTGTCTGCAACCACGCCCGGCCAATTTTTGTATTTTTAGTAGAGATGAGGTTTCACTGTGTTGGCCAGGCTGGTCTTGAACTCCTGACCTCAAGTGATCTGCCCACCATGGGCTCCCAAAGTGCTGGGATTACAGGCTTTGAGCCACCGTGCCCAACCCAGGAGTTCATTTTTATCACTGAAGATGCTTCCCATCTCATGATTTCATTGTCTTTCTCTTGAGACTCCTCAGCAACCCACAGCACCCATTTATCTCACAACTGTTAGGGCTCTGCTTCTGGGTGCTCCAAAGCATCAAAGCAGCATGAGTTGTAGTTTCTGACTTTGCTCAGCTTGTTGTTGGCAAGCAAAGTTCCATAGGAGAAAAGCTAGCGCAGGTACAGTCCTGATGGGTACTGTCAACAAGAGAACACGAGTTGTGCTCCCTGCTATGGCTGGGCTCACTGGGGGTTTCTGTGTGTGTGCTCCTGCTTGCATACATGAAGGGTCTTTACTCTGCAGTGTGCTGGCACCAAAGAAGTTTGAAAGTAACTCAATGAAACACACTTAAACGATATTTATGAGTATAATCGGAAAGAAACCAAGGCCTTTTTGAGGAGGAAGTGCCTTGCTGGAGGAAGCAGGCATCAGCTGGTGGCAGGAGAGATGGATATTCTAGGTTTGCCTAGTATATCCTAGCTAGGAATGTGATAGATGTGTTAATTGACCATTTATGGACCAGTGACTCTATGGAAAGTCCAGAAGAGAAAAGGGGAGGTGAAATGGGTGGCAGAGGACCTGAATAACATGCTAAGAAGGTTGGGCTCCATTATGAGGTGTGGAGATCTGCAAGGTGCTGGGCAGGAGAGTGATTTGCTGCTAATGAATCTGGCAGCAAATAGATGGGACTGGGAGAGATTTGAAGTATGGAGCCGTGTTAGGACATATTTGCTGTAGTGAAAGTGCATTATAATGAAACAGTTAATCAAGAAAATGGAAAGGAAGGGAGAGGGGGCCATGAAGGAGGCATGTACTGAAGAGTGATCATAAATGAGTGGAAAAGGTGGTGGTGGCTCAAATCTCCCTTGGAGGAATTTATGATTGGAAAACCAGTGGGAAGTAGGGAGGAGCGCTTACGCACTTAGACATCATGTCCAGATGCTCTGTTCTCTAGCCACAGGACTGTGTTTTTTTAATTTTTAATTTTTAATTTATTTTTTCTTTTTACTGAGACTGTGCATTTATTTAATGTGGTTTGCAGCTGTAGGGATGGAGGTACCTAATGGTGACTGTGGCCGCTTCCTTTCCCACCTCGCCCCCCTTGGCAGTGCCATGGAGAGAGATGGAAGTCCAGTGTCACTGATGCCTTTGAGATTCTAGACCTGAGTAACAGGGACTGTTCCTGGCTGTGGTCAGAGATTGAGAGGGCAGGGGGCTTGCTGATCCCATTGTCTCTGCAACCCCATGGTTGTAAATTTTTAAATGAACAAAGGATTGAGTGAGTGAGTGAGTTCAGGATTAGGATTAAAGAGTTTGGCTATTATTTAAGGGGAAATGACTTTCATACTGATGGACAAACAGTGATAGTAAAGTAAAAACCAAGTGGTGACCAAAGCTTTCTAAAATTATGTTCCGTTACATTATGGAAAGATGGATTTTTGAAACTAAATGTTTATGATTCATGGATAAATAACCCACATTTTATAGATTATGCATGATGAACTGTTACCCAGTTTGAACATTTATTTTTCAAAATGGCCGAGGCATTGATCAATTGCACACACATTTCCAAATTTATTCTGGGGTCCACAGAGAGAGAAAGAGGCCAGAGAAAAATCTTTGCACAAAAACAGTTAGTATTGAGAGTTGGAACTGCTTTTTAGATTTTTAGCTTTACCATTAGTCTTTATATTGAGGGATATCAAAAATATCCCTGTAAAACTTTCTGGCTGTTTTTAGGCAGTCCATATGATACTTTTAAGAAGGTAACTTTTGCAGTTTAAATAGCTTGGCATTATAGTCTAGTCCCCTGAGAACGAGTGGAATGTGAAGGAAACAGTGAGGGTTTTGGAACAAGTTAAACTTAGGTTTCAATTTGTCTCCGCCACTTAATACTATGTGTCCTCGGACAAGTTACTTAAACTCTCATTTTCTTTTTTTTAGAATGGGTGATGTTTTTCTCTCACAAAAGATTATGATGAGATTGGTGATAAGGCATGGAGCCAATAGACCTAGGACAATCCTTGACACTTCCAGGCACCCAGGAAATAACCACAATCGCTATCTTCAGGATACTCTGCATTTTCACTTCACTTTCTATGAAGTGATATTGATCAATGTTGAAAATGACAGCTGTTATTCTTACATTTGGGAGTGGGATGGGAATTGCAAGTAAAAAAGTGTTCTGGAAATCATGTCCCCAAAATGTGTTAGTTTGCCCCACCCCCCTGGGGAAAAGGCCTCTCCTAAAACTTCACATGGGAGAACCTTGAAAGGGCATCACATAGTAGTGGCACATTAACCGATTTTGTTTCACTTGATGTAAGAAGCGTCTAGAAGTCTCCAGCCTTCTTTGGTTTGTGCTGTGTTTGGTCTGAGAACCCACATTAGTGTTGCCTGAGTTATGAGCCAGAACGCGCTGTTCTCTGAACCTTGCTGGCGAAGAGGAGTTGTGTGAAGGAATCTGGCCACAGAAGGAATCTTATAAAGGGTACTCTTCCTTTATAAAAATAGAATTGGAAATATGGAGGTGCAGAGTTTTTTTTTTTTTTTTTTTGTAATAAACTGTAAAAGAAAAAGAATTAGTCCCACAAAGGGTAAGTTGGTGGTTACAGCAGTAAGAATTGCTGCTCACAACATCTAGCTCAGAGCAAGCCTTCTCCACTCAGAAATAATTATTTTCAAGCCGAGCAGCATCTGCAGAGATGGCTCGGCAACAGCTGCGTCAGCTTTAGCATGTGTGAAAACTGCTCGAGAATAAACCCTGAAAGTAGGTTTTGGAAATTTAAAAAGGAATTCAAGGATGTTTTGATGTGGAGGGGTTATTAGCAACAGTTTACAAAAATATAGAACAGCGAAGTTGGGAGTTCATTTCGTTTCTCCAGCGTCCTCCTATTTATCTTGCTGATAGATTTGTCTGCTCGGTTACCATAGAGCTGCTCATTGGTATTCCTCAGTGTGCGGTGCTGCTGCGAATCCCCTCATCATTACACTGAACTGGAGGATCTTTACTTTTCAGGCCTTGCTCATGCTCAGGGACCCTTTTTCCTTGTACGTGGCAGCTCTTATTTTGTACAAAAACAACAGTGATTGTCCTGCACCAAAAAGGTGACCAAGCAGCCACCTTCACACGGCTGCAATTGCTAATGTGTTGCCTTCCCAAGAAGACAGCACTAGCTGCTGTCCCCACCCCCAGGGACTGGAAACATCATTTTTTTTATGATGTCTGCCCTGCATGCCGGCTCTGTCAGCACTGGGCTCCTGTTCTCAGGGACTGGGGGGTGCTGCACATTTCTCAGAGGGGAATAACCATTTCTTTTCAAGATCATTTTCCCTTGGCATTTTTCCCTGTCCTGGCTTTCAGACTTTGCTTCCAAGGTGAGGCGGTCCCCATGCCCTCCGTGTTTTCTCCAACCCAATGTGGGTGTTTGTGGTTGGCTTCTGGGAGAGGTGTTTGTAAGCATTTTTAATTACTTTTATAAGTTAACTACTGTTGACTCCTGAGCAGCAAGGGTTTGAACTGCATGGGTTCACTTATAAGTGGATTTTCTTCCCTCTCTGCCACTCCTGAGATAGCAAGACCAACCCCTCCTCTTCCTCCTCCTCCTCAGTCCACTCAACGTGAAGACAAGGAGGATGAAGACCTTTATGATGATCTACTTCCACTTCATGAATAGTAAATGTATTTTCTCTTCCTTATGATTGCCTTAATAACATTTTTTCTAGCTTACTTTATTGTGAGAACACAGTATATAATACGTAGAGCATACTAAATATGTGTTAATCAACTGTTTGTGTTATCAGTAAAGCTTCCAGTGAGCAGCAGGCTATACGTGGTTAAGTTTTGGGGGGTCAAATGTTACATGCAGATTTTTGAGTGCACAGTGGGTCAATGCCCTTAATCCCTGCATTCTTCAAGGGTCAACTGTATAACTGTTGGCTTTTTAGATTATGGCCAATGAAAGGAATTATCTTTGAGTCTGGATTTTGAATGCAAAAAGACATTGAATTAGTTACCTTTGAATCGTATCCATTAATTAATGCAGTGATATTTGAGGCTTGAATTAATGTATATTATAGACGCAATTACTCTTTTTGGATCTCATAGATTAAATTCACTGAAAGATCCCCCTGGAGTTGGCTTCACTGTACTTTGCCTCTAGCTTCTCTTATATGGAATCAGCTTCAAGTTCAAATATATTTTGTCTGATAAATTGACTACACATGGAGAGACTAAAGAGAGCAATTAAGTATGACATAAAATAAATGACTCAGTGACAAGGTATATTCCTTTCAGGTCAGCATAATTCAAAGTGTGAGAAAACATGATTTAGCTGGCTGAACTGAAAGACAGTTTAAATTACTGGATGGGAAGAATCGCTTTGCATTCTGAGGTTCAGTAATTGGAGTTATGTAACATTTTATTTTGTTTGCTGTGAGATGATTCTGTTGTGAGATGGTTGCAGTTGTTTATGCGGCTGTGATTTAATTTGACATTGTGAGGGGCTGGTCTGACCTTTATGCGTAATATGAAGTGCCATTGGGTGAGATGCCGATGGGTGGATAAAGCCTGTTAAGCCATGATAAACCAGTGCATTATATTCTTTAGAGAGTTAATTAGGGTGGCAGTGCCCCAGATCAGGGAGTAGGTGCCTCTGTAATTGTTGAAGTGTTTTCCTTCCATTCTTCACCTCTCCCTTTTTGAATTGTATGCCCACATCTTTGCCATGTGACTTTGTAGGATTTTCTATTAGAGACGGTAGTGTTGCCCCATTGATGTCAGCCATGGTCATGTGACTCATGCCAGCCAATGGGCTTTGAACAGATATGATACTAGTAGAGGTCTTAGATGGGCTTCTATGGCATCCCTGCAACCCATTGTGAGAACATGTTCTGTATAGCTACTGTCTAGCAGGGTGTGGAGACATGTGGAGCAGAAATAAAGCCACCCTGAAACCTAAAACTGAGTAGACTATGACCTGTGAGCAAGAAGCATGAAAGCCTATTATTGTAGGCCACTGACTTTTGCACTAGTTTGCTATGCAGCATAATTGTGGAAATAGCTAATATGTGTACATATGTTAAGAATTCCCTGCCCTTGTAAGATATTCATTAGGCTTAATAAGCTCCTTTTACATTTAGATCCTTGTTCTCACCTTGCCAGTAAATCAACATCGTTCATAGTTTAGTGGTATCTTTTGCCTGCAATGTGGTAATGTCCTTTGTTAGCAAAACTTTCGTGACCAGAGTTTGCATGAGTATATCTTCTTAAATATTAATAAAATTAGACACTGCTATTTAATCTTTTTTATTTGGGATTTTACATGTTTTAAAATGTCACGTAGATGTGATTGTTTTAAAAAGACTTTGAAAAATTCCCTAAAAGACTTTGTAGTTGCAGGCCGGGTGCAGTGGCTCACACCTGTAATCCCAGCACTTTGGGAGGCCAAGGCGGGCAGATCATGAGGTCGGGATATCGAGACCATCCTGGCTAACACAGTGAAACCTCGTCTCTACTAACAAAATACAAAAACAAAATAAGCCGGGCATGATGGCAGGTGCCTGTAGTCCCAAGTACTCGGGAGGCTGAGGCGGGAGAATGGTATGAACCTGGGAAGTGGAGCTTGAAGTGAGCCGAGATCACACCACTGCGCTCCAGCCTGGGTGACAGAGCAAGACTCTGTCTCAAAAAAAAAAAAAAAAAAAAAAAGACTAGTTGCAAATGACTGATTTCATTGTAGTTGGTCTATGGAGAAAGTAAATTTTAGTAGAGGATAGTAGGTAGCTCATGTAAGGAAGGCAGCTCAAGGCGAGGGTAGGAGAGTTAGGTCTGAAGGCTGAGAGTCAGGGACAGAGCTCTCAAAGTGCATAGTGACCGTCAGCAAGGACCCTGTTAAATCTGCTGATAAGAGGTGACAGCTCCTATTGCTCTCATGGGCTTCTGGGTCCTAGAACCTCTGCCACTGGGGCCTGTGGCACTCGTGAGCTCAGGAGCCTCTGTCGTCACTCAGAATAAGAATTCTGAATGGTGCCTGCTTCTCCATGTTCTCTTTGGAATTAAAGACTCTTATGGGTCCATCTAATTCATGCTGCCTAGGTCACATGCCTGTGTCTGAACTGCAAGGGAGGTTGAGAAAGTATCTATACCTTCTACTTGATGGGAAGCAAGACTTAAAATGTGAAAAATTGATGAAACTTAGGAAAGGCATTCAAAAGATGCTAGATAGTCATAGAGCATAAAAAACATTCATGTAAATCTGTAATATCTATTTTAAACCAACATTTAACTACTAATTAGTAATTTTTAAAAAATGAAAATGTAATTTATTTCATTACTTTTAAAAACATAAGGGTTAGCATTCCTACCAAAAAGATATCTGCACACGTTTATCACAGCACCATTTACAATGGCAAAGACATGGAATCAGCCTAGGTTCCTATCAGTGGTGGATTGCGTAAAGAATTGTGGTACACATACACCATGGAATAGTATGCCGCCATAAAAAAGAATACAGTCTTGTCCTTTGTAGCAATATGGATGCAGCTGGTGGTCATTATCCTAAGCAAATTAATGTGGGAACAGAAAACCAAACTCTGCATGTTCTCATTTGTAAGTGGGAGCTAAATGCTGAGTACATGTGGACACAAAGATGGGAATGATAAACACTGGGGATTCCAAAAAGGGGAGGGGAGGGAGGGAGCAAGGGTTGAGACAGTATTGGGTACTATGTTCACTACCTGGGCAATGAGATCATTAAAAGCCCAAACCTCAGTATCGTGAAATATACCCATGTAACAAACCTGCACCTGCACCCCCTGAATATAAAAATTTTTTAAAAATTAAAAAAATTAAAAACAAAACAAAAAAAGGAAAATATGAGCATTTATATAAACAAATGAAAAAACTCAATAGAATCTCTGGTCTTATAGGCATATATTTGTCAGCTGGGCACTTTCTTTAAAATAACCCCAAAAAGCAAATATCAAGTAAAATTTTCTATTTTCCATGAAAATCTAATTGATTTAAATTTTATTCAAAATTTATGATAATAAATGTGACTAGATTGTCAGTTTCACAATATGACAGTGTTTATAACACTGTCATAAAAATTTTCAAACTTTAGAACCACCTATTTATAGATGATTCTTCAACATTTTTTTTGTCATCAAGCTAATAGCATTTTTTTTGAAGGCTTGACAGTTATAAATCTACTGCAAAAAATCTCCTACATACCATTCCTCATAAGTCAGAGAGCCAATTCCCCATTTAGGAAATAGGAATGAAGTCTAGAACATTTCATTTGCTGCAGAGAAAATTGTTAAATGAACCAATGTGGAAATATCTCATACTTCTCTATAGGTTTTGTTTATTAAATTATAGCTCCTGTGTCCCTGTAGAGAAAAGCTGTCAAATGTCAGAGTGTGTGTTAGGGATGCTAATTTGTTGTATAGGGTAGAGCTTGATTGATGGACAGCATGCAAAATAGAGTGCCCAGGTTTGTGGACTGAGTAGCGGGGCAAGGGAAGGAGAAAAGCAGGATGTGGAGAGGATTTTGCAGTCAGATTGGTAGTCAGAAAATCAGAGCAGGGATGAATGATCTGAAACCAAGGGATTATCTGCTGGATGTAGTAAATAGTGGCAAGCATTCTTTCTGGCTGAAGATTAGTGACTGAGTCACACTGTGTGAGACAGAAAGAAAATTGTCATTTTGTTAGGCTGGCTAAGCTGGATTTAGTGAGTAATTTTAACTTGCATAAATTCTCTGCATAGTGTTGGTACTCTGAGATCTCTTTGGCCTGAAGGTAAGTGTCTTAGTTTGGGTTGTTACAACAAGATACCATAGACCATGTGGCTTAAACAACAAACATTTATTTCTCAGTGTTTTGGAGGCTGGGAAGTCCAAGATCAAGGTGCCAGCAGATCTGGTGTCTGGTGAGGGTCCTCTTGCTGGTTTGCAGACGGCTGTCTTCTCTCTGTATTCTCGCATGGTAGAGATAGAGAGAGCTAGCGCCGTGGTTTTATAAGGACACTAATCCTAATCACGAGGTCCCTGTCCTCATGATCTAATTACCTCCCAAAGTCTATCCCTTCCAAATATCATTACACTGGAGATTAGGCTTCAACATATGAATTTGGGGAGGACACAAACATAGCCGTAAGTGTTGTTGCATTCCAAAGCAGGGGTTTTTTAACTTTTTGTATGCCTTGGACCCTTTTGGCAGTTGTATAAAGTTTATTGGCTGCCATGTAGAAAAAAATTTCTTTAATTCCATTAAATACAATAGATCACATGGAAATGAAGCATATTAAATATAGTTATCAAAATATTAATAAAGAATTCATAATAGAATAATATGGCTTCATTAAGATGCCAAATAACATAACTTCAATTTAATGACAAGTATAAATAATACTTCAAGATATCTCTTAGTAACTCTAATGTGACAGGAAAATATTTCCGACGTTTATCAATGTTAACATCACAGGTTCTGCTCATATTTCAGCCGTAATTGGTAGAAAAGCTAAATTTCAGTTAGAGGTGAGTAAAAATAAAGATGTTCTTTTTCCCCATTTGAATTTACTGACTCCCTGAATTTTATCCACAGTCCACCCCCCAACCTCTGCAGACGTCAGGGTAAAGACACCTGCTCCAAAAGATTTACTCCTATAAAAGTTCATTGAGCATGAACACTGAGGATTCTTGACCCTCCAAGCAACAAGAATCCCTCAGATATAATGGTCATAAATCAAATGTCAGTATAAGTGGGGTTCTGTTGCTGGGCCTTCTGCTTTGTTCTGTTGATCAGTTTATCTAGTCCCATGCTAGTACTTCATGAAGTTTTTATAATATTTTTCTTCTCCAGAAAGGCCACACTCCCCTCCTTCCTGTCTTCTCATACTTCATACATATATGGTTTCTTTTGGTTGTTTATTCATCCATATAAATTATTACATTCTAAAAAAAACATTTTTCGGAATTTTGGTTGGAGTTACATTGAAGCTATCTATTGATTTGAAGACTACGACATATTTATTGAGGTTTCCAGTCCATGAGGATGGTATATCATCTCTTTTATTTTGGTTTTCATATATTGCTAATGAAGGCTAAGACATGTTTTGAATGATCACCTTTGGAAATCCTCTCCTCCAAAAACAAATCCCCCCTCCCCCAAAGTAAAGTTGGATTAAATGTTTTTAAATTCGGTAAGCTGGGGGGAAATGGTGATTTTAAGATTTTGGCTGCCTTGAGAGAGAAGGACTTATTATGCACACATCTCCCAAGATCACAACTCTTCTGTTCATTTGTACTAAAAGCATCACTTTAGAAAATTGACCACTTATTTAAATAAGTGACAAACCAGATTCTGGCAGCAAAAATTCTTAAAGTAATCACGGTTTTGACATTTACTGTAAATTCATACTGACAATATTTAGTTATGAAAATATGAGCAGTGTAAATTTCAATGGACTAATTATTCATTCAGCAAATATGTATTGAGTACCTAATGTGTGCCATGCACTTCTCTATGGACTGGGATGCAGTCAAGTGAAGGAAATCATTCAAGAAGGGTGGTTTCAACTCTGCTAAAATGCTCCCAAGAAGTTGATGGCAGAATTGCCCACTGGATTTAGCAATGTGGAGTTCACTGGTGGCTTTGCCAAGTGTGGTTTCCATGGTGTGGTGGGACAAACATCTGCTTGGAGTGTGCTCATGACCAAGTAAGAGAAGAGAAGAGAAGTCAAAGCTGTGAATCTAGATAACTATTTGAGGAGTTTTTGCTATAGAGTAGTGGAAAAACAGGGATCTAGGTGACGTAGTATGTGTGTATGCTAATGGCAGTGACCCAATAGACAGAGACAATTTGATGATGGAGGGGAGAGAGGTTAATTTTTGGGGCAAAGTCCTTGGCTAGGCAAGGGGGGATAGGACTTATTGCACAATGGAGGGAGGGATTGGCCTTAGCTAGGAGCCAGGACAGTTCATCTGTTGAAACAGATGGCAGAGCGTTGGTCAGGTTTTTTTTTGGTGGGAAAATGCTAAAGCTTTCTTCTAAGTAGCCCCATTTTTACAGTAAAATAAAAATTATTATCAATTGAAAATGAGTGAAGGCACAGCTGTGGAATGCTGAGGAGGCAGAGTAGTGTGGAAAGGGTTTTTTTCTGAGGAGTAGGAAAGTCACAGACTCAGGACAAGTCATGGGGTTGCCAGACATGGCTAAGGGCTGAGTTGAAATGATCATAAGCTGGAGCCAGAGAGCATGGCTATGTGTTTTTCTCTACCACACTGGGCCTTTTGGATACAATGCAGAGTAGGAAGAGATTGGATTTTACCAGAATTGGGGTTTTGCTAGAAGAGTCCCACAGAGAGCAGAAGGGAAGAGTATTTGAGGATAATTGATTTGGTTGGTGTTACATTGAAGCCATGTATCAATTTGAGGAAGACTTGACATATTCATCAAGTTTTCCAGTCCTTGAAGATGGTATATCATCTCATGATGCTGGACCATGGAATATAAGTTTCGTGTGAAGGAAATGAAGCTGGGAGACTGGTGAGCAATACCAGTAGGTGGAGTCAGTGGAAGTCCTAGTGATGTCAGAGGATTGTTGAAGTATTAAAAGGAGTGAGTGGAAAAATAAAGGGTGCTAGTACAGAAGGAGCCCTGAAAAATCTCCTTCCATTTATTCCTGAGCACTTGTTCATCGCAGTTCTTCCTCACCATGCAGAAGTTAGCCTCAGTCTTATGCTCTAAAGAAAATGCCCCACATTGCTATAATCCCTTCAGTCTCAGATGGATCCTAGTATAGACTGAGATGCTTGAAATAGACTTGGGAGGCAGCACAGCTATTGGTACCATGCTCCAGGCTGTGGCTCTGGTTGTGGGAGGCAGAGCTGAGCGGAGGATATAGTGTTTGGGAGAAGTGGTTAAGGATTGAGGAGTGAGGATGTGGAGTGCATTGCATACGTGACATTGAGGTCACTGAGAAAGCACAAAGAGAGGTGGAGTAGTGAAAAGGATTAAATGAAGAGATGTGGCTGGAGTAATGGGTGTGTCATCCAGCAGCATGTACATCAAAAGAGCAGGGAGGAGAGGTGAACAAAGGCCTGGAAGCAGGAATGGGCAGGCATGGGGTTATTCAACTCAACTTGTTATCATTTGAGGGCTTCAAGGGAAACCTTGTTCTTAGGAAATATCCACTTAGGGTTTGGTTAGAATGAATGATATATGTGAATGTCTTAGGAAAAAAAAAAAGAAGCAATGATCTTGTTTATAGGTTTACCCATAATGGTCCTACAGATAGTATATATGCAATTATAGCAACATGGTATAATAGCTTAGAAAAAGTACATTAATATCTTTATCCATTTAATCCACATTTCATCTAGCAAATACCTGAGAAATGTAATGTCAGAAATGAATTTCTAAATTCAAATAATGATGCTTTACGATTGCTAAAATAGGACTCCAAAGATAGTAAGTCGATGACATCTTTTTGATGGGTGTTGGGGGTTCTGTGCTAACAATTTCCCATAGTTGAATGAAATAAAGAGAAGAAAAGAAGTTCCTGTGAATATAAAGCAGATGCTTGGATTTATTATTCTGATTCTATTTGGAGAGAGTGTGTTTTTATATTGTCTGTCTCATTTATTTCATTTTACATTTTCAAGTTTTATTTAGGATCTATCATAGAAATTCATACTCAAGAGAAAACAAGGTTCTCTCAGTTGTTTAAACATATGAAATGAAATGACTTGTTCATTATGATTTAATTGATGCTAGTTTATTTTAAGAACCTATAAATTGTATGTTTGTGCATCAGTGTTTTGATATATTAAGATACTAGAGAAACACAGAACTTATTTTTGAAAGGGATTTTAGGTATCATTTGTTTAAATCTTCCTTAGCCATTATTTAGGAACATTTGACATTAGAAGGCTGGCAAACCTTGAGTAATAATTAGCTGAGCTGATTGTAACACTAATAGGCATTAAGTTGCTCAGTTAGGATCTAACCCAAATGTACTTTGGGAATTTTGAAGGGAAGCGAACTGTTGCTGAATTATTTTCGGCTTAATTATTTTGCTTAGGTCAATGACATATGTGACATTTCCATTACTGTTAGCCCTATTTTAAAATCTGTGTTTGTTTTGGAGTAGGCTAATTTAGTTATTGCAACAGTGGAACCAGCCTTTGAACTGTTGCGTTGCTTTGCATGAATTATATATATGGTATGATATTTCGCGGTTATATTGTACTCATTTGGATAAAGCACCTATACGCAACTGCATATGTATTAGAACTTGGCAGGAGGACAATGAATTATGATGTATCACTGCCTCTGATGTATTTTCCATTTAGCACTTGGCCTACTTTTATGTAGTTGCAGTTCATTTCTGCCTTGTAGAGCAGGGTCCATTCTCCATGCTTGTAATGCCACTAGGTCCAGAATATATCAAATCCCTTTAACCTGAAGGGATGTGTTTTTAAATTTTTTAATTCTTACACAAATAATTTTATAACAACAATAACGAAAATAAAAATCTGAACTCATCCGTAGGCCCATTCTCTAAGAATCTAATGCATCAACATTTTTATTTTCCTACCAGTCCTTTTATATATAGATGCACACTGTTTTTTTTTTTTTAAACATAATTTTAGTTATAGCTTTCAGTTACCTTTTTAGTCAGAGCTACTCTCCATCCTGAATATTGTATGTTCAGTATAGCTGAGTACCAGTAGATTGTGGGAAATACTTGGGAAGTGGTAGTTTTAGTTATTATTTATTTATTTATTTATTTATTTATTTATTTATTTATTTCAACTAAAATAGTAGAGTGTTTTCACTAAGCCCAAAATGAGTAGCAGGATTCAAGGAGAAATGTGGCTAGTCTGATATTTAATTAGCAGCTTAGATTGAGATTTCATGGTAATATAGTTGATCCATTTCTGGTATTTTATATGGAGATAATCTTATTAGAATGTTAGAGACCCTGAATAAAAAATATTTTTCGAACAAAATTTTTTGTGAGTGGGTAACGGAGGTCTCTTTGACCACCTAGCCTGTGAGGATAGAGTTGCTACAATCCATTTGAGATTGAAGGGCATGGGGATAGAGTAGCTGTGATCTGTTTGAGATTGAAGGGTATTACAGATGTGGGGCATTTTCTTCAGCATAGCAGTCACCAACCTTTTTGGCACCAGGGACCAATTCGGTGGAAGACAGTTTTTCCATGGACGGGGCACGGGATTGTTTCAGGATGATTCAAGTGTGTTATGTTTATTGTACACTTTGTTTCTATTATCATTACATTGTAATATATAATGAAATAATTATACAACTCACCATCATGTAGAATCAGTGAGAGCCCCGAGCTTGTTTTCCTGCAACTAGGCAGCCCTATCTGGGGGTGATAGGAGACAGTGACAGATCATTAGGCATTAGACTCTCATAAGGAGCAAGCAACCTAGATCCTTCACACGTGCAGTTCGCAATAGGATTCGTGCTCCTATGAGAATCTAATGCCACTGCTGATCTGAAGGGAGGCAGAGTTCAGGCGATAATGGGAGCGATGGGGAGCGGCTGTAAATACAGATGAAGCTTTGCTAGCTCACTTGTGGCTCACCTCCTGCTGTGCAGCCCAGCTCCTAACAGGCTGTGGACCAGTACTAGTCTGTGGCCTGGGGGTTGGGGACCTCTGCTTTATAGCATAAGACTAAGGCTGACTTCTGCTTGGTAAGGAAGAACTGCAGGGCCCAAGTGCACAGAGAATGAATGGGGGAAGATTTTTCAGGGCTCCTTCAGTACCTCAGAATAAAAAGAATCACTCTGCCTTGTAGAATGCTCCAGTTCTTCAATTTTCTGGTTTAAAATGAGTTGAATTTCAACTAGGGGAGAGACATTTCATTGTCAAAACCTGATAAAACAAGGTACTCTTCTGTGTCAGATTGAAAATTTTCACCAATTTGCCTTCTCTCTAGAAATAATAGTTTTAGTTCAATATTTTATTTTGTCCTACATGAAAAACATAAATAACATTCCGTTCCTCTAGATTATTTAGTTTTGTCCCTTGGACCCTGTCAAACAACCTGACAACTACATTGTTCCTATAGCTTGGAAACAAATAATTTTGTAATTAAGTTGAGATAACATCATGATAGTTTGTTTTAAAATGATGGTGGAAATCAATGCAGCATATACAAGTTTGATATTAGATTTTTACTGTGTGTTTTTGGTGTACCTGTTTTTAATATAATCTTTACTTTTTAGAAGTTTGAAGTGTTTTTTTTTTTTCCCCAGGTACATTTTCTGTTGGATTTTTGGATGTTTGCCTGAAAAACTTCATTATTAAAAAGTGCCTTTCCCTCCCTTGTAGGTTTTGATTAAAAAACTAATTATTGGGTGAACTGTTTAATGTTTTTACCTTTTGAAAAACTACATGGCTTTGCAAAATAGATAAATTAGGATCATTACTTTCTCTTTAAAAAAGTAATTGCTATAAAAGAATTTTAAGTACCAGTTCCCTGAGGCATTTTAAATAGGACTTGATTAACTAAAGTGTAACTTATAGTCACTGAGGATTTCTTAGTGTCTGATGATTTTAGGCATTTTTCCTTATTGTGCATGTCCTGTGTAGCATTTTCCTGCAGACTGTCATACCAGGGGTAAGTGTATATGTCTCATTAGTTTGTGTCTAATGGGCTGCTCAGTTGGCCTAGCCAATATATTAATGAGGCCAAGTTTTGGGTTATGTCCCTGGACACACCAATTACTTTAATTTCTCTTTGCCTTGTACACAATTAGACCACACTAGTTATCACTGGATGCTTGTGAATTCCTATGGACAGATATTTTGGGTACAGTGATTTGCAATTTGATAACAACTAGTACGTTTATTGCCAGATATAATTGGAATACTTATGTAAAGAGAGGTTTTTCCATATTCACTGTTTTGGCTAGCCAAAGATTAATCAGAAAACTCCCTTTATTTCACTGATGATTTTTGAAAATGATTCTACCATAAATCAAAATTAAGCTATGATTGGAGTTTAGTGTACACTTTTGCATTGAAGTTTAGCACATACTTTTGCAGCACACTGATTTTATGTGTATTTGGTGATTATTTTAAATGGTCTCAAGATAATTGTTCTATCTTTCATGGTTAATTTTCCAGATAATTCTCTAGAATGAATCATAAAATCTCGGCGTTCTACAAGACTTATGGAGATTATCTAATTTGGTTTTCTTTCTTCCTAAGTGAAGAGACGTGCTTCTCCAGATAGCTGCTAAGGTCTAACCATGGGATAGGCCCAACTCCAAGTTGGGAATCCAGGATTTTTCACCAGGTTGCCACACTCCCCACTTCAGTTCCCAAGGGTTAGGGTATCTACCTTACCCTACCCACCCTAGAAGGTCAGCTTCCAGCCTTCACATTTTCTTTATTTTTTATTGAAATTAGATTGTAGATAAAATATTCTAGTGAATGTTCTGATGTCTTACTGTGATCAATTTAAATACTAAGTTTATTGTCAAGTTTCTCAAACCCATGTAAAACTTGGCATTCTTAAGATATGATTGCCCTGATATCAGAAATTATCTTTTGTCCCTTTTAATGGACATTACTAAACAGCACTATGGTTGAAAAATAAAATATTAAAATGACTGGAAAAAAAAGATAGTGAGAAAATGTTTTTTGGGGAAGGCGATATCAGAACTTTTGAATACCTATGGTATGCTAAGTGATTAAAAGATATCCAAAAAGGTTTAAGTAGGATGCTTGTCAGTTCTTGCTTTTAGGGTTTTTAGGAATTTTGCATAATACAGGAAACATCTTTGCAACAGAAATATAGAATCAGTGAATATACACAGCTAAATGACAGTTATCTTGTTTTCAATCATTTTGTGGAATTATTCCCTCCTTTGAAAATTGTTTTACAAGAAATGGGGAAAGGATTCCCTATTTAATAAATGGTGCTGGGAAAATTGGCTAGCCATAAGTAGAAAGCTGAAACTGGATCCTTTCCTTACTCCTTATACGAAAATTAATTCAAGATGGATTAGAGACTTAAATGTTAGACCTGAAACCATAAAAACCCTAGAAGAAAACCTAGGTAATACCATTCAGGACATAGGCATGGGCAAGGACTTCATGTCTAAAACACCAAAGGCAATGGCAACAAAAGCCAAAGTTGACAAATGGGATCTAATTAAACTAAAGAGCTTCTGCACAGCAAAAGAAACTACCGTCAGAGTGAACACGCAACCTACAGAATGGGAGAAAATTTTTGCAGTCTACTCATTGGACAAAGGGCTAATATCTAGAACCTGCAAAGAACTCAAACAAATTTACAAGAAAAAAACAATCCCATCAAAAAGTGGGCAAAGGATGTGAACAGACACTTCTCAAAAGAAGACATTTATACAGCCAACAGACACATGAAAAAATGCTCATCATCACTTGCCATCAGAGAAATGCAAATCAAAACCACAATGAGATGCCATCTCACACCAGTTAGAATGGCAATCATTAAAATGTCAGGAAACAACAGGTGCTGGAGAGGATGTGGAGAAATAGGAACACTTTTACACTGTTGGTGGGACTGTAAACTAGTTCAACCATTGTGGAGAACAATGTGGCGATTCCTCAAGGATCTAGAACTAGAAATACCATTTGACCCAGCCATGCCATTACTGTGTATATACCCAAAGGATTATAAATCATGCTGCTATAAAGACACATGCACACGTATGTTTATTGTGGCACTATTCACAATAGCAAATACTTGGAATCAACCCAAATGTCCATCAGTGACAGACTGGATTAAGAAAATGTGGCACATATACACCATGGAATACTATGCAGCCATAAAAAAGGATGAGTTTGTGTCCTTTATAGGGACATGGATGCAGTTGGAAACCATCTTTTGTGGCAAACTATTGCAAGAACAGAAAACCAAACACCGCATGTTCTCACTCATAGGTGGGAATTGAACAATGAGATCACTTGGACACAGGAAGGTGAACATCACACAGCGGGGCCTATTGTGGGGAGCGGGGAGGGAGGGATAGCATTAGGAGATATACCTAATGTAAATGACGAGTTAATGGGTGCAGCACACCAAATGGCACATGTATACATATGTAACAAACCTGCACATTGTGCACATGTACTGTAGAACTTAAAGTATAATAATAAAAAAAGAAAAAAAAAGAAAAGAAAATTCATTTACTGAAGTGTAAAAAAAATTGTTTTAAATATCATTTTAGTGACATTATAGTGTATTTATTAAATATGATTATCATCAGAAGCTCAAATAGTGATACCCCAGCAAATTCTAGGAAAAGAATTCTTGCTCAAGTTCAATGTTCTACAAATAAAAAGATAGGACACCCTTGCTGAAATTGAGACTCTTTAACATTTGTGTGAGCACTGATACCTGAAGTTAGACTTACATGCAGTAGTTTGGAGAGGGGGAGTCCCATCGGAGGATCTGTCAAAAAATATTTAAACAACATTTGACAATGTTTCCGAATTTTCTGTAACTACACGATGCATTCCTAAACCATATGCAGATGATTTTTGAGTACCCACTGTTCAGGATTTTCTGAACCACTTTTCTGTTGGGGTGGGTAATTGAACTTTGATCACAAACAGCTGTGTTAAGTCTTAGCCTGGCAAATGAAAGGTATGATACAGGAGAAAGGTAATCTGGAAGAGTCTAAAATCCATTGAGATATGTTTTAATGCTAACAAAATGTAGACGAGTATATCAGTTAGGAATTCTTTTTGTTGGAAATGCCAGAAATCTCAACTCCAGTTGTCATTAGCATTATTGGTTCTGGTGCCTGAGGAGTCCAGGGGGTTGAAACTGGCATTAGGGCAAGGCTGCTAAGAGGGGCTCATAGGCTGTTTATTTCCATCTCTCAATTCATGTCTTCTGTGACAACTCCATTTTCAGGCAGGCTTACCTCATGGTTGCAAAGTGGCTGCCAGACCTTCAGCCTACATCCTTGTAGCTGTCAGTCCGGTGGAAGAGAGGCCCCTATCACCCGTGTCACTGGGTCTCTCTGGCCCTGATTGGGTATCGTGTCCGTGGCTGAACAAGTCACTGAAATAGGGAAGTATGATACTCTGATTAGCCAATCCCAAGTCATGTTATCCAGCCTTGGGAGAGATAAGGAGTGCTGAGTTTTCAAAAGCAAGTCAGGTTGCTGTTACCCAAAGAAGGGATGTAGGATGCTGACTGCTCAAGGAATGACAAATGCTGACCATGGTATATATGAAATTTTTGTTTTCCACTTTATAAAGTGATTATTTTATAATTTTGTATCTTTTTATGAGATGTGATAGAATTCTTCATAATACTAGGAAGGGGGAGAGACAAATAATTTTCCTGTGTTTGTGAAGCCAACATTAGAATGGCGTTTTTTTGTTTTTTCCTTTCTGGCCTGTATCAGTGTTTGAAGCCATTTCGGGTAGACTGTGCCTCCAGCAGGACCTAACCTCAAATCAATATGTCTATATTTTGAACTTTATGTGTTCTCTATCTTCAGGACACATGAAGTTTGACCAGGTACCTATGTTGTAAGACAGTGAATTAACCTGTGTGTTTAAGTGGAATTTTAGTGAGGTGGCTTTGAATAAATAATTCATTGGGGCTGGGCACAGTGGCTCACGCCTATAATCACTGCACTTTGGGAGGCTGAGGTGGTAGGATCACTTGAGGCCAGGAGTTTGATATCTGCCTGGGCAACATAGTGAGGCCCCATCTCTATTTATTAAAAAGGAATAAAAAATGTTGGATGAGACTGAGACTTTGATGAAATGTCTTAAGCACAGTTCTTACCAGCCTTGGAAAAATATTCTTGCCTGTTCGAAGGAAGAAATAATAAACTTAAAATATGCTTTGTTTATAAGATGATTCAAAAAGGATTGATACTTATATAGAAAATCAGTCCCACTTTTGCTAACAAAAGCAGCCAAGAAGAGCTGGGAGCTAGAATAGTGATCAACCTGCTAAGTTTGTACCTGATGCAATTTCTAGAGCTTGGGGAGGGATTGGTAGATGTGGATCTTTGCCATCACACTGGTCTTGAGGTATAGAGGCTCTCTCTGTTCTAGGGGCCCAGGCTGATACTTTACCAAGTATAAGGACACTGGTTACTGGTAGTCACCTCCATGCTACTTGCACTATTTGTACCATGCACACTATATGTACATGACCTTGACCAACAGATTGTATGTGCACTGCAGGTGTTTGTACATCTGCCTGTTTATTTTTCTTTCTTCTCTACTTTTCTTTCAGTGTCTCTTCTTTCCCAAGCACCTAAACATTTTTTTTTCTTTTCCTGGTTCTTTTGTTTCTGAACAAAAAGACACTTTTTTTTGTTCTTTTTGTTCCAGAACAAAAAAACTTTTTTATGTTTCTGAACAAAAAGAAACTTTTCTTTGTGACCACCAGAGCTGGACAAAAGTATGGCTTAGCCCATTCACTGATGACATTTGAGTTTTATAGGCGATACCAACTCCAATACTCTACGCTCCTGTATAGGCTACAAACACACAAATATTTGCTAGCAGGTTAAGCCATTTAAATTGAGTTCTTTGAATACAAGCCCTATGGAATTTCTATCGAAACTCATCTCATGGTGAATTTTATGGTGGTTTTTTTTTTTTTTGAAATGAGACACTTTAAAAGAATATGTTCACATCTTAAAATTTTAAATTAAACTGTGACCAGATGTGGTGGTTAACTTCTGTAGTCTCAGTGATTTGGGAGGCTGAGGCAGAAGGCTTGGTTGAGGCAAGGAGTTTGACACCAGCCCGGGTCTATACTAAAATTTTATTTAAAAATTAGATGAGCATGGTGACATGTGCTTGTAGTTCCAGCTACTCAGGAGGCTGAGGTAGGAGGATTGCTTGAGCACAAGAGTTAGAGGTTGCAGTGAGCCATGATTGCACCACTGTATTCCAGCCCGGGTGACAGAGTGAGACCCTGTCTCTACTAAACAAACACATAAATGAATAAATAAATAACTGTGTTATATTATGTTTGCTTAAAACATTATGTATGTCTACATCATTATTTACCTTTATTCAGTCAATCAGAATAAAGAGAACCTATGGGATAAGCATTTCACCAATTTTACTCTGTACATTGAAAGATCTAAAATAATATGGCATGTTTTCTTGAAGTAATAATGTTAGATCCCTTCTGAGAATTATACGAGCAAAACGTAAATACATGTAAGAAATAAAAATATTATAGACAAGGCTAATGACCACCTGGGCTCTCTCGACCAGCTTTTGCCTCTTCTCTTTCCTACTCTCAAAGGACCATTCCTACCATTTGGCATTTTGTTGTACCTTTTTCCAGGTTTTTCTTTTGTTTGCATTTATATACCTAAATAAGTACTCATAGAAATACAATCTTATATGTGTATTATTATTATTGTAGAGACAAGGTCTTGCTGTGTTGCCCAGGCTGGTCTGGGCAACACACCTTTCCAGACCTTTTTATTGATCTATTTTTTATTTTTATTTTTTGAGATAGGGTCTTGCTCTGGCTGCCAGGCTGGAGTTCAGTGGCACAATCACGGCTCACTGCAGCCTCAAACTCTGAGGTACAGGCAATCCACCTCAGCCTCCTGAGTAGCTGGGACCACAGGCATGCACCACCATGCCTGGCTAATTTTTTTTAAAATTTTTAGTAGAGACCAGGTCTTGCTATGTTGCCCAGGCTGGTCTCGAACTCCTGGCCTCAACCAGTCCTTCCACCTTGGCCTCTCAAAGCACTGGAATTACAGATGTGAGCCACTGCACCCAGCCCTTTCTAAACTTTTGATTTCATCAAATATCTCGTCGTTTTTTGGGTTACCTTTTCTTGTTAATTTTACTGAGAAATGTCATAAATAGGGTAGATTTACAAGTGGCCTTGTATATTACTTGAATAAGCTGTCTATTCTTTGGGATATTACTGATCTGTCTTCATTTAGAAAACGAAAAAGATTTGGTGTTCTGATTAGAGTTTCAATCTTAGAGGAGCCCTTCCTGGGACTGGGATGAAAGGTCTCAGACCAGGGAAGTGTTGGGGAAGATGGAATATTTATGGTTGGATAAACTTGAATCGAATTTTGGGTCTGTCTTTTAGCTGGGGTATTGCCTAGCTGACTACATCTATTTTTCATATCTATTTCCTTATTTTCTTCTGCAATATTTCCTGAAGTGTTAGGAGCCTAGAGCATTTAAACAAACAAAAAAGATTTTTAAAAGGATGTATGTTTCATACCACCTTTTTAGATTAATTTTCAATGTGATATATTCCCTTAAAATATTGTATTCTTTTCATGGCACACCCTATTTTCCCTGTTTGTTTCTGAGCAAATCCTAGAGATGAGCAGGGAGATTAGGCTGTATTACAGATAAAACCGGGGCTGTATTAGTATTCCTTGCATTGCAAGACTGAATTAGGAAGTGGCACTTCATAACCTGGCAACGTATTAGGGCAAACTGTGGTTGGCAGACAACTTTCAAAGGTACCATTCTGATGCTTTTGTTACATTCACCTTTCAAGTTTAAATGCTAGTTGGAACAAGCTAACACCACTGATTTCACTTTTTTTTTTTTTTTCCACCCCAGTGCTGGGCCTTTTAGAAGGATTTGAGTACCAATTGGATTTGGTGGAATTAGCCTTTCATCTGGCCAGCTCCTCCTCCTCCTCCTCCTCCTCCTCCTCCTCCTCCTCCTCCTCCTCCTCCTGTGGGCTCACAGGCCAGCTCCCCTGTCTGTGGTGCCTCTCCCTTGTCTTGCAAGCCTAGCCTTTCAGCTCTTTGTTTGAGCCGTTATCAATTTCAGTGGATATGGTTTGTTACCTCTATTTGTACTATAACTAGAAATTTGATAAGGTTATGTGCCTGTCAAATGATTTAGATGTCAGGTGCAGATGAAGCAAAGCAATTTTGACAAGTCAAACACTGGTTAAGAAGTGGGGGAACGAAGATGACCTGCCACTAGAAGAAAGCAAAATCCCTTACAGCCTCACTTTCTTTCTCTTTTAACTTTAGGTCAATACTTTAACCTCTTTAATTTGTCCCTTCTTAAGTGAATGTGACATGGTGACTTCCGGCTTCTATCTAAAGGGCAGTGAAATGGAGGTCGGCCTTTGGAGGGTAGATGCTGGCATTTAGGGAGATTTGACTTTGGGTGTTCTGATAAAAACACCTGGACTGGAAACTTTATCTTTGACTGAAACTGAGATTAAGGGCTTAAAAGACAAGGTTTATTAATGCCAGTGTCTGTTCACATATATGTATTCCAGAAAGCCTAGTATTTTTGGGTAGTTATGTTCCTTTGTTTAGGTACAGGTAAGGACCCGAAACACTGTGGTTTTTTTTTTAAATTTAGATTCAAGAATACGTATGCAGGTTTGTTACATGAGTGTATTTTGTGAGGCTGAGGTTTGGCCTTCTAATGTTGCTGTCCCCTGAGTAGTGAGCGTAGTATCTGACAGGTAGTTTTTCAACCCTTGCCTGCCTCCCTCCCTTCTCCCTTTTGAAGTCCCCAGTGTCTGTTGTTCCTATCTTTGTGTCCGTGTACTCAATGTTTAGCTCCTATTTATAAGTGAGAACATGTGGTATTTGGTTTTCTGTTTCTGCATTAATTGCTTAGGATAATGACCTCTAGCTCCATCCATGTGGCTGCAAAGGGCATGATCTTATTTTTTATGGCTGCATAGTATTCCATGGTGTATATGTAGCACCTTTTCTTTCTTCAGTTCACCATTGATCAACACCTGGATTGATTCCATGTCTTTGCAATTGTGAAAACTGCTGTGATAAACATACAAGTACAGGTGTCTTTTTGGTGGAACAATTTATGTTCTTTTGGGTATGTACCTAGTATGGAATTGCTGGGTTGAATCGTAATTCTATTTTTTAGTTCTTTGAGAAATCTCCAAACTTTTTTTTTTTTTTTTTTTTTTGAGACAGTCTCACCGTGTCGCCCAGGCTGGAATGCAGTGGTGTGATCTTGGCCCACTGCAACTGCTGCCTCCTGGGTTCAAGCGATTCTCCTGCCTCAGCCTCCCAAGTAGCTGGGATTACAGGCACCCACCACCACGCTCAGCTAATTTTTTTTTGCATTTGTAGTAGAGACAGGGTTTCACCATGTTGGCCAGGCTGGTCTTGAACTCCTGAGCTCAAGTGATTTGCCTCCCTTGGCCTCCCAAAGTGCTGGGATTACAGGTGTGAGCCACCACGCCCGGCTGAAATCTCCAAACTTTGAAGCACATTTTTGTCATATGTTTTTCACAATACAGGTAGTGACTTGATGAGTATTGCTCATTGGCTTGTCATATTGTTCACTGGATGGGGTCAGTAGAGCCTCTGATTAATTAAGTTTAATTTTCTCAGAGCCCCTTCTTTTTGTTTTTCTTGACTGATTAAATAACACCTCTATCTAAATCTCTTTACAGCCCACATATATGTCTATATGAACACATAGATTTCCTTTGGCCGCTACCTCAGCAGAAAATTCCTCATTTTGCTAGTGCTAGGCTGGGCAGTAGTTACCTCATGAATGGTTAATGTGACCAAGAGACGCTGGAGTTGGAGGCAGGCTTCCAGTCTTTTGCCACCTTGTTTTGTAAAGTTATGTAATGACTGTAGGTATTCAGGCGTAACTCATCTTGACATGGGTTTCATTATACTCTGAAAGAACAATTCAAAGAAATAACAAATTTATATTCAGGGTAGTTTTGTTTGAGTTTATTTAAAGAAACGAAACATACACAACCCCTGTAATAGCTCTTGCTACTGATGTATTGATGGTGCTGACAAAGAGAAAACTCGGACCAGATGGTTTCCAAACAGTGGAACCACCTGGCTCATTGGCAATGCCAACTTATTGCTATTTCTCAAATAGCTGTACTCTCATGAACTATGAAATGTAGGAGTGAGCCATTCATGGGCCCAGGCAGAATGACGTTCCAAAATTAGGATTCTTAAGAGAAGTAGAAACACCTCTCCATGTCATCCTCAAACTGGCCCCCCTTTCCCACTTCTAGTACTTTTAAGATCTTATTTTTAATTCTTTCTCTTTTTTATTATAAATTATAAAATTATATTATATATATTATATAATTATATATTATAAAATCCAGTTCTTTATTTCTACATTACAAAGAAAACAATATGATGGGCTCTTGAGGTATTTATTGCAGAGGAAAAAGAAAGGTCCTATGTCATTTTGGGAAACGGACCCAGAAATGAACTTGCTTGGAGCCCGTTAGTGTCTTCAGGCCGAGTGGACCATTTGGAGTCAGCAAGGGACAAATATAATTGTACCTGTGACACCACGAAATTTTATTGAATCATGAAACTTGAAACTTCATAGAAATACAATCAAGATAATAGATTAACCAAAGCACAAACTGATGCAATCGTTTTTCTAATGATAATGTTAACAAAGTTTGGAGTTTTCTTGAATTATTTAGTATCCATTTTTTCCTGTTGAAAATTCACGTTAATTTTTAAAAGTCAAACTATCAAATTAACCCACACACTTTTCTAAGTTGGTGCTTTAAGACTGCAATTATTTTACAGGTCATTTTAAGTAGTTATCTTAGTTATTTACTCATTTGATGGACACCTGCTGAGCATCTAATTGGTAGTGTGTGTAACCATTAAAGATCTGATATTGGCTAATTTATGTAACATGTAAAAACAATTTAAAAATTATTTAAGATCTTGCTTACATTGTTGTTTAGAATCTAGTCTTTTAAAAATAATGATATATTTTTATTTAAATTACATTTCAAGGCTGGGCACAGTGGCTCATGCTTGTAGTTCCAGCACTTTGTGAGGTTGAGGTGGACGGATTCCTTGCCCACCTCAGGAGTTCAAGAAGCAACATGGTAAAACCCCATCTTTACACAAAATACAAAAATTAGCAGGGTGTGGTGGTGCGTGCCTGTGGTCCCAGCTACTCGAAAGGCTGAGATGGGAGGATTGCTTGAGCCCAAGAGGTGGAGGCTACAGTGAGCCAAGACTGCACCACTGTATTCCAGCCTGGGCAACAGAGTGAGACCTTGTCTAAAAGAAAAGAAAAAAAAGGAAAAAATCTAAGCGATGGTCTTTGAAGTTTATGAAATATTTGAATTTCCATTTTGTAGCATGATAGGGTGGAAAGAGCAAAGACTTTGGGGACAGCAGATCTGGGTTTGAATCCTGACTCTACTATTCACAGATGGCAATGCTAGTCCTGGGTTGTAACCACTAAACCACTAAGCCTCAGTTTCTCGTATTAGTTAGAATGCTTGGTCACAAGTGATAAAAGTACCCAATGCTCATTAACTCAAACAAAATGAGAGTTTTGAGGATATTGGGGTACAAAATCCAAGGGCAGAAGTGTGCCTGCTTGGGCTTCACGAACAGTGGGAGGTCAGGAGTCAAATGCCATCAGACCAGTACTCTTTTTGGCAGATGAACTGCATCTGTTCCTCCACATCTGTGATGGCAAACATGACTGTTCATAGTTCTAAAGTTTGATGTCTTAGAGTTTTAGTCACCAGAGAGAAAGATTCACTCTAGGCTTTGGGTTCTAGTTCCTAAATCAAACATCTTGACTTGAACTGGCTTAGGCCAAATGAGGCCAATCCACGGTGGTTAAAGAAGGAGGCTAAATTAAAAAATCACACCTCTTGAGAAAGTCTACATGAAGAGAAAGAGGCTCAGGACAGTTACTAGGAGGGAGGATTTGGGTAGATCAAATGATAGGTTTCCTATACATTTCTCATATGTAAAAAAATGGTAGACTGAGAGCGATGGCTTATGCCTGTGATCCCAGCACATTGGGAAGCAGATGCAGGAGGACAACTTGAAGCCTGGAATTTGAGACCAGCCTAGGAAATATAGTGCGACCTTGTCTCTACAACATTGAAAGAAAAAATTAGCTGGACATGGTTGCTCATGCCCAAAGTCCTAGCCCTACTCTGGGGACTGAGGTGGGAGGATTGCTTGAGCTTAGGAGATGGAGGCTGCAGTGAGCCACGATCATGCCACTGCACTCCATCCTGGGTGACAGAGCAAAACTCTGTCTCTCTCTCTCTTTAAAAAAAAAAAAAAAGTAAAATATCTTTTTTACAGAGTGATTTTGAAGATTAATCAGGATAGTCTGTTAAGTGCCTAGAACAATGTCTGATACCTTGTAGGTCTTCAATAAATCATAGCTGCTATTACATAGCAGGGAGGCAACATTCCAGCATTTCTTACAACTGACACTGTAATTAATGTGGAGCTCTTACTGTTAGCTAAGAAGCCATAATTCTTCACGTAACTCTTCAACACTTCTAATATATTTATTTTTAATAGTTTCTTTCTTATGGAAGATGTGAATTAGTGCTCTATTTCTAGTTGTAACATAGATTTTTTTAATAACCTATAAAAATTTCTAGGAGATTTATATTTTAAATGAAATTCTGCATTAAGGAAATAATGTTTTACATGCTTTGATTAAAATGACTTATTGAGATCCATGCTGTCTGTCATCCCTTTGTGTCATTTGTGTACACACTAAGTATAATGCATTTACATTTATTTTTATTTTAATTTTATTTTTTGAGACGGAGTCTCACTCTGTCTCCAGGCTGGAGTGCAGGGTCATGATCGTGGCTCACTGCAGCCTCCGCCTCTTGGGTTCAAGCAATTCTCCTGCCTCAGCCTCCCAAGTAGCTGAGACTACAGGTGTGCACCGCCACGCCCAGCTAATTTTTTTTTTTTTTGTATTTTTAGTAGAGAAAGGGTTTCACCATGTTGGCCAGGATGGTCTTGATTTCCTGACTTCGTGATCTGCCCGCGTTGGCCTCCCAAAGTGCTGGGATTACAGGCATGAGCCACTGCGCCTGGCTTACATTGATTTTTAAATTTGTATTTCTTTTTCTCTTTTGCTGTTTATGGGTTTTTTTTCCTTTTTTCAGTTTTGTAGAGTGGAAGAAGTGTGTTTTGTTATAGAAAAACAGTCGGTATTTGATGAATAATGCCATTGCAGGTATGGGAAGGAGGTTAGGAACAATTTTAATGACATTATCAATCTGCATATCTAGAAACATTGAGGAATAATCTGTCACTTTTATCAGCTATGACAAGACTTTGAGATTTAGGACAGGTTATTTTCACTTTCATGACTGTTTTGTGTTAGTTCACTTTGTTTACATTTGCTTGATTCTTGGTTTATCCTGTTTCTTTTCTTCAAACTAGTTAGGATGTAGCTTTTCTTTTCTGAATGACTCATTTCTTAATTAGTTATTTTCTAACTGGAAATTACTTATTTCCTAATACTTTATAATTCAGGATATGTACACAGGACAATGCATTCCCTGTTGTGATTTCTTGTTCTCTCCTTATTTTAACCTTGTGTGATATCTTCTGGTTCAAAATAATTTCAATAATATTCTATTCTATGTGTGAATTAAGCTATTTATATTTAAAAGTTATAATCATATAAAGATGAGACTGTCTCTAAAGGATTAAGAGAACATGTGTTCAGAAGCAAAATTTATCAATTGTCCAAATTATTAAAATGCTGTTTGTGAAATTCTTAGTGAAAATATGGACTATGTGTATATATTTTAGGCTTCAATTTTCTTTATTAGTGTAGATATAATTTTTCGCCTTGAATTAGTATTTTTGCCAGTGCTACCATTTTGGCAATGGTATTTCCCTGCTAATCCGATCTTTCCTAAAAGAAAATTTAAGCAATTTTTGACTTCAACAGAAAGACCTGAAAACACTTTTATTGAAATGTAGGTTGTGTTAAACTTTACTTTGGGTGATTATTTCTGTCTCTTTTGTGGCACTATAGGATCCATTACAGATAATAAATTAATTTTAGGTTATGCAAATCTTTTGACGTCCTATACTAAGAAATATTCAGTTGGTTCCATTTTCACTTCTGCTTATTTACAAAATGTTGTTTATATCTTACTTGTGTTTGCTTTGATATTTTTCACTTTGGTATTTTTTTCATTGTCAGATGAATTTAAAGATAACATCTGGGGAGATGCTGGGTAGGTGGATGTCAGAGAGACTCCGCCTTCTATCAGCTCTGTGACTTCCACAAACTTCCTTCATCTGTAAAATGGACCTTAACATGCATGCCTGCTAAGATTTAACTGAAGAGGATATATGTACCTTGTAATTGTTGTTGCCTTTATTTATTAATATTCTATTACTTTTTTTTTTTTTTTTTTTTTTTTTTTTTTGAGACGGAGTCTTGCGCTGTGGCCCAGGCTGGAGTGCAGTGACCGGATCTCGGCTCACTGCAAGCTCCGCCTCCCGGGTTCACGCCATTCTCCTGCCTCAGCCTCCCGAGTAGCTGGGACTACAGGCGCCTGCCACCTCGCCCGGCTAGGTTTTTTTTTTTTTTTTGTATTTTTCAGTAGAGACGGGGTTTCACCGTGTTAGCCAGGATGGTCTCGATCTCCTGACCTCGTGATCCACCCGTCTCGGCCTCCCAAAGTGCTGGGATTACAGGCTTGAGCCACCGCGCCCGGCCTTACTTTTTTTTTTAAGACGAGGTCTTGCTCTGTTGCCCAGGCTAGAGTGCAGTGGCATGATCACAACTCACTGCAGCTTTCACCTCACAGGCTCAAGCAATCCTCACACCTCAGCCTCCTGAGTAGCTGGGACCACATGCATGTGCCACCATGTCCAGCTAATTTTTTTTGTGGGGGCGGGGCAGAGCCAAAGTCTCACTATGTTACTCAGGCTGGTCTTGAACTCCTGGGCTCAAGTGATCTTCTTGCCTTGGCCTCCCAAAGTGCTGGGATTACAGATGTGAGCCACTGTGCCCAGCCTATTTATATTCTTTTTTGATCCAAAAAGGAGTGAATGAGCTCCTAAATGCAGATGGCATAGTCCCTGGCCATGGGGTAGGACGTTGAGTTACGATGAGTGAGTGAGTCAACATGTGTGTACAGTAAGGAGTGCTGAGCACTTCTTACAGGTTATCCGCTGGGCTTCCCATCCTTGCTCTGCTCACATAATATATAAAGCACTCAGTAGTATGCTTGGAACACAGGAGCCACTTACTAGATGTCAGGCACTAGTATTATCTCATTTAGTTCTCACAAAAGTGCTCTCAATATTGTACTAAAATTATGCATATTTTGTATATATGAGGAAACTGAAACTCAGAGATACTAAGTAACTTGCCTAAGGTCACACAGCTAATATGGTGGAGCCAGGGCCCAAGACAAGTTTGTATAATTTCTGAGGCTATATTTTTAACCACTAAGCTACACTTGAGTGTCTCAGGAGTAATTTTGAATTATCTTAACTGGTTGAGAAATTGAAATTGCCCCAGATTGCTTTTTGGGGCCAGGCACGGTGGCTCACACCTGGAATCTCAGCACTTTGGGAAACCAAGGTGGACGGATCACTTGAAGTCAGGAGTTTGAGACCAGCCTGACAACACGGCAAAACCCTGTCCCTACTAAAATTTCAAAAATTAGCTCAGCGTGGTGGTGTACGCCTGTAATCCCAGCTACTCAGGAGGCTGAGGCACAAGAATTGCTTGAATCTGGGAGACAGAGGTTGCAGTGAATCAAGATTGCACCACTGCACTCCAACCTGGGCGACAGAGAGAGACTCTGTCTCAAAAAAAAAAAAAAGAAAAGAAAAGAAAAAAGTGCTTTTTGATGTATTTAGTGTTTTTGTTTAGAATAAAAAAATATATTTCATTGTTTTTTTTAAGTAAAAGAACTCAAAATCTGGTAAAGTTAGATTGTGAATATACATGGAAAAGTGACAAAATAGTGACTATCACTAAGAGCCTCTGGAAATGCAGTGGAAGTTTAATTGAAAGCTTAGAAATCTATGGACATGGTTTTTAATGCTTTTTAATTATGTTTAAAAAGGTAATTATAATTTTAATTTTATTTAATTAACCATAGATTTACAAATTATGAGATTAATTTATAAAAAAAACAAATTTACTTTTGAGCTCATTTCTTTGACTTAACATTGCTAAAATTAACTTCACCTTAAAAAAAAACTCTTAATCAGATTTTCCTTTGTAGTGTTTAATTCCCATCTAACATTGTGAGATTAACCAATTTTCTGCATTTTAGACCTTAAACATACAAAACTAGATAGTAATCAATCATGAAATGGTTGTTAAGCTTTTAATCTATGCTTAGCACCAAGCAAATGCAGTGAGAGAGAAAGAAACATGTGGTCTACATTTTCTAGTACCTTAAAATCTGTGGAAAGATACAAGATGATGAACTATACAAGAACTGTACATAATTGAGCACTAAATTTTGCAGATCAAATTAAGAATTTTGCATGTAGTTTTAAAATACTGCGACCCTCACCATCTCCCTTTAAAGAAATGTGGAGTATCTATCATGTCATGAAAGGTAATGAAATTGGTCATGGATTTCATTGTATCAGAAATGTATGAAATAAAGAGCAGAATAACGTGAATCAGTAATACATGTGCCTGAGATTTTAGGCTTCTGTTAAACATATTCTGACAAGCTGCATTAAAGCAAATACTGTTTTCCTTCTATATATACTTCCGTCCCTGCATAGTTCTCACTGCTCTTGTCTATTGTGGTACATGCGATGCATCCCCTTGAACTATGATTCTTCCCTCCTCCATATTTGTGTATTTATTTCATTATTTTAGAGATGGGGTCTTGCTCTGTTGCCCAGGCTTGAGTGTAGTGGTGTGAACATAGCTCACTGCAGCCTTGAACTCCTGGGCTGAGGCATTCCTCCTGTCTCAGCTTCCCCACTAGCTGGGACTACAGGTATGCACAACTATGCCTGGCTGATTTTAATTTTAATTTTTTTTTTTTTTTTTAAGAGATGGGGGCTTGCTGTGTTGCCTAGTTTGGTCTCAAACTCCATGCCTCAAGCAATCCTCCTGCCTCAGCCTCCCAAAGTCCTGCAATTGCAGGCATGAGCCACTGTGCCTGGCCCTCATCCATATTTGGAATCCCTTTAACGCCACCCTTTTACACTCTCTCAGTGCAATTTTTCCTACCTTTTTGCTTCAAGTCTGCGTTTGCTGATGTAATTAAACAGCCTCACTAAGATGAAGAAACTCAGAGTGGCTGATTTAACTTTCTGCAAATGGTAGATACCCATTGACTAGCTCACCTGCCATTTGTGAAAAACCCAAGTCTTTGGCTGACTGAAAATATCAACTGAATTCCTGGTTATAATATTCATTTTCTCTTTTCCCACTCATGTTTTTTGTTTAACCTCTGGGTTCCTCAGTTTCTGCATCAGGACTTTTAAAACTTTGTCCCTGCTTTCTTTGAAAATATTTTTGTCGTGAGATAGTTGATCAACACAAAAGATTATATATAATGTGTACATGCAGCTTTGATAGGGCGATAATAAAAAGATAACATGTGAATTCACCATCCAATGTAAGAACTAGAACATCACCAGTAACAGGGAAGCTCCCTGTACATTTTTCCACGAGCAGATCTTGTCACCACTCCCCTGAATGTCGTGTTATCAAGCCCCCTCCCACCATACTTCACCAGTATGCCTTTTTTTTTTTTTTTTTTTTTTGAGATGGAGTCTCCCTCTGTCACCCAGGCTGAAGTACAGTGGTGTGATGCTCACTGCAACCTCCACCTCCCAGGTTCAAGTGATTCTCCTGCCTCAGCCTCCTGAGTAGCTGGGATTACAGGTGCGCACCATCATACCTGCCTAATTTTTGTATTTTTAGTAGAGCTAGGGTTTGGCGGTGTTGGCCAGGCTGGTCTCAAACTCCTGACCTCAAGTGATCCACCTGCCCCAGCCTCCCAAAGTGCTGGGATTACAGGTGTGAGCCACCTTGCCTCCATTTTTTTTTTTTTTTTTTTTTTGAGACGGAGTCTCGCTCTGTCGCCCAGGCTGGAGTGCAGTGGCGCGATCTCCGCTCACTGCAAGCTCCGCCTCCCAGGTTCATGCCATTCTCCTGCCTCAGCCTCCCTAGAAGCTGGAACTACAGGTGCCCACCACCACGCCCGGCTAATTTTTTTGTATTTTTAGTAGAGACGGGATGTTCTCCAGGATGGTCTTGCTGTGTCTGCATTTCTTGCTTTTTCTTCCCCTCAACATAATGTTTCTGAGAGTCATCCACATGGATCCATGATTCATTTATTTTAACTCTTAGATAATATTACATGGGATTTTTTCATTCTCCTGTGGATGGAGAGTTAGGTTGTTTCCTTTTTTTTCTCTTTGAAAATAGAAACAATGTTATTAAGAACATGTCGGTCCAGGTCTCCAGATGCTCTCTCTTTGGCGAGAAGCATGATCTGGTGTAGAGCTGGTGAGCTCTAGGATGTGCCCATCCTTGACTTCATTGCCAAGTGTTATTTAATCTCCTTTTAGTTTGTCATTCAACAATTTAACAGTCTCTGGTCCCAGTTGGCTTCCTTCATCTGCGTGGCTTTCTGCCTAACAGTGGCCTTTCTCTTTAGTGAATTCCATTGTCTCCATTTACTGATGTTTTGTAATAGTAATAATTGCGCTGTTTGCACTTCTCAGTGTTAGTAAATAATTCCATTTGCCACTCTGCCCGTTATTTTGTTTTTTCAAAAGTATTCCTTTTTTAGTCACTGTGAGCCTTTTCCTTAAGCTGGGCCAGAACTGCTCTGGTGTCCAGGCTGTCACCCTGTATGAACTTGGGAGGGCTACTTGCTGATGACTTCAAACACAAACTATCACTAAGGGTGCACACTGTGGCAGAAATGTACATACTTCAGCATCAAAGGCCATTTTTAAAATTTAGTGAAAATAATGAAACAATATTTGCTGAAGGATCATATCCTTGCTTGGTATTTTCACATGTTATTTATTTTAACCTTGCAAACATTCATTTAATATGTAGCATATTGCATATTTTCTTGTTTTCTTTCTTTTTTTTCTTTCTTTTTTTTTTTTTGAGACAGAGTCTCACTCTGTTACCCAGACTGGAGTTCTGTGGCACAATCTCAGCTCACTGCAAGCTCCACCTCCTGGGTTCACGCCATTCTCCTTCCTCAGCCTCCTGAGTAGCTGGGACTACAGGTGCCTGTCACCATGCCCAGCTAATTTTTTGTATTTTTAGTAGAGACAGGTTTTACTGCGTTAGCCAGGATGGTCTCGATCTCCTCGTCTCGTGATCTGCCCGCCTCAGCCTCCCAAAGTGCTGGGATTACAGGCGTGAGCCCCCGCGCCCAGCCTCTTGTTTTCTTTTCTAACTGAGGATCGGGAGTGTTAGACAAATAGAGCAAATTAAGATCACAGAAAAGAATCAGGGTTTACATTCAGGTTTCTTGATTCTTGCTTTAGCGTTCTAATCTATGCTGCAGGAAGTTATATATGTACACATGCATATCATGTTTCTGAGCATATATGCAACATATACACACAGACATGTAGAATGTCAAGACATACATAGGATGTCCATGATATATAGTATTCAATATGTGAAATAAGACATTTTTAAGTTACTTCTGAAGGCAAATATGGCAAAGCAAGTTGCCTATTGAGTGAATTTCTCACATTTGACTTTGAGTGCATTTTCGAAGTGCCTTTCTTCAGTCTTGAAGGGCTAAGACTGTAGGGAGATAAGACTGTGTTACTTCCCAGTTATGGCACATTCTCTTTCTAAGCTCAGGTTGGTAACTTAATTCTGTCCTCTCTCCTCTTTGTCCTTCCTGCTCCGTTCTGACAAGAGTGTGTAGCATGCCTGGTGGGGTCTTTCAGGGACGCCAGGGCCCTGAGGCTGGGCCCAAGAACTTTTGCTTTCTTTTGTGGTCCTGGGACAGTTCTCTGACAGTGGCTGACTGGGGTAGGGGACCGACATTGCCTACCCCTACCTGGGCTTCTCGCCTCTGTCCTGCGTACTTGCAAGGAGTTTGCAGGACAGCAGCTAGAAAAAGCCTTTTAAAACGTAAGTCAGGGCATGCGCTGTCCACATACAAACCTCCACAGGCCCCATGCCTCACAGGGAAGAAAAGCCAACATCCTCAGGGCCTGCAAAGCCCCGTGTGACCACTCCCTGCGTCCTCTTCCTCTTCCCTCCCGCTAAGACACAGGCACAGTGGCCTTCCTTGACCTTTCTAAAGGGCTTTAGGACTTTGCTCCGTCTGTTCCCTCTGCCTGCATAGGTCTCCCGGAAGAAGTCTGTGTGGCTTTCTTCCTCCCGCTTTGAGGCCTTACTGAAATGCCACCTTCTTACTGAGGACTTCCCTGACCACCCTGTCTAGAAGGGCAGACTGCCTGGTACTTCACGTTCCCTTGTCTCGCTATTTTTCTCTCTTAGCACTTCCCACTAACATACCATTTATGACCTACATAGATATTGTGTCTTTTTCATTTCTTGCATTGTAATTATCATAAGCCCCACAAGGGCAGGGACCATTGACTTCTCTTTGTCACATCGTTTCTATACCTGGAACAACTCTTGGCATATAGTAGGTGCTCAGTAAAGATTTGCTGAATGAGCAAAGGATTGTCCATGAAAGCAATGCTCTTTCCTTGACAGAATCTGCTGTTTATCTAAACTATTACATCTTGTAACACTCATAAGAAAGATCAGGGCATAGAAGGCAATGAGGAGAAATTTACATATTTGTTTTACTGGGAGCCTTGTCATATGTGTATACAACACATGGACACAGGCGCTGGTTATGTTCATCAGAATTCTTTTGATTGTAAAAGTGAGAGATTGATTAGCTCACATAACTGGCAAACCTGGTGTTTCTGGCTTTTGGAAGAGTTAAATTCAGGTGCTCAAATGGTGATATCAGGACTCTATCTCAATCACTCTTTTGCTTGCCTCTGTGTTGACTTCATTATTATTGGACGGTGGCCACATGGTAGTCTGCAACTCCACTTTTACAGCCAATTAAACTAGCCAGACCATAGCAACAGAGCACCCCTGATATGGTTTGGATGTTTGTCCCCCTCAAATCTCATGTTGAAATGTGAGCCCGGGCATTGAAGGTATGGAGTAGTGGGAGGTGTTTGGGTCATGGGGTTGGATCACTCATGAATGGTTTGGTGCCCTCCCCACAACAGTGAGTTCATGTGAGAGCTGGTTGTTTAAAGAGCCTGGCACATTCCCCTGCCCTTGCTCCCTCTCTCGCCGTGTGACACACTGGCTCCCCTTCACCTTCCATCATGATAGAAGCTTCTTGAGGCTCTGATCAGAAGCAGATGCTTACACCATGCTTCCTGTACAGCCTGCAGAACCACAAGCCAAATAAACCTCTTTTCTTTGTAAATTACCCAGTCTCAGGTATTCCTTTATAGCATCACAAATAAATGACACAACCCCTTTCCCAAGAGTTCCTGCCAGAGTCCCAGAGCTGAGGCTCCTGGATGCTTGCTAGATTATGTGGCCCTCCCAAGATCAATTGCAGGGTCTGTGGATCTGGTGTCCTCTTTGGCTGGATGAGGTCACGTGAGGGCAAAGGGGCCACATGAGATTGGAGAGAGGCATCCTGCTATTTCTCTCCATCTTCTGTTCTCTTTTTATATCCACTTGCCTCCCAGAATCAGACTACACATGACTGACAAACCATCTAATACAACATTTAAAATTAGACCTAAGTAGATAGGATGAAAGTGGGTGGGAGTGTGGAAGAGAGAGCTGACGAGTGGCTTGGAGTTTCCCTATGTGTAGTAAAGAAATACTGGTGGGCTGGTGCTTGAACTGGTGCTGAGAGGGTAAGAGGCTTGGCTGGGTTTCACACCATTCAAAAGAAATAGGAATCCTGCAACAGTCTGCAGGCCTTTTATAGAGGTGATTGTATACTTCTCAAAGCTAGTCACCCAACCAGGCAAGCCAAAGTCAGATGATTCTTTTGTGTCTTGTGAATGTAGAAAGGATCGTTGAACTGTAATCGGCTCAAAACCTGTGATCCTAGGCTGGGTGTGGTAGTGGCTGATGTCTGTAATCCCAGCACTTTGGGAGGCTGAGGTAGGAGGATCACTTGAGGCCAGGAGTTCAAGACCATCCTAGTAGGCAGCATAGCGAGAATCTATCACTACCAAAACAAAAATAAAACCAAAACCAAAAATACCTATGATTCTAGAATTTATTGGTTTTTCTTTTCACCTCTGTCTTTGGAAATTGCTATTAAAAAATACAAACCAATAACAAAAATAATATGTGGTTGTGCTTTCTCTGAGACTGGTGTTAGGAACTTGTCTCACAGGCATTTCTTCCTATATCTTCATGCCTGTTGCTATTCCAACCTTGTCGTCCTTTTAACTTTTATTATTTTACTACTCTGAGCTCTGGTGCTTACTACCAGCAAAGTTAAATAGCTTGCCTGCTTAGTTAGGCATAAAACACAGAGAATGTGCCAGCATGTGGATCTTTACCCATGCTGGGAGATGGAGGGTGAGAAGGCTAATCTCTCAGCATTTTATGTGGAAGAAAAATATTGCAGTTTATTTGACCTTTTACTTATGGGAATAAAGTAAGGGGTTTAGTGCTTTTACAAATTGAAAGTACAGAGAGAAGAATTAGGTATTCTTAAGCTAAAAGTGATGAGAGTATCTAGATTTCCCTGTGTGTGTGTGTGTGTGTGTGTGTGTGTGTGTTCTTCTTTCAAGCTTGTCTGGTAAAAGAAATCTTGCAGTATCCTTGAGGATAATAATGCTTAATAGAATTGGGTATTTAAATACAGACATGACTCAACAGAAACAGACATTCCATGTTCAACGAAGTGAACTTTTCCACCTTCTGCAGAAGACTGCACTAACAGAATCATATTGAATAGGCAACCCTAAATTAACTTAATTAATTTTAATGATCAATTTAAGTGTTAATTGGAAGCTTGTAAGTTTGAATGTAAAATGGGGATTCTACGGGTTATCAAAATATGTTTCCATATTTCTTGATATTTAGGCTTAAAAAAAAGAACAGTCAAAGTGATGTAACCATCTCAGTCGTTAACAAGCCGAATCTTTAACTGGTGTGACAGTTATTGTCATTATGCTAATAACAGGAGATGGGGTTCTGTAAGATGAAGCATTAGCTGTTCCAGTCCCCCGAGGAAATAGTAAAATTCAGCTCCATTGGGTTGTAATTAGAAAAGAAATATATTTAAATACTGAAAAAAGTCTTCGCTACTTCAGCACACAGTATGCCAAGGGCATGTGTGAGCAGCTTTTTAATCTCTAGGTGTGGCCTATTTTATAAATATTTTCATAAGCATTTATATACTTGCCATTTGGCAATACAGCATTGTGTAATCGTATCCATATGTTTGCCTTCTGAAGTTGAATAAAAACTTCTTGGACAGGGCTAGCTGTCAGTTCTTCATCTTCCTCCTCCATAGGGCAGTTTAGGCTCAAAATGAGGCTTTATCACTGGCAGGCGGGCCCGGGAGGAGAAGAAGATCCAGCTTTCTTTTTCCACATTTTCTTTCCTTTCACAGTGGTGATGGTATTAATGACGATAATCATCATAGCTATTATGGAGTACTTACTTGTTTCTGTCAGCCAGATTCATGCATCAAGTAGTCCGATCCCATCCCTACCACCTGTTAAATAGCCATTGTTGTTATTGCCGCTGTACAGATGACACCACTGAGCCACAGAGTGGTTAAAGAACTTGCTTAAAGTCACACAAATAGTAAGTGGAGTTTCTGGGACACAAACCAGGTAGCCTGGCTGTTTCCTGATGGCTCTTAACTGCACCTCCGGCCGAGACCTGTGTTTTTAGCCATTGTTTCCAATTCCAGCAGCTTCGTTGGCCGGTCCTATCCTGAGTGGGATTTGTGATCCCTCTGTTCACTTTTCTTTCCCCTCTTCTTGTTAGGTCAAGTACAAAAGAGATTTTGAAGAAAGCAAAGGGAGAGGCTTCAGCATCGTCACGGACACTCCTGAGCTACAGAGACTGAAGAGGACTCAGGAACAAATCAGTAACGTAGGTGCCTGTTTATTCAATAGCATGATGGCTCTGACATGCATTTCTGGATGAGAAAGGGAGGCTGGGTGACTTGGAAGCGTTTGTGTTGCTGCGGGGTGTAAGCAGTACTCAGTGCACGCATAGACTATGCCAATTTCATCTGGTAAACCCTGCCCTCTGGTTCCATCACAGTTATCTAGGGCTCAGTGCTTAGTTACCTAATAGAAGATCTCCTTATTCCGTTTTGAATGGTTCTCAGCTTTCAAATTTTTCCAAAGTAGACCTTTTATAATTAAAATAAGAAACTTGAAAGTTAAGTTTTGACTGTGGGTAAGCATATAAAATATACACATAAGGTCAGGAGTCTTAAAAAAATCTCCTGTTTGCTGACTATGTGTCTATAAGATTTCATACTTTTGAATTAGATATTTGTTGAAATCAGGTATTACATCTTACTTTTGAAATAAACATTTATATATGTAGTTGCTTTGGACTTGAAGCTGTGCCTTGTTTATTAATATAGTTTCCTCGAAAGAGAACTGGAGACTAACAGAGTTCAAACATATTAGGGAGGTATTAATTCAGTACTTCTTAAAGGTGGACAAACAGCTCTTTTTAGTTTTTGTAATTCACACCTGTGATTATATTTCTTCCAAAATATTACATGAAGTGTGTCAGGATTTATTTTTTCACAAAAGTTAATTCAATGTTAGATATCCAAGAGGAAATATGAATGAAAATTAACAAATGTGTGGGTGACATAAAAGTATGAGCAAACAGGCAACACTCATACCATTTTTCATGAGAACTGTATTTTGTGCATCACTTATAAAGTCACTAAAATTTGTATATCTACGTGTTATAACTGATGTAGCCCTAATTTCCAGGACATGTTTAATTAGCAGATGGTTTTAAACTCACTGATATTTGGTCATCATCATAAGATGTATGTATACATGTATGTATGTGTGTGTATATGTATGTGTATATATTATATATGTGTTTGTATAAATTATATGTGTGTATATATACACACACATATAAATACACACCTACATATACAATTTGCAGATAGAATTACATATAATTTGAGAAAAAAACTTTTTATATGTCTGAAGTTCAAAAACAGAATTATTTCATGTTAAACAATTTATTAGGAAATGGGAGGGTGCAAAACACACATTGTTTTTTGCTCTTTAAATGGACATTTTATATTACTAGGGATTTCCTTTGAAGAAAAAGAGTTGAATTTTAAGACTTCATGACATTTGTCCCTTAGTTTTTCTACGCAGTCCCAGCAATCCATCAGTCATGAATACTGAAGATCACTGTCCTTGTTTTTCTTCCTCTTTATTCTTTCCTTAAATAAAAAACGTATTTTTGCTTTTAAAAATGCAAATCAATGATCTATTTCCCTGGCAGTTACATTTAACAACAGTTCTTTCTTTGGATTATTTTTGGAAAATGTTTCTTTAAAAAATAATTCTGCCAGAAACAGTTATATCATACATCTTCAACGATCACTGAATTTTATTTCAAAAAGAACTAAACATTTCTACCTAAGACATCCACATGACAGCTAACATAAGGATTGAAGCTGATCAAAGGTAAGCTTTTAAATTTTTATTCAAATTTAGTCAGTATTCATATTTAATTAAAAAAGAACTGATCATTTTACCAACCTTTATCATTAGCAGGAATATACATTTTATTCAATACCAGAGGTCGTTTGCAGATCCATTCTTAATTATGCAAAAACCCCTTATAACACAGGTATGTATTAATCTATATTTATCATATATAGTATGTTATATAGACAGCAGTATAAAAAGCGCCATTTAGATTAAGACTATTATTTTGACAATGCTGGTTTTTAAAAGCATGTGACTTAGACAACATCTTTCTATTTAAAAAGAACTGTTTGCAATGTCTTGATGTTAGCAGCCATAGCAGTCTTATAAGTAGTTCTCTTAGCCAAGATGAGGCATATTAAATGTTTGGATAGCTGTAAAAATATAGACTTCATAATATTACTGTTAGGGACCAACTCTTGAAGAAGGGAGGCTGTTAAGTGTTCTGAGGTCTGGTGAATTTATTATTCATTTATAAGACTGCAACTTCATGAACTTTTTCCCTTACCTCACTAGGTTTTCCATATTACTCAAGGATCTTTTTCTATAAGAAACTTGGGTTGATCCAAAAAGTAGTACTTTGGCAAGTCCAGTTTTCCATATTACTTTAATCTAAACCCACTGAACAATATTGGCTAAAACCCAAGCAGATATTTTTTGACATTGGCTGGATTGTGTCTGTTATGAGAGGAAACAGGTGAGAAAGTGTCTAGACTGGAAAGACCCCAGAATCTTCCAGCTAGAGATGCTGGGAAATTATAATCCTGAAAATTATAGATCCTGAAAATTATTAGGGGTATGAAATTTGTGAGTCTTGCATTTGAGCACCAAGTTTAATATCGCTTAATGTAGGTAGGTTAACTGAAATTGGCAGTCTTTGCTATGTTTATGTTTCCCTGTGTTCCATTTTCTTATTTGTTTCTAGTTTACTGTATCTCTGAATATTGTGTGGCTCTTTCTTAGCTGCCTTTAATCTCCCCTGTGTAAAGACATAAAGCAGTGAATTTAATGACAACTCCTAGGTGTTTTGGGTAATATGTTATGCATGAATGGGCGTTTTTGATTGCCTATGTCTGTTGTCAATGTTTTGAAATTTTTTCAGCTATTCTCATGTTCGTTTATTGAGGATTTGAAATCATTTGGATTTGGACCACTCAGTCTGCATATGTTACTGAGGTGTGGGATAAAATACAACCATAAATTTCAAATTGAGTGTGTGAAAGAGGTAAGAGTGGGTGAACTTGCCTTCTTTGGGTAGCTATAATGACAACATATTGAACATGGGAGATTTATTAAATACTGCGATTTAAAATTCTTCTGCTATGTTACCCACTTAGTATAGCTGCAGAACAATACAAGAAAAGAGGCAGGATTTCAGAATTGACTAAATGGCTAGGAAGGAAAAGAACTTGGCTTCTAAAATAAAGGAAAATTATTTTTTTCCCTATGAAATTCCAGAAGATGTCTTCATCTCATTGAATGTATTAATATTCAGATGGAGTTTGGTTGCTTATGAAATTGAATGTTAGGCTTGGGAACAGTTTTTATGGGAAGTCAGGAAATCCAGCCAAATCGTTTAATTGAAGATAATGTTTAGAAGTCCAGGTTTTGTTTAAACTGTATCTCTTCAGTAGAATGAAACCTGACAGCCAATGTGTTCAGCACTGACTTAGGAACTGTGGGCTAGAAAGCCCTGCCCTACAGATTTTCGCAACTGTGTCACTTAATTGCCATCCACCCTCTCCTTGCCCCCAAACTCTAGGGCATAAATTCAGAAATGGCAGAAATATCTTTATACATCACATTTTCTGTATTTACTAATATTTTAGGAAATGTGGTTCTTAAGGGACAGTATACAAATTTGAATTGAGGAATACTGTGCCCATGGGCATTAAAGAAAAAAACAACACCACCCTTTTCTACGGCTACTACAGGGCTAGCTCATGTGAATAACTGCAAAGGCTCTTTCTAATTTCAGATGGTTCCCACCTTCAAGTTTACAAGCAGTGTATTCAGGGTACCTGCAGCAGGATCTCAAAGCAGAACCATCGCCAGACATTCAAGGGACTCAGGCTAGCTTTGAGAAGATTACTGATGTTTCATTCTGGCTGTTTACCCACTAATATCAGCCGCACTTTTAATTAGCTGAGACAGTCTGGGGATAAATTGTGAAATAAAATGGTGAAGTCAAACCCCGAGAGACTTTTACAGACTTTGTGCCATAGATAAAAACTGGATGTTTATATTTATTTCAGGGGGAAGAGAAATATCAAATGAAGGGGAAAGAAAAAAAAAATCCACCAGATGACAAAATCTTGTATTTTAAAGACTGACTGAAATAGTGAGTGTACCATTATTTGATTTGTCAGGATTTCTGCGTGTTCTTGACAAATGGAGAAAATAAGTTTTGCATGTCTGTGTGTGTGTGTATCTGTGTATGTACCGCTGTGTGTTGACTTCAATGAGAGTCTCTAAAACCCCATTTTCCTGGATCACTGGTCTATAGACATTAGTGTTTTCACCTGCCCTATATTATTTCCCTTACCTTGTCAGTGTTCATAATTTTGGTTGTCTGTCTGCTTTACCAAATATCCTTTTTTGCTACCACTTTCAATTCTGCATACCCATTCATAAGAAATGCTTGCCTACTTTACAAGAGAAGCTAAGAATGACACTTTAAAAAAAAATACCAAAAAATAATCTCTCTATAATTTGATCTTGCAATATAATTATTTTTAGCTCTTTTGCTACACTACATAATTTTTTCACTGACTTCTTAGAATGTAAAATAAATTATATGCCCATTAATAAGCTCACACGGATACTGCTGATTTAGTTCCCTGAGATTTTGTGAGTTAGCTTCAACAATATTAGATTATTGGGACTAAACCTTGCCTAATAATTGAATAGTAGTGTCTATGGGCTATTAAAAGATTTGATTCAAAGTTCGGTTGAGTGCAAGGGTGAACATGAGGGTAGGGACAATTATCTAGGGATTTGGTCTCTGTTTGTAATTTAAATAAATCATTTTGACAGAGACTGACTGTAACCATGTTCAGGCTGCTGACAGTGTGAAATTGAGTTGTATGGTGGACAGAAGACAAGCAGTCAAGAGAAATCCCCAAAGGCGAAATTTGTTATGTAATTGGGTCAATTCATGCATGAGCAATGCATGCTAATTGTAAACTGGTGGCAAAATTATCGTGTATGAGGCAATTAGGTCTTGTATGAATCTAAGCAACTGACATTGAAGGAGATTTTTTTTCTTTTTATATTGAGCAACATTTTTTTTAAATATGAGAAAGGTAAAAATTATAAAGTCATTCATTAAAATACATTATTTGTTAATTTTGTTCTTTATACAAGAAGCAGAAGTTTTATAACTAATGAAACATTTATGTAAAAGCTTCTGATTTTGAGTAGTGAAATCTAGTACACTAAATAGTTTGAAAGGAGAATGAATGTTATTTTTATTGTAAGTCATAAGTGGGTTGATTAACAGAGATGATTAGTTGTGAGGTCAGTGGTTTAGATTTAAGCTCTTGTAAGGCTAGTATTTTTACAGAGTGAATCTATATGTTGCTTTAACGGACTAGACTTTATCTGTAGCTCATCTCAACCAATAACTCTGATGAATTCCCAATAAATAGTGGAGTCAGTAGCATTATCTTTAAAAGCAAAGATTAAAAAAAGAGAAAGTGATAGGGCAATAACACATATTTTCTGATAATATCTAACACATGTAGGAATACTTCATTTATTTTGAAACACTTTGACATACCCTGTTTAATTAGATCCTCTGAACAACTGCTCCTCAGGAAAAGTATTTCTATAAGGATTACTTATACTTTCATGTGAAAAATGTACGGAAAATTACCTCTTGGTCCTTTCTTGTTTCCAAATCTGTGGTTTCCCTTACACCTGGTTTTGCTTTATTTTTCCATGTAGAGCAGAACTTCAAAGGCTGATCTCTTCTTTTTAGCCTCAATTTTTCAGCCACAGTCACTTAAAGAAACAAATACATCCCAGACCAGTAATTACTTGTGCATGTCAAGTACAAGAGTTTTGGTTGTAAAATGGCATTGTCTAAAGGGGAGGTTTGAGAGGAGCCCCCGTAATAAAGTAATTAACACATATGACTTTTTTTTTTTTTTTTGAAGCAGAGATGAGGGATTCAGCAAACAATTTGTGAAGACCCTTTTTTCATGAAATCCTTTTTTCCCCTATTCCTTTCTTTTCAGTTTCACTGTTTTCAGACCATTATCTTGCCTGAGTTACTGCAGTAACTTCCTAATTGGCCTTATCTCCTTCTGCTCCTTTTATTGAATCTAAAACACAATCACCAGATGAGTTGTTCTAAAATATCTCTTTCATCAAGACCCTAATTATGACCCACTAAAATACTTTAAATGGACCTCCAGTTTGAATAGGATAAAGTCTAATCTCCTAAACCCTTTAATTCTGACTCTAAGGACCCTCCACAATCTGCTCCTAAATGACTGTTTTTCACCTTATCTTTCACTGTTCTTCACCACTGTTCTTCCATTTCTTTTAGGCCTACCTACTTACTTTGTTCTGGACTTTTGCATGAGTCATTCTGCATGTTTAGGACAATTCCACACTATCTGTAAACGACAGCCCAGCCCCCTGATCCCAGACACACCCTCAAACTCAGCTACGGTGATGTGTCTCATCTCTGAATTATTGTGAGGCTTTGTGCTATAACACTATCATTTGTACCACTCATTTCACACATCATATTCTCCACTTCAGTTTTAATTGGCATTTTATGTGTCTGTATGTCTGACCTCCTTAACTTCCCATAGGTGAAGATCATCTGTGTCTCCTTCCATTTGTGTTTTATATCTGCAAGAACGCACCAGATGGTGCTTTATACTTTGCCTTTCTTGTCACCTCCCTAATTTAGGGCACTCCCTACCCCTTGATAGGAGTGTGGGAATAATCTCTTGACTTGGGTTATTCTCCATGTAGTTTCTTGCAAGGTTTTCCTAAAATGCACATCTGATTATGTCACATCCTCTTTTAAAATCTGTTAAGTTTCTCTACTGCCTTTAGGATAAAATGTAAATCTTTTGCTTGGAATGTGAGGCTGTCCCTGGCTTAGTGCTAGCTGAGACCTCCAGCCTGGGAGGCCCTCTTGCAACCTGAACCCATCCATTTCACACTTCCGTCTGCAAGGCCCTTCGTACCTCTCCCCATCCACACTGGCTCAGAGGCTACCATTGAGACAGCCAGATGTGTGGGGGTCCCCGGAAAAACTGCAATCAGCCTGCCCATTAGGGAAGAGCCTCGGGAAGTTTATGCTGTTTGCAGAGGAGGTGGAGTGGTGGTGGGGGAGCCAGGCCCCTCCTCTTCTGTGTGGAACCTGGAATTTGAACTATGAGGCAGGAAGCTCTGTAGCAGGGGACTCTGGCCTTGCAGGGAGTCCCTATTTCCCCCTTTTCTTCCTTTCACCCAGCAAAACCCTGTCTTACTCATAATTCAGATTGTCTGTGAGCCTGAATTTTCATTGCTGTGGGACAAAGGACCCCGTCTTTAGCTGAACTAAGGAAAAGTCCTGCAACACCATCTTTCTCTAGCTACCCTGACAGTCAGCTTCTATAGCTGCATTATGAGTTTTCCTACCCTCAGACTGAACTCTATGAAGAAATGGGCTGTGTCTTTTTTCTTTATAGCCCCAGGGTCTAGCCCACTGCCAAATTTAATAAACAAATGAATCGACCATTTGTGTCAACAAATCTTTTTATTTTTTACTTCGATGAGTTAATCTCCTGGCCTTGTGTGAATTTCATCTTACAGTGAAGATTATTGCTAGGAGTTCTAATCTCTTTCAAAGTCTACCTGTCCATTGCACATCAATTTTCTTCCTGAAAGCTGCCAGATTTTTTTTCTATTGTATCATTTTCTAGCACAAAGTAGTTATCAAATATTTGTTCAGTAAAAGCTGGATTATGTTATGGGATTACTTTCTACATATCCAGGGTGTTTTTTCTTTCTTTTTTTCTTAAGAAGAGTTTACCATCCCATCCACTTTTCAGTCTAGGCAAATAAAATCTTTCCTGGAATATCTGCCGTAGTGGAGCAAGGAATGAGTCTACCCCTTCAATGCAAGATTGCTTATGCCTAGAGTAGAGCTCAGTACAGAGCACATACTCAGTAAATGCATGTGGAATAAATGAATGAGGCCATAATATGTAAAATATTGACTAATTTTGTACATTTCTTTTTCTTGAAACTCCTCGTTGCAAGGATATTTTTAGTTTCTCAAGTTACTTTCAACTTTATGATTCTTTTCTTTTTGGTGCTGCTTGATAAACACTACCTTTTACTCTCTGCTGCTCAAATATTTAGTGACTTCTATAGTTTTATCAAAGGATTGTAGCAACATTTCCTCAGTAAAGCAGGATAATTTATTTTCACATTACATTAGAAATGCCAGGACTTCCCCTATCTTAAAATACCATAGGAAATTCTTTTTGGTGTCTAATCCAAGAACCTAATAAAAAAAAAAAATAGGACTTGTCTTAGTCTGCTCAGGCACCATAACAAGATATCGCAGGATGGGCAGCGTCAAGCAACAGAAATTTTTCTCACAGTTCTGGAGGCTGGGAAGTTCCAGATCAAGGTATGGTAGGGCTGTTGAGGGCTCTCTTCTTGGCTTGTAGACAGTTGCCTTCTCGCAGCGTCCTCATGTGGCCTTTCGTTGGTGTGTGCACATGGAGACAGACAGGGAGAGCAAGAGAGATCTCTGTGTCTCCTCCTCTCAGAAGGACACAGACCCAATCGGATCAGGGCTTCCTTGTGACTTCATTTAACCTTAATTACCTCCTTAAAGTCACCCTCTCCAAATACAGTCACATTGGTGGTTAGGGCTTCAACATATGAATGCTGGGGTGGCACGCAATTCAGTCCATACCAGGGCTGAATGAGGAATGATCTGCATGTATAACAGGGAAATTTTGAGGTATTTAAGTGACATACACTTTGTGAACATGCTTTGAAATATCCAAAGTGTCACATAATTATAAGCTACTATCATGAACTAATTTCTTGATTTTTCTTTTCTTTTTTTTCTTTTCTTGTTTTTCTTTTGAGACAGGGTCTCAGTCTGTCACCCAGGCTGGAGTGCAGTGACACAATCTTGGCTCACTGCAACCTCCACCTCCCGGGTTCAAGTAATTCTTGTGCCTCAGTGGAAACGGGATTTTGCCATGTTGACCAGGCTGGCCTCAAATTCCTGGCCTCAAGTGACCCGCCTACCTCATCCTCCCAAAGTGTTGGGATTACAGGCGGGAGCCCCTGTGCCCTGACAGATGAGCTAGTTTCTTTAGTGAAGTTAGATGACACTACCCTCTACCCATTGCCATTCCAGGAAAACTTCTACATTCAGTTTTAAACTTTTCCCTATTTTCAAGCTGAATATTCTTAACTAAAAAAAGAAAACAAAATTCCTCCTATGTCCTATTTCCAGTTCTTTTTTTTTTTTCTTTTTTTGCAGACAGTCTCATTCTGTTGCCCAGACTGGAGTGCAGTGGTGCAATTTCAGCTCATGGCAACCTCTGCCTCCTGGGTTCAAGCGATTCTCCTGCTTCAGCCTCCCTAGTAGCTGGGACTCCAGGCGCCTGCCACCACGCCTGGCTAATTTTTGTATTTTTAGTAGAGACGGGGTTTCACCATATTGGCCAGGCTGGTCTCAAACTCCTGACTTCAGGTGATCCACCTCCCTCGGTCTCCCAAAGTTCTGGGATTATAGGCATGAGCTACCGCACCCGGTGGCTTTTAATTTTAAGAATTAAAAGTTCTTAATTGGAGCTTTCAAACTTTTCATTTCCAGTTTTGAGCCATTAGTCATTGATAGAAACACAGATACTTTAGAGTAGTAGTGAAGTTTTTAAGTTTTCCAGATCTTGGTTGAATTATGTAGTTCAGAATGTAGACTTCACATGTCCTGTGCTAGCAGTTTAGCCTGGGCAGACTTGAATAAAAAGGAGGGCAGAGGGATGAGAATAGAAAAAAAATTTCCAGAAAGTATAACAAAGACTAGCTTCATGTCTCAGTTTCCAATGCACGATTCAGATTTAGAACTTTGAAAGTATCTAAATTTTCTTCCAGATTTTATTATACCTCTTAGGACATAGCCACAGTGAGGAGAATATCCTGAATGTTAAAGAAAAACCAGAACTCTTATGTATATATTTTTGGAGTCCCAGATGTTACTATCATTAATAATTAGACCATATAATTATAATGTCAATGGAGTTTTAGAGGAAGGTTTAAAACCTGTTTTTTTTTAGTTCTTAAGAGTAATAGTTGAGTGTTATTTTAGCTTATTGGAGGGTCATAATTCAAGGGAGACATTGTGTAAGATTTATTTCAAAAATCCATTGGTAATCCAAGCCAAGTTTATATAATTAAAGAAAATTTTATGATTTGGAAGTTAGAAACAAGAAAGTCTTTTTTTTTTTTTTTTTTTTTTTTTTTTTTTTTAAGCACACAACTATGCTCTCTAATTTGCTTTCCATTTTCCTGGAAGGATTATGTCATAAAAATTGCATTTCTTCATTTTTTTCTTTTTGCTCATATTTTCTCCTATAGCTTTCTTTTCATTCACGGTTGTCAGGCCTGCGTTGTAGCCTTCTTCTCTTTTGTACAGAGTCATATGCAATGCTGCTTGCACAAAGATATCCCTAAATTTCTGTCTGAAGGATCTATTGCTTTTGTGAAATGCCTCCAGACTCTATTTGGTTCCAAGGACAAGAAGTAGGAAGTCATGTTTTTTGCTTCTTTATATTTTTGATTGATTTTTCCTTTCGTGGCTATATCAATTGTAACAAAGTCAGCTTTTTTTTTTTTCCCAATAGAGATAAGGTTTGCCTACATTGCCCAGGTTGGTCTTGAGCTCCTGGGCTCAAGCTATCCTCCCACCTCAGCTTCCTAAAGTGCTGGGATTACAGGTGTGAGCTACCATACCAGGCCACAAAATAATATTTAACTCATTTGAATTAAGCTTTGTACCATTACATCCTTGGAATTATAAAGGTGTTAGCATTTGCCTGTGTTTAGCAAACTAGGAAAAAGAGTATGGATTTAGAAAAAAGAACACAGGCAAAAACCTTAAAAACCATTCTATTGTTCTTAACACTGTCATTTTTGATAGAATCGATTTCCCCTAAACAAAGTGTTTTAAATATTTATTTTTCTTGTGTAATCGTAGTGAGGTCTTTGATGATAAGTGGCATTTCTTGATCATGTTTAAATCCTCCAGAATCTGGGGCTTTGACTGTAAAGTATAAGACAGAAGTAGAAATTACCTTCACAGTTACCTGACATGTATACACGTTTGTTCGTGAAACATTGGCTTTGGACATAACATTGCATCAGGCCTTGTGGATTTCAGAAAAAGTGAAAAACCACTTTTCTGGATGTGTTTCATGTTCATCCTAGGATGCATGAGGACCTCGGTTGGATGTAAAAGTGTTTATGAGGGAGAAGAGGCAGAAGGAAGGGAAGAGATGAATATAAGGTTAGGAACACCCAGCATATCCTTGTTAGAGTACAAAGAGAGATCCCATTCCTGAAATACAGGTTGAAGCAGCATTGTTGAAGGAGTATTTATTGTATTTGCAAATGTACATACTTTGGGCATCTATAAATCCAAAATAAACATTTCTAGAAGATACCACTTTTGAGAACTTAATTATTGACTTAACAAACATGTTTTAAAGTGTTTACTATGTGCCAGGCACGTTGCTAGGAGGTAGGATTAATGAGGAATAAAGCATAGGTGACCCCTGAGGCCCTGCAGTTTGTAGTTAGCTTGACAGGCAAGCAGACGATGTTAGAGCAACAAGCTCCATATATGAGATAATACATCTAATGATCTAAATGGGAGAAATGCCAGATAGAGGGAAATGCTGTGTTAATATCAGAAGGATAACAAACTCAGGTTTAGGAAGGAAAGGAATTGAACACGAGTCATACTATTTTATTAGTTGTTAAAAACTTTACTGAATAATTGATTTCAATAGTGATTTATAATCTTTAATAATAGAAGCTATACAATCTATTTTTAAGTTTTGTCTGCTTTTGTATGTCTGTTTTCTTTATTCCCTATTTGCCTATCAGTATTCCAGAAAATACCACAAAAAACTAAGTCAAACCGTCTAAATCGCTTAACAGGCATTTAAATAAAGAAATAAAGGTGTCCTCAACAGAAGAAAACAAAACACAAAAGGAAGTCAAACAAACCACAGTATTCTATATAAAACATCACAAATGTTCAAGTATAGAAGAGTGTTGTTCAGCTTATTAATTTCAAGATGGTTAAAAAAATCAGTATCTTAAACATTTGCATACATTAAAAATTCATAAATATGTTTTTACTATTTTGATTTTCAATGCTTGAGAAGATGAAAGGGTTCGAAAGTAAAACTTTGGCCATGGTTCCTTCGTCTCTTTTCCTGCCTCCAACCTGTATAGTGATACTTTTGGGGTTTTTTTTTTTTTTTTTTAACTTTAAGTTCTGGGATACATATGCAGAATGTGCAGGTTTGTTACATAGGTATACATGTGCCATGGTGGTTAGCTGCACCTATCAACCCACCATCTAGGTTTTAAGCCCTGCGTACATTAGGTATTTGCCCTAATGCTCTCCCTCAGCTTTCCCCCTATCCCCCAACAGGCCCTGGTGTGTGACGTTCCCCTCCCTGTGTCCATGTGTTCTCGCTGTTCAGCTCTCACTTATGAATGAGAACATGCAGTGTTTGGTTTTCTGTTCCTGGGTTAGTTTGCTGAGAACGGAAGTTCTGGCCAGGGCAATCAGGGAAGACAAAGAAATAAAGGATATTCAAATAGGAAGAGAGGAAGTCAAATGGATACTTTTGAATTTAAAATTTTTCATGACAGGGCCCAAGATATTCAGGAAATATTTTACCTTTTAAAAACATACATGCATCTGAAATAGCGGTCTATGCACAGGTGACGTATGTGTTTGCCACGTATGCATAGAGCGCGCATGTGTGTTTGAAGACAGAGCTAGTGAAAGGAAAAGAGAAACATTGGTTTTAGTGCTGTTTGGTTTCCACCTTTGGCGTTCTTGGCCCAGTCTGTGTTAACGACAAACCACTGGGACATCCCCTCAGTGCTGTGGGGTCTTTTCCTGCCAAATATTGTTCTCTTGCAAGATTAAATAGCTGAATCAGTGTGGCCCGAATCTTGATCCTGCTGAGAATATTAAGAATCCTGCAGGTTGTAATACAGATTAGCTGGTGAGAGCTCTGTTGGAGAAATAAAGTGAGTTTCTCTAAATGAATTTAACAACTGCTGTGAACCTTTTTGTGTCCTCCAGCATGAGTGTGTGTCTGCTGGCAGTTAACCATTTATTCCCCTCATTTTCTCCAAAACTTGTTCTCGTCCACCTCTGTGCCTTTATTGTAAACACTTCCATAACTATTTCACATTCAGGTTTTGCCAGATAAGGCATTTGATACATTAAATAACTGAGTACTGTGAAGGGTAAGCCATTATTTACTTGATTTACTTAAGGGAGAAAATAATATTTTTTGGTATTTATAGAAAGAAAGGACTAGTGTCATGGGTATAATGAAATAAACCACACCACTGGGTTATTTGGAGTAAACTGATTAGCATATTGGGTTCTGATCCTCAGCTTTATGTTATTGGTTGAAAGGTGTGAAATATTTAGCAAGAGGCAGGACAGATGATTAAAATTATTTACATTGCTTCTAACCTCTATCCCATTATTTCTGCTTCCAGGGTTAGATTAAAACCATTAAAGGCTCTAAATTCTATAAAAAGGATGATGCTTCCCCCTAAATGAAAGAAATTTAAAAATCAACAGGAACAACACTCAACTCTAAAGCTTGTCCAACCCATGCCCTTGGGCCACATGCGACCTAGGACAGCTTTGAATGTGGCCCAGCACAAATCCGTCAACTTTCGTAAAACATTATGACATTTATCCATGTACCTTTTGTTAGTGTTAACGTATTTTATGTGTGGCCCAGGATGATTCTTCTTCCAGTGTGGTCCAGGGAATCCTAAAGATTGGACACCCCTGCTCTAAAGCATGAGACATACAGATAACCTGAAAATAATTCGGTGTTTGTTAGGTTGTCTGATTGCAGACTTCTGTATAAGTTTGTTGAATTCTTTTCTCTTTTGGGTGCCTGTTACCTCACTTATGCATGAAACGTGTGCTCAGTCTGCTATGAAGCCATCCCTCCATCTGCTTTCTACTCTATTACCCATTTGTCTCCTGACACTGTGTGTGTGTGTGTGTGTGTGTGTGTGTGTGTGTGTGTGTGTGTGATTTCTCAGTAAAAATGTCAATGGCTGTGATTTGTAAATAGCAAAGCCTGGCACAATGATAATAAACAATTATGAAGCTCATCAGTGCTGTTTTACTTTTGCAGATTACTCCATCGATTATTACTATGACTGTTACAATTATATCTTTAGAAGTTAAATATTTAAATTAGTTTGGGGAGGGGAATCTTGTCCTAAGAGAAGGCACAAGAAGAGGGGAGCAGTGTGAGTTTGACACTTTCCGTCCAGCCCTCATATAATAGCCTGTGTTTTGCTGTTCTAGCCAATGTGAGGATATGAGGATGTCAGGCAAGGTAGCATCTCATCTTAAATCTGTGCTGCCGGAATACTTTTAAAGTTACCCTACAACTCCGCTAATGCTGTCTGTGAAACACTTGGGGCTATCACTGAGGCATTCTGACCTCTAGTCTAGGTTGCCTTTCGTTTTCGACATATGACGCTTTGAAACTCAAATCTACAGGCATTGCTGAAATTCCCAGCCATTCAGAAATAGACTTTCAAGACTTTCAAGAACTCCTGTGTATTAAACTGTAAATCCTTCAGATATCGTCAGCATCATCCTGTTCTCAGGATGCACCCTGTACTCCTGGTTATTTTTTAGGGGACCTTTGAATGTCTCACTACCAAATGCTTTGGAATCAGTCAGCTTCTGGGGATCTTGGGGTGGTGAGCTTTCTGGCACTTGTATGGGTTCCACAAAAGTAGCTATTAACAATTCAAAAAAACCCATCAGTTCAGGAGGCAAAAAAATAAATGTTATCCTTTGTTAAATGCTGCCAGGATTTCCACATCTAGGATCCTTGATTCCAGCCTCCTAATATTAAGACTATACCCCGTTTTTAAATTGTGAACTATATTACATATACAAAACAGTTGATAGAAACATATGTTCAGTTTAAAGAATAATAAAATGGGACTGGGCGCAGTGTTTGAGACCAGCCTGGCCAACAGCTTGGTGAAACCTCGTCTCTACCAAACATACAAATATTAGCCAGATGTGGTGGCGTGCACCTGTCATCCCAGCTACTTGGGAAGCTGAGGTGGGAGAATTGCTTGAACTCAGGAGGCAGAGGTTGCAGTGAGCTGAGATCACACTACTGTACTTCACCATGGGTGACAGAGTGAGATCCTGTCTCAAAACAAACAAACAAACAAAAAACAAAAATAATAAAATGGGTAGTCATGTAGCTACTCCTGGCTCAAGAACTGGAATATTTGAAAAACCTCTGAAGTCCTTTGTGTGTTCCTTGACTCAACTTCATCCTGCTAACTACCAGCAACACGAGGGCCACTGCTTCTTGAAAACACAGATTTTCATAGTGAGCTCCTGAAAAGATTATTTGAATTTCCAGTTTCCATGTGCAGAAACAACATATAGACTTTGGAGGAAACATGATTGGCTCCTTGCTCATACAGCCTATAAGGGCTGCCTCTCACCTTCCTTGTCCTCATTTAGCTGTTCAGGGCTCAAGCAGGGGCCTGTCAATCATCTCTTCATCCCTGTTCATATGTAGGTGACACCCACATCCCCAAATAGAGGGAAGAGATGAGAACGAACATTCGTGAAGGGCTCTTGTGTGTCCGGCCATCTTTCATGTTTGTTATTTCACTTATTTTTTTAGCAACAATCCCTAGAAATACTTGTCATTATTCTCATTTCACTGATGAGGAAACTGGCTCTCAGAGAGGATAAATGAATTATTTAATTGCACACAATCAGTAAAGAGCAGAGCTGGGATTGGAGTCCAAGTTCGTTGGTTTGGTTTTCTTTTTTCTGACTTCAAAGTCCAGCACTTGAACCCTCTACCCCAGGATTTTGGGAGCATTGATTATATGTTATATCTGGAGCCCTTGTGCTATAGAGCAAATGTCAAAAAATTTTGGTTTCTTTTTGTCGGTACGAAGCTAGTGTGTTCTTAAATGACATTTTGGGGTCTGTGTGGCGAGTATTAGGACCAAATTTTGAAGTTCCAAATTTCTTACCACTGGGAACCAGTCTTTCTTCTCATCCCCAAGTAGAATCTCTCATTCAGATGTTCCTTTATGTGCTGGGATATAAGAAGGCTTTGCATTTTTCCAGACATTTTACACGTGGTTTATTCATGTGATGCATGATGTTATTAAGGGTTGATGCCTTTTCTCCTTCAGAATATGCTAACTTTACTTGTTCCTCCATTCTCTGAAGGTACCTTTTCTGTGCTTGGCACTATATTAGGAGCGGAGGATACAAGATCTAAGCACAACTATCAATGCAGAACACAGAACATGGCCTGGTAAGTGTGTTAAGAGCGAGAATTTGTGGAGTACAGAGCAAGGCACCTAACCCTAGCTGGGGTTTGGTGATGGTCCCAGATGGCTTACAGAAGAAAGTGTCCTGAGATGAGTTTTTAAGAATGAATAAGGATAGACACAAGTGAGGAGTTGGCGCTGGTGAATGGTGGGTGGCAAAAAACTTCACATTAGGGAAACTGCATGTACAGGAATGAAGAATGAGACTGCGTGGTGTTCAATGAGCTGCAAATACTAATTTTATCCTGAAAGTTTTGAAGAGTAACTCAAAAGTATTTTTTAGTAAGGAAATGACCCTACATTTTAGGGTAATTGTTTGTTTAAATATTGAGAGTGCTTCATCTAGTCCTGTGGTCAACTTGGCCCTTACGTGGATTGGATTTCACTCTAATTTTCACTAGGGGATCTTGTGGCCTTTTATGTCTGACTGTTTAGCCAGGGATGATTATGGCACTAGGATTTGTAGGTGTCTGCTTTTGGAGAACAAAAGGGAAATAATTATGATTTCTTGTATCTCTGTATGTTGAAGCAATGCCAATTAAAAAAGTAACTTAGGCAGTTTTATTGCATTGATTTAGAATTGAATGACAATGTTGAACAAAGGTGTCTGTGTGGCATGTAAATTGGGCAATGGTGTGCTCACGCTCCAACTGCGATACAAGCCTGGGATAGGTAGTCTCAGTCATGCTCTCAGGTTGGCAGGTGTGAGAGAGTGCAAACCCGTATAAATATGTATGCCTTTAGCCTTGCATGCTGCGTTAGTTCTCATACAAATATAGACAGAAACGCTACGTTAGTTCTCACACAAACATGAAAAATCTCAGTTAACCTAAAATGTCTGCATTGTGGGGTGTTCTGGTAAACCAATTATTATGTTTAATTTTATTTATTTATATAATTTATTTTATTTTATTATGAGACAGAGTCTTGCTCTTGTGGCCCAGGCTGGAGTGCAGTCATGCGATCTCGGCTCACTCTACCCTCTGCCTCCCAGGTTCAAGTGATTCTCCTGCCTCAGCCTTCCAAGTAGCTGGGATTACAGGCATCCATCACCATGCCTGGCTAATTTTTGTGCTTATAGTAGAGATGGGGTTTCACCGTGTTGGCAAGGCTGGTCTTGAACTCCAGACCTCAGGTGATCTGCCTGCCTTGGCCTCCCAAAGTGCTGGGATTACAGGCAGTGAGCTACCATGCCCGGCCTATATTTAACTATATTTAAATACAAGTTAAGCCTTAACTTTTGTTGTTTTTATTGACTGTGTTTCTGAAAGTTAGATGGTGAACCATAAGGTAACTAACTTTGACTCCAAAACTTAACCACCTCTTGTTCATTAAACAGACCAGAGACTAGACCGTAGACATTGATTGACTAGCACAGGTCATTTTAGTGGATACAGATGATCCAAGAGATGGCCCTGGGTCCCTGTTGTCCTTAGGACACTGTCTGGAATTATCATTTTTTTGGCAGCCTGTGAGGATGCTTGTTTGAGATGATTTACCTTTGACTCTTAAAGTCAGAATACAGAGAAGTAAGATCCTAGTAACCAAATAGTTTTGGACAACTTAGTTTTTTGTGTGTAAGGAATTGAGGACTTGATCCTAGTTAAAAGCAAAGGAAGTTAGCTTTGCATTGTAGCAGGTCATGTGGGTAAGAAACAAGAAACAACTTCCTGTGGTATATGGATTATGTGATAAATTCATAAGGCTCTTTCAACTTTTGAAGTGACCTCTTTCAGCTGAACATTGTATCTCAATCACTATGCCTCTTTTCTCCTACATCTCTAATGGGAATGATAGTATCTAATGCTTATTTTAAGTTGGGAGGATCAATGAACACATGATGGAAAAACCTTTTGCATGACTCAGAAGAAAGGTGCTGTTAAATAAAAATGTGAAGTTGAGCTTTCTCAACGGAGATGGGTACACCAAGGGATGATTGGCTTTCCTTTCGGACCTTTAAGAATTTTATTAACATGTAATTGAGAGACATGGGAAAAACAGTTTAGCCTGGTTTAGGAGAGTTGGAGAAATCCTTGTGCCCTCATGTGGGGCAGGAGAAAGCTGAGCGTATGTTATTGGGCTGCACTTGGCAGGTGCAATTTTAAATCCTTCCAGATCACACATCGAAAACAAAGTGGTGGTAATTATTCCTAAGGATCCCAAAATGTTTTGCTTTGGAATGGGGATTAATACCAGGCAAAAAAGCGGGATGTTTGATGAAAGGCCCCATTTCCTTCTTATGCTTTTGTTCTTTTAAAGAGTATGTGATATGAGCTAACGTTTATGATGCTGAAAAAGAATCAACCCAAGCTTATTCCTAAGGTGGGAGATGTTCAAAGCTATTGAACGGTGTTGGATTACAAGGTCATTTGGAAGGTCAGAAAAGGCAATAATTAGAACAGGCAGAAATTAAACTATAATGAACGGTAATCCTAAAGAAAATTAAAACACAGAAAACACTGCATTATTTATTTAGATTCAGTGGGAAGTTGCCAAGAAAGAGACAGCTGGCTTTCTGCTTTTTGGAATGTTTGTACACTAGAGAAGGAGCTGTCCCTTGGATTTAAGGTCTCGCTAAATTCTTGCTCTAAGGCCAGACCTAATTGTAAAAGGAAGTGGGGAGCAGACGTAGTTAACTAGGTGATTCAGGACAGAAAAGACATGGGCCAGAGGGACAAGTAGACTGAATTTGGATTCTGCTTAGACAGATTTCATAATCATTATCCACCATTTTTTAGGTTCTATTTGCAACAGCCTGTTGAGCATAAACAACTGATTTTAGAGGCAGACAAGACCTGAGTTCTAATGCCTACATCTTTTTTTATTGCCCCTTTAACCATAGGAAATAGAGTAATAAAGTGGTTCTGTTTCATTCACTTTATTATGTCTCAGTTTCCACATCTGTAAAATGGGAATGAAAATACTTGCAGAGTTTTTATGAGAATTAAATATTAGCTCTTACAATATGAGTGAAAGATTTGTCCTTGTGCTTAGTAATTGATAGTTTTGTTATTATTATGCAATAAACTGAAAACGGAGGAAAGATTTGGGCATGGAAATGCTTTAATTGGTCACGTCATTTTGAATTTATAGAAATAGCAGCAGTATTTCCAGTCTTGAAATTTATTGCCATTTAGAACAGTTTATTTTATTTTTATTTGGATTTTTTAGAAGCCTCATTATTTTGATTACCATTCCTTACAGTTTTAGGTATAATATCTTTATGAAATAATGCTGCAATTTTTTTCTGGAAGCTGATGTCCATTATGGAACTTTCATTGATAAGAGTGGAAGTTGGTCCTATAATGATTCTCATGTAGGTGAAAAAAATTCTTCTTAGGTTTTTAGTTCACAAATGAGTTATTTTGCAATTTAAACTCAGGACCCTACGATTTTTAGATAATTTCCTAATGCTTCTTTGCATCCTTACAAGCATCATGATAAGCGTCAAGATTATTTAAGATGGGATGGAGAAAACCCTATATTTCTTCTGAAATTCTGCATTTTAATTTAAAGAGGTAACAGTGTTTTAATTCTGCTTCCATTTCATTAAAAGGCACAGATTCCAGATTCAGTCTCTGATGGCACAGTATCCTTACAAAGGAGGAGGTATCTCAAAGTCCGTGTGATTTCCAGGTGATACAGATATTTTAAGGCTCACTACTGAGGGGAGCGTGTTTTTGGGGGTGTTCTCAGTTCTGTTGTCTGCATTCTTCCATGCAGTGCTTAGTGAATTCGATGAAGAGATGCTGATAATCATCTGCTGCCTTAGCTGATATTAGTATCACTTGTAGGCTCACAGTTGCCGTTTGTCATGTTTAGCACAGTCTTGAGAAGATTCAAAAGTTCTGTTACTTTTAATCCAGAAATGAACCTATTTCGTGATCTTTGTTATGGATACCCATGTTGTGTATTACACAAAATCTACATCTGAGAGGAGATAGTGGATGCTTCCTCGGGGTGACTTTTATAATACTTACCACATTGTGTCGAAGGACTGATTGCATTTCCTCTCTTTCCAGCCAGCTAGACTGTGGTTCTTTGAGCTCAGGGAATGTGGCCAGTCATATTTTTAACCCCAGCACCAGACATGGTACCTGGCATGTATTGGCCTTCAGTAAGTGCTTTAATGAATAAATAAAATTGTGTGACACTTTGCTTCACTATTGCACAGCATGACAGTTTATTTCCAGATTCATTTCCAATCACAACTCTTGACCTATCTTGGTGCACTCCTAGATCTCTCTTCCCATTTTGTTCCTGATAGAAATGTTGCTATATCTTAAAGATTTGTCTGTTAATGAAATAGTAGGTGCATTTTTATGCTGTGGTTGCACCTTGTATGAGTCAGGAAGTTAATTGCTGAAATAAACAACCTTCAGATCTGAGTACAATAGAGTTTTATTGTACTCTCACATTATAGACCAACACAGCTTGGTAGCACAGAGGGGGCTTAAAAGGACTCTGTTCCATGTGGTCATTCAGGGATCCAGGCTGCTTCTGTCTAGCACCTCTGGTATCTAGTGGGGCCATGGCATTCTCTACTGGATGAGCTGCATCTGGCGTGCAGTCAGGCAAAGAGCGGGCCCATCGTGGATAGCAAGGGTTTCACGTTCAGTCTGGAAGTCATGTATGTCACGTCCATCCATATTCCACAGGCTAGAATTCAGTTTTGCAGACTCACTTCACTGTGGAAGGCTCAAAATGTGGAGTGGTGTGCCAAGGAGAATGACTAACAAGTGTGCGTTAGTGCACAATAGTAAGTCCCTGCTGTACACTCTTTGATCAAAAAGTATATACTTTGAGACTAGGCAGAAATAGTCCCAAACACTTTATATATCCCTTCAGCTCCTGAGATGCTTGTCATATTCTCATGAGAGCTGAATTTGAGTTTCAAGGAGACCTATGCACTCTCTATAGTAGAAGAAATACTTTGGGTTCAGAACCCATCTTCTTTCCCCTTTGTTTTGACCATAGACCTGTCTCTGAAGTCTTGCTCAGTCACAGATGAGACTAAAGTCCAGTCTGAAGCAGGGAGCGAGAACTTGCAATCATTTCATAAATCAGGCACAAAAAATTTAAGTGTAAAATGGGGCCTTGTTGTTGTTGTTGTTGTTGTTGTTTAATGTTAATGAAAACATATTTTAAAATCAACCTGTACTTTTACAAAAAATACAAAAGTAAAGATAGTGAAACTGTTAGTGTACCCAGCTGGCCATATGCTGAACTGAGAAACTCTGAATAGTTGGTGACAAGGAAATGGCTTCTTAAACACTCATCTCCCCAAGATAAGTACTATCCCCACTTGAGAACCAGAACTGAGTGGAGCATACCTGCCAATGTCATTTGTGTTGTATCTGAATTCACCAAACAGTGAGGCTTTATTGTATTTTCTTATGTAACTTTCTTTTTTTTTTTTTTGAGATGGAGTCTTCCTCTGTCACCCACTCTGGATGCAGTGCAATGGCGTGATCTTGGCTCACTGCAACCTCTGCCTCCCAGGTTCAAGTGATTCTTCTGCCTCAGCCACCCGAGTAGCTGGGATTATAGGCATGTGCCACCACATCCGGCTAATTTTTGTATTTTTAGTAGAAATGGGGTTTAGCCATGTTGGCCAGGCTGGTCTTGAACTCCTTGCCTCAGGTGACCCACCCACCTTGTCCTCCCAAAGTGCTGGGATTATAGGTATGAGCCACCATGCCCAGCCTTCTTCTGTAACTTTTTAAGGTTTATATTTACCTGGCACTCCTGAGAGTGAGTCAGTCATATAGTCTAGTAGTGTACAGGTAAGTTTTGAGGCTATTTTGTGAAAATTACTTTGGAATCATCTTTGCTGTGAAAAAACTAGTTCTTGAGGCCATCTGATGGCTTAAAAAATGGACACTTTCTTTCAGGGTCACAGGTGACAATTTATAAATTTACTATAAAAAGGGGCTTAATTGGTTTTTGGGTCAGGAGGGACTGGTGCAAATGGTGAACCATAAATACTCTAAAGGCTTCAAATCATTTCTGGGGATCCCCAGTTCATGCCCACAGAATGGCAAACACATCGAGAGAATCTAGGTTCTTCTACTGGATTGTACCTTTTTTTTTTGGTCATGCAAACTTGTGCGTGTATTTTTTGAAGTGTTAATGCATTTAGTATCTAATGTACCTAATTTATGCAATTGGATATTTCATAAATGGGTTTTCTGCATGCAAGCATTTGTACACATTAATATTTATGCAAGTATTCAAATCAATGCAAGGGCATCTGTCTGAATCTGTGATGAAAATATGCATATGCATGAACATTTGTACCAGGGGATAAGTCCCCAAAGTTAGGGATTGCTGAGGTTACAGTTTTCAACTTTTGTCCTTTTGGCAAAATTTTCTTGACTAGGAAAGGCATATGAAGAAATAGCACAACCATTAACATTGACAAATAAAATGGTTTTATGTAAATATACTTAATAGCAAGTCTATTGAAATTCCTTTAATCAGTGATATGATTTTTAGAAAATGCTATTTTAGAATGTGTAACAGTTTTCAGCAAGAACACTTATTCTTTTTCTAAATTTTTTAAAAAAATTTTACTTTAAGTTCTGAGATACATGTGCAGAATGTGCAGGTTTGTTACATAGGTATACATGTGCCATGGTGGTTTGCTGTGCCTATCAACCCATCATCTAGGTTTTAAGCCCTGCATGCCTTAGGTGTTTGTCCTAATGCTCTCCCTCCCCTTTCCCCCCTACCCCCCATCAGGCCCCAGTGTGTGATGCTCCCCTCCTTGTGTCCATGTGTTCTCATTGTTTAACTCCCACTTGTGAGTGAGACTATGCGGTGTTTGGTTTTCTGTTCCTGTGTTAGTTTGCTGAGAATGATGGCTTCCAGCTTCATCCATGTCCCTGCAAAGGACATGAGCATATTCTTTTTTAAGGGTGCGTAGTATTCCATGGTGTATATGAAGGGCACTTATTCTTATATATGAGTACAGGAGACAGGTACGATATGGTGGTTTGGACTAAGCTGGTGGCCATTGGAATGGAGAAAAGAAGATGAATTTAAGTTTTGCTTTGGAGATAGATCCGATAAAACATGCTGAAGAATGCAATGTTTGTAATGAGGGAGTAGAGGAAACAAGAACGTCTCCTAGAATATTGTTTCTTGTAAATGGATGAGTGGTGTGGCCAGTTAGCTTAGGTGGGGAAGACCAGGGAAGGAATACGTGAAATAATATGCTGTTAGTAATAAAATAATTTGTGTAAGAAATGTTTGGTTTCTTTATTATTTCTTTACTTACTTTGGCTTGAATTTGACCTATAGAAATAAATAGGCTTGGTTAGTGTGGGACTTTCTTTACCTCCTTCCAGTTGCACATAAGAACGTAAAGGATGATAGACTATGGGGCTGGGGAGGGGAGGAAGGGTTTTGATTTCAAGTTCTTGGTGGTCACTGTTGAGACCCTCATCCATGTCATGTCAGGTGGCTGTAACTTCTGCGCCCTGCGTGGGCTGGAGACTCTTTCCCAGGTTGGAAACTCTAGTGTCTGGGATTAACTGCTCTAGGCAGGCCGAGGAGCCTCTCCCAGGAGGCCTGGACTTTTTCCAGGCCACAGTCATGGCACAAAAGGGCTGGCAGTCCTCATTCCTTGATGATCTACTGACTCTCATCCCGTATCTTTGTTAGTTTAGAGGAATGTTTCTCTTTGATCTCTTATATTTTTCAATTCTGATTTGTCTATTTATTAGTTTCAAATGGCAAAGTGTTTCTCTTAATTTATAAACTTATTTATATACTGGTAAAGTTCCAGTCTTCTATGTTAACAGTTCATGGCAGGCCAAGAATAAACAGAGTTGATTCTGAAACATCAGTTTTGCAGTTTAAAGATGTGTTAAATATTTTTTTTTTAAAAAAAACTCATTGCAGAAGAATTTAACATCTACCAGCTGTTTAGAAGGATTGAGAATTATGGTGTGTCTTTGTCATACTTCGATAACATCTTCCCAATGAAATTTTGGTTAGTTTATTTTGAGCTGAAATGCCAGAGAGTTTATTATTTTTGTTATGGGAAAGGAAATGTTGAGAAAATTATGAATGACTGAGGTGTGAATCTGAAGGGACTGACTTGCTCGGAGTTGTAATGTCTTTTCTGAAAGCCCAAACAGTACTGATTTTCCATGATTGACTGGGATAAAGGTACAGGCGTTTGTTTCTATGTTTTGTATGTTTAGGGTAAGGCTGTGACTGTCCATGCAACAGACGTCAATTGGTTAGATGTTCCAGATTGCAAATGGACATACGGTATTGCCTGCTTTGAATGTTTTCCGGTTAGCATCATTCTAGGCAAACCTAATGGTGTGGGATTTGGGTCCTGGATCTCCATGCTCCTGTGTATTAGGAGAGGCTTAGAATCATTTGTAAGGAAGATTTTGTCTCTCCTGTTGGCATTTATGTGGTTCATGTCTAAGCAGAAGCCATCTATTTAGGCTCAAGGCAGAAGGGGTGGCAAGTGGGAAAGTTCTGCAGTAAAAAGGCGCATGGAGCATGGTGTGTCATAAGTATGGAGAGAAGGCTGGACTGAGCAAAAGGGGAAGTGGTGTAGGATTTAGTAGGAGAGACTAGGCAGGGCCATGGTAGAGCTGGGATTTTACTGTTACTGTCGTGAAAGTTTTGAATGCAATTTAATTTGCATTTTCAAAAAGACTACTTTGGCTGATGTCTGGGAAAAATGGGTTTTATGGTGCAAGAATGTACACAGAGAATGAGTACAGGAGACACGTGAGATGTGGTTTGGACTAAGCTGGTGGCCATAGAAATGGAGAAAAGACGATGAATTTAAGTTTTGCTTTGTAGATACATCCAATAAAACATGTTGAAAAATGAAATGTTTGTAATGAGGGAGTAGGGAAAACAAGAACGTCTCCTAGAATTTTGTTTCTAGTAAATGAGTGAGTGGAATGGCCAGTTAGCTTCGATGAGGAAGACTAGGGAAGGGATAAATGAAAGGTAGACCCACTTTGGTTGGATGTGTACATCTATATGGAGATGGCCATTAAGCTGTTCTCTCTATTAGTGTGAAACTCAGAAGAGAAGGCAGAGAAGAGGCATAAATGTGAGAGTCATCAGTACCTAGATGGCATTTACAACCCTGGAATGAGATGAGATCACCCAGCAAGAAAGTGTAGATAGAAAGGAGAAGTGGCCCAGTAACAATCCTGAAGCTCTCTAACCTTAATTTTATTTATTTATTTATATTTTTTATAGATTTAGAAGGTACAGGTGGAGTTTTGTTAAATACATATGTTGCACAGTGGTGAAGTCTGGGCTTTTAGTGTGACTGTCACCCCAATAGTATACGCTGTGCTCATTTGGTAATTTCTCATCTGTCATCCGCTCCCACCCTCTCCCCTTTCCAAGTCTCCAGTGTCTATTATTCCACTCTGTATGTCCATGTGTACACATTATTTAGCTCCCACTTATAAGTGAGAACACGTGGTATTTGACTTCCTGAGTTACTTCACTTAACGATAATCGCCTCCAGTTCCATCCACACTGCTGAAGAGATATGATTTTATTCTTTTTATGGCTGAGTAGTATTCAATGGTGTGTGTATATGTATACATAGATGCAAGGGCATCTGTCTGAATCTGTGATGAAAATACGCATATACATGAACATTTGTACCGGGGGTAAGTCCTCAAAGTTAGAGATTGCTGAGGTTACAATTTTCAACTTTTGTCCTTTTGGTAAAATTTTCTTGACTAGGAAAAACAGGTGGAGAAATAGTACAGTCATTAATATTGACAAATAAAATGGTTTTATGTAAATATACCTAATAGTTGTGAATAATAAGTCTATTGAAGTTCCTTTAATCAGTGATAGGAAAATATATATCTCTCTCTCACATTTTCTTTATCCAATCATCTGTTGATGGACACTTAGGTTGATTCTGTATTTTTGCTATTGCGAATAGTATTGTGATAAGCATACTAGTGCAGATATCTTTTTGACATGCTGATTTCTTTTCCTTCGGGTAGATACCCAGTAGTGCCATTGCTGGATCAAAATGGTAGATATGGAGGTTTCTCAAAGATCTCCAACCTTTAGAGGCCTGGTGGAAGAGGAGGAACAAGCAAAGGTGGGTCTACTGAGATGAGAGAGAATAAAGGTGAATGTGGAAACAGAAGCTAAGAGAGGAGGGGACGAATTGGAAATAGTGAATAGAGATAATAGTTTAAGAAGTTTTGCTGTGAAGGGCAAAGAGAAATGGCACCGAGGATGTAGGTAATCTAAGATCAAAAGATTTTTGTTGTGTTTTTCATCTTTGTTTTTAAATATGGGAGCTACAAAAGCATGTTTGAGTTAACATTGATGGAATCGAAGGCATGTTTGAATTAACATTGATGGAATTGATCTGGTAGAGTAGGAGAAACTGGTGATACAAGAGAGAGGGATTATAGCAGGAGCAAAGTTCTAGAGAAGGGTGGGAAGAAGGGGATAGAATTCAAAGCACAAGTATAGTGTTGGCCTTCATTAGGATCCAGTAATATTTCCTTCCATTGGATCAGAAGGGAAAGCAGAAAAATGTGTCTACAGTTACGGGCAGGGGAAGGTGAGATGCCCACAATGGATTGCTTCTACTTTATGTATTCTCTATGGGCTCTGCCTGCTCTTTCTTCTCCTTCTCTCTGCAGTCCTTTTTCTCAGTGCTTAAGATTTGTTTCCGTACATCTCCAGTCTCAATTCAGTTATCTATGCCTGATCTCGTGGTGTCTGCAAGTGATGGCATAGCCTGACCCAGAGTAATTTTTTTTACCTTAGCACTCAGCGGTTCAGCATGGTAGACACTGGCCACATGTGACTACTGCCTACTTGAAAGGTGACTGGTGTAACTGAGAAATTGAACACTTAATTTTACTTAATTTAAATGTAAACACTGATACTCAATTGAGTTACTGGAAACATTTTACTATGTTTGGGACAACTTAGACGTGTGAATCTACTTTTTCAACTCTACCAAGTGTTTCAGAGGATGTTTAGCATCTGGATTGAGATGTGCTGTAAGTGTAAATTGTACAGTGATTTTGAAGACTTAGCTAAACAATATGTAAACTATTCCATTAATACTTTTATATCAATAACATGTTGAAATGACAATTTGGATCTGCTGAGTTAAAAATATATCATTAAGTTCATTTCACTAGACTAAAAAGAAACTTTTTAAAAGTACCTACTAGCAAAGTTAAATATAGTGTGTGGCTCACATTGTATCTCTGTTGGGTGACGCTATCTTACAGGATGAAAGCTTCATATTTTATGTGTATACTTGGTCATGCCTATCTAGGAGTAAGTCATATCTCACCAGAAGAAGCAGAAACAGTTTAGGAAGTACAGTCTCAGAGAGTTTATTCTTCTTGCCTAAGGTCTCAGGGCTGCAAAACTGGGATTTGAACCCTGGCTGTCTGGCTGCCACAGGCTGTGCTCTGGATTGTATACCACACATAAGTCATCCTGTGAAGTCTTGCACTTGAGTTATTCCATGTTTACACTGGCAAAGGATATTTACATGAACACTTAAAAGATAGGTTTTGGTTTTTAACTCATAGTTGAAATTGTGACTCTCAAGAGTATGGTTTTAATGTACTGTTACTGACTTTGTTTTGATCAAATTGAGGATACACAGTTTATAGTTAGGGCTCTCCTTGTCCTTGAGCTCATAGACTAACAGTGAACTCTTTGATGTGTCTTATTTACTATCAGTGATGACCACCATTTGCTCTGTGGAGTAGATCTACAAGAACCAAGCTTCTTCCATATTTGATGACATTCTTTTTCTGTCTTAAAATTGTTAAGATTTCATGAAGAGTCTTTGTGAAGAAAAGATCTGTTTATTTTAATAGGAATAATTTAAAGTTAATATAAATTTTACAGGGTTGAAGTTCGTAGTCAACCATGATGTTCTGTGGGCATCTAGGGGTCAGCACATCCCAAACTTGAACTCATGGTCCATTCCTTTTATTCTTCTTCATTCACCATCTTATTTAATGTTATCACTAGACACACAGTGGCCAGAGTAGACACTTCAGTCATCCTCTGCCCCTGAGCTTCTGCCACTCCACATGCAGTCGCATTGAAACTCCTCTCCAGCTATCTCCAGTCCCTCTCATCCTTTCTTTCCACCACCACCACTGCCTAGTTCAGACCTTCTCCATTCAGTTGTGATTGTTCAATGCTTTTTCCTCCCCTCTCATCTGTGATCTCTTAGGAGAGGGGCCTTTGTCTCTTTCATCTATGCATTTTTAGGTCTTAGCTGAGAGCTTGTGCTTAGTTGATGGGAATATTCATAGGTTGTGTTTCTCTTTTATTCAGAAATTGAAACTGATCTGTGTTTACTCTGCGTTTGCATTATTTTCTCCTGAATACTGTTAGCAAAGCTTATTTAGCATCACTCTTCAGCTGGATGTGCCATTGGCAGTAATGCTGCTGGCCATTGCTGAATGCAAGATCACACACTCTCCCCCCGTACCCGCTCAGCTCACATGAATCCAGCTAAAATCCCTCCCTGGCTACTGCAACTAAGGAGGGACAGATTTCTTTCTTGGAGCATAAGTCCTATAGTAATATGCCCCTGAGGAATAGAATGTGATAGAAATCCTTGGAATACAATATCTCATACTTGATAACCTTGGGACAAACTGTGGATAATTTTCATGTAGGTATAGGCATCTGGCACATGGTTTATGAGCCAAAATGCATGAAAAAAGGAAAAATAAGATCATAAAAAATCAGAATTTCACATAATCAAATCACAAGTTTGTTTAAGCCCTCTTAGAAAAATTAGTCAAGTTTTATAAAGGATTGCAAAAGAATCCCACGAGTATAAATCATGCTCAGAGCTCTGTGGTACCAGGTTACTTCAGCGTTTACTTTGGGTCTGTTTCCAAACAGGATATCATTTCAGAAATGAATCTGCAACAATCCTGTCCCTGGTGAAAGGGAACCAGTTCTTCCTGTGTGTAACATAGCAAAAGATGCCAGTAGTGACTCAGGCCATTTTTTTTATGCATCTGATGAAGAGATATTGGTATTTTTATATGGCCTATAAGATTTCATAAGAGGCATAATGGAGAGTATAGTTAACAAAACATTCTTTTCTACTCTTTCTCAATTTACTGGTGGCAAACTCGGAACGGTGGGTCCATATGTTACGGACACCTGTTTACGAATGGCCCACACCTATAGACAGCTGGCCTACTCTTTCCAGGACCCCTACTGAATAAGAGTATTGTGAAAAATCTCAGAGCTTTCGAAGAATAATTTGACTTTTAGCTAGAGGAAACAAAAAAACTGCCCAAATGTCATTAATTAGAGAAAGCTCTCTGTCTAGATTTTCTGGCATGAGACAATAGCCAATATGGCTGACCCCAACCCCAAATGGTGTGCTCTTGATAGCTTCTTTTCTGCCTTTTGTTTTTAAATTGTTGTTCTCTCTGGAATTCCAATAATGAGTTCAACTTAGTTAACAAACATCTCCTTTCTAAATGTGTGGGTTATTGAGTTGGCAGCAATTCATATAATAATTAGTGTGAAGTCAGATTGCTTTCTTTCAGAATAAGGTAAGTCAGGCCAGCCACTCTGAAAGAAGGTGAGTGTATTTATTGGTGTGAGGAAGTCCATGCTTTTGGAGGGTGGACCCTTTGGGGAAAAGGATAGAGTAGAACCAGTCAAGAGAGGGAAGGTGAAGGGTTCAGGGAAGTTCTACAGGGAGGATGGAAGGAGGGATACTAGGTCATAAGAGGGGAAAGATTAACTTTTGATGTTTCAGAATATTCCTAGGAGCCATCCTAATGTTGATACAAATGGTACATCCATACCATGGAATATTCCACAGCCATTAAAGAAATAAAGTAGATTTATAAGTAAAAAGAAAGTGCAGAACAGATTGCATTGTATATTTCCGTTTCTGCATATAATTTGAAAGATGATACATGCATATATGCGTGTATATGTTTGAGTATGTGCAGAGAGTATTTCTGGAAGAAATGTAATAAACAGTGGCTTTGTCTCTACAAAAGGAGCATGGAGGATCTGGGTCTGAGGTATTATTTTATTTCTGGGGCTACACTTTGCATTTTTATATACTTACTTTTAATTTTTAAAAATATGCTAGTTAGTTTTCTAGAATTACTCTTACCTCTAAGAGAGGTGGGGTAGAGCAGGGGGTTGGGGGTCTGCAGAGGGAGGAGAGGAGACAGGGAAGGGACAGATCATCTCTTTGTCCTTCGTTCTTCCAAGTTACAGAGCTTAGGGAGCATGTACCCCACGACTCCTGCAGTTTTATAGTGCCAGCTGGATTATGGTTAACGAAGCTTTTCTGGGCTGACCTGGAACTGAACAACCATATGTAATCTCTTTCTATGGGAGAAACTCTACAGTGTTCCAGAGAGCACACTAAACCAAACTGCCTCCAGCCATTTTCTCTCCCTTGTATGTCTATCACTTTCCTTACCTTCCCTCATCTTATTTTTTTTTTAAAAAAGAACTTCAGATTTATTCCAGGAGGCCCTATTCATCCACATTCTCACTCATTTCATCAGAAATTACAAGAGCCCTGTATGTAGTTATGTGTTCGGTGCTAAGCTACCTGCTGGGTATTTTGTTCGTTTGTTTGTTTGTTTGACACGATATTTTCTGCATTGCAGTTTCTCTTCCGAGGAGCTTATTTTGGTGCACGAAGTGCAAAACAAGGGAAAGTTGTTGCCTTTTTTTTTTCCTTCTGCCTGGTCGAGAGCTATAGGCATTTGATACACATCTGTCAAATTGGTAACTTAAGGTGTGGATATAAAGCAGACAGGTACTGTAAGTTGTCACAGGTGAAACTTTCATGGTCTCAGAAGACACAGGGCTTCTCAATCTTGGCATTATTGATATCTTGGGCTGTCTATTGTACAAGTTCGGAAGCATCCCTGGCCCCTACCGATGAAATGCCAATAAGAACCCCTAATCAGGACAATTAAAAAGTTTCTAAATATTGCTGAATGTCCCCTGGGAGCAAAATCTCCCTACCTGACAATCATCAATTTAGAGTGATTTTGGATTTGCTATTCATTCTCCAAGAATTGCTGTATATCGAGAGGAAACTCTTCAAATCCTGGGGACCTACAGGTGGGGCCCAGTAAAGCTCCTAAGGCTTCCATAGTGTCTTTGTGCGGAACTAGAAGACACCCAGATGAATTAGAAAAGGGCTAGATAGGAAGTGTAGGCTGGGTTTCATCCTCCAGCTCTCCCCTTCTTTTATTCCTACTGGGTTCCTAGTTATGAGGAGCTGTAAGTCAATGGTCTGCCTTGTGTTGACAGATAACAGGTTCTTGGAGCCACTATACTCATGCAAAGGGATGAAGTGCAGACTCGACAGCTTCAACATTAAATCAGCTGTGCTGTGGTCACTTCCAAATAGCATGTCAAGAAACCTTTTTTTTTTCTTTCTTTCTCTCTTTTTTTTCTTTTTTTCTTTCTTTTCTTTTTTTTTTTTTTTTTTTTTTTTTGAGACGGAGTCTTGCTCAGTCTCCTAGGCTGGAGTGCAGTGGTATGTTTTTGGCTCACTGCAACCTCCGCCTCCCAGGTTCAAGCGATTCTCCTGCCTCAGCCTCCTGAGTAACTGGGACTACAGGCACGTGCCACTATGCCAGGCTAATTTTGTAGAGACGGGATTTCGCTGTGTTAGTCAGGATGGTCTTGATTTCCTGACCTCGTGATCTGCCCACCTCAGCCTCCCAAAGTACTGGGATTACAGGCATGAGCCACTGCACCTGGCCAGAAAACATTTCTTATTAGTATGAATAAGTGGCCAGGTGTGGTGTTTCATGCCTATGATCCCAGCACTTGGGAGGCCGAGACAGGAAGATTGCTTGAGCCCAGGGGTTTGAGACCAGCTTGGGCAACATGGCAAAACCTCATCTCTACACAAAATACAAAAATTATCTGGGCGTGGTGGTGCATGGCTGTGGTCCCAGCTACTTGGGAGGCTGAGGCTAGAGGATCGATTGAGTTGGGAGATAAAGGCTGCAGTGAGCCGTGATGGCACCACTGCCCTCCAGCCTGGGTGACACAGCGAGACCCTGTCTCGGAAAAAAAAAAAAAGAAAAAAGAAAAAAAGAAAAAGAACAAGAGAAAGATTGTATTTCTACAAATGCATTCATTTAACAAATATTTGTATTCATTTAACAAACATTCTACCATGTACTGGAAGGAAAAGCGCTTCCCTGTATTCCCGTCTGCCTTGTGTCTGCCTGAAGTCGTTGGTTTCTTTGTGTTTGGTATTATCATTTCATTTTACGTTTTTCAGAAATCCATCTAGCACAAAGTCTTCTCTTCCCTTCCCCTTTAAATGACTTGGTTTCTGAAGGACCAATTATAATTAAAAGAAAAGGGAGCAATGGAAGGGATGGCTCGAGTGCTCAGAATGTTCCTTAGCTGTGTGTCAGGCTGGGCGAGTGCACACCCATGCTGGGCTGCATTCTGGAGGCCCTCCTCGACTCTGCCTATATTTATAAGTTATCCTACATTGCATTAGCACGTCAGCTGCCAAGGCAGTTTGTAGAATCTCCTTCCCTGGAGGTCTTCAGAAATAGAACAAAATGCCCATCTGTCCATAATGGCTTTGATGCAATCCTGCTGATTAGAAGGAATAGACTAGATTTTTCTGTCAAGGTTGGTTTCAGTCTTGAGTGCTCTTAAATGGATGAGTTTGCTTTTCGGTGTAGGAGGGAGGGATGTAAAGTGACACTCTGTGAATTTATTGGAGTATCACTGTACACATCCTGGATAAATGGAGAATAAAACATATCGTTCTCATGCTTTTAATGTTTTCTGAAGCACTTAGTGCATTCAGAGCCTCACAACAGCCATGGGTGGGGGAGTGGAGGGAGGGCCTATTTTTGGGTCCTATGACACAGAAGGAGTCAGCGAGGCACAGATTCGTCTAATTCTCAGCCAGAGTCAAAGCCTGGCTGATGCAGAGCTGAGTCGCTGTTCCAGGCTGCCTCTCTCCAGCACATGCATGTTTCTCTTGACCCTGTTGCTTCTTTGCGTTTGTGGTTTTTGCTCTGTCATACAGCGTCCAGACATTTGATTTGGAGCCATAAAAGTTCAGAGCCAAAACAATTTTAGGAACCTACTTAGGAGACCATTACTTGCTCTATTTTCCTTTCCAAAAAAGTTCATTTTCACTTAAAATTGTAGTGAGGTTTATTACCAACCTTACACAGACACATGATATGTTCACATATATTTATATATGTACTTATTTGTGTATGTGTATGTTTGTCTATATATGAATGTGAGTGTATGGATGTATGGATGTGCAAATATACATCCATATTTATATTTGGATATGGATATACCTATATATACCCTGTGTGTGGGGGTGTGCATGTGTGTATTCATGTATGTGTGTTCACGTACGTGTGTGTATGGATATGTGTGTGTGCATGTGTTGTGTGTGTGTGTTGTCACTTATTAGGGTGCAGCAGGAAACAAAGTAAGCCCACTTATTGGCAACTAAAGAGAGTTTGCAGAGCTGTGGACATGGTTAGGGGAACAAGCAAGGGATAGTGAGGTGCCCAGAGATTCAGGAAGTCATGACCACCCTCTGGACTGAAGTCCACGGAGAACTGGAATTGTGGGAGCGGGGGCTGCCAGAGGGAGACTTAGTTGTGAGGATGAGGCTATTGGCAGAGAAAGAACTCCAAAGCAGGGAGAGTGTCTGGAAGAAATACCCTACCTCCCTCTTGCCCTGTCGTCTGATCTCCTGTCCCTGCCTCCTTTGGCCAAACTCAGTTAGAAGGGAACTTGCAAAGAAGCCCAGGAGAGGCAGTGCCCAGGTTCAGGTTCTCCTCCTGGGACATGGAACAGGGCAGGGGAGGAAGAATGGAGCTGGGCCAGAGGCAAGTGGAGAATACTCAGGCAGGTGCGTGTGTATGTGAATTTGTCCTTATTTTTTGAATTTCACCTTAGAGCTGAAAAATTTGGCATGGATCAGCACTAATCTGTGTTGGCTTCCCAGTTTAAATAAAATATCAACATTTGTTTCCTGAGTTAGGAAAAGGCATAACTTCACTTTCTGTTCATGAACATAGATAGGAAATAGTCTTTCTGCTCTTTTGATTCCCCGTTCCCACTGTCATTACTCTAGACATTTTCATTTTCAGTGGACAGAGCTGGTAAACACGTATTTCTTTGAAAGAGAAAAAATAGAGCATTTTCAAAATATGAATAGCAACTTGGCTAGAAATAAATGGACCTAATTGTACATCAAATTTAGATTTATAAAATGTGTGTGTATAATTAGTTCCATTTATTTCAGCTTGATTTTGAATGGTAGAGTTTGCTTTGTTTTGTATTCTTGAGTTATTTATATATTTTTTAATTGTATAAAAGTTTCCATGATTTTCCAAAATGATATATATTAACAGAGCTCTCACTTTTATCCCCATTTCTTCCTTCCTATTCTGACCTTTTCTTGGTAAATATGTTTTTTCTTCTTTTTATTGGTTTTTATTTGTCCTTCCTTTATTTCTTTTGCATACAGAAGTAAATGTGTTCATATAGCATATATTCTTTCCTCTCTTAACCAAACGGTAATGTACAGTACACACTCTTTTGTACTTTGCTTTTTTCCTCTATTGCTGTATCCTGGAGATGACTCCTTAGCGGTATGCAGAAATCTGCCTTATGCCTTTTGACAGCTCCAGTGTGTGGCTGGACTACAATTTCTTTAACTAGTCCCTTGTTGATGGGCATTTGGGTTATTTCCAGTCTTTTGCTATTGGTAGTATTGTAATGAATAGTCTTGTGTATTTATCGTCTCATATTTTTTACCAGTACCCCTGAGGGTTGGTTGTTATAAGAGTGACTGATGGGTTAAGAAGTAAATGCATATGTCATTTTGCTAGATATTGCCAAATTATCCTCCACTGGGGTTGAACCATTTATGTTTCCAACAGTAATATATGACAGGGCCTGTTTTTCCACAGTCCAACAGAATACGTTGTTAAACTTAGGAGTTTTTGCTAATTTGAAAGGTACAAAATGTCATGTTGTTTTAATTCGTATTTCTCTTATCACCAGTAAGAAGCTTGGGCATCCTCTCTTACGCTAAGGACCATTTATATCTTTTTTTCTGTGAACTGTTCATCTTTTGTCCATATTGGGTTGTTGATTTTTTCTCAATTTTTAGACAATTCTTTTGTATTAGGACTCTTAGCCCTTCATGATGCAATTTTCCCCCACTACCTTGCTTTTGCTTGCAGTGGTGGTTTTCTTTTTCTGTGCACATTTTAGATTATTATTCATTTTTATGTTCATGTAGTCAAACTTGTTTTTATATAGTTGTTATTTTTCCCATAGGTTCCGGATTTTGAGTTAGGAATGGTTTCCCACTCCTGGGTTGTAAAGCAATTCCCCTATGTTTTGTTCCATGGTTTCATATTCTGCGTTTGGATCTTATTTAGAATTTATCTTGGTGTGAGGCATGAATAATGGATACAGTTATATGCATTTCCCATGTTGTTCTAAGATTATTTATTAAGGGGTTGTCCTTTTCTCCCTTTTCTTGGATGCCCTTTATCCCGTGGACATGGGTCTATCTCTGGACTGTTTATCTCATTCTATCGGCTAATGCTTCAGGAGCACACAGCTCTAATAATGGAAGCTTTCTTTATAAAATGGATTAAAAGTAGTTTAAAAGTCACCATGGCATGATTCCCATGATTATAGAAACATAAAGCTTGAAATGGTAGCATTTTTAGAGATACCCTATGAATGGGCTACCCTTATTCTTCCAATGTGCACAGAAGGGAAGTGGGGCTTAGAGAGGTTGTACAGACCTATCCAATGTCACCCAGTTAGTCAGCAGTGGGACAGGAACCTATGTCTTCAACCAATACATTGCATAATTTTCTAAAAAGTACATAATTTTCTCAGAAAGCATGAGAGACTAATCTCCCAGCGAAGACTTAACCACAGCTCAGATGCCTTCTCTTGCTACAAAATGTTTTTTTTTAGTTGTGAAGTTTTAGGATAATACATAATTTACCTTATTTTTAATTATAATAACATTGCATCTTAAGGCATTTGGAAGCTTTTTGAAATGAGCAATAGTAATGCCAAAGGAAAAAATATTCCAGAATTCTACTACTAACCTTCAGAATTGTGTTACTTGGGTTAATTCCTTCCAGAATTTTCCTATGCCTAATCATTCACTTTATTATGATCATGTTAATTGGGAACAATTTTGAGAGAATGACAATAATATTATGCATTTATTATGTACTTAAGTGTACTGATTCAAGTGCTCTAAGTATCTTATCCTATTTAATTATCACAAAACTCATCTGAAGATACAATCTTTATTATTTTACTATTACTGATGAGTAATGATTGGCTCTGAGAAATTAAATAACTTTCCCAACCTCACAGACTTGGTGAACGGTGGAGCTTGGATTCTTTTTTTTGAGACAGAGCCTTGCTCTGTTACCCAGGCTGGAGTGCAGTGGCTCAATCTCAGCTCACTGCAATCTCTGCCTCCTGGGTTCAAGCGATTCTCCTGCCTCAGCCTCCTGAGTAGCTGGGATTACAGACACCTGTCACCATATCCAGCTAATTTTTGTATTTTTAGTAGAGACGGGGTTTCACCATGTTGGCCAGGCTGGTCTTTAACTCCTGTCCTCAAGTGATCTGCCCACCTTGGCCTCCCAAAGTGCTGGGATTACGTGTGTGGGTCACCACACTTGGCCTGGAGCTTGGATTCTAGCTCTTGTGTGTTTTCTCCACCGACTGTATTTCAGCCACTATTTTCATTGTGTCATGCATATATCATTTTGGATCCTGTTATTTTATTAGTATTTTACCAGAAATGTTCATCCTCATTTTCTCAATGATCATATTAAATTTTATTTGTAACATCATCTTTCTTTTAACACAATTAAATGACCTAAACCAGATTTTAATAAGAGGAACTTAAGAATATTTTTTCTTCAGTTAGTGTAGAATATTGGCTTCTCAAAGAAGTATCTTGAAAGTGAAATATAAAATAGAACAATTATGGACAAGGTCACCGTGAGACAGAAACACACATTAATTTTATAGACATAGTTGCTGCTAAGTGTTTTACATGATGTTTAGAGAACATTCACTTTCCTATGTTAATTGAACTTGAAGTTTTGTTTATGTCAAAATCTGCATAACTTTCTTAATTTTTCCTAGCTCTTCTAAGATCCACATTGTCTCAGAATCCAAGTTAAAAATCAGGTACATGATGCATAGTAATATGTGGCCAACATGTGAATAGTTTGGACTTTTGTGTACATTGAGAAATAAATAGACATCCCCTGAACGGTCTCAACTTTTAGGCTAATTCAGCAATGCTTCTTCTACCCTTTGCTTCTGTTGTGACACCAATGGGTATGTCAGTGAAAAAGATGAAAAAGTTGTTGCCATTATGGGTTTGTGCCCCTGGAGAAATAGTTCAGAGGACCCTTGAAGAAAGAAATGAATGCAATGTATCAGGCTAATGTGAAAATACAATATTAGTGATTGTTAGAGGACAGTGTTTTGCCTGTAACATTTTAAGTGTAATTTTATGTTTGTGTGCGTGCTAGGAGAGGACAGAATGGTAGATTTTGGACTTACAAGCTGATTTGCAACTTCATAAAAAATTAATGTTCTTACCAGCTTTGTGCTAGGCACACATGGACTAATACGTTAAACCAGGTCTAGTTCCCATAATCAGGAGGGTTATAATTAAATCACAGATTTTTTTTTCCACTATACATTCCCTTTCAGTAAATAATAATCTAAGTTTATTCCCCAGGATATTTTATATTTACTATAAATTATATGCACATGCTTTGTAAAGTTTTCTTTTCTGAATGTTGGAACTAAAATAAGTTAATAAATGTTCTAAAAAGTCTAACTTTTTTCCCCACATGACAATACACTACAGGACTCATATATTCTTTTTCAAATATTCATAACGTGTCACTCTAGTGGTAAAGTATAAAATAGCCTATTGCCTTGAGGAACTTCAGTTGGGCACACATTTTATACCGAAGCCAGGTTAGAAGCTTTTAATCGAGAGAATATTTGACAGTTAAATCAAGTCAGGCATGGTGGCTCACACTTGTAATCCCAGCATTTTGAGAGGCTGAGGTGGGTGGATCATAGGAATTCAAGACCAGCCTGGCCAACATGGTGAAAACCTGTCTCTACTAAAATTACAGCAACAACAACAACAACAAAAAGCCAGGTGGTAGTGGTGATGCCTGTAATCCCAGCTACTCGGGAGGCTGAGGTCGGTGAGTCTCTTGAGCCTGGGAGGTGAAGGTTGCAGTGAGCCAAGATCGTGTCACTGCACCTGCATTCCAGTCTGGGTGACAGAGTGAGACCCTTTCCCAAAAAAACAAAAGAAAACAAAAAATTAAGTCATTTTCTTCTTCTTCAGAGCTATCCAAGAAATATTTCATAATGGAACTCTAGCTATTTTTACATTTTTAGTTATTTAATTTTTAAGCGATAGTTTGCTTCTATTTCCCTCCTTCCCTACTTCGCAGTTTCTCAGGTATGGTTGTTTTTCAGAGTTGTGTAGATTAAGGTGTTGGGAACTCCATAACCCATTGTTCTTGCCTGTAGTTCTAAAATTCTCACTAGCAGTCTGCACTCATCAAACATCTGGTTAAACTAGATGACTGATTAATCACCTCATGATTCATTGTGTTTTACTTCTCATCTAGGAAATAAAAGATTATTTCTGAAATTAGGGTTGACTTAGTTAATAACAGTTTATCATAGAAAGACAGTCTATTATGTCTTACTGTCCTTTGTAACTAAGTGATAAGGTTATGACAACATTTGGTAATGCGTTTTAACAATTTTGTTTTAAATAGAATGTTGGTTGACTACCTGGATATAAACGTTTGGTTAGCTTGCAGATCCAATTCAAAAGTTTAAAAATATCAAAGGCTGGTTCCTTGCATATATAAATGTCTAACAAGTGTTTGTTGGTGAAGTGTTATTGTAATGATGGATTCATTTATTTTTATTCATTACATCCCTGGTCTGTACTATGATAAAGAACTTTTACTGAGAAAATATATAAAAGCCAGGCATGGTGGCTTACGTCTATAATCCCAGCATTGGGAGGCTGAGGTGGGTGGATCACCTGAGGTCAGGAGTTTGAGACCAGCCTGGCCAACATAGTGAAACCCCATCTCTACTAAAAATACAAAAAAAAAAAAAAAAAAAAATTAGCCAGGTGTGGTGGCACATGCCTGTATTTCCAGCTACTCGGGAGGCTGAGGCAGGAGAATTGCGTGAGCTGAGATCATGCCACTTCATTCCAGTCTGGGTGACAGAGTGAGACTCTGCCTCAAAAAACAAAACAAAACAACCCCAGAAAATATACGAAAAATACATCTTGAGAACCACTATCCTCAATGTATATTAAATTTGATATTAAAATTGTCTCAATTATTTAAAATTTCCATTTCTATTGTTTTTACTCTCTTCATCAATTTAAGTTTGAACCTCTGTCTGAATATGCAGTTACCTCTAGCTCAGAGTCTGACTAGGTTATCATTAAATTCAAAACCCACAAGAGGACATTATGTTAACAGACCTGGAAAATATAAATGGAGTTTTAAAAGAAATATATAAACTACCAAAATGGACTTGAGGAATTAGAAAACCTGAACAAAGCAATAACCAAGGAAAGCATTGAACAATATTATTAAACAATTTACTTTATGAAAGGTTCCTGTCCCTGATAAATATTGTATTAGGAATGTTTGCTTCCAAGGAATGACTGAAGGAAAAAGAGATTTATAGGAAGCATAGAGGGTAATCTCATAGAAAACCTTTGCAATAAGTAGGGCTGGACTTCATGTAAACTGTGAAGTCATTAAAATGCAAATCTTGTTCACTGTATCTTTTAAGGTTTCTATGGCTCTTTGTCTCTGCTTTTCTCTGAATACAGGTTATCTTAGCCTGTATGTGGTTGAAATATAGCAACCCACCCGAGTTTACCCAGCATTTAGCTCCAACACTTACTGACATCTAATTATCCACAGCTCAATGTCTGTTAGTTCAGACTCGCAAAGCACATTCTCATTGGTCACTAAATGACCAATGTGTTTCCGCTCCTCAAGTGCAGTGTCTGCTTTTGGTCTGATGAGCTGTGGGTGAATAATCAGGGTATGCGATCGATTCATAGTCTGTGCAGAAGAGGTTGAATATGAGTGTAGTTTGGACTGGACAGGTGAATTTATTGACATGTCTGCTATAGCTCTATTGATGAGTCTATCCTATTTTCAAGAATGGCCATTTCCAAAATACATCTTTTGGTATTGAGCACCAAAAAGGCTAATAGCCTGAAAAAGAAAACTCCAGTTTTTGAACATAAATGGCTCCAGTACATGAGCATAAATATTTATTGTCTCATACATATGATCGTATAAACAAATGCTATAAGATCATATTCATTCAAAGAACAACCTACCACAGGCAAATAGTATTTAACCCAAGAATGCAGGGTGATTCAATACTGGGAAATCTATTGATATAATAAAATTAATATGCTATTGATATTGATCAAAAAGTCAAATATGCCATCTGATGCTGGAAAAGCAACTGATAAAATTTAACAATTCCTGATACATTATTTTGTATGCTTTGTTTTTGTACTTTTTTGCTATTTCCAGTAAACTGAACATTTTTCATTTTTATAACTAGACATATATCCAAGATGTTTAAAGCCTCTTAATGCAGATAATATTTTTATATTCCAAGTTCTTAATTCACATAATTATCTCTTAATAAATACTTTTAATGAAGCATTCCATTAAAGTGGTCTGATTTTTGAGAATTATTAAGAAAACAGAATAGAGTTTTTCTTTGTCCTTTCTTTGTCCAGGAGACCTTGTTTCAGGAGTGTACCTTTTCTGAGATTCAGTGTGAAGGATCGGCAGTGCCTTTGAGGAATGAATAATTGCTTTTCTTCAGCAGATGCCTTTCAAAATTGTTCTCTTCACTTGCTCTAGGAATTGCCTGTGGCCCTCTGAACTCTGACTCCCTTCTCCAAGCTGAGTCAATGCTGTAGTCATAACCTCTGTGCAGCTCTCACTGATGGCTGATCCTCACCTGGATGCTCTATTTCAGACTCAGTATGCTCCTCCCTGAGCCTATTTCACCCTCTGTTCAAAACAATTTACAGCAGGGTGTGGTGGCTCATGCCTGTAATATGAGCACTTTGGGAGGCTGAAACAGGAGGATCACTTGAGACCAGGAGCTTGAAACCAGATTGGACAACATAGTGAGACCCTGTGTCTACCAAAAAAAACTTAAAAAAAAATTAGCTGGGTGTGGTGGTGTGTGCCTGTAGTCCTAGCTACTCCAGGAGGCTGAAGTGGGAGGATCACTTGAGCCTGGGAGTTGAGGCTGCAGTGCACTATGATCGTGCCACTGCACTCCAGCCTGGGTGACTGAACAAGACCCTGTCTCTGAAAACAAACAAACAAAAACAACTTACAGTATCTCAACACAAACTTTCTTTTCTCATTCTTCACATATTATCTATTGCTCTGTTTACATCTTTAGTATCTCTCAAATATTTTTATCAACCGCTTTCATGAATCCAGTATAAGTCTTTATCTCTTGCCAGCCTCTAGGCCATTTTGCAGATGTCTTCTGATATCCTGTTCCTCTCATTTCAGCATTTCCTACTTATGTTGCACCTAGATTACGGTTTCTTTATTGGATTTGTATGTCACTCCCCTGGTTAAAACGCTGTGACTTGAGATTTCTGATTGAATTATATACGCAGTTGTTGGCTTGACATTTGAAGCTGTCTCCGTTCTGCCTTTCCTTCGATCCTTACTCCTTCACTTTCCCTATGCCATGCTCAAGTTGTTCCTCATGGGGGCCATAGTATGGCAATTTTTTTTTTTTTTTTTTTTTTTTTTTTTGAGACAGAGTCTCTCTCTGTCACCCAGGCTGGAGTGCAGTGGCACGATCTCAGCTCACTGCAACCTCCACCCTGGGTTCAAGCAATTGTCCTGCTTCAGCCTCCCAAGTAGCTGGGACTACAGGTGCACACCACCATGCCCAACTAATTTTTGTATTTTTAGTAGAGATGGGGTTTTGCCATGTTTGCCAGGCTGGTCTTGAACTCCTGACCTCAACCAATTGGCCTCCCAAAGTGCTGGGATTACAGGTGTGAGCCACCACGTCCAGCCGGTATGGTGATTCTCTTGTACTTGTGTGTGATATGTCTTCTGACCTCCCTATTCTCACTTCTGAAAAACAGATCCATCTTCATGATCTGCAGATCAAAAGCAATGTTCATGAAACTTTGGCATCTTCCTAATATTTGGGATTTTCTTCATCTTCTGAACCTTTACAGCACTCTCTAATTCTCTGATGACTTCATTATATTCTCGAAGTGCTTTGTCTCGACTCATAGATTAGAAGAGCCTTGAGTATGAAAGGCTACATTTTATTCAGTTTTATATTTCTTATGATACCTAACATATGGATTTATACATAGTCCAAATACAGATGTTTTAAAGCAAATATTGAACATAACGTACACTCAGGCAATATACATTTTTATTTGAAACATAGCAGTGCCATTGACTCGCTCTTCTTGTAAGCCACATCTATGAGCATTCCTCTGAGACATGGTAATACAACTGAAAATATAAAACAGAAGCAATATAAAATACAGTTCATGACAACATATATAAAAGAAATATAAATAATCTAAAAAATAATTCTAGTTTATTTTTAAAAGTAATTTTCATGTTTTTTGCATTGACATTCATATTTGCAGAAAAACTAAAATAGTTTTAGTGTGAAGAATAAGAAAAGTTATTATTATAACCTTAAGAGGGAGAATGTTAATTAAATTGGGAGATAAAGGTGTGTTTAAGATAACAATTTCTTTCCCCATTTGCGATGACACGAAAGCTTACTTTTCTTCTATTGAGTCAAACTGCCAAGAAATTTTTGCAACAGATTGAATGCTATGATAAATATCTGCTTTTTAGAGGCTTGACGGTGTTGTTGCTTGAAAAGCAAGCTTGAACTCCTCATGAGATCATTGTGGAGATAAATGCTTAAAAGCTTTTCAAAGTCATACTCTTGGCTCTATCAGAATTTAATTTCCCACTAATTATGTTTATATTGATTTTGGAACGCATAGTCGTGAATACACTAAGGATAGCTACATCACTGATGATTTCCCATGCCTTGGGAATACGTCCCTATTTTATGTACATATAAAATCCACTTATACTTTCTTATTTATACATGCTTGATTTAAATGCTCTAGTTTTAAAACTAGACTATGAGAATGTCCTTGTAGTTGTTTGAAGACTATGGTTTTAGAACAGTTAAAAATATTTTGATGTATATAGGAATAGGTTTTATGAATGTCCTATACTTTATTGGCCATTCAAGCATACCTGGTTAGTTTCTGAAGTGTAATAATAATACAAAGAGAGCTTTAAAATGTGGGTTTCAGCCATTTTCACAGTGCTGAATGCTCACAACAGGTATATACATCAACATAGAAAATCTTGTTTTAAGTTTTGTTCATGCTACCTTTGAACTTCAGTTTGGGGATCCTGATAGTATTTACTTTCCAGAGAGTTTGTGAGTGTTTTATGAGATAAGATATGTAAAGGATTTACTGCAGTGCTTACTCTTTATATTTTGTTTTTATTTTTTGGGACAGGATCTTGCTCTGTCGCCCAGGCTGGAGTGCAGGACACAATTGCAGCTCACTGCAGCCTCCACTTCCCAGGCTCAAGCAGTCCTCCCACCTCAGTCTTCCAAGTAGCTGGAACTACAAGCTCACAACACCACAGCCAGCTAGTTTTTCTGTTTTAGAGACAGGGTCTTGCTGTGTTGCCCAGGCTGGTCTTGAACTCCTGGGCTGAAGCCATCCTCCCACCCTGACCTCCCAAAGTGCTGGAACTACAGGCATGAGCCACCGTACCTGGCCAGTGCCTACTCTTTATCTTAGGTTACTTCTGTCCCCCTTTGGCCAAAACAAACAACAAAAAACACCAAACCAAAAAGTGGTTTGACAAAAGAATTTGTTAATAGATAAGGTTTTTGTCTTTGAATTCCTTGTACCCTGGTGATTAGTAGATAGGTAGATAAATTTGGTAATCATACAATCTTAGAACTAGGAAGATCGGTGTAATTTTTTACAGTGTAGGGATTTTGAAGGTAGGTCTTAGGACTCCTTCTGTGTGGCATGCTTTCCACTGCCCACACCACATGTGGCACTTCCAGTGCTTGCTCCTTTTCAAACAGTGTCTCTCTGACTATGGTTCATGCAGTGAGGGTTTAGCTGCCTTCAAATCTCTTCTGTCCTTAGTCGTGCTTGTCTGGTCAGTTGTAGTGTTTTTGCCAGGCCAAAAAATAGAATACAGTTCTGCCATCAGTCATTGTGGACTACAACCTCATGACATCTGATGCATGTGTTTTAGTTTTTGAGTATAACATAATTATGGAACTTACGCAGAAGCTACATGATTAAATAGCTCATGAGTTAGTTATAATCTTTGTAAAATCATGGCAGATAAATACTATAAAGAATTGTCAGAGCCATGACAACATATATAAAAGAAATATTGCTTTTGTATGAACCTTGAGCTGAAAATGACAATTTTGCTTAACTATATAGATAGTTTTTAAAAAGTGTGTCCTCAATTCATTTCTTCTAAATCTATCCATCTGAAAAGCACAGAGAAGCTGCTTTAAGACTTTCCATGACAAACTGCCCAAAAAATTCAACTTTTTAAACTACAGTCCTACCCTGAGGATCTTTTTTATGTCAAAATTTTTACCTAAGTGTAAAGTTTGCTGAAAAGGAGATATTTTTGCTGATGCACAGTGAAATACAAAGAATATGTTTATTCACTATTTTAATTAAGCTTTGATACTAGACAGGTATTATCATAATTCTATAAAACACTTTTTTTTTTCTGCAGAAATATCACTATATGTGCTTTGGATCAGGGCTGTACTTGGTTCCTTATTTTAAGACTTAAAACCATTATATAAGTTGTTTCCTCTGGCAATTCTCTATTTCTTTTATATATATTATTGTTCCAATATTTTGTGGTGATTGCTCCTAATATTCTAGTCCAGTTGAGAGAATTGTTGAGTTAGTCTGTAAATTATCTTCATTAGCTTTTTGCAAATCAGAGACTGTATAGTATAACAGTCACTACTATAATACTATTTTGAATTAACATTTACTATATTCTAAATTTTTACGTGTTAGATCCTCCTTAACGAAAATTTTAAGTTTTAATCCTTTTCGGTGTGAAGACAGCTGTGTAGAAAAGGCAGGCTCTATTTGGGTACAAGAAAATCTGCCTCTTAAAAGTATTTTCCATTTCATTTGCTTCATTTGTGTGTACAATATCTTAGAGGCATCTAAATTATTAAGAGTGCCACCCGGAAAGACAAATGTTGCATGTTCTCACTTATTTGTAGAATCTAAAAATCAAAATAATTGAGCTCATGGACATACGGAGTAGAAGGACGGTTACCAGAGACTGGGAAGGGTAGTGAGGGTGGTGGTGGGGAGGTAGGAACTGTTAAAGGGTACAAAAAAAATAGAATGAACGAAACCTACTATTTGATAGCAACAGGGTGACTGTCAATAATAACTTAATTGTATTTTTTAAAATAATGCAAAGAGTGTAGTTGGATTGTTTGTAACTCAAAGGATAAATACTTGAGGGGATGGATACCCCATTCTCCATGATGTGATTATTACGCATTGTATGCCTGGATCAAAACATTTCATGTACCCCATAAATATATACACCTATCGTGTACATAAAAAATTAAAAATTAAAAAGAGTGCCATAAACACAGATTTTATCAGAGTCTGGTGATCAGTAGAAAAAGTGTAGCACAAGTAAGTTTGAAATCTTACCATTTAGAATGAATTCATCAACATGCAGGTAAGGAACAGAATAGCAGCAGGGCATAACTGTATACCTTGAAATGCCCATTTAAAAATTTGGAAGATTAGCCTCAGTTGATTGGCATTTCTTGGTCCATTTAACATTAGATATAGGCTTTTGTTGTTACTCACAGTGCTGTGTGGTACTGGCTCCTATCAGCTTACCAGAGCAGATTGTGTTCGTCTCTTCCCAACTCCATGATTATGCTGCAGAGCAGAGCTTTTGTTTTTTAATTAAAAATTTATTTCTTAATTAAAAAATATAAACCCAGAGAGAGCTGATTGTTAAACATTTACCAGCTCACTACTGCTCATAAATGTGCCATTTAATGAATGAAAAGCAGGAAAAGTTCCTCAAATTAGGTTCCTGCTAGATCAAGGATTCCCATAATGCTTTCATTATTGCCTGCTTTTCCTGTTGCTTCTAATGCCCATGGGGGTTTGTTTTCACTGATCACAGGGACCCAATTGTCTCCATACCACAAGGACTACTCTTCCTTTATGTAACCATCTGTGATGACAATTCCTTTGAAGTTGGAAGTTGAAGGAGTTAAGAGAAAATAATATCACTACCAGAAATAAATAAAAAGCATCCATTCAAGATTCTACTGCCCTGTGGTCTAGTAGGTTTCACATAAATGGAAGCAGTAAGACCTAGGTATGAATCTCTTACTGTGAGAGCTTGGGCAAGTTATCAGTCTAAATCCTAGTGACCTCATCTGTGAAATGGGTGTCTGAGGATCACATGGGATACTGTATGTAAAGCTCACAGCACAGTGCTTGGCATGCAGTGATCATCCTTTGGTACCTTCTCTTGGTACCTAGTATAGGTCAGTAGAGAGTTCAATAACTTTGAAGACTTCATGGCTGCCTCCCATTATTTTTATATGGAGTTCCTCTTTCCCCAAAAATGTCAGCATAGCTTGGGTGAGGTTTAGCACAAATAAAATTTAAGACCTTGAATATCATTCTGCATAATAGCATTTTTAGATTTGAAGCGCTTCATTGCATTTGGATATTATTCAAAATTCTAGCAGTTTTCAAGTACCAATTGTGCTGGCTCTGTCAAGGTGAGAGGTGAATAGAAGTCAGAAATACTGTTTTTCCTCACTGATCAAGATCTTTTCTGTTGAATACTTGAAAAATGTAAAGTTTCTTTTAAAATAGAAAAATCTCATTTCAGTGAAACTTCGGTTCTTTTCATGAGACATCAACCTCTTTATTAAAATCTCATATACTTCTTGGTGACATTACTTCACAATATTGTTTAAAAGGACTTATCTAGCCAAGGTGATGAATGAATGGTTTGCTTAAATTCAGTTATATGAGTTAAAAATGGGAGTATCGATGGAAGATATTTCACTATTTGGACTTTTTGCTATTTAGAGAATTATAGAATGAATATTTATTATTCAGTCATATAATTATTTATTAGGCAGAAAATTAGAGGGTGAATATCCTGAAAACTAGTGGTACTTTACATCTTTTCATTAATGAAACAAGATAGCATTTTGAAAATATACCTTTGGTGAACTTAATTAAAACATAATTTTAAAAATTAATTCATTATTTATAATAAAAATTTAAACCCTTAAATACATTTCCACACTGAAGACTTATTTAGACAGGTCTGGAAATTAAAATCAGATTGTAGATTTTATTGCTTGCTTATTAAGACCCTGAGATCATTATCTTAAATTTAATTTTAAATTTTTTTTCATGCTTAAGGTATATATGATCAAATTGAAAAATAGCTAATGATTTCCAGTCTTATAGCATTACTATAGAACTATACTGTCTAACATGGTCACTGCTATTTACATCTGACTATTGAGCACTTAAAATGTCGCTAGTTGCAATTGAGTTGTGCTGTAACTGTGAAGTTAAAATACACAGGATTTTAAAGACCTAGTAGGAAAAAGTATAAAATGTCTCATATAAATATAAAAATATCTCACTGTAGTGCATAGTATGAAGTAGATACTCATAGATATTTGATAAATGAATGTATGATTGAAATAGGAGAGACAGTGAAGGATTTTTGTTGGTTTCATTCATCGATTGAAGAGATTAACATGTTGCCTGGCCCATAGAATGCACACAAGAAACATTTGTGAACTTATTAACAAATAAAATTTGTTGAATTATATTTGTTATAATTCATTCGTGTCCATCTTCATATAACAAATGAGTGAATGAATGAACGAACATAGACACACCCACACCCCCAACACACACCCTCACACAAATAATAAAGAAGATAAAGTCCTCAGAGAGAAATCACCCACAACATATGTTAAACTAGTTCTCACTCTTCAAAGGGTACCAGTTATTTTAAAGCATCATTAACTTCATAGCTGTTTTAATGATATATTTAATTATAATTTTATTTTGATATTGTCTTATAGTTTGAGTTAAACATGGAAAAGCTCCATGGAAATAATTAGAATAAGGCTCACAAATTAGTGTTTTAAAAGTTCCAAACTTTTGAGCATTAGTAGTATTGTTTTCCCTGGCTTAAAGTGAGATGAAATCATGATTTCAGGAAGAAGGAATCCTTAGTGAACATAGGTGTTAGTAATTTGATGCTTAAGGTTGGAGAAGGAACATTGACATCACTTGTTTAGTAAGGATTAGAAAAAAGAGGTGCATTTAAATAATAAAACTGTAATTGTAGAAATGTAAAAGTGTGAAATTTGTATTATAAACACATTTAACGTAAATTTTATTTATTTCAGGGTCTACATAATACAAACGTATTTCCCTTAAATGTTTTTCTTCCAAAAACTCATAAATCTAGAAACACTTTCTTCACTAGGAATTTTCATAAAGTCCAGATATTCAAAGAGTATTTTGAAGGGCTAATGATAACCTGAAGAAGGAAAAATTACGTTCAAGGCACATAAAAGGAATAGAGAAGCTGTAGTAGTGCTGCTTCCACAGTAAATTGAGTAGGAATTGTTATATTTGCAAAGAGTTCATGGTTCAAACTGACTTCAGTTTTTTTGTGTTAGGATAAGTGATTTCAATACATTTCCTTCATGTAGCTCTCTCCTGTCATCCTGGAGGCTGAAGGATCTTCAGCTCCTCTCCTTCCCTCATCTCTGTCCTATTGTATTGCTCCAGTGACATAGAACTTTTGGTTTTTTCAACTCTTGTCTCTGGGTCTTTGCAAATTGTTCTTTGGATGCCTTATCATCATTTTGCCTAATTCCAGTTTCAGTATCCTTTTCTAGGGGAGATCTGGTTGTTTATTGGTGACGTGGTTTAGCTCTGTGTCCCCACCCAAATTTCAGCTCCAATTGTAATCCCCACGTGTTGAGGGAGGGAGGTGATTGGATCATGGGGGCAGTTTCTCCCATGCTGTTCTTGTGATAGTGAGTGAGTTCTCACGAGATCTGATGGTTTTATAAGGCAGTTTTCCCTGCTCTTGCTGGCTCTCTCTTGCCTGCCACCATGTAAGAAGTGCCTGCTTCCCCTTCTGCCATGATTGTATGTTTCCTGAGGCCTTCCAGTCATGTGAAACTGTCAGTTAAACCTCTTTTCTTTATAAATTACCCAGTCTCGGGTTTGTTTTTATAGCAGTGTGAAAATGGACTAATACACTTGGTTTCTACTAAATTTTCTTGCTATGAGCTCATATAAATCCCCTGTTCCCTTTTAGGAGCACTATATTACACTTTCTCCAAAAAGTGCCAAATCATCTAGTTTTGCATGTGTTTGTGTAAGTTACAATTCTAATGGTTGTGTAAGTTACAATTCTAATGGTTGTTCGCTCTATAACCCCCAAAACCCTTTCCTTTGTTTCCTTGAAAGTGAAAACTTCTTTATTATTTCCCCATTTTAATGTATGCTTTTTTTCCTCTTGGAAACATTACAAAAACAGCTTTTCTCCATAAATTACTAGGAAAGTATTTACATTGCTGTGTTTTCACAAAATTCATAAATCATATAAACAGGACATGTTATGAATTAATTGGTAGATCATCTATCTATGAATGGGTTAAAGAATTGCCAAGAGTGATCAAGCCCGTTCTCTTTCTGGCTCTTGATATGGTGTTGACAGCCAAGCAAAGAGCTTCTTCAATAAATCCACTCTCGTATTCAAGTTTTTCCAGATGTGAGAAGTAATTAAGTCATTGCATTTACTGAAGCCTTTTATGCTTTTCGAGCAAGAACCGGCAGCTGTGGTGAATTAACTCTGCTTGTTACATGTATGTGTGTTGCATGTGTGAATGTACATATATACAAGCACACATGTGACATTTGCCAATAGTCAAATGAGATCCCACCTGAAAACAAAACAAAACCAAAAGCTGATATCAATAAATGCTAGAAATTTTTACAGCTAAATTTCACAATTGAGAGGTGGGCTTTCTCCAATAATGCCTTTTTTCTTTCTATTTTTCCTGAATGTTAAAGAATTGAGGATAATCAAATCACTTGCATCATTACAGAATTCTTTAAATGGTAAAGTCACGACTCTCATAAAACATAAACACATTTCAAAGATTTATAACTCATTAATACACGAGGGTACCAGTAAGACCTTACAGTTGGTTCATAGGTGATTCTGAAGAACCACATATAAATGCGTAGTAAAGAACACTGAAATGCATTTACAAATAGGTGCAAAAAGGGTCTATCTCGTGGGCAGTACTCAATTGCCTTCCCAGGAACATAGCTACAGTAATGCTCCCTTATCTCTGGTTTTCCTTTCTGAGGTTTCGGTTACTAAGATCTGAAAATAGGTGAGTACATCAGAAGATGCTTTGAGAGAGAAAGAGAATGCATGCACATAACTTTATTACAGCATTTTGTTAATAATCTATTTTATTACTAGTTGATCTCTTACTGTGACATCTTAAAATTTACTTTTATTTCAATGGTTTTTGGGGTACAAGTGGTTTTTGGTTTCGTGGATGAATTTTATGTTGATGTCTGAGATTTTAGTGCACTTGTCACTTGAGTAGTGTAATTGTTCCCAATCTGTAGGTTTTAATCCCTTACCCTTCTCCCTTCTGAGTCTCTGTGTGAGACTTCTACAGTACTCTATGTGCCTTTGCATACTGATTAGCTGCCACTTACAAGTGACAGACAATATGCAGTATTTGGTTTTTCATTCCTGAGTTACTTCACTTAGAATAATGGCCTCCAGCTCCATCCCAGTTGCTACAAAAGACATTATTTTGTTCTTTTTATGGTTGAGTTGTATTCCATGGTGAATGCATACCACATTTTCTTTATGCAGTCATTGGTTGATGGCCAGTTAGGTTGGTTCCATATGCTTGACATTGTGAATTGTGCTGTGAGAAACATAACGCATGCAGATGTCTTTTTGATATAAGGACTTCTTTTCCTTTGGGTAGACACCTGGTAGTGGGATTGCTGAATCCTATGGTAGCTCTACTTTTAGTTCTTTAAAAAACCTTCATATGGTCTCCTGTAGAGGTTGTACTCATTTACATTCCCACCAGCAGTAAGTGTTCCCTTTTCACCACATCCACACCAATATGTATTGTTTTTTGACTTTTTAATAATAACCATTCTGACGATTAAGGCGGTATCTTATTGTGGTTTTAGTTTGCATTTATCTGATGATTAGTGATATTGAGCATTTTTTTCATATGTTAGCCATTTGTATATCTTCTTTTGGGAAATGTCTTTTCATGTCATTACTATTCTAATTTATAAATTAAGCTTTATCATAGGTATATATGTATAGGAAAAACAATATGTATAGAGTTTGATACTGTCTATACTTTACAAAAAATGGGTGTGAAAAGCCATCACGGCAGGGAAACAAATCAGGCAAACAAATTCTTCTCTCACTTAACCATTTAAGATGAGTATTTTTTAATAAGAAATGTTGAATTCATTTTTCAAGTTAAAAGAAAAAAGTTTATCTCTGTACTTTCCCCCCCCCCCCACTCAGAACTGAATCTGGATCTATTTCAATTGTTTATTATAATTTTTATTTTTAAATCATGTATCACCATGTTGGGGAAAAGCACATGTTCTATCATTATTAAAAAAAGAAGAAAAAAGTGACATAAGTATGAAGCATTAGTCAAAAACCAAGAAAGTCTTGTCATAGGTGACCTCAGGGAAGGTGAAGACAGTTGTGCACTGCACAACTCAAGATGGTGGCACGGATATGTTCCCTTGGCAGGGCTGTGTCTCCAGAGACTTGAATTAGCCACCTGACAGTTGCTAAGGAAATACATTTGCTTACATGTAAACATCAAACTATCAAAAGATCAGAGGACTTCTGAATTATAAATATGCAAGTGAGCTCTTATCTTTAAACTGTCTAGTTGCAGAAGGCCCTTCTTAACTTTAAAAGGATATTAATGGCACAGAGAATGAGAAGACCCTTTCATGCCAAGTGTTTTTCCCATCACTGTGTACCCTTATTGGTGGTTGAAATAAAGCTTGTGTTTGTGAGGGGCTCCACTATTTTTAAGGTGCTTTTTTTTTTTAGAGAGAGAGTCTCTCTCTGTCGCTTAGGCTGGAGTGCAGTGGCGCGATCTTGACTCACTGCAACCTCCGCCCCCCCGGGTTCAAGTGATTCTCCTGCCTCAGCCTCCTGAGTAGCTGAGATTACAGGTGCATGCCACCACACCTGGCTAATTTTTGTATTTTTAGTAGAGACGGGGTTTGACCATGTTGGGCAGGCTGGTCTCAAACTCCTGACCTCGTGATCCGCCTGCTTCAGCCTCCCAAAGTGCTGGGACTACAGGTGTGCGCCACTGCGTCCAGCTGGCGCTTTCTTTTTATTAACTTCTGGCAACTCAGTTTTTCTGTTTATGAAGAATTAGAGGTAGTGAGGGGTTAAGTAATTTGCCCTAGAGGACATGGTAGACCCAGACCTGGACTTTGAGAGTCTCACCATAAGTGATGCATCTTGGTTTCATTCTGTATCAAGGCATGGGTAGAGTACTAAAGTAGAAAAGTAAACAGCATAAAAGAAGTGCCCAATAAGTAAAAGGTATGAGCAGCTACGGAGATTTTTTCCTTTTGCAGCAACCCAACGTGAAAATATCTATTAAAATAGCTTGGTTTTTGGAAAAGTTGATAGGGGATTTTGAAACATGATAGCTGTCCATGAGGAACACTTTCTTCCTATTCTCCATGTCATATTTTAGAGCTATTGACAAGAAAACTTTGCTGTGATGAAGTGCAGGGCTTAACATTTTTTAGAGAAAACTTTGCATGAATTTTATATTATAGGTGAAAGGAAAAAAGATACATTCAATCAAAAGTAATGTTGTCTCTAGCTTGCCAAGCAATCCATTAAAGACTTCATCCAGCAAGTCTTGAGTGATGAGTGTTTTATTTCCTACTCTATCTTAGTATGAGGATGTTTTATTCACCATCATATCTCTAATACCAAGCACAGTGCCTGGCATAAAAACATTTATTTGTTGAACAAATGAACACAGGTCTTTAGTTAGGTTCTGATCCTAGTACTTCATAGTTTGTAAATGAGACAGATAATTTAATAGCCTTCATTTTGTCATCTGTGAAAGAGAGGGCTTTAGGTATATTGATTTCTTAAGGATCCCTTTGCTTGAAATTCTGATTCTAGAATCTCAAATGGAAAATTTGTGTTCACATTGCACATGGTGTTTGGTTTTTGTTTTCAAAACTTTGAGCATTAAATCTCAACAGCTTATTTTCTTGCAGCACAGTGAAGAGTCCTTAAGAACGTATTACATGATGGGAAATGAGAAATAACTGCAGTGCAAGCCTGATGAATGTAATTCACCTTGGGGAATAGGTGTCACCCTGAGCAACACCAGTACTATCTCCTCAAATATGAGCCAAAAGGTGTGTCTCAGGCAGTTTCGACGAGAGTTTCTCCCTACACTTCTAGAAATTTGCAAGACAAGTTTACAGAAATTACTCCTCTTTATTTCCCAATAAAGATAATGTAATAGATCTATAGAATATTAGAATAATCTTCTGGCCAGCGGAGGACTTGAGGGAAATAATTAGAATCCACACATTCTTTCCTTTTATGGAACAAATAAAATGTACAAGCAATGTCCTTGTGGAATCCACTGTACTGGGCCAGCATGATATGGCTGTAATCTTAGAGTTGTGGTTTCCAAATTTAGCATGCTTGGGACAATTTCTTTTTGGTACTTTGCTGGTGAACAGGATATGTGATACCATTAATTTAGCCTTTATCAAAAACTAGTTCAAGACCAATAGCTCCTTCTAGAACACAACATTTTAGCAGAATAGAGCAATATTTCCCTCAGTAATAGGTCATATTTCACAGAGGAGTGTTAGTTTTCTGGGGTAGTGGGTATAATTAAAAAAAAGTGATAGGTAGATAGAAAGATAGGTAGGTAGGTAGATTAGATTAAATTGGATTAGATTTGATGAGATAGATAGGTTTTGTGTTCAGGGGAAAAGGAGGTTAAGCAAGCCTAAGTAGGTTTTTTGGTTGAAGGTCTTCTCAGAACTTCTAATGTGTCAGTATGCCTTGTAGATCTCTAAGTGGCAGGGGCAGAGATTGGGGTACAGATTTCCCAAACGTATTTGTTTAAGAAACCTGCTCTTCTCCCCCAGAATCTTTTGTGGAACTTTTGCCTCATGAAACACAATTTCAGAAATAATTTGTACACGATGACTGTGTAGAATGTTTTTCTTGTTAGGGTTTTCAGTTTAGGTAAGGCCGAGGCATTTTTTTAATAACACATTGAAAACTAGATATGATATCAAGAGAAAAAGAGTTATGCTTGGCTACTTAGAATGATGTATTATTTTTAATAAATTTGTATTTTCTGTCATCAGTATTACTATTCCTTGTAGAGTATTTTTTTATGCCCGACGCTAATATGCTATGACTTGGTAAAATTAATTTCCCCTAGGATTTAAATAACCAGATTAATAAATCGTGAGTTGTAGAGAGTCTTGGAATTGCCTGAATTGACATTAAAATATTTGTTTTGAAAAATGTATTTTTAACCTTGGTTTTACATAACCAAGGACACATACCACATTATAAATATTGTGATGGTTTATTTTTCCAAACTTTTCTGAATGTGGGGTACCCATTGAGTAATAATGCACATCACCAATGAATCTGTAAAAATTGACATGATGAGTAGAATTGCAGAATTCAAAGATGATGATGATTATTTTTGAAACAGTGATGTTTCTAGAATTGTTAAATTATATATCAACGTGTGTTAACTGCAACTTCTCATGTTTAATGATGTTTACAATTAATACAATACCATACTCGCCAGTATAAGACTAACAGTCATCATTAACTCAGAATAGATTCTTTGAAGTGGTTCAAAGGGCTTTTCATAATAAATAACTAGCCTCTAATCAGCTAATATAAAGTGGGTATTTTTTAGGATGTGAGAAGTACTGGTGTGTCTGATAAAACATATAATTTGGGTTAACAAAATGAGCTTGAATGATCCAGATTCTCTACCCCAAGTCAGAAAGAAGTCCGACATTCCAGTGAAAGCTTTATTTAGACAGAGATGAGGAGTCTTTGAGATAACAGGCTTTGGACTGTGCTATCTTGAGTGTTAGAGCTGAGTAGTTTTTGTGGAATCTCTAAGTCCTTTTTACACTCTTTTATGAATGAATAGAATTAGTAAAAGATAAATAAATTTTCTCTTTTGGATTTCTTAACCAGTGGAAAAAATGTTGACTTTAAAAGTTCATAAAATCAAGTTTTGCCCAAGAATATGTTATGTCCACTTGTGAGGCCAGCCTGGTAGACCTCTGGGATCCTGTTCTGTTCACTCACACACCACTGAGATAAGGAGTGAAGTGTGGGCTAAATAGGGCTGAGGCTTGGGCAAGGGCGTTTCGAACAGAGCACCAGAGACATCAGCATCTCAAGGGCACTGTGGTACAAAAAAGGACGCCACATGAGTAAATTTTAAAAATAACTATTTTAAAGGGTAAAAATGAGGGTCCCTGTATTTGAGGATGTAAAAGATGAAACTGAAGAAGAAACAATAGGGGAAGAAGAAAATGAAGAAGACCGGGTGAGTAAGAAAACACATACTCATGACCAGCGTTTGTTCCTCTAAATTGATGATGAGAAAAATGTTCTCTTTCTTTCTTTCTTTTTTTTTTCATATAGGTCTTCTATAAGCCTGTTATTGAAGACTTAAGCATGGAATTGGCCAGAAAATGCATGCAACTCATTAGTGATGTAAGTGGCTGGAGTACTTTCTGTCTTATTTTGCATTGCACCTGTGGTATTATTATGTTATAGAGGCATAGAGCTGTGGGGGAAACCCTGAAATCACCTTTTAAAACACAGTCACTTTCCAGATCATGGAACAAAGTCCTGAAATTCTAAGTGATTTCGCCAAGGTCACCTATACAGAGAATTTCTGCTAGAGCAAGTCTCCTCATTCTTAATCCAGAATCCTGTCCCTTATGAGGTTTGCTGTCACTCTGGCATGAAATCATAAGGCATTGAATTGCAGTATTTATTCCATTTGAGAACTCCCAAAGATTTTAAAATGAATGTAATGATGTAATTTGTCTTGGGAGGCCCTCTATCTAAATGAGTAGTCATTTTTTAACATTTTGGGGCATTCTGAAGAATCTAATGAATGGACTTGTCTTTCAGAACAGGAAAATGCATATATATATATATCTATGCATATAACTTCTATTTACAATTCAGGATTTGTGGATTACCAAGCTGCTTGCTAAGAACCCTGATATTAGAGAAGGATATTAGTGCAAGGGGCATTTTTGTTGTGACATTTTTTAGTAACTGGGATTGGTCAATATTACACTTCAAGGGAATCCCAGAATATATTGAATGATTGAACGTATAGTTTTATGTTAAATATGTAAGCTAGAATTCAAGAAGTACAAGGAAAAATGTTGCTCACCAGGAATGAGAATTTAGATGATCCTCATTAACAGTTCTAAGAGGATTGCTGGTCCAGAGGAAGGGTGACTCCTGTAGAGTGAATATGTGCCTGTGTCTTCATTTAGAGAGATGAGCACAATACTGGTTGTTTCTGTTGTTGATAATGAGCAAGATGATCAGAATGTTTTGCACGTTTGTTTTCAAAGGGAAGTCAGTCCTGGGCAGGAGGACAATGGGCTGGCACGTCCTCCAAAGTCAATCTGCCTGGGTTGACTCCACAATAACCTTGGAAAGGTTATGTAACCTGGCTGGGCTCCATCCCTCAGCTGTAACATTTATAATAAGATTAAATAATGGTAATGCATCTAAAATGCTGAATAAACTATCTGGAACATTGTGAGTACTCCATAAATGTTAGCTGTTATTAACTACTCTGTCTGTTACTTACTTTTACATCCATCCAATCACAGTTTAGATATGACTGGCTCTTTTTGACAAACCAGAAGACAAGCATAAAGGATGATGGTGGAAATCATACCCTTTCCCATATACTTGACATGTGATGTAATTACCCTTTAAATTAAGTATTTCTTTGTGCTATTACTTAATAGTCATTAGCTATTGTATGTGAAAGTTATTTGTAAATTGCAATAATAATAAATGACGACAACAACAACAATAACAATATTGGCAACAGTTAAGATTTAGTGACTACTATGTGCAGGGATTGCAGCTTGCGAGGTAGGCACTATGCTGTTTCTCATTTTTGAAGTGAAGAGATAGAGGCACAGAGAGGTTCAGTACCTTGCCTGGGTCACACAGTTAAGCAGCGGCAGTAATATTTGAACACAAAGGCCTCCCTCTTACACTGCCAAGTTATCTCTCACTGTAGGTTTCCATGAAATGTTGTTCTTTGCCTTATTATTATTACGCTACTATTAGTAGTAGTAATGCTACCTACTAAAACTCTTAAGTTCCTAACCTCTTCCAGCTTTGATATATTTTTATTGAAGTGCAATTATAACTGAGCTAACTTGTGTTACATAAACCATCAGGACTAAAGTAGTAACTGTAGTTAGTAGGTGATTTTGTTGGAGTTGTTTTGGGTAAGATTGTTTATCAGTGACTTTAAAACCAATGTGTTGCCGGGCGCGGTGGCTCAAGCCTGTAATCCCAGCACTTTGGGAGGCCGAGACGGGTGGATCACGAGGTCAGGAGATCGAGACCATCCTGGCTAACACGGTGAAACCCCGTCTCTACTAAAAAATACAAAAAACTAGCCGGGCGAGGTGGTGGGCGCCTGTAGTCCCAGCTATTCCGGAGGCTGAGGCAGGAGAATGGCGTGAACCCGGGAGGCGGAGCTTGCAGTGAGCTGAGATCCGGCCACTGTACTCCAGCCTGGGCGACAGAGCGAGACTCTGTCTCAAAAAAAAAAAAAAAAAAAAAAACCAATGTGTTGTGGGGGTGGTGCCTTTATCATTTTGCAAAAGCTTAAAGCCATACATTTCACACCCATGTAGGTAAAATTAAACAGATAGGCATACTTTCTGTTTATTAGAGATATTTGTTGCATGGTAGAATGTACTACTTAAATATTTAGGACATTATTATTGTGGCTTAATTTATATCTGTATTCACATTCACATTTTGCTTCCAAATAGAATTCTGTACTTGCTGAGATACTTATTTAATTTTTAGATTTTTTCCTTTTCTTTTCCCCTGCCCTGCCCTGCCCTGCCCTGTCCTTCCCTTCCCTGCCCTTCCCTTCCCTGTCCTGCCCTTCCCTTCCCTTCCCTTCCTTTTATGACAGGGTCTCACTCTATTGCCTAGGCTGGAGTTCCGTGGTGTGACCACAGCTCACTGCAGTCTCAATCTCTTGGCTCAAGTGATTCTCCAGCCTTAGCCTTCCAAGTAACTAGAACTACAAGTGTGTGCTACCGTGCCTGGCTAATTTTCGTTTTTTTTGTTGTTGTTGTTGTTGTTTTTTTTTTTTTTTGTAGAGGTGGAGTCTCACTATGTTGCCCAGGCTGGTCTCAAACTCTTGGCTTCAAGTGATTCTCCTGCCTCGCTCTCCCAGAGCACTGGAATTACAGGTGTGAACCAGCAGGCTGGCCCTGCTTCGTTTTTATAGATGAGAGGGATAGTTTCATGGACTTCTCTTCATGGTGTGGCCTAATTATTACTCTTTGAACTTTTTCCAGCTTTTCTATGTCCTTAATAACCAAGATGTAATAATCAGAACTGTGCAGAGCGGTACAGATGTGGACAGTCTAGATCATGTGTAGAGTAGGATAATGTTTTGCTTAGCTTCTAGCACCCTTTTTGATGCTATGAAGAGTTTCTTAGACTTGGGAGCTGCAGAAAGCTGTTAGATTAGCTTGATGATCTGTAGACCATCAGAGCCATTTAATTCCTAATTTCTGACCTGTAGCCCCTAGCTTAGGACCCATCATCTTTAAATAATAGTTTGAATTATTTTAACCATACTAGGGCTAGATCTAATCTGTAGTTTTCTGCCCTCTTGCCTGGCCCTTTGAGAACTTCTGAAGTTCATCTCAGTTTGCCGTTTCCCTTACCGAGACAGCTTGGAGTCAGTTGACCTGTAGACACTGCTGTATCATCCCCTTGTCAGACAATTTGTAGAAATGTTAAGCAAGCTTGGCCTAGAGATCAGCCCTAGGAGGCCTGCACTGCTTCGAATTCTCCATAGAGAGAAATGTCAGTTTTTCAGGTCAAGTGGCTTCACTTCGGGAATCAGCATAAGGCATTTTTCTTTCTTTCTGTTTCTCCCCCATCCTAGTTTCTGCTTTGCACCTGCTCTACCAACATTATGGGGTTTCCCTCTGCACAACTCACTTCCCAGTCTTGAAGAACAGCTGGTCTTCTGAGGCAGCCTCTTTTATTTTTCTGTTAATCACATAATGCTATTATTTTCTCAGATATATTCTCGCAGATATACTTTCTCTCATATTTAGTCCTGTTAGTCTAATCTAACAATATCTAATCAATTCCTTGACTAAGTTAAACCTATCCACTCTCTTGAGCACTCAGAATCATGGATCTAGTAGCCTTCTGATGGGGAGTCATAAAAAAGATTGGGCGAAAGGGAATCTTTTGTATGTTTCTTGTAAATTAGGCAGAAAGAGCCTTCCGCAGAGCAGGTGAACCACATCTGCATGCAGCCTCTCACTCCGTGTTTAGTTCAAGGCTCTTTAGGGTGTTCATCTGCATGGCAGCAGGAAGAATATTTTCCAGGCAAATGAACGTTGTTGTGGGTAAATCCTTTCAATGCCAAAAACATTAAATTCTATGGTTACTCCTCCAGAGAAAGCTTAGATGGTATCAGAAAACCTGGGAGAGTGACCTTAGCTATGACCAGCCCAGTTAAATAATAATGGAGCCATAATTCTTTCTACCATGGTTTATTGACTTTAACTTGTATGATTTCACTTGTGAAAAGGCTTTCCAGATACTTGCAGTTAAGAATGCTTATGAAAGTGTTCCTATTTCTCCACATCCTCTCCAGCACCTGTTGTTTCCTGACTTTTTAATGATTGTCATTCTAACTGGTGTGAGATGGTATCTCATTGTGGTTTTGATTTGCATTTCTCTGCACACCAACATGGCACATGTATACATATGTAACAAACCTGCACATTGTGCACATGTACCCTAGAACTTAAAGTATAAAAAAAGAAAAAAAGAATGCTTGTGAAAGGAAAGAGCCTCAAACATCTCCATGTCTGTCATCCGATTTCAGCCTTTGGCTGATCTCATACTCATTCAAAGAAACTTGGCCAGGAAGAGGAAGCGACCCTGCACTAAATTCATCCTAACTGTAATGAAGACATTGTGGGATTCGTGGGTAAGGGCAAAAGAGAAGGTCAATGTTTGGGACATCTTAATGATTATGAAGTCATCAATTTTGCCCTTTTTGTGTTTCAGTGTGAAAATGAGTTGGGTTGTGTATTGGTTAGGAGTGCGGATGACTGTAAAAACAGGAAAACTCTAACACAATGACTTAACAAGTAGGTTTTTGTTTCCCCAGCCGCCACATATAGAGCCTGGAGGTAGGTAGTTCAGTCTGGATACTATGGATGTTATCAGTCTCCCAGGCTCCTTTCCTTCTATTCTGTCATCATTAGTATGGTGGCTTATTCCTTGGTAATGCATCATTGCCGCTGCCTTCCCTGTGATTGAGAAAGAAAAAGGTAGAAGACAGTGTCAAAGGGTTGTGCGGCATCTCTCCCTTTATATCAGAAATGCTAGAAGCACTTCTGGGAAGATTTCCACTAAAGTCGCAGAGCTTGTGGTGTCCCCAGGCCAAACACTGAATGGCATGACCATGCCTGGTTTAGATCAGTTTGTCCTCTGGGGCTGGGGCAGGAGCCTGGCTGCTCTCATTAATCCATCTGGGCTCTTTTAATAGGCGACAATGGGAGTGGCCAGTCAGTCTATCCAATAGGTGGTGTCAACCCGAGATTATAAGATGTAGACATGGTTGTAATAAAATATAGCCGTCTATTCAGTGATTTTTAGGTTACATAAGATTTATTTCATTGACCAATAAAGTTCCCTTTCAGCGATCATTTCCTATTATCTTGGCATAGGAAGGCTACTAATATGTAACTATTATTTATATAAATATTCCTTAAATATTTAAAAATCTAAGATTCTTTGCTTATTGTCATTTATATTGCACAATTCATTTGAAATCACACATGATTGTGTGTTACTTATAACAAATTGTACAATTTCTCTTGAATTGTACAATTGTAAAGGATCTTAAATTTTAAATACACCTTCAATGAAGATATACAAATATATGTATCTTTTTAATAAAGACCCAAGGAAAAAAAACAACACAGTCCACAATTAAGACTGAACTATTTGTCTGCCTAACAGAAGAAGTAAATACCTCACCCTTATCCAGTCCTCCTGTCCTGAACATTCCGCATGTGTCAGACTTTATCAGGAGGCTGTAGCCACAAGCACATACCACTGCAGTGAAGAATGTGAATGTGATGGGGAATAGATGGTGGCAAAAGATAAAAATAATGAGTCAAACTTAAGCCTAATGATAGGCTATTTTCTCTCACACTTAATTATATAACGGAGATACTTTTTTCTCCGTATGATCAAAATAGCCTACTATTTATCATACTGCCATTAACAGTTTAATTACTAGTGGCTGAGGAGGGTGATTTGCAGGAACCTAAAATTATGGCTAATCTCTGAGAAGAAAAAAAAGTAATTTAGTGCTCAGATAAGATAAATATGTTCTCATGTTGATTTCATGAATAAAGCAAATGTTTAATGTGGTAGGCATCTGATATCCAAGAGTCACAGCAGTGAAATATGGCAATTTGAAATAACTTCACTTAATCCGTATCTAGTTCTACTGCAGGTTAAGTAATGCCCCTCAAATCAGGTTTGCATATGGGAAAATCTCCATGTACCATTAGTGTATAACATCAATATTATTCACGTCTTCTAAGAACCAGGTAATATATGCAATTCAACTCCACTTTTGGGTTATAATTAGGGAGAACATATAATTTATCATCTGAAACAGGAACACTTTTCCAGTCTAAGTATCTATGGTCTTGGGAGGATAAACATGACTATATTACAGAGTGATACAACTTTTAGCAAATTACCTCCATCTTCTCAAGGAGTCATCGTTTTGCCTCCCAGTTTCCAGATTGTGCGGCAATTAGTGTGACAGTATGATTATTTTAGGTCCTTCTCCACATTTCCTGACTTCTTTTGGGCTGAAATGTCAACCTGGGTCTTCCCCCAGCCTAACAGTTCTGGCCTCTCCCCAAAGGGAAGAGAGTGAGTCATTTGACTTGTGAGTTGCAGAGAAGAGATGAGCAGGCTTGGCTAAGCCTCACTGGGCTTTCTCTTGCTGATCTCCAGCAAGAAGACATTCTGGAATGATCTCTACCACATAGCAAGCCTTCTGGGTAGGTTCAGCACTTCTCTGCGCTGGGGAGGAGAATTGGGAAACCTATGGGTGCTCATAAATTGGGAGGAATTAGTAACAGGAAGCCCACGGTGGCCACAATTTAAGCCTCTTCTTCTAATCAAACATGTCTAGGTGGTAACGCTAATAGTGATCCCCATTTGATTTCTGCCTCTGCTTCTTAATTGGTCGCATCTGTCATGCTGACTACTTATTTTCTACCTTGAGGTAGGCAGCTATGTTTCTGTTTGGCCAAAGGCTTAAGTGTCAAGGCTTAAAAGCAACAAAACACCAGGACACTTGTAGGAGTGAGATGGCACATGCTTGCTAATTGCACTGGGCAGGCTGGGTAAACAGGACCTGTCATCCGGAGTGTTGATGCTTAACTGGACCCTCGCTTATCTAAAGAATGGTCTTTCCTCACTGTGCCTCATCATCTTTGCAATCCTGTGCTGGATATCCATTTATTTAACTTGGCTTGTTTTGAGGCCCCTTTCACATTTGAGTATTTACTTCAGTAAATGGACTTTATCGACCTAATTCTCATTCAAAAAAGGCCATTAGAATTGTTTTCCTTTTTCTCTTCTTATGAAAATCATTCTCTTTTTTAGATCCATTATAAAGAAGAGTTTAAAAAGTCCAAGGATAAGTGTACATTTGTGACTGACACTCCTATGCTAAACCATGTAAAAAATATTGGTGCTTTTATTTCTGAGGTAAGGTATCAAAAGCTTGCAAACTGGCTTGCATTTTTCTTTTTCTTTTTATATAGCTGAAAGTCTGTGCATTAAAGAGATGGAGAATAATATTTTCAAAAGCACTACTGAATGTTAGTAATAGCTACATAATTATCTAATGTGACGCACTATCATTTAACTCATATAGATTGACATATTTTACTATGTATGGTTTATATATTTTATTATACATGTCTATATTTTGACTCTAAATCTTTCTTATGTATATACAATTCCTCTTGAAAAGGCATCTTTTTATTCAATAAGTAGAAAGCACTGGCACAATGGTTCACTTTAGAAGTTCTATTATTTTGTTTCCTAATAGATATATTAGAGATAAATGACTGAATATCATTTTGGAAATAAAAAAGATTTACCAGTTTTCTAAAATGTGGTATCTTTGATAAATAATGTTAAATGAATTTAAACTATTTTGGAGTAGGATAAAATTCAGTTCAACAGTGATACCTATTATGAAACCACAGACTGAGGAATACGCTACATTCATTTTCCAGCTGAAAAATTATGTAGTTTCTTTCTGAAAGCATTTGGAACTACAGTTTATGTTGCATTGTAAAGCATAATGTTAACGATGATGATTTCTGTGATGAGGCATTACTGTAGTCTGTGAATAGATCACTTAGAAGAAATACGTTTGAAAAGAAAAGGAATGAAATTGTGTTGTAAATGACTGACCTCTAGTGTTTCATAAATTATGTTGGAAAAAGATCAACTGGATGTTCTTGGGATTATTTCTGCTAATGCGAAACAATTTTGAATGAAATCAGTACATTTTATTTCATTAGGTACCAGAATCCAAAGCGTGTGGTAGCCGAAGGCTTGCACAGGATCTGTGCTCAATAAATCAATACTCAAATCTAGCTCTGAGCAGGAAGAACATCAGGAACTCGTCTACAGATAATGGAAGAACACAGTTTGTTTGTCTTAGCTGTGTTCCGTTATCCTGTGCAGATAAATACTTGATGTTCTCCATTATTGATTATGTTTCCTGAAGGAGTTAATTGCAGAGCAAAATATTGGAAGTGAGCAATCTATTGTGTTCCCTTGAACCTTAGTTTTCCCAAGAGGAAAGAGTGTTTGTCTTTGGAGCAGTGATTGAGATGGCTTACAGACAGTGCAGGTTAGAGGTGGGTAGGCACATAAACAACCAAAAAGCACTCCACCCTCCCCCTGGGACAGGAGGAGGCTGAGAAGACCTGAATAAAAGAACACTGTCCTTTGTCAAGTTCTAGATAGTAGATTCTAACGACTTGTATTTTCTGGAACAACTCGAATTGCTTGCTCACTCATCCAGCATGAAACTGTCAATATACACAAATAGATTTACTTTTAGACATGTGCTTGTGTTTAAATAGAAAGACAGCCGTTATGTCCCTGCATGTCTCATTGAAAGCGTTCTCTATGATAAATTGGATTTATTTCTATCTCTTCAGAATATGTTTGTCAGCTCCAGTATCTAAAATTAAAATGGTCTGCAGATTTTAAAATCAATTCTGTTTTGGAAGAAAGTTTCTTCTTTTCTTCTTACATTCACAATTTTTTTAAAAAAATGGAAGTTTATTTATTAATTTTTTTCCTGTTTTTTTCCCCCAGGCAAAATATAAAGGCACCATTAAAGCAGATCTTTCTAATTCTCTTTATAAGCGGATGCCAGCCACAATTGACAGTGTTTTTGCAAGAGAAGTTACACAGCTCCAGAGTGAGGTGGGCTTTTCCTAAAGTGTTTCTTAATTATGTAGATAAAACATGTATCTGGAAAAAAGTTACTTAGCATTTTAATAAAATGTCTTCATCATGGGTGTTAAATGCGAAATGAAAGTTGAAAGCAACTGATGAATGTGCTGTCAGTAGTTGCTGTTGAAATTGCAGAAAATGGAAAGGACATGCGGGTTTATGTCAGTCACGTGCTACTGTTTTCTGAGTCCCTTTCAACGCAATTTATAGAGCAAATCTTAATCTCATTTAGACAGCTTACATGGATGAAATTCTCATAGTAAATATTAAACTATTCTCTAATTTCATATATGATCCCTCAGTAGAGAATATTTGAATAGCTTGCTAAAAGCCACATAAAGAGATAATGGGGCTGGACACTCTGGCTCAGGCCTGTAATCCCAGTACTTCAGGAGGCCAAGGTGGGTAGATTGCTTGAGATCAGGAGTTCAAGACAAGCCTGGGCAACATGGCAAAAGCTGGTCTCTGCCAAAAATACAAAAATTAGCCATGCGTTGGCATATACCTGTGGTGCCAACTACTCAGGAGGCTGAGGTGGGAGGATTGCTTGAGCCTGGGAAGTTGAGGCTGCAGTGAACCAAGATCATGCCACTGCACTCCAGCTACAGCAACAGAGTGAGACTCTGTCTCAAAAAAAACAAAAACAAAAACAAAAAAGATAATGGTTAAATTCAGTATCTACAGATCTGCTTCATCAATTAAACAAGTGGTTCCTGAATTTCCTTTTCTGTGGATTGTGTTTTTCCTTTAGGATATCTCAGGCTACCAAAAAGAGCCCCTATCAGGTGGAAGTTACAATTTGGTGATTGCCAGTTGCAGAGGAACTTAAGAATTGTCATCATGTAAACTCATTTTGAATCCAGAAGGGTTTAAGAGTAATTTTCTCTTTGTAGCATATCAACACATAAGGCATTCTTAATCTATTGCATTTCCTAAAACAGAATTTCTAAATGGAATGTTTCACCTCTTTCTGGTTCATCTTAATGTTGTGTTTTCTTCACAGAACAATCAAATTTGGGGATGTTATTTTCTTAATCTATTCTTTAGCTCTCTCAGCTACACAAGAGCAGGGACCTCATCTGTCTTGTTCCTTGCTCTGGTCTCGGAAGAGTTCCTGGCACACAGAGAGTGCTCAGTAAATACTCGTAACATGGATTTTGTGGAATTTTAAAATTTTCTTTCCAAGGATATGCTTCCTTTTACATAGTTTGTATTCTTCATTTCACATATTAGGTTAATAATAGTAAACACACAGAAGTTGTTCTATGCATTTCACGTGTATTTATGCCAGTCAGTCCTCACAACAACCCAATGAGGTGTCCCCAGTTTAGAGTTGTGGAGACTGAAGCACAGAGAGGTTAAGTCAGTTGGCCAAAGTGGCACAGCCAGTAAATGGCAGCACGGGTACATAAATATGGGCAGTCTGGCCCCAGAGTCTAGGTTTTTAACCACACACTATGCTATATTTTTCCTACCATTTCCAACCCTCTTTTTCTTATTAAGTAAGTTTACTTCTTTCCCCAGAATTTCCCCAGAATCTCTCTTTTTCTTTAGATGGAGTCTTGCTTGCTCACCCAGGCTGGAGTGCAATGGCTTGATCTCAGCTCACTGCAACCTCTGCCTCCCGGGTTCAAGTTATTCTCATGCCTCAGCCTCCTGAGTAGCTGGCATTACAGGCGCACACTACCACACCTAGCTAATTTTTTTTTTTTTTTAGTAGAGACAGGGTCTCGCCATGTTGGCCAGGCTGGTCTTCAACTCCTGACCTCAGGTGATCTGCCAACCTCAGCCTCCCAAAGTGCAGGGGTTACAGGTGTGAGCCACTGTGCCACACCTTTCCCCAGAATCTTTTTATTTTTAAGTAGAGATACCTAGATAATCTTATTTTTAAATTTTTTTTTGTTTTAAGTTCTGGGGTACATGTGCAGCATGTGCAGATCTGTTACATAGGTAAATATGTGCCATGGTGATTTGCTGCACCTATTTAATATCAACCCATCGCCTAGGTATTAAGCACAGCATGCATTGGCTATTTTTAAGTAGTCTGAAAATACATTACTCTTGAAAAGTGCTGAGCATAGTTACTCTTTGCAGAACACCTTTAAGTATTTCACTATTACAAATTTAAATGTCCACTGTGTACCTGACTTGGCAGTAAACTAATCTCAGTTATGCAACATGCAGCTTAAAATATATGATGTCAAGGTTCTGCATGGGTGACTGTGACTAATATGCCCTTTATTTTTCCTGCCAATATCTGGCCACCTAAGCACTTGCTGATAATGTGGGTTACTTTAAAAAGCAGATAATTACAACCCAACACTTGATATGTGACAAGCAACAATTAAGCAATAAAGAAAGAAAAGGAAAACAATCTATTATTGCTTTTATACTTCCTTGGGAAGGTAACTTTTCCGATATTTGCATCCTCATTTCTTTGGAAGCACACAATAGCTCTCAACTTCTTATAGCATAAATAGGTCTATAATACACAAATCCCTGCCACATAGAACTTAACATGAAAAATAATCCAGGTTGTATATTTTGGAATCTATGATTTGTCAGAATAGGTTCCCACTGACATTGTTAACATGTTATCCTATACTAAAATAGACACCACTGGGAAAGATACATATGCACTCACTTTCTAGCATTGCTTTCCATTGTTGTAATTAGTCACTGAACTTGTTAATAAAGAAAAACCTGGATTCTGAATAAGGTAGCTATTTCAAAGATTTATGCAACTGTCATAACATTTCTTTAGATTTACGTACATCAATGTTATTATTGTTAAAATTGTGATTCTTAGAGTTTACCTAATAACAAGAGGGGCAAGAAAGTAGAAGAACTATTTGACAGTATCTGTGATAATTAAACAACTAAACATTTACTGTGTCCAAATAGTATCAGATTTGTGATATCCTAAATTGGAGTATTGGATGAATTCAGAAATTTAATGACATTCTGGGTTCTAATGAAAAGTCTCTTCAACTTTTGACAAATTATTAGAACAAACTATTATCTTAAAGTCAATTTGCAAACACTCTCAGATGCTTAAATTCAAACTAGAATGATAAGGTAAAGTTAGCTAGATGAACACTGACAGAAAATGCCTGAAAGGAAGAAATGCCAGAAAAAGAGAGAAGTGTAGAGTTTTTAGAAGGCCATTTTATTAGCTATCCCCTGTTAACAATTTTATAAGCACAGATTACAAAGAAAGCTTCTGAAAATGAAATGGGCCATGCCATGAGGTGGCGAGATCCTTCTCATCAGGGCTGTTTCAGGCACAAAGGCTAAATAATGCCTTATCATAGAAGCAATTCAGGCTACTCAGGCATTGGAACTGCAGCTTAATGAGAGTCTATGTGTCATCCGCAGTGGTCGCAGGATTCTGTTTCAGAAGTACAGAGCTGTCTATGCTATGGGAATAAAAGCTTATTTACCTGTGTCACATAAAATGTAATGTAAGTTATGTTATTGTTCTGATCGTCTTTGTAGCATCCTATGCTATGTTGTTAGAAATAACCATCAAGTAGAGTTAAGGAGCCAAATAAATCATACTTTTCAGAGGCAAAGCCATTATTTTAATTTTCATTCTTGACCTCCTTGGCCCGTAAACTTTAATTTAGAGATCTATGAATTTTCTGAAAGTGAGGGCAGGGAGAAGCTTCAGGGCATCTGTGAAACCCCCAATTTCAATGCCAAATTTGGCCAGGTGCTGTGGCTCATGCCTGTAATCCCAGAACTTTGGAAGGCTGAGGCGGGCAGATCTCTTGAGCCCAGGAGTTCAAGACCAGCCTGGGCAACATCGTGAGACTCCATCTCTAAAATAAATGAATAAATAAGTAAATGCCAAAAAATTCTGTAAGTTAAACATAAATGTACATTTTATCTGTATACATATGAAATATAAAATATGCTATAAGATCAAAAATGTAAAATAAATGTATTTATCACTTATATAAACATAAAGTGTATATGACTATTGCAAGTGGACTCCTGTCTCCAAGTTCCTAATAACATGGCAATCTTAGTTCTCAAAATATGAAGAAAACAGCATTAATCTAGAGAAATGCCATACAATAATGACAAATCCTAAGAAATCAAATTTATCAGCAAATTTATTAGCTTGACACAATTTTCCATTAGCTATTTTAAGGAAGAAAATTAATATGATAAATTAAAGTTCAGCTCCCTCCAATTTGATGTAATCTTAATTCTAAAGTGGTACTTAGTAGCGGCTATAAATGAAATGATGATTTTAATGCTGCAAGTAGAAAATTACATAGCCTTTTTAAGAAAGAGTGCTTTTTAAAATTGTGCTTGATGACTCATCATTTCTGTGATAACCCACGAAATGATCAGCTGCATTGTGTTACATTTATATAGTCACAAGTATATGATAGTAGGTCTGAAGTACAAAATAAACCAGGCAACCATGAAAAAGGAAATAGGCATATACTACTTCTTTTCATTTAAGACGAAGGAGCAAATCTCATAGAAGTTTTTCCTTGGCTTTATAGACTTGGGTACCCATTAAACTCCTCCTTCCCCTACCTCTGAGTTATAACACGGAATGTAATAGAACTGAGATAATGGACTTTCTCCACCTGAATGGAGGTTTTTAAAGGGTTCCCTGCTTAACATAATTAATTGGTGAAAATGTAAAGATGCAGTCTCCAGAGGGAGATGTCTTGATGGAGTATATTGATGGACAGACTCTAACAAGATGAATTATCCCTGGAACAACGTGAGGTGCTGCTTCTGAGTCCCGTTAACCAACCAAATCCACAGGATTTGAGACAGAAACATGGCTGGGCGAGACTTAATAAGACTTAAAGTTATCAGTTGACAGAAGTCTCAGCATAGCTATCAAAAGAAAAATGTTGTGATCTATGGATATGTTAACAACGTTTAGCACAGGGGAGGTGATAACCTGGATTAAATCTAACAGTTCTAATTAAGATTGGTCTGACCATTGTGAGCACCTTAAGAAAGAGATTGATAAATTGGGATTTGGGCTGAAGAGAGCATGTAAGGCGTTCAGGAGTACAGCACTTTAATCCATACTGCGAGTCTGGAGGAACAGAAGTCATTGCCGACTGTCTTCCCACATTGGAAGCTCTGTCTCATGAACTAGGCTCTTTTCATATGGCCACATAGATGCAGCTAGGGGGAGATAGACTGGGGTTTCAGTAAAGAAAGAACTTTTAACCTGAGCTTTCAGAATTTAGAGACTGTGGTGGCCCAGGTTGAGTTCTCTTTCAGTGGAAGTTTTTGAAAAACTAGATGGGGGTCTGTCCAGAGAGGGGCTTTAAACATTGATAGTTATACCAGATGACATTTTTTTTTGGATGATGAGATTCAATGACTTTAGTTGTAAAAATCAGACTTATAATGATCACATTAATCCTTTAAATAGGTTTATTATCCAAGTTGAATGGGTAGTTAATACTGTTTATAAAAGCCAATGAAGGGTTTAAGCTCACAAGAATGTTTAGTAAACTCATTTATTCATCTGTTCACTAAACATTTTTTGCATTTCTACTCTGTCATTCACTTTGATAGGCACAGGATAAAAAGATGTGTGAGATAGGCATGCACTCAAGGAGCTCATATTGGTAAAAACTTTCTCCTTAAGTTTAATTTTATATATTCTTTGCATTGAAAACTAGATCTTGTTTTGTTGTTGGTAAAGCCTATTCTAGTTTTTCTTTTTCTTTCTCTTTCTCCTTTCCTTTCCTTTCATTTCCATTAGTTTCCACTTCTCTTCTCTTTTCTCATTCTTTCCTTTCTTCTCTTCCCTTCTCTTTCTCTCTCTCCTTCCTTCCTTCCTTTTCTTTCCTTTTTTCTTTCTTTTTTTCTTTCCTTTCTTTCTCCTTCCTTCTCTTCTCTTCTCTTCTCTTCTCTTCTCTTCTTTTCTTTTCTGTCACAGGCTCTTACCCTGTCACTCTGGCTGGAATGCCATGACTCACTGCAGCCTCGACTTGCTGGGATCAGGCAATCCTCCTGCCTCAGCCTCCCATGTAGCTGGGACAACAGCCATGTGCCACCATACCTGGTTTCGTTTTGATATTTTGTAGAGATGGGGGCCTCACTTTGTCATGATCAAGTCTCCCTCTTTGACTTCTCTAATTACACGCATGAGCCACTGAGCCCAACCTACTTTTTCTTTCTTAAGTTGCCATTTTTCTCATGTCAAGTAATTACAACTCCATTTAACATCCTTTTAGTATTAAACTTTTAATATATTTTAAAATTAATATTGCCTTTCTGTCCTTCATTTGTTATTGTTTTATTCTCATTCTTTTAGCTATTCATTTATTTATTTATTCATTCACTGAGCAGTATTTTGTGCCAGGCACTCCTCTGGGTTCTGAGGATTCAGTGAACATAACAGTTGTGTTTAGTAAGGGAAGATGGATAAGTAATTATACATAAACTAAACAAAGTAATTAAACATTATGAAGGAAATAAATAGGTTAATAATATCAATGGAGACCAAGGGGATAACTTGGTTTCTGTCTTTGGGTTCCTCTTTAATTTCCAACTTTGTGGTTGAGTTTGGTTACATCTACTTCTGAGATATCTTTCTCATATCCCCTCTCCATCCTAGTATGGAGGAAATTCAACATAGTGGTTAGGGATGGCATTGGTCCATTTCCCTAGTGGAGGCCAAGACTTGACATATCTGAGAATTTTGCCTGCATGCTATATTTTCTCCCAAAGGTTTGTGCATTTGATGAAGCTTATATTATCCTATAGCTGTGCCTACATAAAATCAGACACAATCATTTGAAAACTAACAGTTTACTTTCAAATATCCTATAATTCCCCTCTAATTGTTTTACCAAGATTTAAATCTTTGACATCTATACCCCAGAAAGCTCTTGGATGTGGATGATTTCCCAAAACTGCACCCAAGGTTTAAGCTAGAAGAATAAAAATGGAAATTCCATCTTTGGTCAAGGACATTTTGAAATAGACAACAAAGAGTTAGAATTAGGAATCTGAACAGAAGCACAAAGATGAATGCATTGTGGATACTGTCTTGTTACAGAGATTTAGGCAAATTAACTATCAGTGGTGGTATTCAAATATATAAAGTCCTAGCAAAACACTGAAATTTAGCAGGCAAGAATTTATACACCTCTAAATGGGACTAACAATTATTTGTGTTTTTCAGGTGGCCTACAAGCAGAAATATGATGCTGCCAAAGGATTCTCAGATTATGCCCACATGAAGGAGCCCCCTGAGGTTAAACATGCCATGGAGGTCAATAAACACCAGAGTAATGTAAGGAAGCTCATTCCTCATGATTTTCTAGTGAATTGTAGTTAAGTCATATCAAGGCTTATGATTATTTTGCTGAAATTTAAATATTACAACAGCCCTATTCAAAAAAGACTTTAATATTTCTTATCAGTCAGAGGTACATCTGAATTATTCTATCCACAGTCATTAACACCTTGCCAAATACCTTTATGTTATCGGGCCCTTTCAGGCATTGGAACTTTGCTTTGTACAAGACAAATGTAGATTCTTTAGACCTATTGGGTTATCAAGCATTTCCAGAGCTTCCTTGACTTGATGTTGAAGCTCATGGCTTGTAAGTCTAGAATCACAGAAGAACTGGAAGAAAGGGCATCAGGAATCAATGGCACACAGAAGGATCATTCACTAACACCAGCTATATTGTACCCACTACTGTTTTCTCTTTTCTTTTCTTTTTTTTTTTTTGAGACAGAGCCTTGGCTCTGCCACTCAGGCTGGAGTGCAGTGGCGTGATCTCGGCTCACTGCAACCTGTGCCTCCCGGGTTCAAGCAATTCTCTGCCTCAGCCTCCCGAGTAGCTGGGATTACAGGTGCCCACAACCACACCTGGCTAATTTTTGTATTTTTAGTAGAAACGGGGTTTCACCATCTTGGCCAGGCTGGTCTTGAACTCCTGACCTTGTGATCCACCTGCCTCAGCCTCCCAAGTGCTGGGGTTACAGGCATGAGCCACCGTGCCTGGCCTATAGTTTCTTTTAGGATGTTTGTAAGAACAAATGGTCCAACCTAAGACCCATGGGAAATATGACAGCAATAGATGCCAAATGGCTGACTTTAAAGCCAAAGTGGAGGAAGTCAGTCAGTAGAAAATCAGTTTCTTGTTTGGTAAAAGTTAGCAGTTGCATCAAGGTTTGCGTGCATTTGCTCAATTACCACCACCATCCTGGTGGCCTAGAAGAGTAATTTCTTCCTGGAATTGTAGGGGAAGCTTTTTTTAATCTCCTCATCCTGACTTTTCTCTCCAAAAGGAATGTGTGAACTGTTGGTCAGGTTCTTTATGCATTAAAATCAGTTAAGATAAAGTGCCTGTCTTTTTTGGGTCAAGAAACTCCCTTTCTTGGAAAAGTACCGGAAGTCCAGTTGTCATCTCACATAGAGTCTGTTCTGCCACTTAGTCCCTTTATGGAGTGGTGCTTGGCTGACCATGTGCCCCCGTAGCCCCACTGTGCAGAGTGTTTTTCGCAGAATGGCAGCTGTTATTTGATATTAAATTGCAGTAAGCCAATGTTTAAGTAAAAAAGTGGAATGAGGTTTTACTTTTTAACCCAAATATACAAACATATGCCAATAGCAGAGCACTTTGCTAAGATAGTTTAAGATTGCTAGGAGATGAAGAATCTACATGTCTATAATTATTTTAAGGGTTCTTTTAAGGGGATGCTTTATAAGAACTGTTTGCTTAAGGATGACTGTAATAATCATAATAACTACCACTTACTGAGCACAGCCATGCACCAGCAACTATGCCAAGACTTTGATCATTTCCGAGTCTCATGAAAACCCTGTACTGATTCTTATTTTGTAGATGAGGAAAATGAGACTAAGAAATCAAACTGCTGAGTCTGCTCTTTCTGTTCCACCTTGCTGTTTCCACCTTAAAGGTCACTGGCAATTAGTCAAGGTTTTAAATGCAGTTTTTAAAAATGGGGAGCAAAATAGGTTATCTTCAGATTTCAAATGCACTGCAGGACAGAATGGCAGAGAAACCTTGAGTTTCCAGTATTTTAACACTGAAGAGACTAAATTCACACAAAAGGCCACGGGTTAGAAGGTGGTCTGGTGGTCTGGGGTGAGGTCTCTTGTTACACGGATCCCCGGGAGGCTCTTTCCAACTCTATAATTCAATGAAATTCAAATACGGAAGTTCCTTATCATAGAACTGGGCTTATTATTTTAACTCTGCCTTTTCTTCTAAAAGGTCTTTGATTGAGGGATTGAGGGAATAGAGTATAAAGCCCTTTTCTCCTTCATTCAATACTGTGTACTTATGGGAGAAGGCTGTGTTTACTTATACTCCTCTGCCGACTTGACTCAACCTTTGCATGCAAAGTTTGTACATATAATAGGATTTAGAAAGTGTTTAAGACTATTTACTCAGATTTAAAGTGAGAATGATATTTGTATTCTACCTGTGAAGTAGTTGATATTCCTCTGGAGTCAAGCCACTTAAAATAATACATTTGTTGTCCCTACAATATGAAATTTAAACATAGGTCTTGGAAGTACATCTCTTGGTTCCGTGGGTGGATCTATGGAATCTCTATAAAAGACAATCTCCCATAAACCTGTCTCCTGTAAAAGTTCAGCCCAATGAAACTCATTGCAGAGAATTTGCTAGTAGAATTACCGTTTCATAATGCAGACTGTCACTTTGCACTATGGCTATAAATGACTTCATTTAATTTAAAATGAAAGTGTGTCATATGTGTATCTGATTCACCTGAAAACAATGGAAGTCAGCATCTTTGCCTAACTTTATGTTTCCATAAAAATCAAGTCAGATTTCTAATATCCTTTAGTGAACCAGGATTTCTCTCTCTTGTGCCTTTAGAAATGCGAGTAAGCAGAAGAGAATGAGGGAGAGGGCTCATGTGACTGTATGGATTAATTTCCACCTCTGAGTAATGGAGTTCCCAGGGGCAGAGTTTTCTGGAGGCAGTAGTCTTTTGTGCCACCCCAAAATTAAATGATCTCCAAACAGTAAAAAAAAAAAATTTCTTAGAATAGCCTCCACTGTAGTGAAGTGGCATCATTGTCTGGGGTAATACCTGAGGTTCATCATCTCATGTCAAGTAAATTAAGGACATGGACACACACAAGGAGTGAGTTTAGGAGTGGAGGTTTACTAGGCAAAAGAAAGAGAAAGGAGAACAGCTCTCTTTCTTGTGAGAGAGAGGAGCACCCAAATGGGACTTGTGCCTTGTGGCAGAGTCCACCGGATTTTATAGATGGGCTTGAGGAGCCGGTTTCTGATTTACATAGGGCCCACAGATTGGTTGGACCAGGTATAACATTTACATAGCCTGTGAGGAAGCTGGTTGCCCCCGCCCAGTCCCACTATGCAAATGGAATCTTTGCCTGGCGGTTTCCCAGTTGTCTGCTCCCTACTGCACATGTGGTTGGAAAGGAAAAGGGAAGATGGAACTGCCATTTTGAACATGCCTACTCCCAGGTAGCCTTTTCCCATTGGCACAACTGCCAACATTCACATGTTCAAGCTTCCAGCTCACTTGTGTATGTCTGCAGCTCGATTTTACAGGCTGCTCTTTGTTAGAAAAGAAAATGACTTTGGGGCTGCTTTTCATTAAAAGGAAAGCCTTACCAAGGACTTCCTTACCCTTGCTATCTGCCTAAATAATTTATTCTTAACTCCTGTATCAGTAGCATATAGAAAAGGAACTTGGAGTCAGACGTTGGTTAAAATGCTTCTTGACCATACGTTGCCTAGATGACCCTGGACAAGTTACTTAATGTCTCTAAATCTCAATTTTCTCATCTGTAAAATGGGGACAACAATATCTACCTCAAGATTCTCACAAGTATTAAATGAAACAATATGCGTAAAGGGCTTCACAGAAGAGCCTCCATCTTAAAGGTCACTGGCATACATTATTGGTTCTATTTGGTCCTCCTTCGATTTTTAAAGGGTGAGTTGGGAGTTTAGGGTGATGTCATAGTTAATTTGAAACAATTAAAGGAAGTCCAATTTATAAAAGGCCAAATCAATATGAAATTTATATTAGGAAATGTTTAGGTCAGAAAGGCATATTCAAAAGGTTCCTGAACCTATCTTACTAATACTATAATCAGAAAATGATTAAAAACAGCCAACCGAAATCTTTTTGTACCTTAAGGGATATACCCCTGCCAAACTTTTCTAATGTAATTAGAGAAATTGGAGATATTCTATCCCGTGACTTTCCCCTAAAGATGGACTTATAATGAAAGCCCTAGTTATATTATTAGTTCTCATCAATCTTATCAGAGACATGAAGTCCAACGGTTCTGAAATAAGTCAAACAAATTTTAAACTCTATTTTAAGTTTTGTAAGTAATGTGGTCTATACAGACTTGTGATGAAATTGGAGTGGTAAACTTTTCCCAAACACCATATTGGTAATCGATTCAATGTGTATTAGAAAGAAGTATTCAGCATGGGAAATAAAAGACTTAATGTTCTTTTCAAGAATGATATATGTACTTTCTTAAAGTTAATAAAAACTTATCAGTAGACAATTTCTATTCCATCAGAAAGTGAGAAAGCTTAAAGATAAATCAGTAAAATGATACTGGAAAAACAATTATGACTCTACGTGGTTCCCCAATGAGACTTACAATAATGGTGCTTTAGGATTTAGCATTAAAATTAGATATATTAGTATTTTATTCATCTCTAAGACAGAATAGTTAGTAATACTTATTTTGCCTTCTATACAAGATTATGGTGGTGATAAAATTAAATCATGAATAAGAAAATAAGACAACTTTCATCAACTGTAGAATGATTTATAAGCAGTGACAGCAATCCTAAAGGATAAACCATTCTGGCCATAACTCTGTAGTTTACTCCTTCTTTTGGAAGATTAAAAACTTTTTATCTCTTCTGAATAGTATCAGAACCTATGTTTACTTTATCTTTAAAAGGCTTATATTCTCTTACAGAAAAATAATATTTACAATTTAATAATTTAGTAGGTTTTTACGCACAGCATGCCCAGACGAAGGTAAGCATCATTTGAGATGGAATTAGCAGTCCACATGCCTATTTGATGATACCTGGAGGGCTTCTCTAATGTGAGAGTTTATGCTAAAGACGAAGGTTTTCTTGAGATGGGTTGAACCATTGCTTAAAGATTATTGATATATACCAGTTACATGATTTGCCTCTGTTCCACAAACTTAAAAGATTATATATCCTGTTTCCTTTCTTCTCACCAAGAATCAGTTTAACCTTCAAAGGGTTCTGGGTCAGCTGGATGTGTTTTCTTTAAGGTCTGTCTGCTCATGCAGGCCTTAGCCCGCACGGCTGGCTGGCTGGCTGGCTGTCACTCCTGCAAGGCTGCCATCCCTGAGCTGTCTTAATCTTCTCATCTCCAAGTGAAAGTCATCTCCTTGACTTTCACTTCAAGGAGAGTCTGTGTAGGTTTTGCTTTTCTCTGGTTTATTAACTCACCTACCAAAGAGTCTCAAATCACTGTTGCCTGAGTATAAAAAGCTTGCTGGAAGGCCACTGTGAATCCTCTGACTGCACACGTGTCTGCCTATACCTGCAGAATAAAGGTGTCTATTTCACGTCCACTTTCAAAATCTCACATGCGTTTCTCTTACTGGTCATGTCTAACCCAGAACTATTTAAGGAAAGGGATTCTGAAGGATGTAGTTCCAGCCTTAGAAGGGAGTGTTGATGTAGCCCAGTTGAGTCAAGACACATCAGGTGTGAAGTGAGGATTTAATGAATTGATGCAGAAAAGGATGGCCTGGCACCTTGGATGCTCTGCATGAGCGTGGGGAACGTGCAAAAGACATGGCTCTTATGAAACAGAAGTGGAAGGATTATAAGGAGAGAACAAGCTGAGATTAAAAGAGAATAATGTAAGATAAAAATATGAGCTCAGGGTGAAAGTGAATATGGTAAGATAAAGAAATTCAGAGAGAGATTTTGATGGACTTCAAATATTTGTTGGAAGTAACAAAGAACAGATTTGGCACTGTAGAAAATGTGAGGCTGGGTGTGGTGGCTGACACCTGTAATCCTACCATGTTGGGAGGCCAAGGTGAGAGGATCACTTGAGGTCAGGAGTTTGAGACCAGCCTGGCCAACATGATAAACCTCGTCTCTACTAAAAATACAAAAAGTAGCTGGGTGTGGTGGCATGCACCTGTAATCCCAGCTACTCAGGAGGCTGCGGCAGGAGTATTGCTTGAACCCAGGAGGTGGAGGTTACAGTGAGCCAAGATCATGCCACTGCACTTCAACCTGGGTGACATAGCAAGACTCCATCTCCAAGAAAGAAAGAAAGAAAGAAAGAAAGAGAGAGAGAGAGAGAGAGAGAGAGAGAGAGAGAGAGAGAGAGAGAGAGAGAGAGAGGGAGGGAGGGAGGGAGGGAGGGAGGGAGGGAAAGAGAAAGAAAGAAAGAGAAAGGAAGGAAGGAAGGAAGGAAGGAAGGAAGGAAGGAAGGAAGGAAGGAAGGAAAGTGAAATGTAGGCTGTGTTAGAACTCTCTAGATTTAGTGACAGCAATCTATTTCAAGTTAGTGCAAGTGAAAAATGAGATTCTGTTGTGTATGTAATTGGCAGATCCAAGCTATCTTCAGGCATAAGTGGGCTGGAGGCTTCACGGTGTTACCAGAACTCTTCTTCTCTCCCCACCTCTGGGCTCTGGGATGTGTATGACACTTTCAGATAGGCGCTTTCTCTGTGGATTCAAGGTGGCAGCTGGTGTTTCCAAACTTTAGTCATCCTTACAGCAGCTGATGTCAGAGAAAAGAAGAGCAGCTCTTTCTCTTCCAGCCTCAGATCATTCAGATGACTCTGGCCTTGCTTGGGTTACGTGTCTGTCTGGTTTCCAGATGGATGGGGTATCTGACTGGGCAGCCTAAGTCAAGATGAAGGCAGGCTGAACAGAGCCCCACCAATCACATGGAGTGATGGGGGAGCTGTTTCCAAATTAAAAAACCTAGGCTGACAAAAAAATTTAACACATGTCCACCACAAAGGGATTAGATAGGAGAATGACTTAGATAAATGAGAAAGAATAAAGAGATAAATTCAGTGAAAAGAAGCCAAGAGGAAGAGATCAAGCATGTAAGGTAATAATTCTAGGTGTTCCTATGGAAGAAACCAGAATCACTATTTTCAGATAAGACTCTATACTGTTTACACTATTAAAAGGAAAAAGTGGATCATCTTGAGTACAAGATCAATGTATAAAAATGATAATCATATGATAATTTCTTTGCCCAGTGCCAGACATATAGAACAAAATGATGAAACTTCATTGAAAGGTATAATAAGATATTTAAAGAAATGGAGGAATATCCCACTTTCTCCTAGGAAAAGACCGACATTTTGTTACAATATCATTTTTCTTTAAGGCATTTTATAGAATCAGTGCAATGCTCGTTAAAATTACAGTTATTTCCTTTGTGGAATTTACTAAAATTATTCTAATAAAAATAAGAAAATAAATGAAATAGATGAGTAGTAAGGAAATGAAACTTTAACAGATATGATTGTTTGAAAAATTTCAAACAGTCATACATTGAGAAAATGTATGAGTGAGGTAGTGAATGTTAAGTCCTTAATATGGTACATAATAGTCTGAAATGGAGATTATTATTATTATTATTTTCCTCCCCTCCTCCTTCCTTCTTTCTTCTTCTTTAATCTTTCTTTCTTTTTCCTCCTCTTTCCCCTTTCCTCCTCCTGTTCTTCCTCCTTCTTGTTTGTTCTCTGCTATGCTCCGAGGACACAGTAGGGAACAAGACATTAAGGAAAATAATGTAAAAGCAATTATTGACCCTCAAGGTCACATGTCTACTGAGTTGATGATTTCTTCTTTTCCCTGTCCTTATGCAAAACAAGATTTATAGAGCACCACATTGTCATGAGAAGACTGAAGAGTGAAGGCCAGTCCATTGTTCCAATATGGTTAGCATTTAGGATTTGAATTTATTAAGGAATAGAAAAAAAACATATATGTATACACACACTTTGACCTCCAAGCCTCTCTTCTGCTGTGTTACATTTTTTATTCTTCCTGAGTTCTGATGGGTGGTAGATTGGAGCAAGTACATATTGAGAAATGTCAGATGAGCTTCCCTCAAACCTAGTGTTACAGGAAATGGGTCCTGATCCAGACCCCAAGAGAGGGTTCTTGGATCTCACACAAGAAAGAATTCAGGGCGAGTCCGTAAAGGGAAAGCAAGTTTACTAGGAAAGTAAAAGAATAAAAGAATGGCTACTCCATAGACAGAACAGCCCCAAAGGCTGCTGGTTGCCCACTTTTATGGTTATTTCTTAATTATCTGCTAAACAAGGGGTGGATTATTCATGCCTCCCCTTTTTAGACCATATAGGGTACGGGCCTGATGTTGCCATGGCACTTGTAAACTGTCATGATGCTGGTGGGAGTGTAGCAGTGAGGATGACCAGAGGTCACTCTCCTTGCCATCTTGGTTTTGATGGGTTTTAGCCAGCTTCTTTACTGCAACCAGTTTTGTCAGCAAGGTCTTTATGACATGTATATTTTGCCAACCTCCTATGTCATCCTGTGACTTAAAATGGCTTAACCATCTGGGAATGCAGCCCAGTAGGTTTCAGCCTCATTTTACCCATTCCCTTCTCAAGATGGAGTTGCTCTGGTTCAGATGCCTCTGACACTAGCAATGGGTTAGGTGTAGGACAATGAGGCATCTGTGCAGGAAGCCATGTTGCCATTCCATGTATATTCAGACACCCTTGGAGATAGTGACATCAGGAGCGTCACCCTCTTGAATGTCCCCCCACATAAGCCCTCTTTCCTATGGAATATTCCCAGGGAGTGATATCCTGGAAGATCTGACAAGTGATCAGGCGTGGAAGCTTTTTTCTGTGTGGCTCCATGGTGTCCTCTTGTTTGAATTTGCAGTTCATGTCAATCTTAATATTTGTTGTGAGTCGCATATGCCGGCCTCTAATTTGCAATTTACATGGATGATGGGGCCCTATTCAGAGTCCTGCTCCTGCCGCCTTTGTGCTGTTCACCTCTCTTCACGCAGTCATTAGGCTGAACAGCATATAATTAGGTAACACATGTAAAGCTTAGATTTCTGAAAGGTTGCGGTTCTTTTCAAAAAGTAAGGGTTTCCAGTTTTACCCTCATTCTTTTCTAAACAAAAAGACATTTCCCCCCTGTGGTTTTCATATGAATGTAGTAACTTAGAAGCAGTTAGTCTTGTAGTTGGGTAATAATTTGGGTTTGTTTTCACCTGAGAGCCAGTTTTTGTTTACACAGCTTGTATTTAACTTGGCATAGGATGAGATTGATTTACCATCATTTGTGGATGAGCGTATTGCTTTTTGAAGCCGATGGAACTGGCCTGCTTAAAAACATTCCCTAAAGATTTAAAATCCACCCCAACAAAATAACTCAGTTTCTGGCTTATTTTTATGTTTCTTTTACTACCTGTATGCATAAAACCTACCTGAAATGACTTGTTAACGTAAAACCTCTGAAAATATAAATGTGGAAGAAAACAGATGTTCCTTCCGAAATTATACTAATTGTGCTTCAGCTGTGTTCACTTGTCAGACAGATTCATGATTATAAATGTAGTTTAAAAAATAGTCTTGATGGTGAAGCAAATGTAAGCTCATAAAAGAGTAAATAGAAGTGTATATAAATGTTTCATTGAAATAAAGTAACATAATGCACAGGGAGCCTGTTGATGTATTAATGCATTGTCACTTCTTACACTTGATCTTATTTTTAAAGGGAGTAAGAAAGGGTGAAATTTTTAATTCTGCTAGATTGAAAGGAAACTAACAAGATATATTAATATTACCCAGAACACTGGTTTACAGCAGTCAACTAGGGAATTCATTAAAATTAGATTTTTGGGCACCATCTATCAAAATTCTGTTACAGAGGACTGTGGCTGGACCTCAAGAATCTAAATCTTTAATAAGTACCCCTAAATGAAGCTATTCCAGAAAGGTTGCAGGTGACATTAGAAATATTTGTACACAATGTAATTAATTGTGCATTTTGTACAGATGTCTGGTGATACATTTCTTCCATCTTTCTATGCTCTGAAAAAATGAAGATGGGTTTTAAGGATGTCCATGACTGTACACTTTGCATTATGACTTTAATAGAATATATTTTAATTGCCAGCTGGTCCCTGGGGATATTGCCAAGTAGAACCACATCTGGCAAACATTGCTTCAGCTCAAGACAAATCACAAGAAATAAAGAAGTGAGCTGACCAGTGAAACATTCGCCATCGGACATTATGCCAGTTCAATTCTTGTCTCTCTTTTCATTTGTCAGTCAAGTTAATCTAAATGACGAATGTGATCTAAAGTACATTTGTCAAAATTTCTGTATTTTTCTCTTTAAATCTTTACTTACCATACTTTGGCTTGTATCTAACATGCATTCAGAAGGAGAATGTTACTCAATGTAATTGTTTTTATTTTGGAAGGCTTAAGTCATTGCAATGATATTTATTGGGTGATAAAGCTATCAGTACCTTAGATCTCCTAGGCATGGGCCTTTGAACATTTGAAGGGAGAGAAGGGTGTAGTTGAAAGGGCAAATGCTGGAAAGCTACAGAGCTTCACCACCCACCATCCCCAAGGAAGTAATTTGCAATATTCTTGTGCTTGGGCTTATCTTGCACCCAGTGGGACTTGAGACTTTGTGATAGACAAGTTGAAGTTCTTGATGAGGATATTCTGCTTATGAATATAAATATACACTTAGATACAAAGACATGCTCATAAAGTGGTAGATATAAAAACCCTTTAAGGTTGGTTTTGTGCCTTGATCTTAGTCTTATTTCTTAGGCAGCATAAATTCAGATCAAGTTTGTTTTTGTTTTTGTTTTTTTGAGACAAAGTCCCACTCTGCTGCCCAGTTTGGAGTGCAGTGGTGCTGTCTCGGCTTACTGCAACCTCTGCCTGTCAGGTTCGAGCAATTCTCCTGCCTCAGCCTCCCGTGTAGTTGAGATTACAGGTGCCCGCCACCATGCCCAGATAATTTTTGTATTTTTAGTAGAGATGGGGTTTCGCCATGTTAGCCAGGCTGGTCTGGAACTGCTGACCTCAGGTGATCTGCCTGCCTAGGCCTCCCAAAGTGCTGGGATTACCGACGTGAGCCACTGCCCCAAATATGGTAAATTAGTGAGACGTAGGTATAGTATAAAGAGTTAATATAGCTATACAAATAGATGCACAAATAAACCAACTTAAGTCAGTAGGCTCTCTAAGCTATTATGATGATAATAAATAATGTTATGAACAGTAAGACTAGTAGCTATGTGAAATTACTAATTTATTTATTTTTTAACCAAAACTGTCTCTGATCAGATTTCTTATAGGAAAGACGTGCAGGACGCTCACACCTACAGTGCAGAGCTCGACCGACCGGACATCAAGATGGCAACCCAGATCTCTAAGATCATAAGCAATGTAACTTCTCTTTCTAAACCTTGAACAGAAATGATTTCTTACTTTTGTAGGAGACAAAGCATAGCTTCAGTGATTGGATGGTTAATTTAATTATTGTAACTAATCAATATAAATGAATAAATCTCAATTCCCCCCCCCAATTATCTATTTTATTATGATAATTATTTGGGTATATGCAGAAACAGTCCAAACTCAAATTGGCTATGGCTAGTGTAATCATTCTTTTAGAGAAGTACTATTTAGGTATAAGTTGACATTCAGATGTCTCAGCCTGCAAGTCAAGGTTATCAGTCATGTGGTCCCATATAATCTCTCCCCTAACCCTGCTCCAAAGACTCTTGCTTGGCTTCGTTTCCATATTGCTGCTGTTCATTGTGTAGATTCTCTTCCACCAACACTTACCTTTGTCCACTTTCTATGTGGCATAACTGTTTCTTATCTTCTCTGAGGTGCCCACTTGAGTTAATACCATTTTACTTAAACATATTGAAAAACCTGGTTAAAAATGATGGTTTAACTTGAACCAAAATTTTTCATAACATGGGCTAAATTCCCCCTAAAATCAATCATTACTATGTGCAAATGCACGTCAATCAAGTATGGCCAGAACAGTTCCTGAGAATAAATGAAACTATAAAAGCTACTGATATGGAGAGTACAGGGTCTCAATTCCCCAGAAATTTTCCCGAATATTTTGCTATAGTATTTATATATAATTACAAAGATGATGATGACTGAACACTTAGCCTCAAAATTAGTATTTTACTGCAAAAAGTTGAGTTTGTTCATGTAAGCACAGGATAAAATCAATTTCTGCTTTAGCAGTCAACATTTTAGTGTTTGATATGTTGTAAGGAATATTAATGGGATGAAGGTCTGTTATATTTTATTTTGGCTAATGTCAGTGTTTCCATATTGACATCATTGGAGGGCAGAAATATTTAACATTGTCTTATTTATTCATTTTAGGCAGAATACAAGAAAGGACAAGGAATAATGAATAAAGAGCCCGCTGTAATTGGAAGACCAGATTTTGAACATGCCGTGGAAGCTTCTAAACTTTCTAGTCAAGTAAGGCTCTAGTGATGATTCCACAATGACTTTATTCAGAGATTTTGTTTCTAGCAGCATAGGAAAATATTTCATTTTAGATAATATCTTTAATTGCAAGGATAAACAGAGATAATGTTTCTGAGCCCATTTCACATGGGCTTGCAATCATTATGAATTTCAGTAAAGGAAAAATAAATTAAGTCTAATTTTAAGCATAAAACAAAGTTTTCTTTTCTCCAGGCATAAATCTGAACATTTTTCAATGACTTTAGCCATGTTGTCACATTTCCCTGGATTTCCGGAAATCATTAATAGTCATACTAAATAATTATGTTTTAATCTACACACACACACACACACACACATACACACACACACACACACACACACAGAGTTTTAAACTTAGTAATAAGAATATTAATTTTCCCAATTTCAAGTGCTTTTGTTTAATCACAAAATTTAAAAGGGGAGATGAAAATTAAGAAAACTTTGAAGTCTTATCAAAGAGCATAAAATAAGGTCTGAAAAAGTATAAAGGCATTTTATGTTTTTGGCTGAAAGTCTCAATAGATAAAGATGTCAGTTCTTTCAGAATTATGTAAATGTCAGGCAACTTCTATTAGAATCCAAGAGTTTTTTTTTTTTTTTTTTAAATGGATAAAATGATCTTAAAGTTTGTGTGGAAAGAAAATACCAGTGAATAGCCTTTAAAAGTATGAAAATGAAGACCAGTGAAGGGGAACTTAAGTTATGAGTTACTGTAAGTTAATAGAAAACTACTGAAATTAAATCAATATGGGATTGGTGTAGTGAGAGATTAAATAATCAGTAGGGTAGAATAGGGAGTCCTGAAATAGATTCCAATATGTATAAGAATTTAATATATGATAAAAGTGTTGATTCAAGTCAGTGGGGAGAAGTTGGATTAGCTAATAAATGGTGCTGACATAACACACCGTCCTTCATGGGAAGACCAAAATTGGACCCAAATCTTAAACCATATACAAAAATGAATTCCAAGTGAATTAAAAATGTGAATGCAAACAATAAAATAATTTAAGAATCTTCAAAGAAAATCCAGGAGACTCTGTGTACCACATAAGGATAACAGAGTTTCTTAAACAAGACCAGAAATCCAGAAGCTATAATAGGTAGGCACATTAACTATATAAAAATGAAAAACTCTCTTAATGAAAAAGGTAACATTTATAGAGTCAACAATAATGTTAACAAACAGGAATTTTTGCACATTTATACTATTTTTGATTTCGAAAATACTCATTTCTCAAATTGCAGAAATCTTTCTTGAATTACATTTCAAAGTGGAGAGATGTAAATGATGAAAGGTATGAAATCTGATTGAAGAGCCTAAAATAAGTCCCAAACAAATGAAAAGACATACTATTCTGTTGGTGAAAGAGCCTTGATACTAAATATCCAAAAATGTTAATTCTTTCAAAGTTAACATTAAAAGCTCCGTGCAATTCCAACTGGAATTCAAAAAAAAGGGTTTAAAAAATTTTAATGAAATGAAAAACTTGAATGAATTAAATAATTCAGAGTTTATACAGAGAAGGATGTATCTGAGAATAGTTTTTTAAAATACAAAAAAAGAGAAGTGGTCTTCAAATATTTGGAAAAGTACTTGTAATGCATTTGATGAGAACATTTTAATATTTTAAATATAAAATGTCTATAATATGCAATGCCTATAAATATAAATGTTCTTTAAAAGGAATTTATTTTTGTATATAGTTTAAGATTTGGGTCCAATTTTGTTTTTCCTATGAATGAAAAAGATTAACAGCCCAGTAGAAAAAGGGGTAAATGAAATGAATAGACAGTTCACAGAAGAACAAACATAAATGGTCAATCAACAGGCGAAAAGATGCCCAAATTTATTAGTAGAAAGGGAAATACCAACAGAGTGAAAGCAAAATGTCTTTTACACCCATGTACACCCATCACAATGTGTCTTGTTAGTGTGGAGAAGAAAGACACGTCCTTAGAAAGTTCATGTGTAGGAGGTAGATTTTTGCTAATTTGGATTTAAAGGGAGAAGTCAACTCTGCTCAAGGGGAAGGCCCCAAATACAGGCTGGGAATAAGTGTGCCAGGGGACAGAAATCTGATGGCAGAGGCTCTGAGCAAGAGGATATAGTTGTGCATGTATGAAGAGGAATTTGGGAGGAGTTTAGATGTTGTGTCATGTGTATTGATTTTGACGATAAGCCATTGCTTAGAGAACAGAATAAGAATAATGTGTTCATATATATAATTTTTCCCCTTTTTTATTGTGATAAAACATATATAACGTAAAATTTACCATCTGAACCGTTTTTAAGTGTGCAGTTCAGTGGCATTAAATGCGTTTATAATGTTGTGCTACCCTCACCACCATCCATCTGCAGGACTCTTTTCATCCTGTAAAAGTGAAACTCTATACCTGTTAAATAATAACTCCCCATCACCCCCTTTCCAGAATAGTGTGTTCTATGAACAAATAATGATAAAAAGAAAAAGGGATTTCAGAACCCAATCACAGGAAGCATTTCGGGGTTCAATTCCAAAAAGTAAACACCAGAACTACTTTTTGCCATGTTAACTGTAGTCTCTCAGGGAAGAAAGAAGACATCACTGAAGGTTTTGAGCAAAGATTGATTGTGAAGAAAATACTTAAGGAAGGTTAACGTGGTGACATTGGTCAGGAAAGTCTGGCTCACAAGTGGTGAATGTCCACAGGCCAGCTGGGCTGTGACAGTGGTAACCTGCACATAAAGTGATCAGTACCTGAATAGACTCTGTGGCTGTGGGAATGAAAATGAAGCAGACACAACTGCTCCCTGGGAGAGGCAGACATGAGAGATGCCCAAATGCAATTGTGCCTCACAGTAATTGTTTTACAGTTAACAAGGGACTTTCACTTATAAAGCAACTTTGTAACTCAGGAGGCTACTGATGTGCAAGAGGTTGGGGACATGTCTGGGTGACACTCTCATTAAAAGGCTGTGACTCTAAGCGCTACATGTTCCCAGCAATGCTTGTTGAAGAGACAGGGGATATGGGCATCACTTTAGATTTCCAGCATAGCTACCTGGCCTCTTACAACTTCACCCTTTTCTGGGGACAGAAATTCCCCATCAGTTACACAGGAGAGAAAGCAAATTCTGGAGAAGCAGTATGGTTTGGTCTAGTGGTTAAGAAAATGTACCCTGGAGCAGGGCCCTCCTGGTTCTGTTACTTGCTAGCAGAGTGACCTGGGACAAATTGCTTCATTTCTCTGTTTTTGTTTCCTCTTCTGTAAAATGGGCATGACAGCAACAGTGTTTACTTCTCAGGGTTGCTGTGAAGGTTAAATGAGTTACTTTGAGTAAAACACTTAAAATGGTGCCTGGCCCATAGAAACATGACATCATTTCATAGGAATAATTTTACTTTAGATATTCAAAATAGTTTTCTGTTCTACATTTTTAGATGCATTCATGCACAGAATGGAGCAGGAATACAAACACTGTGAGATTCTGGCCTTAAATTCATTCTACCACAATCCTATTTGAGAGCCCTTAGAAGAAAGTTTTGACATTTGAGCTTTATTTTCACATTTCAAATTCAATCCACAAAAATTCCCCCATTTGATCCTTACTTGGGCTTGAAAGCAGATTTTTTTTCTTAAATCTTAAATTATTTAGCAACTGAGTGATCAGATGCTTAAGCACATTGTAATTTTTAAGTTACATTATAACTTTCGTGTTTATTTTTTCATGTCATGTGAGATTTTCTAAGTGGTATAAAAACTCATCAGAAAAGGGGAAAGGTGGGAAAATAATAGGAATTCTGGGATGAACTCAGTATATTCCATTTGTATTTTCAGGTATATCAATTATAACAGAAATGTGGGCAGAAAGTTTAGTTTCTTATTTTCATTGACAGCATTAAAGCTTTTAGTTTGCTCCTCAACTAATAATAAAGGCACATAAATACATAGAAGGCAAACGATTTAGGGATTTAATAAGCAGGGAGATGAGAGTGGATAGAATGCGGGGAGAAAAAGAGCACCAGAGCACCAGAAGCATTGTAACAGAGAAGGCAATGACAAGGCAATGGTCAAGGTATATGGGGATAAGACTTGTCTGATGAAAGGATGGGAACAGAGAGTGAATGGGTGGGATTCTCACGTGTCGTCTGTAAATTGAACTCTGTGGGATTTCACCCGGGAAAGGTAATGGGAACACATACCAAACCCTTCTTATATTCTACAATAGCTTTACTCCCGCAGTTGTAAACTGTCCCTTTAAAAATTTACAATATAGATAAAATTATGGCCAGGTTATTTAAAAAAAATCGTTAAAAAAATAAAGCAAAAATCTCCTGTGCCAAGATGAAGGGATTGGTGCATATGTATCTCAAATATAAGTAGATTAACTGTTGAATTCATTGACTTTAAAAATTCTAAGAGTAATTTATTAATTAATATATCCATAGATCATCTTATTACTTGGAATTTGTCTATATGATGAATAGACTCCTTGTTCAGTTTTATAACCTCAAGGAAAAACTATGTACTTACAGTATTTAGGATTGTTCTAAAATTGCATTAATACATTGATAAGAATTTTTTTTTTTTTTTTTTTTTTTTTGAGGCAGAGTCTCTTTCTGTCGCCCAGGCTGGAGTGCAGTGGCACGATCTCGGCTCACTGCAAGCTCCGCCTCCTGGGTTCACGCCATTCTCCTGCCTCAGCCTCCTGAGTAGCTGGGACTATAGGCGCCCGCCGCCATGCCCAGCTAATTTTTTGTATTTTTAGTAGAGACGGGGTTTCACCATGTTAGCCAGGATGGTCTCGATCTCCCAACCTCGTGATCTGCCTGCCTCAGCCTTGGCCTCCCAAAGTGCTGAGATTACAGGCGTGAGCCACCACGCCCAGCAAGAATGGGTTTTAAACCTAAAAATCACATTATAAATTACCATGAAAATTTAGTAGTAAGCAGTGGCCTTAAATTGCAAGGAGTATTAATTGGTTTGGACAATCTACCATTCTCCTGTCCTGGCAAGCGCTCCCTCCACCAAACTTGTCACACCCAATTATCAGCTCAAATGTCATGTTCCTGACTCGCCAGTTTAAATTCTGCTCTCTTCCCCTTTATTCTCTGCCTTTCTTTACAGTTCTTGATACAATTTGTAGTAGTTGCATGATATATGTGTGTATGTGTGTGTTTTAGAAATCCATTTCACTTCCCACAAGGCAGGCTCCATGGAGACAGGGCTCATATGCCTTTGATCCACTATTATGGGAAAACACAGATTACGCTGCCAATAGATGTATAGAGTCTGATTAAACCAGTATTCTCTGGATCATTAACATTTGGTGCAAAGTCAGTAAGATGTTATTTTGCAAGGAAAATAAGAGCAGAGATATTATATTGTATAAAATTAAGACTTAAAGATATTATTGATTTTATGATGAGTTCTATGTAAAAATCTGTCCTGTCTTCCTTGACAGCTTTTAGTTTAATTTCATCCAAGATTGCTGGGGATTGATGTCTATAGATACGCAGTATTGTGTTATTTGCTTACTTTTCATTTTCAGTGATAATTAAGGTACACTTATCAAGCTATTTCTTTGCTAAAATATGTTTACGTGATTATGGTGAAACACCTTCATTCAGGGTCTGCTTTTTTGTGCCTTTGCTGGCTTTTTGTGAGTCTGAGTCACAGGTGATGTCAGTATAAAGTTTTGGGTTTGCATGTTACATTTCACACATACCCAGGTGCAGTTATGAGGATCTGGACCCTCATAGGAGGATCTGCAGATGTAACTTCTCATTTCTTTATATGAGAAGTTGTGCAGTTATGAGGAGCTACAATGCTGTCATTGTAGCTTAACAGTATCCATGTTTTCTCCAAGTGTGAGCCTCTGAAAATCCTGCTGTCTCTTATAATTTTTTAAAAAACGTCTAGGAGTTGGATCCTATATACCTATAGAGTATTTTTTTAGAAGGTGATATTTCCATGATGTGATTATTATGCATTGCATGCCTGTATCAAAACATGTCATGTACCCCATAAATATAATACACGTACTATGTACCCACAAAGATTAAAAATAAAAAAATAATAAAAACAAAAGTGATAAATATTAGGACCACTAGGCACACTAGTCATAATGTAAATAAAGCCAGTCATATGGAGTAACTTCATTTGTTTCCAGAATAATTGAAATAGGTATAAGGAGTAACATTGTGTCTTAAAACCATGGCAAAGTCACTCCAATACCTGTTCCTCCCTTTCTCAAATGATCTCAAAACTGAAAGTGTTATGCCTTGTTCCATGGTTGGATAACAAGTTATAGTCAAGGAAAAGCATTTCCTGGATCTCTCAGAAGGTGCAAGCCTGCATGAGAAGGTAGACACACAGACGTATGAGCTCTAGGTTGAAAATACAATAGAATGTTGAGTGTGTCTGTGTAGTGAGTGAGTGAACAAGTCAGAAGGTGAGTGATGTGACTCCCTTCAACCATTTGGTGATCTTCTTAGTTCATTTTACCTGCATTCCTTACAGAAAGAGCGAACTTAGAAACAATTGGGTGTCGGTGTGTGGTCCATGCATTTTTTAATATAATGCAGTTATTTTACTTTGTGATTCATTAATGAGGGAAACTTGTGTTTTTGTTCCTTAGGCATCTTGAATCAAATCACTCACTGTAGTGAATATTCGAACAAGATAAATTTCACAACACAAGGCTTATTATTACATTTAATATGAATATATATGAATAACGGATTGATTATTGTTTCTTAGAAATGTATAGATGGTCCCTGACTTCTAGTGGTTCAGTTTAAGACTGTTTAACCTTACCATGGCATGGAAGTGCTACACATTTAGTAGAAACCATACTTCAAGTACCCATATAACGATTCTGCTTTTCACTTTCCTTACAATATCCAATAAATTATATGAGATGTTCAACATGCATAAAACAGGCTTGTTATTAGATGATTTTGCCTCGCTGTAGGCTAAGGTCATTGTTCTGGGCATGTTTAAGGTAAGCCAGGTTAAGCTGTGATGTTTGGTAGGTTAGGTGTATTTGGTGCATTTTTAACTTACAATATTTTAAACTTATGGTGGATTTATTGAGATGCAACCCCATCATAAGTTGAGGAAGGGGTTTCCGTACGTTTACTTGGAAGAGCATATGCAAGGTTTAATAACAAGAAAAGAATTCATCAGTTTCATTTTCAAGTACTCTAGTGGTACTATGCTGGAAACCTCAGAGTTTGCAGAAACAGTATGATGGACTCTCTGTGTGCAAAGATCATATAACCTACTTTTGCCATTTAGCTAATACAGTGTTAATGAATATGGCTGAGTCAGAAGTGTCATTCCAGTGGAAAGCTGTTGAAGAGTCCACCATCTTTGTTGAGTGAATATCCTTTAGGCACTAGAAACTTAGGAGAGACAGGACCAGTGACTAAAATATGGTAAAAGTATAGCAGAAGGGTGAAGAGGGCAAAAAGAATAAGACTATGGCCAGGGGCAGTGACTCATGCCTGTAATCCCAGCACTTTGGGAGGCTGAGGCGGACAAATCATGAGGTTGGGAGATTGAGACCATCCTGGCTAACATGGTGAAACCCTATCTCTGCTAAAAATATAAAAAATTAGCTGGGCATGGTGGCGGGTGTCTGTAGCCCCAGGTACTTGGGAGGCTGAGGCAGGAGAATGGCGTGAACCCGGGAGGCGGAGCTTGCAGTGAGCCAAGATTGCACCACTGCACTCCAGCCTGGGCGACAGAGCGAGACTCCATCTCAAAAAAAAGTAATAAATAAATAAAATAAGACTTTGTATTTACGGGAGGACCAGGCAGGGTGAATCATTGCTTTTGTGCCAGCTACTGTATAAAGTGCTGAAGGAAATCTAAATTTCTTTCATTTGTAATTTTGTTCTTGATTTCAAGACACAAAATAATAAAAAAGTCCATTTTTCTTGTTTTAAAGAGGTCTTGCCAGTTACTTAAAATCAATTTGTACGGTATTGAGAATATCAGAAAGTTGTTATTATCAAATGGAACCAGAACAGAAAATATTTCCTGTAAACCATCTCAAAATATTTACCAAATGCTGTATTCCCATCAAGATTTTCTCTAGCTCTCTCTCATAGGTAGGTTCCGGACACGTGTCCCTGAAGGAGACCATCACCCTATGCATGTCTAAAATACACCATGAGAGCCATCCCAAATTGCTTTTTAATAAAGCCTTCTGCAAGGCAGAGCCTTTAGATGTATGCATAAGAGTGTATTATCAGAATGTTGTTAGAAAACAAAACATTGTAATAATTATAACATCAGAAAAATATTATGAGAGAACAAAACAGCTTACTTTGACCTGTGAAATCAGTTCACCCTTTCCTGGCTAAAGTAAGTTAAAGGGGGTGTGACATGTGAGTAGCTAGGATTTTTTTTTTTTTTTTTGGTAGTGAACTTGTGTTTATATTCTAATTAGTTATGACATGAATGCTCATATTTCTCTATACATGGAGAAAAATATAGTTCTACCAAATAAGTTGATAATCCCTTTTTGGTTGTTTTGAGAGTCCTTTAAAAGGAGAAAAATAATTTAGAATGAGTATTGGAGATGGTTTTCCTGGTGAATAAATTGTGGAGTTAAAGCAGAGAAAGTTTTAAATTGACATTAAATTGACCCAGGACATTTCAGAAAATGTAGTTCCTAAGACTAAATTTTTGAGCAAATGAAGTATAGGAAATGATGAGAAAAACTGTGGTACACATCATGCTCTTTATCTGGAATAATTCCCTTAGGAAAATTTATATTTAAATTCTGGGGCCTAGAATCTATTTTCTAAATGTGGTAGACATTAAGACATTTGTGGTCTAGGTTTCTAACTGATCATGCATTATAGAAATGCAGAAATGAAAACTGACATTTAAAAATCTTGGTATTTTAGTGCTTAATTCTCATTAGTAGGATTTGAGTTCATGCCATTGCATTTGTGATCAATGTAGAAGTAGAGCTTTTTTAATTAAAAAAAAAAAAAAAAAAAAAAAAAACACTTTATGCCATTAAGCTTTATAGAGGGAGATGGATACCAGGAATGTAAACTTTGCAACCATTCATTTTAAAGGTAGCTTTTATTTTATCTATGTGAAAATCAAATGTGTTACTTTTAAATGTAAAGGCATGTGTACTGTTTATCTTTTCTTTTATGACAGATTAAATACAAAGAAAAATTTGATAATGAAATGAAGGATAAGAAACATCATTACAGTCCTCTTGAAAGTGCTTCTTTTAGGCAGAGTCAGCTTGCTGCTACATTGGCAAGCAATGTAAGTTGTAATTCATAGAAAATTATTTTCAATATCTTTTGATTCTTTTTTTTTAGAATAGACTGTGTTGTAATTACTGATACTTAATCAAAATAATGTAGCTTCCAAGTAATTTGTAGTTGAACTGAAGCATGTTTTTCTAAAGCTTTTTCTGAGAAAAATATGTTATTGTAATTAATTTTTAATGGTTACTGATTACTAATTAGTTAATAAGTAGGAATAGTATTGCAAATGAAGTTGTTATATCTGTTCAAGAGTAGAAATAGATTTTGCAGAGAAGTGGTCTGTATTACCACAAATTAGTGGTTAGGACAGTAGTTACCTCATGTAATTATGGCTATGAAATTGAGTTTATTGTAAAGTACTGCCTGGTACATGGTAATTTATCATATAAAGGAATTTTTAGAAATTTTACTTCAATGACTTACAATTTATTTTTTATCCCTTATGTAAATGCTGTGAAATACTTCCTTATATGAATTGTTCTCATTCCATGTTTTTAAAAATAATGAAAATTAATTTTACAAGAAATGATGTTTTAAATTCTTGTTAAAATTAGAGTATAGAAATAGCAACATCAAAAAATTGATTGCTATAGGTGAAAATATTTAGATTTCCTTTTCAAGTATAAAAATTATGCATTATTGATCTGTTGCTTTGTTAGAAATAGAGATGAAATATACTTAAAGGAACCTAGAACATAGTGCTGAAAGCTAAAGGTTTCGAGTCAGATTGGTTGGATTTAAATCCTGTTTCATCACCTATTACTATGTGTTTGTCTTTCTGTGCCTCAGTTTTCTTATCTATAAAATGGGACTACTTAAAATACCTACTTAATAAAGAGGTTATTGTGGAGATTCAATACTTAATACATATAAAGGGTTTTAGAAAAGTGGCACATAGTAAGTCTGTGATGTCTTTGCTATCAATATTTTGTTATTAATAGTATTATATTTTCAAAAAGTTGCTTTAAAAAAGTCTGTGGTGATAGGATGGAAGACATCAAAATCTTAAAATCTCCACAAAGCGTAATTGAAATGCTGTAGTAATTTCTAAAAAATAAAGTGGCTATTCTCTTTATTTTTTGAAAGCAGAGTTACTGTGAAAATTACTTTATTCTGTTAACATGAATATGTTAACAACAAAAGGAATTATCCAAGTATTTTCAAGCCCATATAGAAATAACTTTTTAAAATTCATTCCGTAGTAAATCAGCACCATCTAGTGGCTCCTTGTAAATTCGCCTGTCAATTTACCACTAAATAGTACTACTTTATGATGTATGAAAAATGCAATAATGCAAAAGCATAATATTTTCTTCTCCTAGATGGTATTTTGTTCCATGTTATTTTCATAGGTGAAGTACAAGAAAGACATTCAAAATATGCATGATCCAGTTTCAGATCTCCCAAATTTGTTGTTTTTAGACCATGTTTTGAAAGCCAGCAAAATGCTCAGCGGCGTAAGTGGTTCATCTAATGGCAACCGTAGTTGCCTTGTGGCTCCAAGAAGCCAATATGTCTGCAGCGTTCGTGTGCTCACCTGCTTCCTTAGAAGGCCTGTGCCTCACTCCTCCCTCAATAACTAACTCATTGAAAAATACTCCTTTGCTTGCAGAAATCCCACCAGAGCTGTCACTTTGCAAAGGAGGTTCTTGGTGCTCTCCAGTATCTGCTGCATACAGCTATACTTCAAAGTGTCTGCACAATGGCCTTTCTGTCATTCTTCTTTCCCTTACTTCATCTGTGTTAGATTAAAGCCACTTGGAAGTTCAGGTTCTCAAGTCAGGGCTATTTTATTTTATGCAGGCCAGACCAGAGTGTCTTGTATTTAGTATGCCTTCAGTAGCATGAAAAATTGTCTTAGTCTAAACTGTATTTTCTCTGAAAATAATTCCTAACAACATTTATACTGCATTGACACATTGCTTTTAGTCTTGTCATGGTTTCAGTGTTCTCGGTCAAGGCAACCAGGAGAAAAGGGTGAGTTCTTCATGTCCTGATGAAAATATCTGGGTGCACTGCCCATGTAGTCAGCCCCGTGGAACTCTCACTACCCTGGATGCTGTTCCAACCCATAGTACATCAGGACCCTGACTTCGCTAACTCTCGTAACTGACAACCCTAAGTCACACGTGGGTCCATTTTGTACAGTCTAATGTAAATTGTTTCTATCATCTCTTTAACAGAGAAAACACAACAAAGTCATATGTTACTTATTTCATATATCATTTATAAAGTTTAGATCTTCATTTAGGTGGTGTTTTTGCCTAGAGGACAGATTTCTTTTTCCCCATAGACAAATTGTGATTGAATGACTACTTCATGGGAGAGAAAGTTTAAGACTTAAAAAATGTGTTCCTTTTGAAGTGCCTACTTACAAAGTTGTATACATTGTATAAAGTTGACATTTGCTCAACTTTATTGTATATTAGAATGGCCTCCTTTATCTAGTATTTGTGAAGAAACAAAGAATAGCCTATATTAACATTTTCATGTAAAAAATTGGAATTTTGTTGATTTATAAATTAAAAGATTGAATAAGATTGCTCAGTAATTCTGCCAAAATTATCCATTTGTCGTAGTAGCTGTTGCTTTAAAGACCCCTAGATGTCTTTAGCAATATCAGAATTACTTTTATTTTAACATAAACTCTATAGAGTGATATGAGTGCCTTAATTAGTGTGTAAAATCATTCTAATTAAAATTTTGGGAACATTTTCCCCTGGAAAATGGACCTCTCGTAGTGTTCAGTTTCTTTTATAACTTTACATAAATTAAGAAATGTGTATTTTGTGTAACTCTGTGTATCTCCCACTAGGAGGCAACAGAGACTGTTATATAATGAAAGACACACATTCAAAGTTCTTTTGCAGATCTTAATTCAAATAAGTTTTCCTTGGTATTTTTTTGTTTTTGTTTTCTTAAATAGGAGTTTCTGAAATTCTTTGTAACTAAAATGGATAATTGTGTTGGGAACAATATTTACTGAATTTTTCAGTATATATTAATTATTTTAGACATTAATATATATCTGTTGTGGATTTTAACTCAGTAATGGACTATGTTGTAGTTTGTTACATTCATGATTATTTTATAAATACGTATTACAAGATAATTTCTAATCAGATTATAATGTCTGTATTATTATCTTTCTTTCCAGATTTTAACTGGTTAAAAAAAAAAAACAGTTTTTTTTTTAAGACGGAGTCTCACTCTGTCTCAGGCTGGAGCGTAATGGCGTGATCTTGGCTCACTGCAATCTCCACCTCCCAGGTTCAAGCGATTCTCCTGTCTCAGCCTCCTGAGTATCTGGGACTACAGATGCACACCACCACGTCCCACTAATTTCGTATTTTTAGTAGAGATGGGGTTTGATCATGTTGGCCAAGGATGGTCTCGATCTCTTGACCTGGGAGCCAAGGGTGGGAGCCACCATGCCTATCCCAAAAAAAGGCTTTTAAAAAAAAAATTAGAGGAGCCAAAATTTATAACTTGTTTTCTTCAATCAAGATGTATTCTGTGGGCTGGGTGCAGTAGCTCCTGTTTGTAATCCCAGCATTTTGGGAGGCCAAGGCAGGAGGATGGCTTGAGGCCAGGAGTTTGAGACCAGTGTGGGCAACATAGTGGGACCCTAGCTCCACAAAAAATATAAAGAAATTAGCTAGGCATGGTGACATGCACCTATAGCTCCAGCTACTCAGGAGGCTAAGATGAGAAGATTGCTTTAGCCCAGAGGTCAAGGCTGCAGTGAGCCATGATCCCTCCACTGCACTGCACTCCAGCCTGGGTGACAGAGCAAGACCCTGTCCAAAAAAAAAAAGTACTATATGAACATTTTCATGACCTTCCTGGGGGTGCTTTCCTCCCTGATTTTATTCTGGTTAGGTTTGGGGGAACATATATTGCAGCTCCCTAATTGACTGGAAGCACTTGAGGCCAGGCTCCCTCTGGGGATTATTGCTTTGTCTCACATGAAAGGGCAGCTCTCTTGTGGCAGGACAGTTGGGCATCTGTTCCATTCCTAGCACTGGGCTTTCTTCCTCTTTCACTCTGAAATCCCTGGAGCATCCCCTAAGATCGAAATGCAAATTTCCTTATGGCCAGCTCTTTCCTGCTCCCTTTCAAATACTGTTTCTGTATCCCTACACTCTATTGTCATTTTTACTGGCACCCCATTGCCTAATAAGCAACTATTTTTAGCTTCTTAAGTCTCTGTAGCCTTGAGTCTTTAAGAGCTACCATTTACTTCTAAAGGTCTTTTCCAAATAAGGCAAAATAACTAAGTGTCCAATCTCCAATGATAGAAATCATGAAATAATCACTTTTAAAATTTTCTAATTTATAATTGTTATTGATACATAATGGTCGTATATATTTATGGGGTAAATGTAATGTTTTGATACAGGCATGCAGTGTGTATTGATCAAATCAGGATAACTGAGGTATCCATCAGTTCAAGCATTTGTCATTTCTTTCTGTTAGGAACATTTCAATTCCACTCTTAGTTATTTTAAAATGTACAATAAATCATTGTTAACTATGGTCACCCTATTGTGGTATTGAATACTAGATCTTCAACTCATTCTCTCTAACTGTATTTTTGCACCCCTTAACCTTCTCCACTTGAGGAGATGGTCTCTACTCTTCCCAGCTGCTGGTAACCATCATTCTACTCTGTCTTCATAAGTTCAGCCTCCCAAGTAGCTGGGGCTATAGGTACATGCCATCATGCCCAGCTAATTTCTTTATTTTTTTGTAGAGCTGGAGTCTCACTATTTTAGCTCCCACATATGAGTGAGGGAACATGTGAAATTTGTTGTTCTGTGCCTGGCTTATTTCACTTAACATAATGACCTCCAGTTCCATCCATGTTGTTGCAAATGGCAGGATCTCATTCATTTTTGTGGCTGAATAGTATTCCATTGTGTATATGTACCACATTTTCTTTATTCATTCATCTATTGATGGACACTTAGATTGCTATTGAAACAATTTTTGTCATATTGCTGCCTGTTACATTTAGCATCTTTCAGTGGCCAGACTTGGCATCCCTGTTCAATTCAGTCTCTTCCAAATTCAACTTGTTTTCTGTACGTCTAAATAGTAGCCTTCATCCAATTTTTTCAGCTTCAAAACTCAACTGACTGTTCCCAGATTTCTCAATTTCTCTTCCGGGCACCTTTTACCCTTTTCTTTTAGGAAAAATAGTTGAATTATTTCTCTTACATTTTCCTTGTGATCCTCAATCTTCTTCATGGTGGAGTCTTTTTGTATAGGACTTTTTTATTCCTTGCCTCTGGGTTTCTTTTCCTTTATTCTTTCTGTTTTTCTTTCCTTCTCTCCTTTTGAACAGTGGTAAACATATTCCTGTCATAAGATAAGAGCAAGACAAATGGTCTTTATTTTGCTCCACTTTACCTATTTCCACGAGTCCCAGCGCTAGCTTTTCGTTGCCACTCCCTGGTGTTGTGAATATCCTTTACATTATGTTTGCAGCTAATTGTCCTCTGCCTCTCTTATGTGTTTCATATGCTGACCTAGAGTGGGTCTGTCTTGCATTGTCTGTGTCTCTCAGTGTCAGAAACCTCCTACCTGCCAGCTAACTGCAGACGGGGACTTGGCAACAGCTTTGCAGCTCTCGGTGTCTTGTATTGTGCAGTTTGCATTTCTAAGTATTGATGGCTCTAATCAGTCTCTGATTCTAAATTTATTTTCACATTCTGTATTTTAGCGAGAATATAAAAAGATCTTTGAGGAAAACAAAGGAATGTATCATTTTGATGCGGATGCTGTGGAACATCTGCACCATAAAGGCAATGCCATCCTCCAAAGTCAGGTACGCACTTGCTGGGCACCTACCCTCCCTGCCAGGAAGCCGTAACCATCCTGAGGCCTGCCACTCACTGCCATGCATCTTAACTGAGAATGTACAGTTGCAGAAAAGAATAAATCCTGAGAATGTTAACATTACTTTTGAAAATCTCAAACACTATTTGCTATGTATGTATTGGGGTCAGGGGAGCTTGAACCATATTTCAATCTAAAGGCATTTTGTAAAATAACTGTTACTTCACATAATTAAAAAGTTACAAGATAGGAATTAATTAAACTATGGTCAAACCACATGATGATTTAAATTTTTCTAGTGTCTTGATTTGTCATTTTGAGCAGTAACATTAATTTTCCAGGTGCAAGGTTTATTATAATTTCTTATTTCAATTATAAGTGTTATTAAAAAGGGAATACAGTCTTACTAATGTATTCTTGATTAATATTTTTTTCCAATATGAAATTCTAGGTACTCCCTGAATAAACTTAAAAAAAGTCGTCTCTCTAGCATACTTTAAAGTCGCTATTTTTTAAAAATTCTGAGCTTAAATAGTTGTAAAAGATGTCAGTTCCAGCATCTGTTAAGATAAAATTTTATATCAGTCTTTTAAATCTATTCTGTGGAATGTAAAGTCCATAAAAATTTCATACTCACCTTCATTGGTTTTAAAAATAAACAAAACAGTTCCCCTTTAAGTTTAGAAATACACATCATTTCTAAAAATTTCTTATTTCATTTCATTTATTTCACAAAATTTTTGTTTGAGATGGAGTCTCGCACTGTCACCCTGGCTGGAGTGCAATGGTGCAATCTCGGTTCACTGCAACCTCTGCCTCCCGGGTTTAAGCGATTCTCCTGCCTCAGCCTCCTGAGTAGCAGAGATTACAGGTGCCCGCCACCATCCCCAGCAATTTTTTTTTTGGACTTTTAATAATGACGGGGTTTCACTATGTTGGCCAGGCTGGTCTTGAACTCCTGACCTCATGATCTACCCGCCTTGGCCTCCCAAAGTGCTGGGATTACAGGTGTGAGCCACCGCACCTGGCCATTTCACAAAATTTTATCCTAGTGATGTATGCTATTATACTTCCCAATACTTTTATTGATCGCTCTATCATACTCTTTGCAACAAAATTATGTCTACAAATAGGTATATAAAAATGTGTCATATTTCCTGTTTCATAAAGTTCTAAGTTTGAAAAATTTCTCTTGGGTTGAATTATCATTAACATTATTATTTTAATAACAAATAATTTTTTAGATAATTATTAAACAAATTTTATTGAGAGTGCATTTCTGAATGAAATGAAGTATAAAAACTTCTATGAGTTTAATTTTAAAGAGTATATTGTTTAAAAAGCCAACCATTCTGATGGCTTACATATTATTTTTTGTTATTAGAAGATAAAAAAATCACTCATTTTATAAACCAAAGTAAGATGAGGATTGACTGTAATTGAATTAGATAATTCATAATTTGATATTAAATATTGCATAGTGAAATTGATATAAATCATATAAGGTCTGTGTGAGTGTTTTACTCAGTGTCTATGAAAATATTCAGCAGTCCTGGAGGACATCATCTTCCCTTTGACAGAAAAATAGAGGATCATACCCATGTTTTCTTTCTTGTTCTTGATTTCCCAATAGACATCAATGCGATCTCAGGGATCTCTCTACTACCTATGTGTGTATGCCATTTGCTTATACATATATAACCCCATATATATGATACATATCTATATATTCCAGCCATTTGACAAAATACTTTATACAGGTCCTAGAACTACATTAGTTGTTCTAAATTATTTTTATCCTTTAGGAAATTTTCTATTACCTGTTTACTTTCCTTGTATGTCATTAACCAAAGGGAACCCAGTGATCAACCTAAATGGCTAAAATAATACGATTTTAGAAGACAAGATGACTAGTTTTGAACATATATTTTGTCTTACTTTGCTCTGTTTGTATAAGTGCTCTCGATTTATATATGCTTTTCTTTTTCCAATGAAGGTTAAATACAAAGAAGAATATGAGAAAAATAAGGGAAAGCCAATGCTTGAATTTGTTGAGACACCATCATATCAAGCTTCAAAGGAGGCTCAAAAGATGCAAAGTGAAGTAAGTCAATTGGTTTGTTATTAATTGCTTAATGTAAATTTGATGTTTTGTCATTTGAAAGGATGCAGAATGTTCAGTGGGTCTAGAAGAAAGAGTGCTGCTCTGGGCAGATTCAAGGACCTGCTTTCTAGACCCAGCCACCCCCTGCCTGGGATCTTGTCTAGGACATTGAGTTTATCTGGTCCTTAGCTTTTCTCATTGGTGAATATGGATCTTAAGCTAGATGAGCTTTTAAAGTTCCCCTCAGTTCTGATTTTCTATGATTATATAACTGACACTTTCAGATGTTAATTTTACCTTTTGCCTTTCAGATGTTAATGTAAAACTATGATGAGTTCATAAAAACTAAAAACGAATAGCTGGTTGCTTTATTTGCCTGCCCCCCCCCCTTTTTTTCCCAATGAAAATAGAACTAACATTTTTAAAATACTTACTACATGCTAGGTAATATGCTAAGAGTCTTATATATGTCAGCTCATTTAATCCTCCAAGTAATGATGCTAGGAAGGTGTTCTCTGTAGATTAAGAATGTGTCTACTGAAATTGTCTTAGATGAAATTATATATCCAGTAAATGTTAATGTTTTAGGACCTGGTCAAAATCATGAATGATTCCCTTTTCTCTTTAGTTTATGTTTTAGTCCATTTTGTGTTGCTATAACAGAATGCCAAAGACTGGGCAATTTATAAAGAACAGAGATTAATTTCTTTCAGTTCTGGAGGCTGGGAAGTTCAAAATCCAAGAGTTCACATCTGTCAAGGGTCTTCTTGCTGCATCATCCCATGGCAGAAGGTGGAAAGACAGAGAGTGCTTGCACACTCCTTAGAGGAGGGGATGGAAAACTCATCCTTTTATCAGGATCCCAACCCCATGATAACAAAACCATTCCCATGATATCGGCATCAATCCATTCATGAGGCAGAGCCCTTATGGTCTAATCACCTCTTAGAGTTCCCAACTCCCAATACTGTTGCATTGGGGATTAAGTTTTCAACACACGAACTTTGTGGGGACACATTCAAAGTGTAGCAACATATTTGATTGATTTTTTTTTTTCAATAAACAATTAAGAGTTTTTTCGGCTTACCTACTTTATTCCCAACCTAAGATTATGGTAAGTAACATCTCGATATTCCCCACACTTTTTTTTTCTCTGTTCCTCTGAGACTTATTTGTGTGTGTATGTTTGTGTATTTTCCTTCCTACCTTTTCAGGATCAGACACACAAGGTTTTGTCTGCAACCTATATCAAAGTTTTGTGGGTGCAGCTGGGTTCTTAATGCAAAGGGACAGAAATAGTGGATGCTGGTCTCAGTCCAGTACAACCTTCATGCTAGGCATGCTCAATGAATAAGATCCTTTCTGTTGCCCAATAACAACATCAAAACAGGCAGAAATGATAACTTGTGGACAAAAAACTCTCAGGAATTTTGTAAGCATTACCCATGCTATTTGTTGAAATGTTATAATTCATCTTCTTGGGGAAAAGGCACTCAGATATTACCATGGTTTATTGAATAGACAAAGTTGTTTAATTTCTTCTTCAAGCAAAAAGGAAAAAGAATTGCTTGTATTTTTCATGTCTTATTCAGTGGTCTCCAGTCTTTTTGGCAACAGGGACTGGTTTCATGGAAGACAATTTTTCCATGGATTGGCAAGTGGTGGTGGTGGTGGAGGGGATGGTTTTAGGATGAAACTGTTCTATCTCAGATCATCAGGCTTTAGTTAGATTCTCATAAGGAGTGCACAACCTAGATCCCTCACATGCACAGTTCATAATAGGGTTTGCACTCCTATGAGAATCTAATGCCACCGCTGATCTGACAGGAGGCAGAGCTCAGGCAGGAATGCTCCCTCACCCTCGCTCACCTCCTGCTGTGCAACCGGGTTGCTAACTGACCATAGGTTGCTATTGGTCCATGGTCTAAGGACTGGGGACTCCTGTCTTATATCTTCTTGAGCCAATGAAGAAGAATCTGATAAAGAAATATCAAGTAACCATTTTGATTAAATTGGTTATTTGTTTTAAGTGAATTGATACTAGTGAGTTTGGACAAAGTTCAGAAACCCTGTAAAAATTTACATTTAATGGAATAAATTTCCCTAGAATACCTTTTCTTCCTTCAGATAATAGTGTGTAAACATGTATAAACTATATAAAGTATTTTATATATTCTTTTCATTGCTTTACTATCTTCCACTGCAGCAGTACTTTTTGCGTGGAGTAGAGCCACCCAATGAATGTCCCCATTTTGTAGAGATAATGTGGCCATTGTCACTGACCCACAGCCCAGAGAAACATTTCTACTTTCAGGAGCTGTCATAATGCTTTTGCTTAGTGGGTCTTCTGAAAGGTTAACCCATTTCCCATTTAGAAAAAAAATGTGCAGTTTGCTGCCAGCACTGATTTAATTTTACATAAACAGGCTCTTTGAGGCTGAAGCAAATCGGACCTGATTTGCAATGTGAAAATAAAACATAAAAACTGTTCTTGGAGTTATTTCTAAACAGAACTTGTCTCTAATTCTAATGGAACAGACAGGTTTATAATGTTACATTAGGACTAGGGACAAGAGTATTCTTGAGGCAAAAGGGCAATGGGTTAAGACAATATGAAGTTGTTAACAAATTTTCACTGAAAGACACAGGGATCAAAAATCACTTTCCTTTTCTGAGGACATTTCTGGCAGCATCAGTATTTCAGGCTGGGCCTCCTCTTCCAGTTCCCTCCCCTGCCCCTTTCCCTTCACCCCCTCCCCTCTTCTTTGATCCTCAGCCCTAGAAACATTCATGCTGAGCACCCTTTTATCATTCTGGTTGCGCAGTTTCTGTTTTTTTTTTCCTGCCGTGGATAACTTTCGTTTCACTGATAAATCCAGAAACTTATAATTCATGATTAATATATTTGAATACTATGTTTCTGTAGTAGAAATGACAATAGTTTATGATTTGGGATTTTAGGGTAGTCTCTCTTTTCTTCACCCAACTTCTTCTCTCACTCTTGCCAAGTGAGACATGTTTTCCCTGACATATATTCCCTTTAATTATAGTTATTGACTATTAGATTTTTTTAGGCTCAACCATCATTTCTTGAGGAGAATGAAATCTTTCAATAGAAAGTATCTTTGGACCCAATTCATATGCTAAAGGTTAGAAAAATAGCTAAAAATCTTAGACAAAGTTTGATGTGAAAAATGTTTTTAAATATAGGACCGATGAAGTAGGTGCAAAGAGAATCATCTGTCTTAGAGTTGTTTTTTATTCCTAAGAGGTAGGTTTGACTACCTCGAGTTTCTCGAGGAACTTCCTACAGGTAAACTTAAGTATTTATGATCCCGGGAAAAGCCACTGGTATCTTTGCTATGGCCTATAATTAAGTTTATCATGCTTTCTTCCAATGCCAGATATAGGTTTAATATGTGTGTTTTCTGGAGGAAACCTTTAAATCTGGCTTTGAAAAGTTCGTTGTCTTATTTCACAAATACAACTTTCTTCAAAAAGCATGCCCAAAAAGTTTTTTTTTTTTCCTAGCTATATATTTTGGCTACTTCTAGTCATAATTAACCTCCCTTAATGACTTACTTCAGTAAAATAACTTTTTTTTCAGAAGCACTTTTTGAAGTGAAATAGCTGATGTAAATGAGTGCATGAATGCACAGACATATTCCTATTTCACCTTTTAAAGAGTCCTTTTTAGCCTGGAGATGCCCTAGATTCAGCCTAACTGTTATTTCTACTAATTCCACATAAGGAAGAGGAAAGTTTCTAGTCATTGTTTTTGGTCATTGTATCTCAGTTCTTTAGTTCAGAATGTTCTCAATGCAACTGCTTATTTAGCTTTGCTAGACTTTCAGAACATCCTTTGTTTCTCTCCTTGTAGCTATATCCACATCGTTAGACTGCTGTGTGGAACACATGTGCTAAGTGAGGAGACAGCGTGTTTCTCTTATTCTCCTTCATGGTTTAGAGACATTCTTTATTTATACAATTACCTATCTCTGTAATGAATAAATAATGAACCTGGAAATAGCTTCTCATTTTGCCTGAATAACAATTTCAGGCAGAATTTATTTATTTTTATCATTTCAGGGATGCAATTTGAACAAAATATTTGGCTGGTAAAATCTGGGTCCTTGTTTACTAGATATTTCACATGGATGGATATTTTTGTTGTTTATAGTTTATAGCTGTCTTTATAGCCATAAGCATGCATTATCACTGATTTTTCAAATGTGTAGTTCAAATGTTAGAATTTAGAGAATCATAGCCAAAGAGTGGCAGAGTGTGTTAAAAGGGCTAATGGTGGTCTGAATCTAAGCCCTCCACTATCACCGTCGTGTCCACCTTTCATTTCTTGTTGTGAACTCTCACTTAAAGGAGGAGTTCAGTTATAAGGTCCAAGATAAAATTCTTCTTACAGCACAACTTCATTCATATCAAACACCATAGATGGTAGAGAAATATTCTCAACTCCAAAATCATTAAAGGGAAACCCCCTCCCTAACCCTCAATCATCATTACATTTTAGAAGTGGTGTTTCCTGAATTTGCGAAAGTCTGATGAAGAAGGATGATGGGGACACGAACGTTAATGCTGCTTGGGTTTGATGCTGCTTGGGTTTGATGGCTTCCATGCCACCAGATTTTCCCCCAGTCAGTGGATCCACTCTCCTTGGAGTAAACCAACTGGGGGATCCAGTCAAATAGCCAGTCTTGTTGGTTCTTCTCCAAAAAATGGGCTGATGTTAATCCTAGACTAGTAAGATGTTAGGAAACCTCACTCAGAATTTTCTGATTTACCAGAGGAAGAGGCCACTTAATAATTCTCCTTTGTTTGGTAGAATTCTTAAATTTGTGATAAAGTTGAACTTATTTCCCTGTTGATAGGATGACCCTTATGTGGTAGAACTACCTAAGAAAACATCATTTTTGTTTTGGGAACTCTTGTTCAAATCTCTTTTCAATGGTCACTGATATTTGCTAACTTTAAAATTATGTGGTCTTATTTAACAGAAAATTTACAAAGAGGATTTTGAGAAGGAGATTAAAGGAAGGTCATCACTGGATTTAGACAAGACTCCAGAATTTTTACATGTAAAGTACATCACCAACCTTCTGAGGGAGGTACGATCTTGGTGTTTACTATTATATATCACGAAGAAAAGTCAAGAAATAAGCCAGGAAATATTCAGCTAATTCTCTACTAATTCAGTGTTTGAGATATTAAGGCATTACTCTTTTTTTCACTTTGATCTTCACTAATAAAATTTTGCATTTTCATTAAAAACAGGAGCGTGTGTGTTAACATTTCAAATTAAAGTTGCGAGAAGAAATTGCCCAGTTCCTAAGAAAACTTGAAAAACAGCCTGGTTTTTTGTTTTAGTTGTAGCTCAGAAGCTCTGTAAATAGTTTTATAGTTTTATAGCAGTTTTTAAAAAAATGTTTTGAATATGGGTGGAGAGAGCTTCTTTCAAATTTAGTTATTATAAAAACATTTTAGAACCAGCTTTTCCTGTCGCTTTCCTGCAGCAAATGTCTCTAAAGGAAGGAGGAAAAAGACCAGAGTTCTCTCCCTCTCTTGACATTTGATATCAGAAATAAGATGCTCACATGTGAAGGTCTGGATAAATGCTACATTACTTATAAGTAGTTTGTGTACTAAGTACGGAAAAATAATATATTTAACATGTAGAACAGAGGAACTCATGTCCACTTTTTATTTTTTTGTCTGCAAAAATTTCCCCAAAAACGTAATGGTGCACTTTTTGCTCACAAGTAATATATTAAATTTTCTTAACATTAAGACCTTAAAATTAAAAATATGTCTATAGTCCACCGATTTAAAAGCTAATTTTTCTTTGTTTTTTAAGTGGCCAAAAAGTAGCTCATAGATTTTCCAAATCTGTTTACATGCTCTTTGTATTAAGGGAAAGTGTTCCCTAAGTATAAATGTAGTATATAATGTAATATATGTGTATATATTATATACAATATAATAATGCATATTATGTGATATATAAGTGGAATATATATTACATATATATATATATGAAATTTCATTTCATTTTGAATTTTTGAACTGAGGAAACTATTCCTGAAGGAAATCTCTTAGACGAGTGAAATAAATTTGAGATTAATTACCTATAGGAGCACATCATCACGAACTTCTGTAATAAGCAAATGCTGACTGGCCATACCGTTTAACTGGTTTTAGAAATTTAATGTGATTCAGTGTTGTAATATATAGTGTGCTGAAATAGACATGTAATTTCTATAAGAGTTCTCTTGCTACACTATCTTTTCTCACTTCTAGTTCCTAATAAAAATTTTTGAAGTTGAAGGTTAAGCAAATGGCAACTTCCTAGAGAGTAGAGCTAGGACACAGTGGCAGGAGGAGAGGATCGGAAGAGGTTGGTTAACAGATACAAAGGAATGAGCTCCGGTGTTCTGCAGCGCCACAAGGTGCATATGGTTAACTATAGTTGATTGGATATTTTTAATAAGCTAGAAGAGAGGATTTTGAGTGTTCACAACACAAAGAAATGATACATGTTTGAGGTGATGGATATGCTAATTACCCTGACTGGATCATTATATGTTGTGTACACATATTAAAATATCACTCTGTATCCCGTAAATATGTACAATTATGTGTCAACTAAAAATAAAAGGGGGAAAAAAAAGAGAAATAGTTGACCGTAAGGCTTTTAAGAAGAAAAAAGTTTAATAATAATTTTTAAAACAATTTCAAATAATGGCAACTTCCTACTACTGTTATCTTCCATTTAAAAATACACTATTTATGTGAACTTTTTTAAAGGAGAATCTTTTTTTATCACTTATGCACAAATGGCAATGTAAAGTCTATTTTGAGATTCATAAATGACTTTACTATGTGCCATTGCCTTTTTCTTTTATTCCTGTTTTGGAGTGAGTCTTAATTTATTAATTCAGAATACACGCATCAGGGTAGGAAAAGGCTCAGAACACTACATTCTATTGGTCTGTTCAGGCTCCTATAACAAAATATCATAGATTGAGTGGCTTAACCAACAGACTTTCCTCAGAGTTCTAGAGGCTGGTAAGTCCAAGATCAAGGTGCTGGCAGATGTGATTCTTAGTGAGGGCCCTCTTCCCAGCTTGCAGACAAACACCTTTGTGCTGTGACTTCAGTAGAGGGATAGAACTGTGATCTTTTTCCTCCTTCCTTTAGAGACATTAATCTTATCAAGGGAGTCCCACTCTCACAATCCCATCTAACCCTAATCACCTTCCAAAGGTCCCACCTTCAAGTACGGTCACAATGGGGGCTAGGGCTTCAACATATGTATTTTGGTGGAGAGAAACATTTAGTTCATAACGACTATGATGCCAGGTGAAATAAGCCAGGCACTGAAAGACAAATCCTGCATATTCTCACTTTTATGTGAAATATAAAACACTTGAACTCTTATAAGCAGAAAGTAGAATGGTGGTTACAGATGCTGGAGGGTGGGAGGAATGGGAAGGTGAGAGTCAAAGAGTTCAAAATCTCTAAATGGGAGGAATAATTTTTTTGAGATCTAGTGCACATGGTGGTGAAGATAGTATGTAGTGCACTTCAAAATTGCTGAGAGAGTAAACTTCAAATGTTCTCACCACAAAAAGTAAATATTTGAGGTAATGGATATATTATTTAGATTGATTTAATTATTCCACATTGTATTCATAAATTATGACATAATTTTGTACCCCATAAATATATACAACCATAAATTGTCAACTTCCAATGAGAATTTTTTTAAAATTAAAAAATTAACTTAAAAAATAGTTATAGCCTGTCTAATTTGAAAAAGAGGACTTTCGGTGACTTAATTAAATTATTACTTCCCTTTCTAAGTGTAAGCATTTAGCTTCAAATGAACTTTGCATTTTTTTACTCTGTGGTTTTTACATTGACATTGCATTTAGAGTGTTCAAAGTATCATTTTATACTTCATTTCCTTTGATTCCCCCCATTGCCCCTTGACATTAGTAGAACAAGTATTTTTATTTTCATTTCACCATTGTGGAAATCAAGGTTGAGTTACTTAAAAGTCCTCCCGAAGGTCACACCACCAAATAAATGAAAGAGGTCTGACTTTCACCTGGGTCATTTGACTCAGATCATTCCAAAATTATAAAACAGCCCATTCCAATGTCTAGTAAGCTATTAGTTGAGCAGAGGACAGGCTAATTTAATTATATTGGATGAAGGGAAAGTAACATGAAATGAACCCTAGAATTAATTGGAACCTGATTTCTTATCAATAAAGGAAGTTTCATCTTTCATCTGGCAAGTTAATCATAAATGCAACTTAGTTGAATAGGAATAAGATATATATGATTTTCATATGCAATTAAGTAAGAAAACAAGCAACTCATTAGCAGAGAAAAATAAGTTGTGTGTAAGTATTCATAGAAGGCATTTGGATCTACTTAAAATATGAGATTAAAATGGGTGAAATTCAAATTATTATGAATTTGTAGAAAACGTTTTGGTTTTACAACTCTTTAAATTGCATGGAGATAGCCTTCCAAAAGCAAAGCCAGGAAAGAAGATAACAGAATGAAGAGATGAAGGAAGAGAGACATCATGTAAATTCCAACTTGACAGTAACTCAGTCTTTGGATTTTCTATTCCATGAGTGAATGCATCTCCTTTGTTGTCTACACTAGTTTGAATTGGGTTTCTGTCATTTGCAACCTAAGAGTCACCATCACCACCATCATCACTATAATGATAATAATAATCATCATCATCATCGTCATCATCATCATGTTGAGCCATAAATTCCATCATCTATGCAGATTTCATTATCTATGGATGATTCCATTCATCATCATGAATGTGAGTCACAGATTCCATCAGAGATAGTAAAGGGGGCCTTGAAGTATTCTGAGACTTGTAGAAGGGCGTAATTACCTAAGGTAATTGTGATGGATAGTGCTTGAAGTATCTGCTTTCAACTACCTTATATCAGCTTGTGGTGAGCCCAAGTAATTGAAACTGCTAATAGCTTATTAGACATTGGAATGGGCTGCTTATAATTTTGGAATGACCTGAGTCTAATGAAAGTGGTTTCTGCTCACTTTTTAAACTTTTTAAAAAAACTTTGGCTACATCAGGCCTTTTGATTTTGTAATTTTCCATTCTTTTACAACCATGTTCTTTTTTGGTAATTCATGTTTTATAGACAACTTTCAAAAATACTTTAAATAATTAATAAGGAACATGTGTTCTTAAGATCTTCCTCACCATTGAAAGAGAAGATGTGTTTTAAAAAAAATCCACTATGGTACCAAAACATACTGAGAGAAAGTATGAAAAGGAAAAGGCTGAAAATATTGGAAGCCGCTCTGAACTTAGTAGAGGGGAAAATGAAGTGTCTGTAGGAAAAAAGCATGAATACTTAGCTGTCTGATTCATTCCTTCCTAGTAATATTTTCTCATTTCTGTGATCTCTAGAAAACATGTGGAATAGCACACTGACTAAAGTGATTCCTGCTAAGTTTTGAACTGTGATATTCTTGTCTTATAGAAAGAATATAAAAAAGATTTGGAAAATGAAATAAAAGGGAAAGGAATGGAACTTAATTCAGAAGTTCTTGACATCCAAAGAGCAAAGCGAGCCTCTGAAATGGCGAGTGAGGTGAGTGTTTATTTAACACCTTAGATGAATATGTTTTTTGCTGATTTTCTTATCTGTCAATCTTTCTGAAAGGTTCTATACATCCACAACTTTTATATGTAAGTGATTGTAAACAGCTATATCCTTGTAGTCTTTTCCTGGACTACTAATTTTTTTTTTTTAAATGGTGCTCATAATCCCCTTTCTATGTGATATGAGAAAAATGACCATTTCCCCATTTTGGAAAAAATCCATATAATAAACTAAAATAGTTTAATGAGATTTAACTTCCTCTTTTAAGCAGGTAAAAAAAAGGCAGATGATTGGGAAGGTGTGTTATTATGGTCCATCAGTAACTGCAGGTAGAAAGTTCACTTGCTTTCCTGCACGTAACCCAACTGACTCTCCCACTCTTGCCCTGGGCTGCTGAATGAACTTATTCAGCCTCTTTGTCAAATTAAAGTAGTTTCTGCTCACTTTTCATGCACTTTATAAGGAGAATTGCAATGTCTCTGAAGTGTTTTCAGTCCTGTAATCCTGGATTATCTCATTACTTTGGGTCATAAAGTGTCACTTTGCTTTTAACAGACTTTAGCTGAATTTAGCAGTGAAAGAGCTTAAAGACTTGTCCCCATATTTTGAAAATCCGATGATAATGAGGATGATGATAATGATGATGGTGGCGATGGTGACTCTTAGGTTGCAAATGACAGAAACCAAACTCAAACTAGGGTGGGCAGCAAAGGAGATGCATTCACTCATGGAATAGAAAATCCAAAGATTGAGTTACTGTCATGTTGGAATTCACATGATGTCTCTCTTCCTTCATCTCTTGGTTCTGTTATCTTCTCTATTGGCTTTGCTTCTGGAATGCTGTCTCCATGCAATGAAACATCTTAGTAACAGGATAACTCATATCTGTGGCCAGTAATCCCAGTGGGAAGTGAACATCCTCTTTTGTAGTTCCAATTAAAGTCTTAGGTTTCAATCTCCTTGGATTAGTCGCTATCCTGTGCTCACACCTGGCCTAATCATTGTGTCTGGGGTTGGGGGAATAGAATGTGCTGATTATCCTATCACCCATTCGTTGAGGTAGTTTAACAGTGTCTTATACAAAACATTATAAATGTTTATGTGTTTAAAACATCACCTTAATCTCTGCTATATTCACATTCTTTAAATAAAGGAAACATTTAAAAGGCACTTTAGTAGAATTAAAAATATATGTGGGGAGTAGGGAGGTGATGGAAATCAATCCTTCCCAAGGGTATGGATTGAGAGAACTTAGAGGTCATTTCCCAAAAGGAAACCATGGATCTTGTTGCATTGAGCATTGGCTTCAATTTAAAGTCACCAGCTGCATTAGCCCTTAATAAGAGTCAGCTTGTCGTTTGAAGAATTGAAGCAGACATTGACTTCTCCTCACTAGCTATGGAAGTCCTAGATGGCATCTTTTTCCAATAGAAGGCTGTTTTGTCTACATAAAAAATCTGTTGTCTAGTGTAGCTACGTTCATCAAGTATCTTAGCTAGATCTTCTGGGTGACTTGCTGTGGCTTCTGCATCAGCCCTTGCTGCTTCACTTTGCACTTTCATATGATGGAGATGGCTTCTTTCCTTAAACCTCATGAACCAACCTCTGCTAGCTTCCAACTTTTCCTTTGCAGCTTCTTCACCTCTCTCAGCCTTCACAGAAATGAGGGTTAGGGCCTTGTTCTGGATTAGGTTTGGTTTAAGGAGATGTTGTTTCTGGAATGTTGTGTCTGGTTTGATCTATTCAGACCACTAAAACTTTCTCTATATGAGCAATAGGGTTGTTTCACATTCTTATAATTCATGTGTTCACTGGGGTAGCACTGTTAATTTCCTTCAAGAACTTTTCCTTGGCATTCACAACTCGAATAACTGTTTGGTACAAGAGTCCTAGCTTTGGGCCTGTGTTGGCTTTTGACATCCCTTCCTTGTTAAGCTCAATCATTTCTAGCATTTGATTTAAAGTATGTCTCTTCTTTTTACTTGAACATCTAGTGGCCATTGTAGGGTTACTAATCAGTCCAATTTCAATATTGTTGTCACTTAGGGAATAGGGGAGCCCAAAGAGAGGGAAAAAGATAGAGGAACGGCTGATCAGTGGAGCAGTCAGAACACACGTGACATTTCTCGATTAAGTTCACTGACTTATAGGGGTGCATTTGGTGGCATCTCCCAACATTTACAATAGTGTTGCAGGATTTCTCCTTAGTTCAGCTAAAGACAGGGTCCTTGTCCCATGGCCATGAAAGTTTAGGCTTGCAGACAGTTTGAAGGGTGAGTAAAGCAGAGTTTTATTGGGTGTAAAGGAAGAAAAGGGGGGAACAGGGACTCTCTGCAAGGCCGGAGTCCCTGCTAGAGTGCTTCCCACCTCACAGTTTGAATTCCAGGTTCCACACAGGAAGAAGAGGGGCCAGGCTCCTCCCTGTTGCAAACGGCCTGAACTTCTCTGGCTCCACCTCAGCGCACACTCTTTCCAGTGTTCAGGCCAGCTGGAGTTTTGGCAGTGACCCCCTCCTATCTGTCTGTCTCAATAGTGACATCAAAGATTACTGATTGGTCAGGCGTGGTGGCTCACACACCTGTAATCCCAGCACTTTGGGAAGCCGAGGTGGGTGGATCACCTGAGGTCAGGAGTTCATGACCAGCCTGGTCAACATGGTGTAACCTGGTCTCTAATAAAAATACAAAAATTAGCTGGATGCCATGGCACATGCATGTAGTCCCAGCTACTTGGGAGGCTGAGGCTGGAGAATCGCTTGAACCCAGCAGGCTCAGGTTACAGTGAGCCAAGATCATTCCATGGTACTCCAGCCTGGGCGAAAGAGCAAGACTCTGTCAAAAAAAATCACTGATCACAAACCACCGTAACAGTTTCAAATATTATATTACCAAAATGTGACACAGAGGCACCATGTAAGCACATACTGTTGGAAAAATAGCACTGACAGACTTGCTTGGCAAGCAGGGTTGCCATAAACCTTCAGTTTGTAAAAAATTCAGTATCTGCAAAGCACAATAAAGTAAAGCACAATAAAAATGAGATATGCCTGCATTACTGCCTTTATTTTGCAGATGAGCAAACTGGAAAAGTTGAGCATTCTCAGTGTCACACAGCTGGTGAGTGCTGTGGCCTCCCAAGTTCATCTGTTCTGTATAACATCAGCTCATTTACATCCACCTCCCTATCCTCCAACCCTAAAGACAATTGTCAGTGAAGATTTTCACATGGCAATTGCCCTTGTATACCAAACATCTTTGGAGCTTTGCACGCCCTTCTTCAGTGAGAACAAGATTATCGTTCTAAGTAGTTCAGAAAATTTAGTTGTGAGTGATCATTCGTAGTACTCAAGGAGCTTTGTTACCTCTTTTGTAAAATAGGTTTAACTATTTTTTTTGGTATCATTGACTGCAGATGCATGTTTGCCCACTGAGTGTTTGAATGTTGTAACATGTCTTTTGCAGAAAGAATACAAGAAAGATCTGGAGTCAATAATTAAAGGGAAAGGAATGCAAGCTGGCTCTGACACCCTTGAAATGCAGCACGCTAAGAAGGCTGCAGAGATCGCGAGTGAGGTTAGTAGGGTGCGTGATGCAGGCCTTAAGACTCATATTGTGGAACCTAACAAATCGTATTAGCAACTTGATTACTATATGGAATTTCTCAAAGCGTTGCAGCTGGTTTAACAGTTTGGAATGGAGACTATTCCACAGCATTATGCCTGTTTGAAAATGTACAGTTTTTGCTTTGCTCACATCCCTCCAATATATCAAAAAAAGCTTGGTGGAAGGCATTTTAGTTGAATACACACACACGCACACATGCACTCCCCTGCACACCTTACTTCAGAATACAACAGATTTAATGGTTATCTGGGTTATGAGAAATGTTTTCATGGTATTTTTAATGGATCACCTGCTGCTTGGCATATCTGTATTTCCAAATTTCTCAGCAGAACTTCATATACGGATGCTTAATGTGAGTACAACTATCATTTCTGTCTGATTGCATGTTCTTAAAATAGCCTTTGTTGACATGATCAGCATGCATGAAATTTCTACACAGCATTTTGAGTGGAGGTCTTATATAACCTGATTGACCATGTTCATTCATCTAATACCATTTTTCTCTTCATGGGATACAGGATATTGATTTAGAAGTTTTGTCTTAAATTCTGTGACAGGATGGATATCACATCACAAGGTTGTAGGAGTCAGACCATATACATATATTTCAAAGGAAATACCCTAGAACTTTCTCTACACCTCTTGAACTTCCCCACAAAAATCTGAGAATATAAAAAGATCACTGGAGTAAAGATTTGGGTTGTGATGATTTTATAAAAGTGTATGTGAAGAAAAAATTGGGATGCAGGTGAATGGGTCCTGCTCACTTATCTCAAGACTGGGTAGGTGGGGGCTTCATGGGGTACTCTGAGACCTGTTGTGTGACCTTTGCACTTAGGAAGAGCTGACTCAGGACTGACACCTTACAGGAAATCTGGAAGGCTAGAGGTAGCTGCTTAGCTGCTAGGGAAGTTACTGTTGTTTTAAAAATGACTGACATCCCCAGGGTTAGGTACTGACCAGGGAAATGGGATTGCCATGATTGAATAAGACAAAGGAAGTGGAGATGGTATAGGTTTCCTAAGCAATAAGTGTTCCATTTTGAAGTGGTGGCCAGGGGTGGATGGCCAGGAGCGTGAGGAACAGGGACTTTCCTACTTCTGTTCTCCCAAGAGATAGTCATTGTTATAAGTTTGTTATGGAACCTTCCAAATCTGTTTTGTGTTTATATAGATAAATATATACTTGTACACACAAAAACTTAAAAAAATCTTAAATGAGGTCATACTCCATTTAAGTGTTTGATTATTTTCTCTCTTTATATTATGGATTTTTTTTCTGTGTTCCTTCATATAGGTCTACCTCATTCTTATAGAAAAATTAAGTGTTCTATAACATGGATGTGAATATGTGACCCTTTATCTTTTGTTGTCTACAAGGGAAGTATATAATGGGATCTCAACATTACAGGCCAAAACTAGAATCCTTAATTTTCCCCTAGGTTAGCTTTCCTCCATCTGCTTCCCAGCAAATGGCACCAACCAAAGCATAGAAGTCACTTTGATTCCTGTCATCAGCATGCTTTATTGATGTCACCCCCATCGTGGCAGTCTAAATCCATCTTTCTCACCACCCTAGTCTAAGCCACCATCTCTATCCTCTAGATCATTGCCATAGCTTCCTAACCAGAATTCTGCTATTATTGCCTTCCTAGTAGCCATTCTCAACCCAGCAGAAGAATCCTTGACGGAATTAAATGAAATTTTGTTCCTCTCCTCACATGCAATTATTTAGTGGTTTCCAGTCACATCCAGTGTAAATTGATTCATCTGGCTCTGGTGAAGTCTCCATTCTCAGGCTGAGAGTCTTAGTCAATAAAAACCCCCCAAATAATAATAATAAAAATCTAATTTGCATGTAATCATAGTCATGTCCCATTTTGCCTAAATGATAGGCTCAGATCGTTTTCAACCAATGTTTGGGACTTTGCCAGAGTTTGTTTTTAATATCGAAAGTTTATTTTTCAAATAAAGTCAATGGATCATATTGTAACACAAATGACCCTCAATAGTCAAGCCTTCCCATAGCTCTGGGTTTGACCATGTGACTTTCTTTAGCCAATGAGACATCAGCAAATGTGACTCAGACAGAGGCTATAAACACACTTCTGCATTAGGGTTTGCCCTCTTTGAACACAGATGCTGCCATGTTGTTGTTTTAAACCTTCTAAGTTTTGGGGTATTTTGTTATGCAGACAACAAATAACTGATGCCAAGGGTGTCTAATGTAGTCTGTGTGCTTTAGAACACATTTACATTTGAAAGTTCATATTGGAAAATTGTTACATCCTTCTACCATTGGACCTTCATGGCTGTCTGCTATGAGTGCTTCAGTTTCATCATATTTGTTGACCTTCAAATGAAACATTTTGTTTTGGGGCTTTAAACAGGCTGAAACAGAGTGGTTTTTATAGACATAGTAATAATTGAATATTATTATTTTGAAAGTTAAACATAATTATGTAAACTTTTATTTAGAAAAGTGATACTGGGAGTGTAAGTCAGTAAAAACGGGAAGAGTTATGAGTGGAAGACAGGAGGAAAAATATTCCAAGATTGAGACTTTTGTTTACCACCTATCTAAATTTGATGATCTATTAATAAACAAACCAATATTTACTTTGCAGCAGAGAATCTACAAATCTGGAGTGTGTCAGCATAATAAGAAAGAATTGTTTTAAAACAAATTTAATTGGCTATAGTTAATAGTTTTTTAATAACATTTTTCTTTGAAGAATAATATACATATAGAAAATGCAAATTTATATATGTACGGCTTGTTGAATTTTATAATCAGTTTTCAAATGTGACAAAAGTCCCTAAAGACATGTGTGTCTGTGCAATTATGACTATCTTGTAAGAAATAGGTAATCCAATTCCAAACTGGCTTAAAAAAAAACACAGATAACTTATTTGTTGTTCTTATGATTGAACGGTAGAGAAATTCCTGGGCACGGCTTGATCTAGGACTCAAATAATGAGATTTAGTTTCAGCTTTCAGTTCTTAGGTAGACATTCTTGTTTGCAAAGAAGCTTCCAGCACCTCTTATGTGGAAAAAAAGATGCATGCATCCTGGAACCAATTCTGCAGTGTGGGTGATGGGGTATAATGATTTAAGTCCAGCAGAGCCCAGAGACTTGGGCCAGTTTCTGGATGGTTTAGGAGGGAGAGCATTGAGTTGTCTAGTGGCAAATCAGAGAGCCAGTGAAGGGAGTAATGATTTATTTAAGCCCAGCAGAGTCCAGAGATTTGAGCCAGTCTCACCCAAGCTGGATGGTTTAGGAGTAGGAGCACTGAGTTGTCCAGTGGCAAGTTAGGGAGCCAATGAAGGGAAAAGAAAGGGTGGATTCCAGGGAAACAGCCAACACGTATTCACTACAGAGTGAAAAACAGCAAGCCGTATATGACCCAATAATATATCAAGTTTATCATAATGAAATGTTAAATTTTCCCCTTGGCTAGCTCTGTTTTTCTTCTTCTTAATTCAGATTAGCAGAAAAAAAGTCTTCTGATTACTGGTGAATAAGTTATGCTAAGTCATAGTCCTACCACAAGTAAAAACTCTTTCTTATTCTATAGAAATAAAAGAAATAAGGATTCAACTTCATTCCAAAAGACATGGTCTTGATGTCAAATAACATCTCGATTTTTGAGTCGTTTTTCAAATGATCGGAGAGCACTAACTGTGTGTTTCATTTTCTGCAGAAAGACTATAAAAGAGATCTGGAGACTGAAATTAAAGGGAAAGGGATGCAGGTGAGCACAGACACTCTTGATGTCCAGAGAGCTAAGAAAGCATCCGAGATGGCCAGCCAGGTAAGACAGCAGTGAGATACAAAGTTTAAAATAAATGCCGTGAATCATAGCTAGAAAGAGCATAAGTGTTCTTTTCACATGGGTGGCTTTGAGATTCAAACACGTAAATGTCAACATTGCTATTAAAGCTTAAGCAAAGTTCTAAGATCATTTTCTGTTCTTTTAGAAACAATACAAGAAGGACTTAGAAAATGAAATTAAAGGGAGAGGAATGCAAGTGAGCATGGATATCCCAGATATCCTTCGAGCCAAGAGGACATCTGAAATCTATAGCCAGGTTGGTCAAGAATGAAGATGCTCAGAATCATGTATTCCAATGTCATGTTGCCATGTGCTTTGTATGTCTCTATGAATGATATCTTTCTGAGGGTATTGCATTCAGAGTTAGTATACTCTTTCACTGAGAAACCATTGGCCAAACTTGATTAACCTTACTAATGAATAGGACAACTGTCATAGATTCAATGCAACAGACATTAAGGAGAGCTACAGCCTCTCTGTTGGGGCTCCTTGTTTTGAGTCCAAGGACATTAAAACTTTTTTTTTTTTATTATTTTAGAGATGGAGGTCTCACTCTTTCACCCAGGCTGGAATGCAGTGGCACCATCGTAGCTTGCTGCAACCTCAAACTCCTGGGCTCAAGCTTATTTTCTTGCCTCAGTGGGCATGAGCCGTTGTGCCCAGCCCAAGGATATTTTAACCTTTTCTTTCTTTCTTTTTTTTTTACCCTATTGGACACTTGGCTCAAATGCTTTTGCTTATACCACAGAAAAATAAATTACAAGCTATTTGTCTTTTAACCATTTCATAATGAATATTATTATTAAAATGGTTCCAAATAAAACTAACAGTGACTAAAGCTGCACAAAGTACAAGGTGAAGTTTAGTGTTAGGTAAAAATTGAGGGAACAGTGAAGTTTTCTTGGTAAAATTTAGATTTGTTAAAGATACTTGTCCCATATTCTGTAAACAAAGCTGGATGTGGGAGAAGTAATGACCACAAAAAGTATTTATGGAAGAAGAATTTATTTATAAAATCTGACTTGGGCAAAAACATTCATTAGCAAATAGTATCCTTGCTGTAACATTTACTAAAATAAATGACTCCCAATGGAAAAAAAAATAGTAGAAGGAATGAACAAAAAGAAAATGGTTATATAAAATTGACCATAGAATTTAATTTGATTAATGGAGTTTATGCAGGAAGGAATGTGTAACAACATTTGGCGAAATTTGTTAAAATTCTGATTAAGACATAAGCAAGGACATTAACCATCCACTAGTTCAAAAGGGTAGTATCAAGATGGCAGAGTCAAATGTCAGAGGACTTGTGTGCCTGTCAGCCTCTGCAGACGACACAGCCACTGGGATGGTCCTGAAGTGTGTGTTCTTCTGTTCTCGGTGTCCATGAACTTGGAGACATTGGCTCTGGCCATATCAGCTGAACTAAAATCCTACGTCAATACATTAAACAGGCAAATGGACATTTGAGTCAGTGGAGAAGAGTTACTTACTGTCTCAAGAATGCCAAACTCATTCCTTCAGTTGGTGAATACCTCCTGAGTACCCATTTGCATGCAAAACCAGACATGACTTTGCCCTTGGAAAGCTACAGACAAATCTAATAATCATGTAAATATAGTGTTACAACCATGATAGATACACCTGAAAGTAAAAGTATTGAGAGTGAAGGTGCCTGAGCTGTCAGATTTCCTGCCTTAACTTAATAGCATAGTTTTTTTTTTTTTTTTTTTTTAGTGTGACGTGAGACTATATCTAATTTTAAGGGATTTTAATCACTGAAATACAATGGGGATACTTAAGAGTGTGTAATGAAGCCTGGTGCATTTCGACATGAAAAGTAGTTACCTTTCTTAATAAGCAGTAGTTTGCCAGAATAGTTAACTTCACTGATTTTGGAATCAGAGAGCCTGGTTTTAAGTTGCAGCTCTGATACTTACTATCTAGTACCTCGGTTTCTCCATCTATAAGATGGAAATAATAATAGTATCTGCTTGTCAGGTTGATTAAATGAGTTAATGTGTGTTAAGTATTTAGAACAATACCCATTACATAGTAAGTAAATGTAAGTGCTGGTACTAGGATAAGATATTGCCTGGGTTGTATTAGAACTCATAGTAGCTGGTTTAGTGGAGAGAAAATTAAGATTTTAATCTCAACTTCAAAATACTGGTAACTTTCCCTTAATCAAATCTATTTTCACCTGAAGTAGGAAACAAAGCATAAATCTAGAAGCCATGTGGTATGGTAGAGATTGAAGAATGGTATCATTCCCTCTCTCTCTCTCTCTCTTTCTCTCTCTCTCCCCCTCCACCTCCCTCCCTCCCTCCCTCCCTCCCTCCCTCCCTCCCTCTCACACGTGCACACACACACAGTTTCAGATTTATATTAACTGTTTTTATTTTTAGAGAAAGTATAAAGATGAAGCAGAGAAGATGCTTTCTAACTATTCTACCATAGCAGATACTCCTGAAATTCGGAGAATTAAGACAACTCAACAAAACATTAGTGTGGTGAGTAGCCATTATTTCTTTTCAGTTGCCACCTTGAAATTTTGTTTTGTAAGAAATGGTCTTTTTTCCTCATTGTCTGATGTTTTCTGCTGTCTTACTTGAATTTTCTGTCAAGTGTATTATCTTTATTTCTTTAAAATAATAAGAATACTGATAATTTTTACAAATTATCAATTTTCATGTTTTTTTGGAATTACAAATTCAAATTTCCCTCTGATACAAATGACAGTTAACTAAATTTTAAAATTTAACTCTGGAAAGAAGTCTTAGTCTTCTACACAGATTTTACTTAGAAGATGAAAATGGTCATATGAAGTGATTTTATTCCTGGTAATTGATTGTTTTTACTAATAATATATTTAGCGATTTACTCATTCTTAATAAATTTCTAAACTTATATATTTTTATTTTGAGGAAGAGGAATTGCATTGGCACTATTTTTTTTTAGCTTTTATTTTAAGTTCAGGGGTATCTGTGCAGGTTTTTACATAGGTAAATTTGTGTCATAAGGATTTGTTGTACAGATTGTTTTGTCACCCAGGTATTAAGCCTAGTACCCATTAGTTATTTTTTCTGATCCTCTCTCTCCCCTCCTACTTCACCCTCTGATAGGCCCCTGTGTGTGTTGTTCCTCTCTATATGTCCGTGTGTTTTCATCATTTAGCTCCCACTTATAAGTGAGAACATGTGGCATTTGGTTTTCTGTTCCTGCATTAGTTTGCTAAGTATAATGGCATCTGGCTCCATCCATGTCCCTGCAAAGGCCATGATCTCATTCTTTTTTTATGGCTGCATAGTATTCCATGGTTTGTATGCATGACATTTTCTTTATCCAGTCTATCATTGATGGGCATTTAGGTTGATTCCATGTCTTTGCTATTGTAAATAGTACATCAGCACTATTAATTAAGAGACTGGGTCCATGATTAATAAATGTATAAACTTGACTTCTGTTCTAAAATTGTAAAAATTGACCATACAACTAATATTTTAACATAGAATTAGCTCAGTCATTAATAGTTAAGCAAGCATCTCATCAAAATATAAATTCTAGTAAGTGTGAGGACTTCTGGAATATTTCCTACCTCCTAATTAGTTGGCATGTGCCAGCTCTCAGGGTAAGCTGGTCAGGTGCCTGCTGGGTCTCCACAGGGATGGCCAGTCTGTACTGAGAAATGGAAAAGTCTTACTGGAAGGATCAGGAAAGGAGGCTGTGTGATTCCATAGTGTTCTAGAGTTCTAGCCTTTGGAGGAAAACATTTCTCCTACAGTGCTCTCCCACCCGTGCGGGGGCCACTGGATTACCAGATGTCAAGAAAGGCAGTGATTCTCTCCTCATTTGTCTTTCTTATAATTACTCTGGTTTTCTGCAGAATACTCATAATGAGAGCACTCATAAATACTCTTGTGTTTTTGTTCTGCTTTGGGTTTGGAAGGAGTAGGTGTTACTGGGGGTGGAGACACATGGGAGAGGGTTAACAAATAAGTGGAAGATGAAGAAGATAGACTTGAAATTAACATTGATATTGACGATGAGCTAACATTTTCTTGGAAGAGAATATGGGCATCCTTGTGTTTGGAGAATAGAAGTTGCCTAAAATGTCATGCTCTTTTTGAATTCAGTGATAACGGCTTAATGGGCTTTTGTAATATCTGCTTTTTCTCAAATACACGTGTGACATATATTTATATTTGAAGAAAGGAACTCTGGTTTGTCAATGTGTATTCTTAAAGCAAATAATCTGTAGTCAGCCATGGTAGCGGTCTAGCCCTAGAGCAGGAGAGGGTTACTTGTAAGATTATGGGATATAAAACCAAAGTTTTAATGGATTATTTTAATGGATTATTTACTATCTTAATGGATTATTTAATTGGTTTCTATAATTCTGGCACTCAGATGCGGTATTCGTATTATTATAAAACCTGAGAAAATGTCTTTTTCAGAAGCAGATCTAGGACTTGAATTTGACAAGCTTATTCTTTTCCTTTTCTTATAATAAAGATATTTTATAAGAAAGAAGTAGGAGCTGGCACTGCAGTAAAACATACCCCAGAGATCGAACGAGTGAAGAAAAATCAGCAGAATATTAGTTCAGTAAGTTCTCTACAGCATTAATTATCTTTTCTAAAAGCAAACAGAAACTGTAGACAAATGTTTTTAATTCTTTACTCAACTGATGGCTTTTTTCCTTTTATTCTTCACTTTATTGAAATGCTATTTCATCATATATCAAAGATCTAACTGTCAGAACAAAAACTATATCCTTGTTCCCCTTGACTCTGAAGCAGTATTTCATTCTGATGTATCACAGTGAAGAAGAGCCAGGTCATTTTAATGAAACTTAGGATTAGATTTCATCTCTTTGAAGAGAATTTTAACTCTATTAAATTTTGCAGAGAAAGGGTACATTTCAGTACCTCTCCACAAGTTGGAAGAAAGAAATTTTTCCCTGATAGAATGATTAAAGGCCCTAGAACATTTATTTGGCAGCTTAAGTGAAGGTTTAGATTTGAAAAAGCAAATAGTACCAATTCATTTTTAACCCATGTCAGTCACATCTCTAAGCTTTTTATCAGACACACTTCTGTCCATTTCTTCTTTCCAGCCCCTTTTACCTTCTGCTTCTTCCAGCAAAAGTGAAAACAAATCACACATCTTCACTGTAAATTGTGAAATAACTTACCTTCCAATAACCTTTAGACTTGGGGGAAGGGTCCCCTTCTGTTAGAAGGGTGCTTCTAACATTAAGGTGCTTAATGTTATGGATAAGTTTTTTTTTTTTTTTTTTTCCATGGAGTGTTTGACATTTGCGATAGATCATTGCTCTCCTTACCAATTAGATATTCTCCCATGTATATTTAGTACATTGAGTTTCTTTTCTTTTTCTTGAGACAGAGTCTTGCTTTGTTGCCTAAGCTGGAGTGCAGTGGTGCAATAGCTCACTGCAACTGCCTCCCGGCTTCAAGTGATTCTTCTGCCTCAGCCTCCTGAGTAGCTGGGATTACAGGCATACACCACCACGGCTGGCAAATTTTTTTATTTTTATTTTTAGTAGAGATGGGGTTTCACTATGTTGGCCAGTCTGGTCTCGAACACCTGACCTCAAGTGATCTCCCGCCTCAGCCTCCCAAAGTGCTGGGATTGTAGGCATGAGCTACTGTGCCTGTCCATTACATTTAGTTTCTTGTTGAGGAAGTAAAAATAATTGGTTCTTTAAATCCCTTCCTCTGCCTTATCTCTTCACCCTTACCTTTGGAAAGAGTACCTTCCCTTTAAGTAGTCCAAGCAGAATGGCCTTGATTAGACTCATTTGTAGGTCACTTGGTCATTATGTAGCATCCTGAGAATATCAGCGTGGGTCAGCATTTGTGAAGAAAGTGTAGGAGAGGTAAGAGAATGAAATAGTAAAGCTATTTCAAAATAAAAGTATAAAAAGTCTGCAGAATATCAGTGCAATAAAACCTCTGTAGCATGCATGGAGCTATCTCTTGAAGAAAGCATAAGGAGGTCCTAGGCTTAAGGTGTGGATGAAGGTCGATGAATGTGTTCTTCTTATCTTTCACGGTGAGAGCCTGTGTTAGCCTAGTAGAGAAATTAGTTTGGGAGAGAAGTATAAAATATTCATTCCTTCACTTTCCAATGATAATATTTAAAATGCACCCATCGATGTACTGTGATTTAATATTATAAATATTCTGTAGTATGCAATTCTATAGACTATAGTGAAATAACTATGCCATTTTGATTAGAGTCCCTTTGCAAAACAAAAGTGTTCATCTTTAATCATGTTAAGCTTCTCACCCGTGGAAAATCCCACAGAGTATTACAGTATATCATTTCTTCTCTTAGCATCCCTCAGCCTTTTCTAGCAAACAATAAATGCATAGTTCTGTATCTGCATGAGGTTGGGCCATAAACTCCTGCTTAGTATTCAAATGGAAAGTTGCCCTTTTAAGATTAGCTAGATCTGTCAAACCAAGATATGATTCTCTAACATTTAAAGATCTCGACATTTTCCACCTCCAGAGTACAAGCCTTTTAGCTGTTAGCTCTCTGTGTTAAGAACTATTTTTGAATTTTATTTAGAGGTAGCCTGTCTCAGTGAACTTCCAATTTAACTGTTTTGGGTCTGGACTAATATTGGCATTGTTACTTATATGAAATCCACAGATACTAAGACGTAGATGATATCTGAGATATTTAGGTACTGTTTCTTTATGACAGTCTGCATGAATTTCACCCTCTATCATTTTAAACATTACCAAGTGATTTCTGAAACGTTTCATGTAGATTTAAATCTTTGCTAAATTTCAACACAGCCTCTTAAGTCGAGCCTATGCTTTCATATATTTACATATATATGTATCCTTTTTATTCAAGAAAGATTGAATTTGAATTATCCTCCATGAATTTTAGACATATTAAAATACCATCTGAAGTGATAGCATCACTAATCATTTTATGAGTTCAAAGAACTGTTTCTTGTCCCATGCATAACTATATGCTCATATTACCATTTGCCTGATTGATCTTCCTCTAAATAGATTTGAAGGGGGAGATTTTGAGTGCAGTAGAAGCCAGGATAAAGGTGAGCTTTTCCTAATGTGATTGTGTGGATAGCAGACACCTCTGACTTTCTGGCACTGACCTTCCTTATAGTGATGCAGGACCCAGTGGTCTATGCGTTTAGTACATTTCCTTCCATCTCCCTTTTTCTCTTCTTTTATTGTGCTCACTTTATTTTTTTCCTTATTCTGGATTATTTATATGCTCTCAGTCAGATAGGCAATGTTCCCCAGACTCTGTGGCTAACTCAGTTTGACTTTTGCCTTTAAATATGTGTTAAATTTTAATTACCATATTAATAGAAACTGCTTTTTGGATAGAAAATAATAAATCACTTTATTTAAGATAATTTACAAGGTTTTTTTTTTCCTGCATCTGCCTAATGATAAAATTTATTTTCGTGAGCAATGTTTGCTTATTTTACTTAATAAACTCCTATAGTGATGAATAAGTGAATAGATATGGGTTTATTTGTACTTTAGGAATAAGGAATCCTGAAAACATCAGATAAAATTAAGAATTGTGTCCCCAGTGAAGGAAAAGGAATGTTGGAATTAATAAAATTCAATTATGCAATATTTACAATTGAAGAATTCTCAATATTAAAGCCTTGCATAGAATAAAGTTAACATTATTTTCTTATAAATTATGCAGGTGAAATACAAAGAAGAGATTAAACATGCAACAGCCATTTCCGATCCTCCAGAACTAAAGAGAGTTAAAGAAAACCAGAAGAACATCAGCAATGTGATCATATTTCTTAAGTATTTTTTAAAAATTTTATTGTGTATCAACATATAATGACAGCACAAAACCTGTACAGGCAAAATCCCATCACAATGAATCCCATTGCAAGAGGATCGGTTCCTTAAAAGTAGAGCTGACATTTTACACATCTGTGTGCCCTCCATGACACCTAGCCTAATGCCTTGTGTACAGCATTTATTTACTAGAGACATGTATTATTCAGACATGCAGAGCGGAATCAGACATTGGAGACTCCAAAAGGTAGTAAGATGAGAGCGGGGTGAAGGATGAAATATTGTTGGGTACAATGTACACTATTTGGGGTAATGGTTACACTAAAAGCCTAGGCATCACCACTATGCAATATATCTATGTAACACAACTGTGCTTGTACCTTTGAATCTATAAAAAATAAAAAAGAATGAAACCTATTTTCAGAAATATATATTGATATTTTCTTTTCTGTTTTGTCATCTATTTTGTTTTGTAGACATGTACATATAATCTCTATATATCTATATAGATAGCTAGATATCTATAGTCTATGTATATCTATAGTCTATATTAGTCTATATATGTATATATAGTCTATATTAGTTTATATATATCTATATATAGTTTATATTAGATAGTCTATATATATCTATATATAGTCTTTCTACATCTAGACTACCTATCTATATATATATACTATATATATTAGTCTACAAAGCAAAACAAATCACAAAACAAGAAGGAAAATTTTCTATTTCTTTTATCTATACCTATTTTCAGAAATAGGTCTTTTCAGAAATAGGTATAGATATCTATTAATATATATATTTATGAAAATAGGTATAGATATCTATAGATAGATAACATATATATTAGTCTACAAAACAAAACAAATGACAAAACTAAATATGAAATGTGTTATTGAATGTCTACTCTGTTCTTGTTCTTGGGGGATTTTAAAGATGAGAGGTAAGACCTAAGACTGGGGTCGTGGGCATCCTCAAGGTGTCTAGGAGAAACAGAGATAGGAGTATATAGCTATTATTCATTGTTTCAGTGCCATTACAATAACTATTATTTGTTGGGTGCTTACTATGCGTTTTGAGTACTTTACATTGCAATATCTCATTTAATCATAAGTAATAATGCCTCTTGCAAAGTGCTGTGCAAACGCAGAAGGAAGGCTATGCAGTGGGAGGGAGAAATAGCCTTGGGGAAGGGTAACGTTGGAGTTAGATCTTGAAAAAGTAATAAAGGTTTAGGGCTGAGTTTTGTGAGGAAAGGCATTCCTGGCAGAGCAAACCAAATATGTTCAGGATCCAAGGCTTGTTCCAGGATTCGAGAAGAGGATTTAGTGTGATGAGTACTTGGGGGTGAAAGATGGCAGGAGAGGGAGGATGCTAGAGAGGGAAGTTGAGATACAGATCGCAAAAAGGTAGTGTGGATTCCCACGGTGTCTCTAAAGTGTGATTCATATATCATTATGGCATTACAGTAGATACTATGTGGCTTGCCGATAATCTTAATGATTAAGAGCAGTTGACTTCGTGACTAAATTGTTTTAATGTTTACCTTCTTCCAAAAGAAGGGTGACTAGTTTTCAATTGATGGTAGAAATATAACAATCTCTTAGAAATAACTTTATTTGAAAATAACCGTGAATTAATTTGATGAAAAAGTATAACAGCATAGGTGTTGTTTGTAGTATTTATCTGGTATGACATATGGAAAGGGGCATGCAAATGGCAGAAATTTGGGAAATTTGGATAACACTCAAGTGGTGTATAAGAACGTGAACCCTGGACTGTTGGATGGTTTGATTCTAACTCCAGAGCTTACTTGTTGTATAATCGTTGTAAGCCATTAACCTCGCAAAACCTAAATTTCCTCTACATAAGGCAGGGATAAGAGTATTGAAGAGATATTGCCTGTGAAGCACACAGCATGTTTGTGAAGGGATGAATACGAGACATGATGATTCTATCAAACTTATGTACCCAAACTTACATCCACTAGAAATTGGCAGTAACAGTTTCTCTATGTCAATAATGTGAATTTAGTATTCAGATTTCCCCCTTTGAGCTTTAGCCAGAGTGATTTCTTTGGAGCTTGCCATCAATATAGATTAAACTGAAACTTTCCTCCCTTCAGCTCAATCACCCAGTCACAAGAATCTGTCTGACATCTCAAACTACATACTATGGCACAAAGACAGTTACATATTGAGGAAAGAGACCAGAGGAACCTTACCCCTTTTCGTTTATTTTTTAAACTTATCCAACTTCCCTTCACTTTCATGTTCACTACTAAGAGTGTGCATCTCAAGTCTATTTCTTTTTCTTTTCTTTTCTTTTTTTTTTTTGAGATAGAGTCTTACTCTGTCACCCAGGCTAGAGTACGGTGGCGTGATTTCAGTTCACTGCAACCTCTACCTCCTGGGTTCAAGCAATTCTCCTGCCTCAGCCTACCGAGTAGCTGGGATTACAGGTGCAAACCACCATGCCTGGCTAATTTCATATATTTGGTGGAGATGGGGTTTCACCATATTGGTCAGGCTGGTCTCGAATTCATGACCTCAGTTGAGCCACCCACCTCAGCCTTCCAAACTGTTGGAATTACAGGCATGAGCCATCACACCCAACCTCAAGTCTATTTCATCAGCAGGCCCTGTAAATCTTGGAATTTCTTGTAAAAGAAAATTCCCTAACATGAACTTTAAAGTCTAAAAAGACACTAAAACTGTCCCTGTGAAGTTTCTTCTAATGAGATCTTAACCTCCAACTCTACTTTTGCCTGTCAGAAGTTCATCTGCCATTCTGATTTTCTGTACTGATGCTCATTTATTTTGGGGGGTGTTGTGGAATGTTGGGAAAGCTGACCACAAACAATGGAGTTAGATCCCCAGCTAAGAAAAACACCTGTGTGCATTAAGTCAGGAAAATGTCTATAACGCTAGGTCAGAGATGGGGCTTCCAATGTTAGAATGGCGTAGAGAAGAAACTTTGAAGTTCAAGGTTTCTTTATACAGTAATAGTCTATCACTAAAGTTCAGGTACAGGATTTTGTGACTCTCCTTCCCAATGATAAGAATGTAGAATTATTATTTTTAAATATAAAATGGCAATTTGATAAATGTTGCTTTAATGCTATGAAGGAATGAATTCATAGAATTCATTCTTACTGATGAAGGGATTATTCATTATTACTGATAAGATCAAACTCAGAGAGGCCACCAATAAATAATACAATCTGAAGGAAGACAACGAAAGGTGTGATTTAAAACATTTGATAAGGGTTGGGTGTGGTGGCTTACACCTGTAATCCCAGCACTTTGGGAGGCTGAGTCAGGAGGATCGCTTGAGCTTGGGAGATTGAGGCTGCAGGGAGCTGTGATGATGCCACTGCACTCCAGCCTGGGCAACAGAGCAAGACCTTGTCTCAAAAATGAAATAACAACAAAACCACTTGACAAGGAAAAGACTGGCATCGCCAAGAAGATAAAATCTATAAGCAATACATATTTCACTATGAAATCCTGATGATGATTTTATTAATGAATGTTCTGTAGCCATGTGACATTTAAAAAAATCTGTTCCGATGTTTTGGGATGTATTTATTTCCCATAATCTCAAACTGTTTTGCACCTTGTCTCTCAGCTCCAGTATAAAGAGCAAAACTACAAAGCCACTCCGGTAAGCATGACCCCGGAGATGGAGAGAGTGAGGCGAAACCAGGAGCAGCTGAGTGCGGCAAGTTGTTTCTGTTTCCTTTTATATTTTCTCAAACATAACATATTTTTATTTAAAAATATGCACTTTGGAAGACCATTATCCTTAGCAAACTAACACAGGAACAGAAAACCAAATACTGCATAATAACGAGAGCTTAATGATGAGAACACATGGACACACAGAGGGAAATAACAGACACCAGGGCCTGCTGGAGGGGAGAGGGTGGGAGGTGGCAGAGGATCCGGAAAAGTAACTTTTGAATATTGGGCTTAATGCCGGGATGATGAAGTCATCTGTAGCACAAACTCCTATAACACAGGTTCACCTGTGTAGCAAACCTGCACATGTACCCCTGAATGTAAAAGTTTTTAAAAAATAATGAATTTGAGCAACATGCAATTATATGGATGAATCATATCATTATAATATGAAAAAGTGAATATGTCCATATAGCATTAACTCTTCTGTAAAGTTTAACAACTGCAATAATAATGATGATGATAAAGGGCATATCTCTAGATTTAATAAAATATCTAAAAATTTAGAAAGGAAAAGCTTTACACCCTCTGCATTTTTGGATGTTCCTTTTCACATTTCCATGTTGAGGGGCATGAACTGTGTGTCCAGAAAAGTTGGGACTGTGTTGCTGTACCTTAGCTGTGTTTGCTTATTCAAGAGATCTGCATTAAGTACCCAGATTGACTGGGCATTGTCCTGGTCACCCAGACACAAAGACGGATAAGACCCACTTTCTATCCTCAAGGACCTCATAGTTCATTTGGTAAATCTCTTAAAAAAATGCAGTTAATGGAGAATACTGGATCTGATGTCAATATGAAAAGAAAAAAAAAGTATGTATTGGAACAGGGCAAAAGAAGACCTGGTTTGACTGGCATTCTAAGACATAGTATCAAGTCAAAGAGCCTTATAAATGGAAAATATTTTTCAATCATTCAATAGTCTATTGTGAATAAGGCAAAAGTAGTTAACAAGGTACCTCTACTCTGTGCTGGGCCCTGTGCTGACGTTCTATGTAAACCCATGAGGTCAGCACTGTTTGTTTCTCTGGTTGGTAGATGTGGGAAACTGAGTCTTGGGCAGGTCAGAGGACATGCTGGTCTCCTCCCCAGCCCCCCACCCAGCTAGTAAGGGCAGAGCTGAAATTGGAACATATTGTTGAACTTTCACCAATACAAACAAAAGCCTTCTTTTTCCAAGACAGATATTTTTGAAAGACTTTAAAATGTAAGAGCAAGTTCTCCTGGGTGGAGATAATTAGGTTCAACACTATTTATCCTTATATTATCCCTGGGAGGTGGTAGGAGTCAGAGAGCTTTAGCTTCTATTGAAGGGGAAGCCCCAGGGTCAGAAGAGAGTAAAAAGCCTTCTAGGCTGACAGGGAATAGACTTCACAAGAGTTCTCTTGTAAGGACTTCATTCTGGCGTTTCTTTTAAAGCGCGTTCCCTTATGATTCCATTACTTTTATTTGTGGAATTTATGGTTAATTTTGATATTGAAGAGGAAAGCATTTATTGAAGACATATTTAAACAGTACCACCAACAACTTGTGCCTGCTAAATCAGACCCATTGGAATGTGGGCGTATATGTAAGTGTGAAGGTTGATGTAATCAACTGTGGAAAAAAATGTGTAAAAAGATGGTGTTAATTTTGAGCCTCGTCCTCTGTGATATTTCAGTGGAGCCCATTCTGCTATCTGTTAAAGTTCTTATTTATCCTTCTTAGGTAAAATATAAGGGAGAACTTCAATGGGGAACTGCAATTTCTGATCCACCAGAGCTGAAGAGGGCAAAAGAAAACCAGAAAAACATCAGCAATGTGTGGTCATTTTAGTAACTTTTTTCTTACACTATCAAATGTATTGTCCACGTGTGAACGAAGGGATTGTATTTACAGAGTTTTCATAACCTTGAGTGATGTCCTGTTCTCATTTACTAACAACTTACTTGAAAGATTTCAGGGACTTTGATATTGTGGGTACAGTCAGGTGTTCCCCACCTCAGGGCTCCCAGTGACTCACTAGGATGACTTTTTTCTTTTTGTTTTTTTGAGACAGGGTCTTGCTCTGTCACCCAGGCTGGAGTGCAGTGGCACAATCTTGACTCACTGCAACCTTTGCCTTCTGGGTTCAAGTGATCCTCCCACCTCAGCCTCCCAAGTAGCTGGGACTACAGGCACATGCTGCCACACCTGGCTAATTTTTGTATTTTTTGTAGAGACGGGGTTTGGGCTGGTCTTAAACTCCTTAGCTCATGCCATCCGCCCGCCTTGGCCTCCCAAAGTGCTGGGATTATAGGTGTGTGCCACCAGGCCAGGGTGACTTTTTTTTGACAGGTTGTTGTGTATCCCTTCTATCTTGCCATCTAGCTGATGGGTGCTCTGGTCCCCTCAAGGCCCACAGTTGTAGCTTCTGGCATCCTGGCCCTACAAACATTTTCCCTCCTTTTCTACCCGCATGTGTTCCTGTTCTTGTGCTTCCCCTCCGAGCCCCGCTTTCCACTCCTCACAATTATGGCTCCGTTTTTGGGCAATGTCTAGGAAGAAATGATAATGTGTGCACGGCTGAATAGGTTAGGTGGGGCAGGATCGTTTTGGGGGCACTTAATAAGGGGCTGGCAGTTTTTACCTGGACACCAACTTGTGGCCTGCTCCAATTCCCTGTTGTTGAAATAATTCACGGATGCAGTTCAAGAAGAAAGTCCTCTTTTAAAGTCATTAACATATAGATTGGGTTCTTTGGAAGAGGAAACTTGGAAATCTATTACGTTCAAAGAAATCTTTTATTCTTCACACCTTTAAAGTCATTTAACCAGTTTATAATGCAAAGGCAGGTGATTGATACTTTTCCTAACAACTATATTTTAGAGAAGTAGACGCTCATCTTTCCCCCATATATTTAGAGTCACGCTTGATGTGACTCCATTACTCTCAAAAAGGAACATGGTTATTGAGACAAGGAATGGACCAGTGAGAAGCATGCTGGCTTTTTTAAGGATGCCCACAGTCACCTATTTAAACACATCTTTACAAAAATTCTGCCGCAGTTAATTCCTAAGAAACCACTACCATATAGTACCAGTCTATGGTGACTACCTTTAAGTAATATCCATGAAGACATTTGTTCTCGTTTCCTTTTGTGATTAAATATTTATTACAACTTTACGGATGGTATGCCTATGTATTTGAGTACATTCACAGTGATTTGGACACATGTACTCTCTTCTGGGATGAAATGAAATAGATTGATTTAAGATGCCAGCATTTTAAATACAACTCAACCTCTGAAAATACTTTTTGTAGTTTCCTACAAAACTTCCTTGGCTAACTCATTAAAATAAATACTATGAGCCAGGCACGGTGGCTCAGGATTGTCGTCCCAGCACTTTGAGAGGCTGAGGTGGGTGGATCACTTGAGCCCAGGAGTTTCAGATCAGCTTGGACAACATGGCAAAACTCAATCTCTACAAAAAAACAAAAATTAGCCAGGCATGGTGGCACGTGCCTGTAATCCTGGCTACCTGGGAGGCCAAGGTGGGAGGATTGCCTGAGCCTGGGAGGTCGAGGCCGTGGTGAGCAGAGATTGTACCACTGCATTTCAGCCTGGGTGACAGAGCAAGACCCTGTCTTAAATAAATAAATAAGCCTCTTAGTTGAATTGATTCATAGTATTCTATTTTTTGTTCTCTGAAATGATAGATTTATTACAAAGGTCATCTGGGAAGAGCTACTGCTTTAAGTGTAACTCCTGAAATGGAAAGAGTGAAGAAGAATCAAGAAAATATTAGCTCGGCAAGTGGTTTTCTTCATTTTAGACTATCACAAAAAATGTCTTTTATTATTTACTTGCGGTCCTCTTTTGCTTGTGAAAATAAACCTTATTTTCAAGAAACATTTGTGATACATCCAATAAGTACACGTGTTATTTCAGATGACTTCCAAAAGCTGCCACTGCAAACATTTACATTATCTTGCAACTCTTTATTTCCAGATGTGACCAACAGTTACGTTCAAAGCTTACTTTATAATTATATTCATTTAAACAACGATTCATGCTGTTTTAGCCATGTCTTTGAAAGTGATAAAGCCTTTGATGTGTGCGTTAAATAACTGTCATTTTACTGAAATATTTCATTGAACATGGATTGTTAAATGCCGTCTGCAAAACAAAATAGGAGATGAATCATTACTCCCACTAAAGACTTACAGAAAATAATCCTTAAATACAATTAATGTGGAATTCAGTTGCTCACCAAAGTCCAGTGGTGCACATTAGTATCTTATTTGAATATTGTGCTTCCTCGTAGTGAAGATCAGGGCTTCAATTCCGAATTGTCCATAATGCCCTCAGGTCCACAATAAGCAGTATCCAAATCTTACACCTAATCAGTTTCATAAATGGCAGTGTTCTGATGGGCAGCTGTCAAGAACACCGGCCCTTTTCTTAGCACACCCTAAATAGCTGTTTGCCTGAGAATCAGCGTTTAGGCTTTGCAATTTACAGCTTCCTAGTAGCATTTCTGTCCACTTGATTTCTGTCCACATAAATTACCTTTAAGTTGTGGCTGCTTAGAAGAACAATTAGATTTGTTCCTCATTGTTTCTTATTACCTAAGCAGAAAAAAAAAATAAAAAGAAATAGAGAGTAGGTTGTATGCATTTTTCAACACTCTTATGGTAGAAAATGGGGAAATTCAGAAACAAAATAACTTTGGGTTCTATTTAATAGTTTTGGATTTTCTCTGTTTAACTTAAATATGGTAACCAGTTTTTGTGTGTGTGTGTGTGTGTGTGTGTGTGTGTGTGTGTGTGTGTTTGAGACACAGTCTCTGTTGCCCAGGCTGGAGTGCAGTAGCACAATCATAGCTCATTGCAGCTTTGAATTCCTGGGCTCAAGTAGCTGTCATGTCTTAACCTGTCACATAGCTGGAACTACAGGCACATGCCCAGCTAATTTTTTTTTTTTTAATTTTTACCTATAGAGATGGGCGGGGGCAGGGGTGGGGTCTCACTATGTTGCCCAGCCTGGTCTCAAATCCCAGGCCTCAAGTAATCCTCCCACCTTAGCTTTCCAAGGTGCTGTGATTACAGGCATGAGCCACTGGGCCTGCCAGATTTACAGACTAGATAGTTAGTTACTATTGGTCATTCACACATTTGTTTTCAGTTGATAGATTTAGGTCATTTTGCAGGAGGCAGTGGAGGAGATCTTTGAAAATTTTAGGTTGCTATTCTAGAACAAAATTTAATTCACTGAAAAATTTATCTGGAAAATAATTTCATGTATGTTGCATATGGTTTCACTCATTTCCTAAAGCTTAAAAAAGTGATGTCATATGTTTTCTTATCATTGTCTTATGTCTGCTGTTTACTTTGCAGGTAAAATATACCCAGGACTGTAAACAGATGAAAGGTAGACCAAGTCTGATTTTAGATACACCTGCTATGAGACATGTTAAAGAAGCACAAAATCATATTTCAATGGTAGGGTTCAACCAAATCATTCTTAAAACATGCTAAGGAATGGCCGGGTCCAGTGCACGGATGGCATTACTTCACTATTAATCTGATAACTAACAAAGCATGGAAACGTGGCTGGCTTGTCTTTTAGGGGAGGGGCATTTCTAATCACACTGAAATGTAATGGAAATATTTAGTCTAATAAAATGATTTTTCTCAGTGACTTTTTCTGGTGTGTCTTTATTTCTAACGTGACTGCTATAAACTCATGGTGTGAAAGACATTCGTGTAGACGTCTTTCCAATTAATTCTAAGACAAAATTTGGTCTGTTTGCCTGTCATTAAGAATATTTTAAAAAGTGCATTTTTGAAAGTGTGTTTTTAAAAATGTGTGTTTTTAAAATGTTATCAGATGTAATTTACCTGCCATAAAGTTTGCCCATTAAAGTGTTCAATTCAGTGGTTTCTAGTATAATTTACAGTTATACAACTATCTCCTGGACCTAATTTCAGGACATGAAAAAAGTGTATTTTGAGGTACAAGTTTTTGTAATTATATTAAAAATGGTATATATCGTTACCTATAAAATTTTAAACTAATTTTAAATAATGCCATTTTCATGAATGATTGCCTGGAGATAGATATCACTTTATTGGATATTGAAGGTTAAGAGATAGGAAATTTAATTTATACTTAGTATATTTTAGGAAGTAACCAAGATTTGAGATTATGTATTTTTTACAACCTCTCACTAATAATAGATATAGTTTTACATATAATTTAAAATAGATACGAGCTATAATGATGAAAAGCTTTGTGAAAATATCAGCACTTGATTTCTGATGCTAAGAAACTGAAGTTCCAGACTTTAGTTTTGGAATATTTGGAAAAGATACATATGTGTAGACAATCTGCACGCAGTCAGTGCAGTGTACACCTGTCCTTTAATCAAAATGTTGTGAAAGAGGTACCTATCAGCAAAATTCAGTATGTTGATTTTTCCTTTTTCAGGTAAAATACCATGAAGATTTTGAAAAAACAAAGGGGAGAGGCTTTACTCCTGTCGTGGACGATCCGGTGACAGAGAGAGTGAGGAAGAACACCCAGGTGGTCAGCGATGCTGCCTATAAAGGGGTCCACCCTCACATCGTGGAGATGGACAGGAGACCTGGAATCATTGTTGGTAAGCTGATGGCCTTTCTCGGCAGGTGTGTGTGGTTGAAAAGATCGTGTTTGCTCTAGCTTCAGAATTACCCTCTTTAGTCATCTGACTCCTCGTTACATGTTGGGTGTGGTACCAATTTAAAACGGACCGCAGGTAAAGTAGTATTTTTGTACGATGTGTAATGGGATTTCTGGCTTTCACCTGGTATCATCTCAAGTCTTTTCTATTATTGGAAGCTCTGTCTTTAATACCTTGCTAGTGTTAAGAATGTTCCTCCTTGTTAAGCAAAGAAGCAGAGATACGAGTGATCACAATGGTTGAACAATTATTTTGTTTTTCTTCAGCCCATGTGCTTGGTCAGTGTGTTGTTCTGTTGACATCATGTGCATGAGTGGCAGAAATAACCATATTGCATTTAGGTCCTTTGATCACAAACAGACATGCCAGGGGTGTTCTGATGGTATTCCATAGTAGTAATAGCGCTATGGATAAGTAAATATAAATACTTATCTATAAATAGTAAAAATACTATTTCTGGACTGGAGTAGTTGAGAGCCATCTGAAAGTCTTGCAATTAAGAAAGCAAACTTTTATTCCTGTTCTCTGTTTCTTATAGTCAAGGGAAATCCTAGAAGGATATTTGTTGAATGGTAGCTGAGATACCAGAAAAGATCATACTGAAGTATAAGGCAGGGCTAGGAAGGATGGTTATTGATTTTTCATTCTGTGTCAACATTTCAAAACTATTGTCTCCTTCAGAGCAGTTAACCTCTGAATTATGTAGTATAGTTATACAACTTAAAGAATATTTTTGGTATATGCCACTCAGTAATATCAGTGTTTTCTTTATCTTCAAAAGTAGGAGCTTATTTTTTGGTACTAGTGAAAGGCCATAGAGGTAAGTTATGTGGGGAAAGTGTAAATTTGACAGGATAAACCAGTGTACTAAAGTCAGAGCACTAAGTAACTTCGATGATTATACTAAAGTGACTCTGAAAGTATTTTCCGAAGAAGGATTCCAAACATCTTTGTAGGCAATTGATAGCTTTGCTGATCTGCCAGAGTTGATTACTTAAAAGGATCACATTAAGTTGGATGGATGGGTTGTGATGTTTTCATTAAATGTGACACCAAATTAGAGTTTCATTGCTTTGTGCTAAGCGGATGGAACTATCTTAAGGGATAGTGCAGGGGTTCTGATTTATCTCACTTAGGGTGGAACTGCTCAAGTCTGTACAGCTTACTCCCAGGCCCTGCACACATCAGAGGTCAGGAATGATGGTGAAGTTGTTGCTAAAAACCATGAAAATGTCCAGACCGTGGGCTTTCAGAATTCAGCACTCAAAACCATTGAGGTTGAAATTATGATTGTTTTATAAAATATAAGATGTATAACTCTAAGTTATTTACTTACTTGGCAATCCGGAAGTCAGTTTATTTATTCTTATTGGGAAGAACTGTTTTCCATTGAGATTTCCATAATTGGCCAACATTAAACTTTCCAATGAGCCATCTTCTGTATCAGGCATGAAAATACACGTTTAGAGATTTTCTGAGGAATTCAGGTTAAGCCAATTTGTGCTGCTTCTATTTTTGTTGGAGGCTCTGCTACTTCTCACGAGCTGTGTAAACTTGGCCAAGCTACACAATTTCTCTGTGCCTCAGTTTCCTCATCTACAAAATGAGGATGGTATGTATGAAACTTAAATTAATTAGGTGTCAAATGAGAATAGTGCCTGGCATATGGTCAGCACTACATAATATTAATTAAAAACGGACAAGCAAATTTCCAGTTCCATTTTATAAATTAATTGTTTTTGCTCTAGCTCCATTTCTGCCATATGTCTGTAACTAGGTTTTTATTTTCCAGTTGTTGGTACAGCTGTAAGTAAACAGCTTATTTTAGAATCTGATGCCCTTTTGTTGGAGAGACTGATGAATTCAGAAGTTATTGAAATACGAGGAGAACAAAGTGGTTTGCACAGTCTGATCACTGACTATAGCAGGGGTCCATTGACAGCAGGAAGCTGATATTATTTCTTTTTTCATTCATCGTATTTCCTTGCTGTGTGCCTTGCTTATAACACTTTTTAAATAAGTGTATCTTATTAGATACACTTAGCTTGCACTCGCAGACTCAGAATGAAAACTAGACTTGCCACCACTCCACATTTTAAATATTTATTTCTGTTATAGGAAGGGAAGTTTTTCTGTTTTGTTTTGTTTTTTAAACATAAACTTCTCAATTGTTTCCTATGAATTACTCACATGTCCTGAATCAGAAGCTATAATCAAACGTTTTGCTTGTTTCGGCCTGTGGAGAGCAAGAGCGATTGGGGATTTGGGGGTGCTGTGGGGGATGCATATAGCTGCCCCATGTGCTCCTGTGTACCTGTGACGGGTCACAGGTACTTCAGCAAGGTCTGGCAGGGCAGCTCAGTGGATAGAGCAGGCCGCTTCAATCTGATTACAAAGATTTCTTAACAGATGCTTGTGAAAGCAAGTATTTTTTCATCCTCTTCTGAGGTCAGCAGCACTGTGAGTTTGTCTGTTACATGTTTGCTTTTTATATCTACTCCTTTGCAGACTTTGTCTTGACTCTTTTGGGGACTGGCTTTTTTTTTTTTTTTAATTCCTTCTTGATGAATGTTGATTTCTTCCTTTTGACAAAAGACCTCAAAGTTTGGCGCACAGATCCTGGCTCCGTCTTCGACCTCGATCCCCTGGAAGACAATATTCAGTCTAGAAGCCTACATATGCTCTCTGGTATTGCTCACTTTTGGTTTTGTCCCAAAATTGAAACCACTATGAACTGTAGAGGTTCATTATACTGTGTAATGTAAATTTTAAGGCTGAGAATTTGGCAAACCAAAAAAATACTATGCTACTTTTAAATACAATTAATCATTTACGAAAAGAAAGCTTGCAAAAAGACTTTTTGATATATCTTAATTAGTCTGTCCTAGATTCATTTAAATAAGCTTTTTATAGAATTTCTGGGTTTACAAATACAGTTATTTGGATTTCATCAGACTGCTGAGACAAAAGGAGATTTGTTTCATGAAATACATTGTTATAATTTTTTAAAGGTTGGTTTAAGGAATGATATATAGAACAGTAGAAAGGTTTTCTATAGGGCATCAGAAATGTCTTAAAAGAAATTTTCAAGTATCTTTAAAATTTTCTTTGACATTTTATGTAATATAAAATGAATAGTTTACATAGGAAGCATAGTTAGCTTTTAACTTAGATTGCAAGTTCATAATTAAAGGCAAAAAAATGAATAGTTGGGGTAGGAATGATAGCTTGATTTGACATTTCAAATTTTCTCTGACAGTTATACAGTTATGTTAAACAATAGATAGCTATGTGATTTAGATCTTGCTCTAAACCCTGATTTCTACTCTATATTTAATTGTTGATGTGAATAGAATTGAATACCCGAGGCAAAGTAGGAATTCTAGTACTTTTATAGTCAATTTCATTCATATAGTTAGCCAAACAGTGTCACTTGATTTTCTAAAAATAAAGAAAAGGCAACAAATACTATATACCTGGTGACAGTTTAAAGGAATTTTTAAAACCATGCTTTACGATTAACAAAAATTTATTAGTTTACCAGTGTTTCTTAATCCTTATCAATTTCCTATCCCTTACCTGTCCTTTAAAATTGAGACTTAAAAAAGCATAAAATGATGGTTAAGTCCCTCATGTAGTTGATGCAATGCATGCTGAAGTTTGGGAATTGGTGCCTAGAGCTGAGATTTTGAGTTATTCTTTACTAAGAGATTGTTTTTCTTCTCTGTTAAGCTTTTAAGTAATTTTTTTGTTGATTTTGTTTTTCGAGTCACTTAATCACACATGTAAATATTTTCCCTCCAATATAGAAAAGGCGAGTCACTGTAGGCGACATTGGTCTCGATCCCATTCCAGCAGTACTTTCGGTACAGGTCTCGGAGACGACAGGTCAGAAATCTCAGAGATTTACCCTAGCTTTTCATGCTGCAGTGAGGTAACAAGACCGTCTGATGAAGGAGGTATCAAACATCCACCGCTTACAAAGAAGATCGATTCGTTTTTTAAGTGTGTCACAAGAGTGTCTTTAACATTCTTTTCACCTTTGCATGAACATCTAGCCTGGCTGTGTTTGAGAATTTAAAATTAAATTCAGAAAGTTAATAGTCCTTTTGTTTTTTTAAAGAAAAAACCCTACTAATTTGCATTTTTGCATGTTATTTTTCCCGCTGTCTTACTTCGCTATTATCACAGCAATGGATTTGTAATGACAAAAGGGTCTTGAGATTTGCTACTTGAGTCTGTTTCACAGGAGTTGTATGTGATAAATATACACACTACACAGTCAAAGCAGAAACTTGAGTTCTGCATAGTTTGTATCTGATTTCCATTAAGAAAAAAAATCAATCTTACAGTAATATTGGGGTGCCTAAGAGGTTACAATGAATGTGTATATGTTTAAATATTAATGTAAACTTGCAGACAGAGTTAGATCTTGCCAAAAGAAATTGGGCATAATACTTGGGAGATGAGAGGGTTTTTTGTTTTGTTTTTGTTTTTTTTTAATGAGAAACACTATTGATTGTTAATCATCTTCTCTCCATTTTATATACCCACTCTTTTCCTGTATCTTCTGTTTTCTGCATCCAGGCTGATGGATTAAGCCTAGAACTTCAATGAATTTCTTTAGGATATTAAACTAATTTTACTTATAAAGCTGTTTTTAAAGGTTAAGACTAAAATGTTTCCTCACCTCATTGCAGTTATATTTTAGTACAGCAAGGAGGGGGAAAGGACTGAAGCATATGAGAACAAAAACAGTACCGAATTTCCCTTTCAACTCAAAGGTCATATTGTTGAAATCTCAAAGGCAGGACATTTTGAGATTGAGCAACTTAAAACCTTGGTGGTGCGACTGAGGCAATGATGAAGCTGTGAAAGATTTTGTAACTCTATAATTGTTTTTTTGCACTCATTACAATGAAACACTAATGGGAATGACATTTATTATATTCTATACATCTTGAATTATAAATCTGGACTAGCTTTACTTTGGTACAAATTTACTAAAGGTCTCCTTTCTGCATAGCTAATGAAATAATTATAAACTAGTTGTTTTATTGTAGGTAAAATATACATGAGAAGATCTCCCCTTTTTGTGTCTGTCTGAATTGCTAAAGAAGGGTTCAGTAACTTCCTGATTACTTTTTTGATAGAGTCTTGCTCTGTTGCCCAGGCTGGAGTGCAGTGGTACAATCTCAGCTCACCGCAACCTTCACCTCCTGGGTTCAAGTGATTCTTGTGTCTCAGTCTCCCGAGTAGGTGGGTCTACAGGTGTGTGCTACCACACCTAGCTAACTTTTGTATTTTTTATAGAGACGGGGGTTTCGCAATGTTGTCCATGCTGGTCTGGAACTCCTGACCTCAAGTGATCCACCCGCCTCGGCCTCCCAAGTTCTGGGATTACAGGTGTGAGCCACCATGCCCAACCTCTGATTACTTTTTTTGGACATGGGGTCACTGATTTTTCCCCTCAGTGTCCTTCCTGGTTCTGTAAATGCAAAATAATATTGATATTTAAAGAGATAAATAAAACCCAAAGCAAATACAAGAACTAATGTTGATCAACCTTATTTAATGTTACTCAGTTCAGCATATTGGAATTAATATCTCTCCCAAAGGCAACGTACCAGAGAGTCTTTGTTTCATGAATCACCCTTTACTTCACGTCTGTCTCCCCAGCACATCATTCATTCATTTAGTCACCAAATGTTTACTGAGTGCTGTTTGTACACCGGCCAAGAGCTTAGATCTGGCAGTGCACACAGCAGTGAGCAAAAGAAACATACATCCGCTGTAAGTGGCTTAGAGGCTGGTGGGGGGACCTTGACATTTAGCAGACACTTACACAAGTAATACATAATGATGAGCAGAATCAGGCCTGTGAGGAGGAGGAATAAGGGCTACAATAACAGGGCAGCGGCATCTGGCCTTGATGTCAGGGGAGCCTTCCTTGGGGAGGGGATGTTTGAGTAGAGATGTCAATGCTGATGGACGTTAATGAGGCTGTGGGGCTTTGAGAGAAAAATGTTTCTGACAGGACAGAGCATGCAATATCTGATTGGATAGAAGCATGCATTGGATAGGACAAAACATTGAGATGTTCAAATGGAAGCATCACATACACAGTTAGAGTTTAGAAGAGGAGGCCGCGCTGGAGGTCAGTTTGGAAATCATCATCCAAGTCTATGATTTAGGTCCTGAATGGATCTGTGTAGAGATCAGGAATTCAGAGGCCCTCTGCTTGGATGCCTCTACTCCCTCTGCAGCAGCAGACCACACCCACCTCACTTATCTCTTTTCATTCTCTTCTCCAAGGCTGTAAAAACCTGCTGCTGTTAATCACCTCTTTTTCTTCTCGAGCCCACATTCCTTCTCTTTTCTAATTATTTCTAGCAGGAGGACCCTATCCTAAGCCAAAATGAATGAGAAAATGTCTTATTGGAAGAAAGTATAGGCAAATATTCTTGCATTTATACTAGAATTTGAGTAAGAGTAACACACTGATAATCATATTTTTTTAAAAGGGGGAATTTCATACTCCTTCAAAGATGTGGGGAGATTTTGGACAGCAGCGATGACTCAGTGACTCAAATAATGCCTTGTAAGAAAACGTTGACTCTTTTTTTTTTTTTTTTTTTGAGACAGAGTCTCACTGTGTCACTCAGGCTGGAGTGCAGTAACGCGGTCTGAGCTCACTGCAACCTCTGCCTTCCAGGTTCAAGTGATTCTCCTGCCTCAGCCTCCTGAGTAGCTGGGAATGCAGGTGCATGCCACCACACTTGGCTAATTTTTGTATTTTAAGTAGAGAGGGGGTTTCGCCGTGTTGACCAGGTTGGTCTTGAACTCCTGACCTCAAGTGATCCACTTGCCTCAGCCTCCCAAAATGCCGGGATTATAGACGTGAGCCACTGTGCCTGGCCAAAAGGTTGACTCTTTGGAGTCATTTATAAACTTCTGTTGTTCTCAGTCCCCTGTTTTGAGGCCAAGATGCTCTGTCTTTAGGGACATTTCCTATTTTAAAAAATAGATACTGAGGTATGAAGCAAAAGTGATGATGTACCAATAAGTTGTGTAACATAAACACAAGTGACAGTATGCCCACAAAAGAGCCGTATGAATTTGAAAAGATTTTAGGATACGTCAGAATATGCTGATTTGGTTTAAGTGAAGCAAAGCACATTCTACCAGTTGGTACCTGATGTCTGTATTCAAATGATTAGTGACATAGATCAAACCTTTTAAGTTCAATACCGCCTCTCTGCTTCCCCCTTCCCTGCAGAAATCTCCTTTCTGAGCTTCCCAGTTTGCTAAGTGTCAACTGCAGCTTTCCAGCTACTGAAGTCAAACCCTTTGGAGTCACCCCTGACTCTTGTCTTCCACTCACACCCCACATCCAGTTCATTGGCAAATCTTGTCAGCTGGACCATGACAAAAATATCCAGAATCTGAGTGCTTGGCCCCACCTCCATTGTTGCTACCCTTGTGTCAGCCACTGTCATCTCTCATTTGGACAATCATAGTTGCCTCCTGACTCGTTTGTCTGCTTCTGCTCTGGCCACACCATCTTCCACCTAATCTGTTCTAATCTGTTCTCCACCTGGCATCTGGAATGATCTGGTGGATCTGGAATGATCTGGTGGAATCATCTGGAATGTTCCCTGCTCTAATCTGTTCTCCACCTGGCATCTGGAATGATCTTCTTGGAGCCCTGGTGACATCATGTCACTCTTCTACTATTTTATTCTGAATATAACCCAAATTTTCATCATTGTGTACAAGACCCATGTCCGATCTTGGGCCCTGGCCATTGCTCTGAACTAATTTTCTGCCATTCTGAGTATATCTATCCACTCTCACCATTTCCGGTTCCTTTGCTTTACTCAAACTTTCCAAGAATGCTTCCCCCAGGGCTTTGCACACACTGTTACCCCATCCTGGATTACTCCTGCCACCCCAGATGTTTGCTTAGCTAAGTGCCATTTTTCTTTATGTTTCAGTGGGCCTGCAGCATATTCAACATTGGAGCCCAAGACTAATTCTGATTCACCTTCTCTTAAGTGGAACGGTGCTCGGTTAGTTTCTGCTAATGTTGAAATAAATCATCTTACAGCTAGAGGCCATAATGGTAGGTTAGTCATGTGAACCCTTGTATGGTGATGAGGGTTGATAAAGCAAATGATCCACTTATCAAGAGAACTAACAGGAGGATGATTGCTAGGGGAACTTTGTATGGAATTGTTTGGGCTACTGCTTGAAGTGCTCTAATGAGTACATATTTTGGATTGAATGTCCAATGCTCAGGTGACTCCCTCTCTAACTACTAGAGAAAAAAGAGCACCCCTTTCCTGACCGTCTTTTTTCTCTGCATTTTTTCCTTCATAGCACCTGGTACCACTTCAGATATTGTATATTGATTTATTTATTTGGCTCAGTCTGCAAGCCCAGCAAGATCAGAGATATTAGCTGTTTTGTTGACTGTTCTATCTCTAGCTCTTAGAATAAGCATTCAGCAACTATTTGGAGAGGGGATAAAATGGCCAAATGAATATTTTAAAAATGAGGACCACATGCATAAATATATGTAAGTATAATTATTTTTATAAAATAAAATTCTCTTTGGGAAGGCTTTCAAGAAGATTCTTACATTTTTGGTGATGTTTTGATATGTTTCGATGGCATTAAAGCATAGCTGAAAAAATACTCTGAAGTGGAAGCATTCTCAGTATTTTTTTTTTCCTGGTACAGAAGGAAAGAAGTTTCCATGATTTCTCAGTGGCTTTGAAATTTAGGGTCCCCTTTGAAATGTGTGCTCTGCTGGGCTCTGGTGAGAAGGTGCTGATTGACTCTATAAAAAGTGGAGCGATGAAAATTGTTAGTGCTTTTAACAGTAACAGTCCATCATATGCATTTGTTTAAATTCTATCCTAGAAATTGAAAAGAATTTTATAACAATACTAGTTAGGGGTAAGATGAAGAAAGGAAATGTTTATAAATATTTAGAAATGCTATTTTTCTTCTGGATGTTGTTGATTCTTTTGAATTTATTTTATTTACTTTTAAAAACAAAATGTAGTTAAAATATTTTGGTTCAAGATCATCTTCCCAATACCACTGCTATAAGGGACTATTTTAAGGATTGATTTTTCTTTTTTAATGTTTCAATGGATAAATAATATTGTACATATGCTTGAAGTTCCAAGGAATGTTTTGATATATACACCATATAGTAATCAGAATGTGGTAATTAGCATATTCATCATCTTGAACATTTATCATTTCTTTGTATTGGGAACATTAAACATCCTTCTTCTAGCTATTTGAAACTACATAATATATTCTTGTTAACTATAGTCATCCTACAGTGCTATAGAACACTAGAATTTATTCCTCCTGTCTAGCTGTAATTTACATGATAAAATGTGTTATGTCCCAGAAAAATGTCCTTTAATATTTGGTTGTCTCCCTGCGGTCGGAGTGGGGTGTGTGGCAGTGGTGTCCTGTGGTGGCCGGAACCCTGAACTGGAGGACGAGACATTGGACTTAAGTCCCAATGCTCTCACGACTCGGTCTGGGTTATCAAAGAGGTCATTTAACCTTATTAGGCTTAAATTTTGCATCTGTGGTAAGAATGGCGCAGAACAAGAAGCAGATATTTTATATTTCCTCAGCTAAGTGGCCTAAATAAACTTTTTTTCTTTCTCTTCTTTCTATGTGTAAGATTGTGTTTATGTTCTGAAAGGGGTCTGTTTTACTTTATGAATTAAGTAGTTGGGCAGTTATGAGAGTCACAGGTTTTGTTCCTTCTTTCGAGTTAGAGGAAGTTCTGATTGTTAGGACAAACGGTTGAACAATCAACTCATTTCGTTAAGGCAAAAGTACAAGGTTTTCACCATTCACATTTGGTTTTCTTGGGCATTAATATGTGAGCCTTCTCCTTTCAGTTTTTGTCATCATTTTGGTTATCTGTTTCCCATGGTATTTTCCCATCTTACTTTGTTCAGTATTTTCTTTTCTTATATGATTATTTTGGACTTTCTTTACTTTTCAGTCTACTTCCCAATGTATTACGTTACCAAAGCTTTTTCATTTTACATCTCTACTGTGTTACTTTGATTTAAGAACAGAGGTTTTTATTTAACCTTTACCCAATTTTGTTTTGATTCATGAATAGTATTACTTGAAATTATCTTCACTGCCTTTTGGTATTAGATTCGCTTAACTTATATTTTATTTGACACACAGCTCCTTTAGTGGAAAGGATCCTGATGATTTCAGCTTATTTCACTGGGAGGTTTCCTTTGATCTTTGTGTTTGCCTCTATTTCATTGCCTGCAATGTGTATCTGCTTTCCGGTATTACTTTGTGTTTCTTTGGTTTTCCTTGACTTGCAGTTTTCTGGTATCGCAAATACTGGCGTGTGCTTGCAATGTCACCTGGTGTTTACCTGCCTCGATTTGAACTTGTGTTCAGTTTTGCTTCAGGTATGCTATGTGTTTCTGTTTTCCTCCGGAAAACATAAAAGGATATGGGAGTGTGATGGGGAATAAAAAACAGATGCACTTTTCAAAATAGACATTTTCAGCTTTCTAACCTCATGACCTTTCCTATTTTGCTGTGAGAGAATCCTGTGGGGATACCCTAGTCCTGCCTTAACTGACTGAAAATGAGTTTCGAATTTTGTGGCAGTTTAACCCACCCTCGCCAGGCTGTACTTCCAGCATTTCATCCCATGTAATATGTATTCAAGAGCTGCAAGAGATGCCTCAGTACATTCTGGAACTCTCAGTTTATTGTCCATAGCATTTTCAAGAGGGCAGTGCACCAATTGTGCAGCCAATTGCCCTGGTGTTTTACTGGTACCCATGACCCCATCTGCTCAGTCACCAAACATTTATCTTGTATCTCGTATGTATGAGATACTGGGAACACAAAAATACAATAAACAGTTACTGTTTTCAGAGAACTCACATTCTGGTGGGTGAACCAGTTGCGTAAAACCATTGCGCTCAGGAAAACATTGTGGAGTATTGCATAGGGTTAGAAATAGCCAAGTAAAGGCCAGGCATGGTAACTTATGCCTGTAATTCCAGCACTTTGGGAGGCTAAGACAAGCAGGTTACTTGAGGTCAGGAGTTCGAGACTAGCCTGGCCAACATGGCAAAAACCCTTCTCTACTAAAAATACAAAAATTACCTGGTTGTCATGGCAAGCACCTGTAATCACAGCTACTCAGGAGGCTAAGACATGAGAATTGCTTGAACCCAGGAGGTGGAGGTTGCACTGAGCTGAGATCACACCACTGCACTCCAACCTGGGTGACAGAGTAAGACCCTGTCTCAAAAATAAATAAATAAATAAATAAATAAATAAATAAATAAAATAAAAAGAGAGAGAGAGAGAGAGATAGCCAAGTAGAGAAATGGGAAAGGAATGTTCTAGGCAGGAAAAGGGCAGATGAGAGAGAGCATAGCGCATTGGGAACTTGGTATAGTTCAGCACATCTTGAGGCTGTGTGTGTAGATGGGCTGAAGAAGTCTGGAACTAGAGTGTGGGCGGTGCTGAACCCCAATCTCTGCAGAGGTAGGGCTCAAGGGAACATGGTCCCAGCACACTTTCCTTGGATTTTATCCTGTAGGAGACTTAAACGCTATTTAGCGGACCAATGACCTAGACTTGGAGTTGAGCGGAGTCTCTTCTGTGGAGGTTTAATCCATTCATGGAGCTTTTCTAAGAATCTGGTCTGCGTTGTTTAGATTTTCACCAAGAAATGGACTCCTCAGGCATCAAGAGACCTTCCCAGTGGTTCGCTAGGGGGCTAATGATGTAGAAATAGTATGGGTAGATTTTTTTTTTTCAAATATCGCAACCTCTCTTATTGTGAGCATTTGTTGTTTATGCAGAAGAGCAGAAACACTGAAATTAGATAACCAGAAAAACCTACTAGAAAATACACTCCTAGAAAAGGAAACTTTAGCACACTGTTGGTGGGAATGTAGATTGGTAGACCCATTATAAAACAGTATGGAAGTTCCTAAAGAAATTAAAAATAGAACTACCATGCAACTCAGCAGTTCTTCTTCTGGGTATACACCCAACCCAAAGTAGATGAAATCACCACCTTGTAAATATATCTGTACTCCCATGTTCATTGCATCTTTATCATAATAGCCAAGATATGAAAACAACTTAAATGCCCATCAAAGGATGAATGGGTAAAGAAAATGTGGTAATGATACACATACAATGGAATATTGTTTAGCCTTTAAAAAGGAGACCCCGCCGTTTGCCATAATATGGGTGGACCTAGAGGACATTATACTAAGTGAAATAAACCAGACATAGAAAGAAAAATATTGCATGATCCCACTTATATGTGGAATCTGAAAAAGAAAGGTCAAATTTACAGAGATAGAAGATAAAACAATGGTTACAATGGGGTTGGGGGGGTGGGGAGATGTAACTCGAGTGATACAAAGTAGCAGATATGTAAGATAAACACACCTAGAGATGTAACATATAGCATGGGGACTGTAGTTAATAAAATTGTATTAGAGATTTTTGTTAAATAAGTAGATTGTAGCTGCCCTTGTCTCTGTCACACAAACACACGCAACTGTGTCAGATGGTAGGTATGATAATTTGCATCACTATAGTAACCATTTTACCACCTATTATGTATCCCATAACATCATGTTGTAAACTTCAAATATTCATGAGATTTATTTAAGAAAAAGAAAATACACTCCTGATTTAGAACTATGTATCTTCATTTAAAATAAACTCGCTAGTGTTTCTATTTTAGCCACTGCTTCAGTTTTCTGACTACTGATTGGTCACCCTTCAAGATCACTCCCCAGTCCAACTCCTTGCTAGCCTGACTTCTGTAAAGAATGTGCAGTCAGCAAGAGAATTTCAAAATTTCAGTTGTACTTCCCAACTATCTTTGAGTGTTATTTCCAAACTGAATTTGAGAAGTTGGTTTAAATTTGTCCCAAAAATGCTCTTGTGTTTAAATTTGTCCCCTTTGAAATGTGTGCTCTGCTGGGCTCTAGTGAGAAGGTGCTGTCTTCATTTAAGTTTAGGAAGATATGAAGAGTTGATGATTGAAATACTAAATGTCTGTGATGAACCAGGCACGGTGGCTCGAGCCTGCAATCCCAGCACTTTGGGAAGCCGAGGTGGGTGGATCACTAGAGGCCAGGAATACAAGACCAGCCTGGCCAACATGGTGAGACCTGGTCTCTCCTAAAAATACAAAATTAGCTGAGTGTGGTGGCACGCACCTGTGGTCTCCACTACTTAGGACGCTGAGGCAGGGGAATCACTTGAACCCAGGAGGTGGAAGTTGCAGTAAGCCAAGATTGTGCCACGGCACTCCAACCTGGGTGACGGAGCAAGAATCTGCCTTAAAAATAAATAAATTTCTGCAATGAATCTAATCATTAGAAAAATGAATTATTTCTTTATAATGTAAACTCCAATTTGTAGGCTATCACATGATTATATTTTACCATCTAGTCTGTACATCTAGCCTGTGAAAAAACAGACATTATACATTGTTAGCAAGTATTCGTTCATTCTGTTACTTCCCTGAGAAAAAGTTTTGGGCTTCTGATTGAATTTGAAGCCCTTAGAGAAACTTGTATTCCTAGTCTGAATAGAAATGGAATGAAAGAAATGTCATACGTTTTCTCTTCTGAGTGTGAAGTTGGGGAAAGGATCAAATACTAATGAATAGCACTTGTTCTAGAATGCACACGTGTCTTTCATCAATTTGCCAAGATTCAGTCAAAGGGTTCCGTATGTGGGTGAAGGAGAAACATCTGATACTTAAAGTGGAAACAATAAAACATTAAAAATATATTTCCTGTGAGACTGAGTTGATTTGGAGAAAGAGAAGTTTTGATCATCAGGAAGGATATAAATGTGGCTCTAGCATGTGTGTCAAATGAGAAAACTTTTTGGGAAGAGCTTCATAAACTGTAAAGTGACATGCATGTAAAGGAGAAAATAGATATTCCTGCTTATCGGATGGTTGAACATTAGCAAATGAAATGAAAGTAGTCATTTTTGGTTTATATAGATTAAAATCAATGTCCAAGTTGGATCATAGACTGAACAGATATTCATACTTACCTGTCTGTCTCATGTGCAAAACAGTAGAGTCATAATGTGATCTCCGCAGTCACAAATTTCCCTGCTTTTCTCCCACTTTCCATTTCAGTCAGGTGCCCCACATGAAGCCCTAGGCATGTAGGTCAGGGAATCGGTTCCCGACTTTAGAGGAACTCTTTAAAATTTCCACGTGCTGGAAATAATACAGTGGGGAAATAGCGTATGAATTTTCTGCATTTTGCTTGCCCATTATCTGTGGCCCTGGCTCTTGGTCATGTATTTCATGCCCTGTGGCCAGATTTGCTACTTCTTACTGCCTGATCCTTCCTCCTAGTATTTCTGATATGCCCATGATACTTTTTTTTTTTTTTTTTTTTTTGTAATTAGAAACAGGGTTTTGCTCTGTCCTCTAGGCTGGAGTGCAGTGGCACAATCCTAGCTCACTGCACCTCTAACTCCTGAGCTCAAAGGATCTTCCCGCCTCAGCCTCTGCAATCACTGGGAGGACAGGCATCCTCCATCATGCCTGGCTAGTATTTTTTGTTTTGTTTTGTTTTGTTTTTTGCAGAGATGGGTCTTGCTCTGTTATCCAGACTGGTTTTGAACTCCTGGCCTCAAGTGATTCTCCCATCTCAGTCTTTTGAGTTGCTGGGATTACAGGCATGGAACCACTGTGCCTATATTTTTCATTCTCGTCCTGGATCTTATTCTTGTGCCATACCTCACCCGTGTGTGTTAAACTTGTCTACTGTTCTGTCAAGTTCTTACCTTGCTCCTGTCTAACTATCCCTACAATTGTGTACAGTCAACCTGTTGACCTCCCTACATGGCAGGGAATCTTCATACCTGCCTGTTTGTTCAGACCCACATAGAGAATTTGTGCTCTCTGAGACCCAGACAGTCATTCACACTTACTTTCTTGTGTTTCTGTATCTTCAAATCATGTTGGGGACACATTGAGTCAGTTTTATATATATCTATTTGTTGGAAAATATATATGTGCTCATTCAGCAATTTAATCAGCACCAAGATATGCCTATTTATGATATTTAGTGTGGCTTGTTACTTAGGATGTCTAGTGTAAAACTACATATGAGAACTCCTTATGGATTGATGGTATTGTCTAAGGGTCAGTATTAGAATACACTAGTTCAGGAAAAACCAAAGGCAATGCCATTTTAAGTCTTTAAAAAAATGTTACATGCATTGATCCAATAAGTATTTCCAGAATATCCTCTGCAGTGGAATAATGACAATTTCTTTCATTGTATTTGAGTAATGAATCTTCATATTAAATATTGATTTATACAACATGGGCAGTAGTATTCACTGAGGAAAATTGCGATTTGCTGTGAGCTGACTCTTCAGTCATGGCATGATTTGCATCTACAAGCTAGTCTTAGGGACAGGGATACATAAGTGGAAATAGCATCTCTGTCTACCTGCCAGTTGTATGCTCTGAATTGCTTTCATCTTATCAAAGAACTGCCCAAAGTCATGGAGTTCTTGTCAGGAAGCTACATATGTCTCTGCACTGTACATTCCTTTCTTTTCTTTTTGTCTTGTTTTGGGGGATGGCTCACACGTGTTCATGTGCACACAAACATGTACCATATGGATTTTGTGCCATGAGAATAATTATTAAAGACTCTATAATTTGGGGAAGAAATTATCTTTTCTCTCCCTGACAATTCTGCTTATATTTGTGGTTTGAATTATAGTTACAACTTGGAGAGTTTATCCTAAGAGAGCTAAAATGAGAAACAAATCTGAGGGAACAAAATGGAAGTTGCAATTCAAATCTAAATGTAGGAGTAAATGGGCTAGATTATTCTGAAGTAAAATAGCAGAAATTCTAAAATCTAAAGCTATCTAGTTGTATTTAAACCATATTATGGTTTAGCTCAGTTCTGTTGGAACATTTGCAGAGTAATTTTTTTCTAGAGAAAAAGCAGTTGGCTTCAAAATGTACTGATTTTCTTGATTTTTGAGGCTAATCAAGTTTAACTGGTGGATAATTACAAATACAACTAATGTTGTGTGTTTTTTCAATATGTAGGAACTGCAGATTCCCCAAAATAATATTTTAGAGAAGTTCTTCTTTTTTTTTTTTTTTTTCTTTTTTGAGACTGCGTTTCACTCTTGTCGCCCAGGCTGGAGTGCAATGGTGCTATCTCAGCTCACTGCAACCTCTGCCTCCTGGGTTCCAGCGATTCTCCTCAGCCTCCTGAGTAACTGGGATAACAGGCGCCCACCACTATGCCCCACTAATTTTTGTATTTTAGTAGAGGTGGGATTTCACTATGTTGACCAGGCTGGTCTCGAACTCCTGACCTTAACTGATCCGCCTGCCCCAGCCTCCCAAAGTGCTGGGATTACAGGCATGAGCCACCACACCCAGCCTAGAAGTTCTTATTTGAGACAACTAAGTCAAATATATCAATGAAATGCTGAAATGTAATGTCTGCATGTGTAGTTTAAAAAGTACAAAGTACATATGTTTCCTTTTGCAGTTAACAGGCAATTAAGAATCTTTAATCTATTAATATTTTATTTAAGGAATATTATAAACCTGGTTGTTTATATTTAGGGAAGAAAATGGTTAAAGATCTCTTGGAATTAATTGTATTTTCAACTAAATCTTTCATATGTCGATGGCAGCATTGCTTATTCTAATAGTGATGGTGGGAGGTCTTTTTCAGGCGGCGTTGTACACAATGACTTTGAAGATTGTTAGGTGCCATCATTATGAGGCTATTGTTACTCAGTGGGAATGTGGTTGAAGTCACATTAGGAGATGTGATATTGAACATAGGCTTGAAATTTATCATGCAAGATAAGGCGACTAAATAATTGCCCTTGGATAAAATAGGTTGGTATCGGCAATGGGAAAAAGAAACAAAAATTAAACAGGCACACACACACACACACACAATGCACACGCACACACTCTGTCTCCCCAGAGACCTGTCAGATGCTAAAATGACTCTTACAATAAATCTAAAAGTCATTGCTTCGGAAATGATGCTACTTTATTTGAGCTTGCTTTTCCAAAAGTAGATGAATTGCTGTCTCTATAATTTCTTCCAGAGATGTTTTAGCATACTTCATCAACCACAAACACACAAACTTCTAGTTGGATGTTTACCACACATATGCACACAAATTAGTGACTATTATAGAGTAACCTCTATGAGCCTAACAAGCCTGGCTGGCACATATCCCGTGCATTTAGATTCATTTTTCTTTACCTTTCCCTCTTTCTCACTTCTACTGCCCCAACGGGGAAGGGTTGACTGCCTCCTTTTCAAATTTCAGATCCAGTCTTACTCCTAGAAGCTTCTCTGCTCACCATACCATAGTGTGCTTACACATTTCTGAATTCGCAGTGGTTATTTTGAAAGGAATCTCACACTGTTTTGTCATTTCTTCTGTAATAATTTGGGTTTAGTATAGTCAAGAGTTTGGGTTCTGAAGTCAGATTTTTGGCATTAAATTCTGGCTCCCCCTTGTTTCTGATATTTGACCAAGTTACTTAATCTGCTAACCTTCAGCTCCTTCATTGGTGAAAAGAAGATTGTGGTGGCGATTACGCCAACTAAAACATGCAACATGCTAAGCGCAGGGCTGGAACATTGTAAGGAAGCAAACTGAACATCCCAAATTGCCCAAAACTAAGGATGTCCTGAAAAGCAGATTTAAGAGCTAAACTAGTAAAATCTTGAGCTAATGGGGTTGTAAGCACTTAACTTATATTATCAAATTTTTATTGTATGCAGATTCCGTATTCCTGGGGAAGTAGAGTCTTATGTTACCTCTTTCCCCCCCTAACTTTCACAGGGGTACACACCTGAGTGCTTAAATACTTTTATGTAGGTTGCATTTTCTTATAAAGATTTACAGGTTGCACAATATGAATGTACTTAATGTCAAACAACTGTACAGCTAACAATGATTAAAATGATACATTTATGGTATGTATATTTCACCACAATAAATAGATTTGCAATCTTAAAGTAATAATGGCGATAATTGTTTTATTACTATAAGTAGTATTTATTTCTGTAGTATGGTCAGCAGTAAGCAGGATATAGTATATACTAAGAATAGGTTATATTATAGGAATAGAAATAAAATTTAGCTAAAACTAGAAAATTAAAACAAAGATAATATGAGAGTCTAGAAGAAGAGAATTGATTATTAGGATCCTAGCATTGGCTTGACAGAGAATTTTTGATTTTGCAAAGATGTTTTAGGCTGCACACTTCCTCTTTCCTCTCAGCTGATGACCATTAAGTCCTGCTCTGCTCCGCCCCAAAGAAATGGGGTCCACCCCCCCTTGCTGCCTTGTGGCACTGGCTTTCCCAGTAATGTTGCATGCTAACCTCCAAATTATTCTACAATGAGCTTTTTCTTGACTTGGATTTCTTCCTGCAGTCCCAGGCTGTTTCCTGAGGCCCAGGTTCAAACATTTGCCTCCACAGATATTGGAAACAAGGCACTGGGGGAAAAGAGGGAATTGGGGAATCGTGTGTTTAAAATAGAGCCACATATGCCCCTAAATTCCTGTCAAATGGGGGCGAATGAAGCCAGCCAGTTCAGTAGGTCTGCATTGTGGCTGCTCATTTGAAAAAAATAAGGCACCAGCCAGGCATAGTGGCTCATGCCTGTAATCCCAGCATTTTGGGAGGCCAAGGTGGATTGATGGCTTGAGCCCAGGAGTTTGAGAACAGTCTGGGCAATGTGGAAAAACCCCATCTCTACGAAAAACACAGAAACACTAGCTGGGTGTGGTAGCATGCGCCCGTAGTCTCAGCGACTTGGGAGGCTGTGGTGGGAGGATCACTTGAGCCTGGGAGATGGAGGCTGCAGTGAGCTGAGATGGCATCTCCAGCCTGGGTGACAGAGCCAGATCCTGTGTTGAAAAAAAGAAAAATAAGACACTATTATGCAATTTCCTTTACTGCCACCCTAGAGTCTGATTTATTGTAGTTGGTGTGGGGGACCTGAGCGTAGTACATTTGAAAAGATCCCAGGCGATTTTCATATGCAGTCAGAGTTGAAACACTGCAAGTAACTGATTCTTCCTCTGTCCTCAGTCCTTAATCTCCTGTCCTTCCTTTCCAGGGTTTGTTGCTCCTGCTGAAACTGAAGATTTAGTATATAAGACAGTAATGATTGTTTTTATTTTTAAATGATTCCCAAAGCTTAAGCTTGATTGTTTTGTATCACGACGATTAGGCATGTCTTTAAAACTTGGTGGTTTTAACTCAATTATAGAACACTTCATTTTTATATTGAAGTCTGTGTATTCTTAGTTTATTACGCAGTAAGCCTGTTTCTTAGGCAGTTCCCTATTCAGAGCTTATAATTAAGAATCTGCAAACTAAAGTCTAGAGGCAATCTGGCTTGCTTCTGTATCCTGCAGGGAAGGAAAAGGGGTTTCTGTAGTGCTAAGAATCCTTTCAGATTACAAAACAGCATCTTGTTTCTAGATTATGTATAAGCTTTGTGGATTTAGCTCCCGCTTATGGCTTGTGATCAAATGTGAACAGGACTTGAGGCTTTGACATGAAACTCTCAGTGACACGTATAAAAGCAATTTGAGCAGAAAGGTCCACACCATGGCCCTATGTTATAACCAAGCAGCACAGCCACCTTACTCATGGACTAGACAGGATTTTTTTTTTTTTTGAGACGAAATTATTTTGCTCTTGTCACCCAGGCTGGAGTGAAATGGCACAATCTCAGCTCCCTGCAACCTCCTCTTCCCAGGCGCAAGCAATTCTCCTGCCTTAGCCTCCTGAGTAGCTGGGATTACAGGTGCCCACCACCACACCTTTTGTATTTTTAGTAGACATGGGATTTCACCATGTTGGCCAGGCTGGTCTCAAACTCCTGAGCTGAAGCAATCTACCTGCCTCGGTCTCCCAAAGTGCTGGGATTATAGGCATGAGCTACCGTGCCCGGCCAAGACTAGACAGGATTTAACTAGGCTCTAGTTCATTATTTAATACTTTTTTCATAACTAGCAGATATTCATACTTTCTCTTTTAGCAATTCCTCTCTGATTGTCTCAATAGGGGTTCTTTGTCCTAAAAAGAAAAACAAAACCTCATTAAGTTCTTTGACGTGCATTAGCTGATAAAACAGTAGTCAAGTATTAGAAAATATGACAATAATTGCATTGTATCCTAGACTCTTTATTGGGAAATTTCTGAATGGTGATTTTCTCCCTTTTTCTGGGTTTTTTCAAAAAGTAAGCCCATAAAAAAAAACTCAGATTATTTTCTCTTTTCACATTATATCTGTAGTTAGTCCATAAAGTACTATTTTTTTCCCTCCCTCCCTCCCTCCTTTCTTTCTTTCTTTCTTTCTTTCTTTCTTTCTTTCTTTCTTTCTTTCTTTCTTTCTTTCTTTCTTTCTTTTCTTTCTTTCTCTTTCTTTCTTTGTATTCAGAATTTGGCCATCGACTGTATCTCTATAGTCATTGAGGGGCCTTCAAAACCTTCCCCTTATCTTTGATGACTTGAAACCTTAACTGTGGCTTCACTACACAAATAATTTTTCTGCTGCCTTCCTGTTCAGTCTCTCAGCCTCTGTTGTTTTTTGTTCTGTAAAGTGGGAATGGTATCTGTTTTAGATAGTTGTCGCAGTAATTAAATGATGACATACAAAGCACCATGCACACCAAGGACACTTAATCATATTCTCTTCTTTCACGCACTCTGCGTACATCCCCCACAGTGAACTTCCTTTTGAGTACTCTTCAACCTTTATTGTGGGTACATTTCTTCCTTTCATTTCCTCTAATCTTTGTGTATTTACATATATGTCCTCTTTTTTCCAGTTTTAGATTTGGTAAGCCTCTTAAAATGTTCTTAGCAGGGTGCAGTGGCTCACACCCGTAATCCCAGTGCTTTGGGAGTCTGAGACAAGAGGATTGCTTGAGACTGGGAATTTGAGACCAGGTTGGGCAATGTAGCAAGATCCTGTCTGTAGGAAAAAAAAAAAAAGAATTGGTTGGGCATAGTGGCGTATGTCCAGCTACTTGGGAGGCTGAGGCAGGAGGATCACTTGAGTCCAGGAGTTTGAGGCTGAAGTGAGCTGTGATCACACCACTGCTCTACAGCCTGGGTGACAGAGTAAAACCCCATCTCAAAAAACAAAACAAAACAAAAAAACTTTTCTTCCTCCCTTTCCATCTGCTCCTTTATGATCTTCACATGCATTCACTTCTTTATCTTGGTTTTATCTCTTTCCATTTTAATAATAAACATTAAACAGAAAATGTTAGTGTAGGCTATCTGTGGAAGTACTTTATTGTACAGTAGAAGAGATATTTTGATATTATAAATATTGTAGAATATTCCAAATAGAGCCTGAAATGCTAAGAGCTTCAGTCAGCTTCTAGATCTTTGGTCAATAAATCTTAACCAATGTGAAATGAAAGTTGAGTCACACTTGTGTGTATTTTCATTGACTTAGTATAACTAAAACTATTATTTGTGGCCTTAATGTTGTTGAAATAAAACAACCTGTCAAACTCAAACTCCTTGGTTAGAAAAGCCATTGTCCCCCATCTGTAGCAATGCAAATGGTACCTGATTACTACTTTAATAAACAGGGCACTATGCTTTTACTCTTAGGTTAAAAAGCCCTTGTTTGTTGCCAAATTAACTTAACATCTTGTTTTTTAAAAAATCCTTTGATTCCACGTGTTCATGGAAGAAATCTCATACATGGAATATCTATCTTTCAACCAAATTCTCAATGAACCCAGTGTAAAGCCATTGCTTTAGATTTCCTTTTCCTTGTTTCACCTAAGTTTCAAAAAAAGGCATTCATGTAGCGTAACAATAGAAAAGCAGTGTTTATGCAAAGTCTTCTTAAATTGCCATTTGCTTTTACTAAGTTGGTTTCTTTAGGCTTTCAATTATGTTTGTCTGTTTTTTTGTTTTTTGTTTTTTTTTTGGAGACAGAGTTTCACTCTGTTGCCCAGGCTGGAGTGCATGCAGTGGCATGATCTCGGTTCGTTGCAACCTCCTCCTCCCGGGTTCAAGTGCTTCTCCTGCCTCAGCCTCCTGAGTAGCTGGAATTACAGGCGCACGCCACCACGCCCAGCTTATTTTTTGTGTTTTTAGTAGAGCTGGGGTTTCACCATGTTGGCCAGGCTGGTCTCAAATTCCTGACCTCCTGTGATCTGCCTGCCTCAGCCTGCCAAAGTGCTGGGATTACAGACGTAAGCCATCAGTTATGGTTTTTTATAACCCCTGTAGGAGTTCCCTAAAAACTCTTTTATTGTTCCAAGTATAAGGTAGATAAGTAGGTTTTATAATATCAAAGAAACTTTTTAATAAGTAATTCAGCTAGAGGGCAAATGAGAATAATCAATAAAGGCATGAAGATAAACTGCAAGGGCTAGATATATGGTTATATTTACTCGAAAGTTTCTCATTCTAAACTGTCTTCCTTGCTCTCTCCAACATATACACATTTAGGACTAATACATTACTTTCTTTTCTTGCTATATTTGACAGTAGCACAGGTTCCCTTTGAAAGTCAGATATAAGTAAGGAGTAGGCATAAATATACCTTTTGTGTGTGTGTGTGTGTGTGTGTGTATATATATATATATATAAAGCCATCTTGAGATAAGGTCGCTCTCTGTCACCCAGGCTGGAGTGTAGTGGTGAGATCACATGACAGCCTTTACCTCCCAGGTACAAGCAATCCTCCCACCTCAGCCTTCCAAGTAGCTGGGATCACAGGCATGTACCACCACACACAGCTATTTTTTTAATTATTATTGTTATTTTTAGTAGAGATAGAGTCTTGCTATGTTGCTCAGGCTGGTCTCAAACTTCTAGGCTCAAGCAGTCCTCCTGGTTTGGCCTTCCAAAGTGCCGGGATTACAGACGTGAGCCACCGTACCCAGCATACTTATTTTTTGAAAGCCAAAATGAGAGAACATTGTTAAGCACCATTCTTGAATTGTCAGTACTTAACGGGCACTAAGCTGGGACTGCGATGTATAAACGAGGTGAACCTCAATGTATTACAGAGTATGAGGTAACCTATTTTCCCAAGTTTTTCAGTGTCCATTCCTGAAAGTTTTCCCTAAACATTTCAAGATGGCTGTGCTTACCTCTACACATCAAAACTTAAAGTTCGTAGTTAAATGGTATGACAATGAATTCAAATTTAATTTTTATAAATTTACAGAGATGTTTATATTTAATCTCTAAAACTTTACAAATAGATTCAAGTAGTAATTAATGAAGCCGTGAGTTGTTTAAATGGTTAAAAACCAGTGCAAGACTAACAGTCTGGGGTATGCAGCCTGAATAATTTAATTGGAAATAACCCTGAGTAGCCAGTGACATTTTGTTAATTGGGTAAAAGGCCAGGTGCCCAGGCCCATCCGTGCTCCAGGAGAGCAATTGTTTCTGTCACCCCTTTTCTTCCTGGCATGCCTTGAACATAGCGGATAGTAATAATTATTGTTACCATTTGTGAAGGCTTACTGTGTGCCAGGAAATGCAGTGTGCTCTGTGCACACATTAACTGATCAATATTTGCTGAGAGGAGAGGCAGTGAATGAATAAATGGTCAGTGCTTCCAGATTCTAATACATAGAAAAGCCTTCTTACTCAGCTAATTAAGAGGGCCTGGAGATCTATGGGAATTTCATTCTTTTTTCTTCGTGAGTGGATTTTGACAATATCCTTAATATCTCTTGACATCAAATACTTAAATTTTGTTGATAAAGTTAAAAAGTGTTCTTTTCTGAAGTATTTAATATTTAATCATGTTTTAATGACTATAATATACTATAATTCAAGTGGAGATCTTGGCTATTTCTTTTTGGTCCCCTATCTGGACATAAAGCATAATTTGTAATAACTTTATAAGATAAATTCACTCAAGAACTATTTAAAAAATCCCCTTTCAATCTAATATAATTATCATCTGGAGAACATATTAAATGACTTGTAATTTTCTGATGATTAAACTTATTTAAAGTATTGATGATCTCACTTATCATTAGAGTGAATTTTCTACTTATAAAATATTAATTATTCATAGCACCCAGAATTAAATCTTGTTTCTTTTACTATAAAAACTGTTCTGAATAAATCAACCCATTATAATTACTTTATATACTCAATATGATTAAACAAAAATGGCAAACCATTATGTATTTTATAGCACATATGACATATAAATTTACTAATGTAGCATATAAATTATTCAAAAGACAATGAAGGGCCTGCTATGAAAATACCCTCATTTATAGCTCATGTTTCTGGCCACAGGTAACTTAAATACATTCACAGAGAAACACACAAGCTTATGTCTGCTGATTCTGTGGGATTTTAAAATCTAGTTTCTGTGTTGGCTTCTCTAGAATTTTGAGCTCTTCAAAACATGAACTATGCCTTTTGAATGTCATAATTAGTGGTTTGGAGAGCACAAACTAAAGGAATACTATTTTGATATTTTTTTAATATAGAACAATAATATTTATGAAATTCTTTAAGTGGTTTGTTTTCTCGGGCTTTTGTAACATATTTAGCTGACTTACTTAGTCTTGATAAGTCAGCTGAATATCACTTATTCATAAAACGAAGACGTCGTATATTCTGAGTAAATGTTTCTTTAAAGGGTGTAGACTTTTTAACTACTGACAAACATATGTTGCTAAACATACATTATGTTTGCCATCTTTGTAAAAGTAACATTCAGCTGTATGTCTTGAAATATTGACAGTATCTGTTATATCAGAAATACCCTGTGAAAATGTTTATACTCTGTCATTAAATTCCTTTAAAATTCTTATTTTTCTTTTGGAAAATGCCTAAAAGGATCACATGGTCAAATAAAAACATGATTTCATTAAGGGAGTATGAAAAATTTTTGTTTATGTTTTTAACATAGCATCTGCAATACAGCAACAAGAATGTTTAAAGTATGTTTAACTGCATGCCAAATTATGTTTCCCTAATTACTAAGATTTCTACTAATCTAGAGATCACTTACAACACTGCAACCCAAATTTCACAACACTGAAAAGGCATTTTGTTTCAGAAGCTTCTAGCAGAGCATAACATCACTCTGAGGGCTTGGGATGGGTGTTTCGAGGCTAGCTTTACGGAATCTTTGTGTGTGTGTATGTTTAACACGCAGCACCTGTTCTTCCCGGAGCCTATCAGCAAAGCCATTCCCAAGGCTATGGCTACATGCACCAGACCAGTGTGTCATCCATGAGATCAATGCAGCATTCACCAAATCTAGTAAGTGTCCCTTTGATATGTTCCTCCTTATCTGGTCTTCCCATTTCACCTCAAGCATGTGAATACATGTGGAATAGAGTTGACTGAACATTGGGTATTTTCATTCAAAGATAAATGATGATGTGTTGCCATTTATACAACTCTTTTGAAGGAAGCAAAAAGCTTACAGAGGTAAACTGTTGAGAAAGGAAGGCAATAATAAGCATTATATAAAACAATAAGGCATCCAAAGAATCTACCAGTACAGTATCCTAGTTGTTGCTTCATGATTGGTACTAGCTGATGATGATCTTTATTCAGGCCTTAGGAGCACAGATATTGATGGTTGTATTTACAAGTTCATCTTAAAATGAACACAAAAGCCTAAATTATGTGGCCAAAATATATCTTCAAATCTCCCATTGGAAATCTTGAAGAACTGGTTCATATATTCAGTGTAAAATTTGGAAGCAGTGTTCAACATTTGCTAGTTATACTTGGCTTCTCATGCGGAAATTTCTTCTACAAGCCCTTGACATAGTCTCTTGGTCTTTGCCTCAACATCTAGAAAACTCTTCTACACTGTCCGGTAACTTGAATTGCTCTAAAATTCTTTGGGTCCCAGCCAGTGTCCTCGGTCTGTGAATATACTTGATTTTGAGATTGTCTGATGTTAATGTTAGCTAAATGCTTAGCCTTAAACAAAAACAAATATAGGAAAACTCATTATAATCATAATATAATAAGTACAATTGAGTATGTACCTTAGCATTCAGAACATTTATATGCTCAATTTCTCCCACAGTGATACAGAAACCTATATAGTGAATATATTATGGGTTTTTTCTTTCATTTGTTTTACATATTTTTAAGAGGAAATAAACACTTTTAGCATCTGCTTAAGAAAAGTACATTGCCAGGAGAGATTTGGACTTCTCTGACATATGACGAGTTTTGTTCTCTGAAGAATATGAAATCACATATAATCTAAGGTTTCTGGGGTTATGTGAAGTTGAGGGGAACTTGGCTTTATTATTTCAAAGCCTACTTTTTGATGGGCTAGCTGTTGTATTTAGTGACTTTTCTATCCCTGTTCCAAAAATATTAAGCTTTTTGCTAGACTAGGAAACTTGAGATCAGCACGATGAGATGCTAGGTTTACAGATTTGCAGAGATCCATGTGTTTGAAAACATTCCTAATAGTTACTTTATGTCTGGGTCGATGTGTTGTGATTGGAATTTGTGACTGTAGCTATTTTGGTATTCATCGTATTATCCCTTCTTCCTTTCTCAGAGGACCTACCGAGCCATGTATGATTACAGTGCCCAGGATGAAGACGAGGTCTCCTTTCGAGACGGCGACTACATTGTCAACGTGCAGCCCATTGACGATGGCTGGATGTACGGCACAGTGCAGAGAACAGGGAGAACAGGAATGCTCCCAGCAAATTACATTGAGTTTGTTAATTAATTATTTCTCCCTGCCCTTTGAGCTTTATTCTAATGTATCCTAAACCTAATCTTTTTAAAAGATAGAAGATACTTTTAAGACAACTTGGCCATTATTTTACAATGATGTATCCTTCCTTTGACAATTAGACACACAGGTACCAGGAAGAAGGAATGACCTCTGGGCTGAAAACAGCAGCATTTTCAGTAATTCCTACAAACAAAAATCATTGTGTCTGGACACCTGGTGCTGCTAATTGTGTTCATGGTTTCCTTTGATTGGCTATTGAACCCTTCTGGGAAATGTATTTTTGTAGACTTTACTAGAGATGTTGATTGTCCCTTAAATGTAGCGTGTATATGAAACTTCTTAGCTGTCACTTTGGAATCACCCCAAGCCAATTCTCTTAACTTGGTAATGCAGCCAATAATTTAAAACCCATTTTGCTTTTGAGTCATGAGGCAATTTCCAATATTAGTGAAAATTGCCCAATATAATAAGTGTAAACAGTGGCAGAAGGACAGTCTGGTTAAAATTATATTGACTGGTGGCCTTAGGGATCTAGAAACTTCTACTAAACAGAGAAATTTCCTTGTTCCCTAGGCTGACTGGAATCTATTTATTTCTCATTTGTACCAAGGCATCTCCTACTCTCCATTTATATTCTATGGACCCAAGTCTATGCTCCGTTCCACAGAACGCCAGGACCAAATAACTTCACAGCTACTCTGCAAAGGGCAAATTATAATGTCATTGATATAATTTCCCTAGTAGCATTTACCCTGTTGCATGTCATGTAGATTCAAGCTTCTGTAACATAGGCAGCTGCACTGCGCGTTCCTATTATTGAAGCAAAAAGGGTGACTGATACCTAAAAGCCCTTTCTTCCTCTAGTCGCCAGCTCATCAGAAAACCATACTTTGAAAAGATGCTTGAGATTTTCCTCCTGCATTGCACTCTAGTTTTGAAGGATTTACACCTTAGGAAATAACATGTATAATCTAGTAAATAAGCGATTTAGGTGTTCTGTTGAACAGCTTTGATTAACTTAATGCCACCATTGATTTCAAAGTGAAGAAAACGTAACAGGAGCCAATGAAGCAATGGAAGCTGGAGTGTGACTGGAAAAATACCCGGCAAACAAAGTTACCAATTCCATACAGAGATGATCTGGTGTCTTCTTTTGGAAAATGGTATTCAAATTCTGGAATGGAAATCTAGCCACCAAAACTGGTTAATCAAAAGACGTCCTTTTCCGTCTTCTGGCTTTTATTTTCTAAATCATGTTTAAGGGAATGAAACAGGAATGTCATCAGAGATTTTTCAGTACAGGCCCAAGAGCCTGTTCTCTAAGAAAGAAAGCGTTGTCATGTTTGGATTTTCGAATAAGTGACTTTGCAGGCTTTCACTAGCCCTTGCTGGTGGGTCTTGAAATTTCATCCAGAGCCTGCAGTCAAGGTCACCAAGCCACTGGCGCCCATCAGCAAGCCTGTGTCTTTCTGATTGTGCCGTTTACTGTGACCTGCAACAGGGTAGCATTCATTTAGGGTCTGATTTCACAGTTATGATAAAACTGAAAAAGCAAACATTGCGAAAATGTACTAAAGTGTATGGGTTTTAGGGATATCTGCCTTATATGTTATATTCAAGGAAATTAACAAAACTTCCTGTAAAACATCTTTTAAGGAAGCATTTACTAGTCCAAAGGCCAAAGCTAATTTATTTACACTTTAGAAAAGTTAGCACATGCTTTTGAAAATCTGCGATTTCATTTTATTAGGCTAAAAGAGCAAATAAGCTTTATTACACTGAAGCTGCATCTATATGTCACTGACATAAAGTTGAAAAAATAAATGCAGGCAAATAACTAGAGACTTCTTTAAAGGGGGTTTGGCTGGTTTTCTCTCATTGAAATGGTCAGTCGTGATTAAAGTGATAAAACCCCTTATCTGTTTTGGTACATTGTACACAACCCTACAAAAATAAACTGAACTTGCAATATTTTTGCAAGAATATCTGTCATTAAAACTGAGGATAAAATACCTGCTCAATTTTATTTTACTAAGTATATATTTACGTTTCACCCAGGCAGGCCATTTTCTTTTGTGATTATAAGAAAGAGTAGTTGTTGATTAAATGTTCAGACTAAATGTAGGATAGGTACAATTTTGGGATAAATAGCACATTTATAGGAACCACGATGAAAACTGACTTGAAATAATGCTTGTAATCAGGAAAGTAATTTCATCCACCCATTTCAAAACCAGATTCACTGAACCTAAAAGTCAATACATATTTGAGGAATAAGTCTCCTAAAAGTTTAAGCTTCATGTAATAATGTTTGCATAGCAAAATATTTCTGCTTCAAGCCTTTAGGAATTAAGATCTGATCAGAATTCAACTAGAGGGTAGTTATTTTACAATGAAGACTGAAACTGAACAAGATGTTACATGCTTTTGAGGCCATAATTTGGTAGTGTTGGCAGTTGTTAATAAAGCTTGTCAGGATGTTAAGAATCTCAGGAGAAATATTGGAAAAGTATATGTATAAAACCAAAGTGCTATTTTTAAAAGCATCATTTAAACAAAATTACATGCCTGAACAACTTTTCTACTTTCCATGTCCTTCCCTCCCACCTTCAATGGGGCAACAAGTATCTTGTGCATAAAGCTGACAGCTAAAGAAGATTTTAAAAATTGAGTTAAAGATGACTGTGTAAATGTCCAAGCACAGAGAGCATGCACCTGTCTTTCTGAAGTTTGATGTGTTCTCAAGCCTGACAGAAGCACAAGGAACAGTTTGATACACTTTTAAAAGATTCTGAAAACAAAGCTGTATGGGGATCCTCTCTCTTTCTCTCGAGCAAAGTATAGCAACAGAATATATTGCTTTTGTCGTAAGCTTTTGTAGTATGTTTTTACTAATAATTCTTGTTCTCTAGAAAGCTTTCTATTTCTAACCTATGGCAAAATGAATCCTTCATGTCTTCTTGTTATTGTTTACACACTTGCAGTGTAGCCCAGTTTGAAATATTTATCTGGTTATCAAATGTCCATGGAGGAGGCTCTTGATGATCCCAGGTCTCCCCGACCTCCATACACCACACAGGCATTTGTAAGCACAGTTTCCTCAAGCACCTTGTAGGAATATGGATAAGATTAGACCAGCCCCTCTCTGGCCACTGGGTTTATTTCTTGAAGAAGATGCAGATCTGGTTTTTCCAATGTGCCACAGTCTTTTTACCTCTTCTCCATGCTGAGCTTGACAGCACTCTGGGAATGAGGAACAAGACTTTTCTAAAAAGACAGTGGAAGTTCAAGGGGTGTACCTCATTTTCAGGTTCATCCATCTCCAGTGGAATGTTTTCAATAAAAGGTGAAGAAAACGTGTGTGATCTTTAATAACACATCCCTATAGAAAGTGGATAAAATATATACCAAAACGATAATACAGATATATACAAATATAGGTGCCTTTTTGATTACTCTTGTTTGTCTAGTATGGTCTTGGAAAGAAAACCAAGCAAGAAAGTTGCTGCATATTCTGTAGTAATATTTTATTACACATGATTGATATTTTTGTGGTAGGGAAGTAGGATGCTCCTGACAGATATTAAAGGTGTTAGCTGATGATTGTATTTTATCTCTAAAGATTTGGAACTTTAGAAAATGCCCACTTCTTCCCTCTATTTCTGGAAGGTTCTTTGTGGATTTATATACAGTTGAGCTATATAAACATTAACTTTAGATTTGGGATTTAAAATGCCTATTGTAAGATAGAATAATTATGAGGCTAGATTCACTACACAAGATGAACTTCACTTCATAAATTAAGTATACCATAGCGATTTGTTTCTGATAATCTAAAAGTGGCTAGATTGTGGTTGTTTTGGGTAACATGATATGGAGGTGGGAGAGCTTTTAGTTAAGTAAGAAGCTATGTAAACTAACAAGGATGCTAAAATAAAAGTCTCTGAAGTATTCCATGCCTTTTGGACCGTTTCCTGGCAACTAACTGTCAACTATTGATCAAAAAAGTCAAGGCATTGTATGTTGCTTCTGTGGTTATTATTCCATGATGCTTAGACTACTTGAATCCATAAACTTGGAAGAATCTTTGAGCAAATTTTCTCAATTGTCTGTATGACTTCAGTATATTCGTGGGAATTCCATAGGATTTTTGTGTTTGATATATGGTATCCAGTTTGCATAGTATCTACTTCTTTGTAATCCAGTTGCTGTTAAGAATGATGTACTTTAAAGGAAAAGAGAAAACTGCATCACAGTCCCATTCTCCAGTGTCCATGCAATGAATTGCTGAGCATTTAGGAAGCATCACCAGGTGTATTACAGGCATGATGTGAAACTTGATATTTGACCTGTGATCAAAATTGAACCATTGTGCAGTTTGGCTTCTATTTGCTTCAAAATATGTAGAATTGTGGTTGATGATTAATTTGCAAGACTAACTTTGAGAGTGTAACAGTTTTGAAGAAAACATTGAATGTTTTCCAAATGAAGGGGCTTCACAGAATGTTACAATGTTATTAATATAATTTGGCTTTTGTTATGCAAATTGTTAACACCAGCTATTAAAATATATTTTAGTAGAAATGCTTTAATTCATATTTTTTTCCTCTACACTGTGAATCTTTAAGCCTTGGTGGACTAGAGCAACATCGCGCTGCCCAAAGGACTAACCTATGCAAACTAGTTCACATTTTAGTGGATGTCGCAGTTAATGTGTAATAAGACATTATTTCCCCTGCATAATGTACAACAGCATTGAAATGACACATTAAGCCTAGCATCACATTGTATAGTATAGTCACTCACAAACCCTTCAAGGCTACCCTAATCATTAACATTAATATTTGTTTAAAAGCAAATCACCGATTTAGCTATTGAAACTACTTGAATGACGGCAAACCAGGAATGACAGATGGCTGTGTCAGCAATGGCTTTAATGTGTTCCCTGCAAGTGATCTCCTATGATAAAACTGTGTTCTCAAATGCACTCTCTTCAGGGTCTTAATATTCTGTGTCTTCTCTCTGTATTTGTAAAACATTATAACACATTAATTTCCTATCTCTACACATTTGGTTTGCTTAAATAAATGCAGGATATAAAAAAATGGTTCTACTTCTTGGCTCTCACCGTGGTTTCCTGGAGCATGGGTTGTTAGATGTAAGTAATGCACCCTCATAATACCCTGGGTCTGAGTAACATGACAGCTCACATCAAATCACATCAGAGGTGTGTGCTGGCTTCAGTGTATTTACATTGCTGAATCAGTCAAGATATTTTCCTCCCCCAAATGAACTTAGTTGTAAGTAATAACAATATTATGCTTTTCCAAGCTCAGTATCTTTCTGATTTTATATCAAAGCACTGCAACAATGCTTCATTGTAGTTAACTTCTTTCAAGAATAAATTCCTCATATGTCCTCAATAGTACAGTTCTAATTTCCTTATATTCTTAAGATGAAAGAAATGGCTTGGAGCAGAGAATAGAAAGTGTGCAAATTGAGTACATAAAATGGGAAGAAACTGATTTCTCAGCTAAGAAAGGCTCATTTATCATAGAACACAATTGCTTTTTTTCCCCCCCTACGCTTCCGATAATTGAAAAAGTGAGTGATACCCTATTTTTCACTCTCACATAAATCTATGCGATTTGGATGCTAGTCTTACTGTATTATTTTGTAAAAGTTGGTCTTTGGCTCATAATCCTTCCTAATTGTAAATTGATAAACTTTGCGGATGACATCTCATAGAATAAACACTTCTTCCAAATACTGGATTTTCTGGTTTTTATATTCCATAAGTATGAAATGAATATTTTGATAGTATTATGAATTAAACACACCGTATTTGAAATTACAAGGCAGCACAGTTATTTATTTGAAGAATTTACTACCTTTTTTCCCCTCTGAGACTATTTTTTTTTCCATTCACGATTATAAATGTACTGTTTGCAACCCAGGCCACAGAGGAAATGAATACTTTAGATTTTTTTTTTTTTCTGACAAAAACTAATTTAGGTTTTAAATAGACTGTGCTTATAATTTTATTATCTTAAACATTTGTGAGGTTAGTTTTACAGGTAACTGTGACATACCCACCAAACAACTTTTCTACCAAAATAACTTTCTATAAAAATACTCATATATAATAAACTAAAAAGTAAAAAGGGAAAGTTTTGCTCTTTTCTTTATATAATCTCCTTTGATATGGTTTGGCTGTGTTCCCACCCAAGATCACATCTTGAATTGTAATCCCCATCATCTCCCTAATCCGCACGTGTCAAGGGAGAGACCAGGTGGAGGTAATTGAATCACGGGGTCGGTTTCCCATACCCTGTGCTCGTGATGGTGAGTGAGTTCTCACGAGATCTCATGGTTTACTAAGTGTTTGGTAGTTCCTCCTGTGTTTATTCTCCTTTATGCCACCTTGTGAAGAAGGCGCCTTGCTTTCCCTTCGCCTTCCACCATGATTGTAAGTTTCCTGAGGCCTCCCCAGCCATTCTGAACTGTGAGTCAATTAAACCTCTTTCCTTTTTAACTTCCACATCTCAGGCAGTTCTTTATAGTAGTGTGAAAATGGACTAATATATGCTTCTCCTATACAGAGGGTTTGAATATGAGTTTTGTTATGGCAGAAAACTGGGTATGGTCCAGTTGTGAACTTTAGCTCCTTTCTGTCATTCTAAGCAAAATTCTCAGGCCTTTGTCTATTATGTTTGTATTTGGGGGCTGCAGAGTTCTAATGAAAGAAAAGCAGAATGAGAAAATGGATTCAAAAGTTGCAAAGTCAGTATTAGAACCAAGGGTCTAGTTGCTGATTTTGTGTTTACGTTATGGCATTTTAATCTTTGTAGCTTCCCCCTCCACATACACAGTTCCTTTTCTGTTTTGAGCAGCAAACATGAAAGAGAATAGTAAACTAAAATAGAGAAATGGACAACATCTAAACTCCTGTTATTCTACCTCAGGAAAGAGGAAACTTTTCTGCATCCCAAATTGAGTCATCAGATCACTCTTGAAGGGAACTGGTTTCTGATTCTTAACACAGGACAGTCACACTTCTTGCCATTTTTCCAGAGGGTTACTGTCCAAGGCTATGTGGCCCCAACTAACTTTCATTAATTTTTGTGGATAACCATGCTCTGTCCCACATGCTGTCACTTCCCTGGTCCCAGCTGATTGGATTGAAGTGACTCTGCAGGGCTACACAAGACTTTGCCTAACAGGGATGGTGGTGGCTGAACCTGCTCAGATCTCCCTGAAGAGGCCTGAGCTCAGGACAGCCTCCTGAGTCCAGGAGGCTACCTCCTTTGCTGTCCTGCATGCCCTTAGAGCCCCCAACAAGGCCAAATCCTACGCTCCTTTCCACACCTGTACGTAAGCTTTCCTGGAGGTGCCTTTGAAAGGCTTTCTATGGCTTGCAAGCAATCAGAGATTTAGACTAACAAAGCCGCCATATACATTCATTGGCACAGATTATAGGGTTATTATTTACTTATACATTTTTGAGACAGTGTCTTGCTCTGTTGCCCAAGCTGGAGTGCAGTGATACAATTATAGCTCACTACAGCCTTCATCTCTCAGGCTCCCGAGTAGCTGGGACTACAAGCACACACCACTGTGCCTAACTAATCTTTTTTTTTTTAAGGTTTTTTTTTCTATTTTTTTTTAAATTAGTATTTTTTGTAGAGATGGGGTCTCACTATGTTGCCAGAGCTGGTCTTGAACTCCTGGGCTCAAGCGATCCTCCTGCCACAGCCTCTCAAATTGTTGGGGTTACAGGCATGCGTCACCATTTCTGGCTTCATAGTTTTCATATCTGACAAAGTAAATAGATAACATTTTGACAAGGAACAAATTTTAAAAGTGAGCAGGAGAGTTGCACAATGTTCCCCGCCCCCCAGACAAACCACTAAATAGGAAATGTGATTGCAATGCCAATTACATTATTATGTTAAAATGTCACAGGATTGTTTTAAATTGTACTGTTTTGCTTTATGATATTTATATATCCTATCTAAAATCACTTTAGTAGTTAGAAGTTGTTTTCCTGGGCCCTGGGAAGGGCATCAATAATATCAAATGAATTTCACTTTTACCAGTACATATGTACAAAGGAAGAATTTGGGAGTTTAGACAATGTTCTTATTGATTTTTGAATGTTTGGCAAAGAAGAAGGGGATAGCAGAGACCACCTTAGAGAGTGTCATAGGCTCTGATGATAAAAGTCAAGTTGTTTTAGCAGAGCTTTATTAAGAAGTACTTAATTCTTCCAGGCTTACTCAGTGATGGCTCTTAATGAAACAGAAGAAACAGTAATTATAATTTATTCATTCGACATATAATTATTCAGTGTTTGCTTGATTCAAGGCACGGAACACAGGCATTTTCTTCATAAAGCGTTCATACTGTTAGGGAAAGACTGACATCAAACAACTAATTATATACTTATACAATTAATGACTTAATTACAGTTTAAGAGATGTCATGAAAGGGAAGCCTAGTGTGCCGCGAGTCCTTGTAGCTGGAACCCACGAGCTGTGGACTCGGGAGGGAGGGCCTGGAAGAGTTCTTTGAGGAACTGCTATTTGAGCCCTGAGTGCCGTCCAAATTCATGTAAGCATGAGACACATGGGAAAATTTAGTCATCAGCAGTTAGTGACAGAAATACTCCTGTCTTCTCCCAAATTTTAATTTCAGTAACAATGCTAGGTTTTGTATTTTTAATACCATTAAATTCCTTGTGGACAAAAGTCAGCACATGCTTATGGACAAATTTATGTGTCAGCACACCCTTTTATTCTAATTATGACTTATTTCACTTTTATGAGATTCAGCAGGTTGCAAAGAGTTAATTATATAAACAAAGCACTACAGATGTGGAATACTTCGCTTCCTTTTTTGGATAATTGGTTATTACATAGGCTTTCCTGTGTATCCTTACTTCCTCCCTGAATATTTTGGGACAGCGTGTGCTTACTGGAGTTTATTATGGTACAGTCTGCAGCAGAACCACTGATTAAAAATACTATGCTCTCCCATTTTAGATTTAACATTCAGGGATCGTCATTCCCATCTAATATGTGATGTGAGTTAGATATGCTACAATACCTGGGCAACACACAGAAAAATAACTTGCAGTGCAAGGAAGTTGTTTGTAATCATTTAGAATACATCCTTGCTGTGAGGTGAGTCACAACTTTGTTTATAGAATTCTAGCAAGAATTTTGAACACCTGTTTCCTTTAAGAGTCTAACCGTATGCTTGCACACTTAAACTTGGGCCATTTAAATTAATAATCGGGAATATTTTGGACATATTTGATTCCCATAATCAATGCCTAACAAAATGCTTGTTGTGGGAACAGTCATGATAAAACGTTTCCTGGTTGCATGTACTTCTTTCTTTTGAAAGAAATTTTTTGGCTTCCCAAACAGTGCTGCATAAGATGATTTCTGGACCTCTACATCTTTTTTGGTATGTTGATTTTTGTAAAAATTTTAAAAGGGTAGCTCTTATGATCTAACTATAGTGTCACATCTATATTGTAACTCAGGGTTTGTTTGCAAGCATATTCCCACTGTTTATGTTCATGTCAGTGGGACTGGGAGGAAAGGAGCCTGAAAATCTTGCAGGATAACCTTGTTTTGTGCATTTCACCTGCCAAGGCTCCTTCCAGGAGTGTCTGGGCCACAGCTCTAGCAGTTCAATGTGACTCTTGCCTGCAACCATCCTCTAGCTGGAAAAACAAGAAGCAGGCCCAGGGGGATTTTTCCATCTCCTATGATTTATGTCCCAGAAAGACGTGGAGGTTGGGTAGGAATGGTCCCTGGGATGATTTATTTTCAAAACTGGCAAACAAAACGTATTTATGGTATGAGAACTATAATTATCCTGTGCAGCCTCTTAGGATCATTCAAAAGTTTCACGTTTGGAAAACACTAAAACACTTTCAGAGCTTTGAACAGGGCTTTTGGTCTTGATATAAGTTACTTGATTGTCACTGAGACGCTTCAATAGCAGTTTCATAATATATATAACCTTTAAGAATTTGACAGCGTCAATTATATTCATGCGCAGATCAAAGAGCTGGATTATGATCCACTGGAGAGGATGGGGCTTAGCAGTAAGTAAGAAGTCCTAATGCCGAAGGTGACCCCGACAGGTAAGTGATTATCTGTAGGACGGGATCATCTCTGGTAGAGAAGAGAAGGAAGGAAACATTTGAAGCCAAGGCAGACCTGAAACTCCCAATGTCTCACTTTGGTGAAAAATTCAAAGTTTTAGCTTCAAGCGGAAATGTACCTTTCAAAATTATTTTAGGATCAGGAAGTTATTACTCATTACTTATTAATAATTATCTCAGGATCAGGAAGTAGAATCTCCACACATCATCCTTATTTATCTTTTCATGCCTTTGTAGTTTAGTGATGTCTCCAAAATAATGCTGCACTCTGTTTTGTAGCTTAGCCTTTCTTGATTTAGAAAGCATTGGGGAAATGATGAAAATTGACTTCATGCAAGTGTACAAGTTGGGATACATTCCTTGATTTTAGGATTCTATAATGCCTCAGCCATTTGTCAATTTTTTTTTTAAGTCTGAGAAACTTATGGAAATCAGAGGGAAACTGAGCAGACCCTCTGCTTTCTGCTGAGTACTACTGAGGCAGATGAGTTTTGGCCATCAGTTTCTCTCTGCTTCCAGGCACATTACTCAGACTCATGGGTTTTCAGGCAATCAGGGGGCTTTAGTCCACCCCCACCTTCAGGAGGACATTGCATAAGTGTGCCATTTTATAGATTAGAAGACGAGGACATAAGCCAACTGGGAACTTAGTCAAATGGCACTTGATTTGAAGGGCAGATAAAAGCCCAGCTCCTCTCTCTGTCTTTTGCCATCATGTCCCTTCCATCCCTGAGTCTGCTTCCCATGCTATACTCTAAATCTACCTAATACAGGGAGGACAGGAATGAGCGCCCAGCTGAAGCTGCCCTTCTCGTTCCTTTAATGTCCCAATAGGCTCATCAGCCCAGTTATATGCCCTGAGGAGTGTGATCCCAAGCAGTGGCCTGACTTTGATCACCCAAACCACAGCAAGGATGCTTTGGAGTAGCAGAAGTCTTGATGGAGTCTAGACTCTCCCATCTCAGGCCAGGAAGTCAGTGTCGCATTTTCTTTAAGACTCTGCAACTGCAAATTAAGATAAAAGAAGAACAAGGTCTTCACGGGATGGATAGGAAGTCAGAATATCTTCTCCAGTTCCATGTCCAGCCCTTCCTTCTCCCAAGTAGAATGTAGTATGGCGGTCTAGGCTGCCATCTGGTCCTCTTGTAGACTGGGTGGTTAGACTGCCTTGGGACTTCTAATCTGTTTTTTTTTTGTTTGTTTGTTTGTTTTTTAATGGCATTTTAACTTGGATTTCTTGAACATCTAATACATGTTTCTTCTGCATGTGATGCCAGCAGGGCTCAGACGAGGGCCTGTAAGACAGATTTGTGGCACGTTGCAATAGATCATCCCTTTCTCAAGTGTGTGTGCTTCATTTTTGTCCTTACTTTTCTTTCCTCCCCATGCCCTTTTTTTTTTTTTTTTTTTTTTGAGACAGGGTCTCACTCTATCACCCAGGCTGTAGTTCAGTGGCATGCCCACAGTTCAATGCAGCCTCAAACTCCTGGGCTCAAGTGATCTTCCCATCTCAGCCGCCTGAGTAGTGGGGACTGCAGCTGTGTGCCACCATGCCTGGCTAATTTTTTAAAACAATTTTGTAGAGATGGGGTCTCATTTTGTTGCCCAGGCTGGTCTAGACCTCCTGGACTCAAGCAATCCACCCACCTCGACCTCCCAAAGTGCTGGGATTACAGGTGTGAGCCACTGTGCCTGGCCTATTTTTTCCATTTTTAAAATGATGTGTTGCTTTTCTGCTTTAAGTAATCCTGCCTTACTGGAGAACATTCAGAAGAGTACAGAAAAGAAAAAAAATATGCGGGGAGATTCATGATCAGGAATTTTGGGTGTTGATGAATATTTTTCCAGAGTATTTTTACACACATGCATATATTTTTAGCAATACTTATAGAAACTTTTTGTAGTTTTTACCCATTTAACATTGTATAAGAAAAATTTCTCTGATCATTAAACCATTTTTGGAAATGATTCCATCATATGGACAAATCGCTATTTATTTAACTCTCATTGGACATTCAGATGAAGTGACTCAGAAATGGAAAACCAAACATTGTGCATTCTCACTCATAAGTGAGAGCTAAGCTATGAGGATGCAAAGGCATAAGAATGATACAACGGACTTTGGGGACTTGGGGGAAAGGGTGGGAGGACTGTGAGGGATAAAAGGCTACAAGTTGGGTTCAGTGTATACTGTTAGGGTGATGTGTGCATCAAAAATCTCACAAATCACCACTAGAGAACTTTTCAGGTAATCAAACACCACCTGTTCCCCCAAAACCTATGGAAATAAAACGAATAGAAAAGATAATCTCTCTCTTAAAATATTGCAGTAAATATGTTCTTACTATTACTTTCATTATTATTTCACTGGGCTAAATTCCTTAAAATGAGATTGCTGAGACAAAAGGAAAACATAATTTTAAGACTCTTAATAATGATGATTAATTTGTCTCTTGGCAAGATTAACCAATTTAGCTACCCACCATTAATAGAGTGTTCCTCTTTTATACATTTTCATTTTTGTGATTTCTAGTGAAGTTGGCCATTGGAAGTTCAGTTCCTCCCCCCAACCCACTTCCTCGTCTTTCATTTTGTTTCCTGGGATATTCAGCATGTGGGTGTGAATGCTTTTAAAACTTTTGATGTATGTGGCCAAATTAACCTCCAGAAAGTTACCTCAAATATATACTCCCACCAACAGTTTATGTGAGTGTCTATTTCACCAAACCCTTCCTGGCATTGGATACTATTGTGTGTGTTACTTTTCATGTGTACTCTTTTAGTTACAGACACGGCTTTGTGTATGTTGTGTGTTAATGGCTTAATTTCCCCATATACAATTGCTGTGTGTTATAGAACAGAAAGAGAGAGAGCGCGTTAGTCCGTTTTTGTGTTGCTGTAAAGGCATACCTGAGGCTGGGTGACTGATGATGTAAAATGGTTTCTTTTAGCCCATGGTTCTTCAGGCTGTACAGGAGGCATGGTGCAGGCATCTGCTTCTGTTGAGGCCTCAGGAAGCTTCCAACCATGTTGGAAGGTGAAGGGGCAGCCTGAATGTTACATGGCGAGAGAGAGGCGGAAGTACCAGGCTCTTTCAGACAAGCAGATCTCGGGTGACCTCATAGAGTGAGAACTCACTTATTATTGTGAGGATGGCACCAAGACAGTTGTCAGGGATCTGTCCACATGACCCAGACACCTCCCACTAGGCCCCACCTCCAACATGAGGGGTTATATTTCGACATGAGATTTGGAAGGGCAAATATCCAAACCCTATCAGAGGGAGAAAGATAATTGTGTTGAGGGACAGGGAGAGGGTGCAATGGGGACTTTTCCCATGAGTGTTTAAGGTTGCTAAATGGGAGAAAATATAAATAGAATGGAAAACCCAGAGGGGAACTGAGTACAAAAGAGGATGGAAATGTATTTTTTTCACAGTGAGGTTGGAAGTCCGAGAACCAGGTGGCAGCTGGATTGGTTATTTCAGAGTCCGGCCTCTCTCCTTGGCTAGCAGATGGTTGTCTTCTCCCTGTGTCTTCACATGGCCTTCTCTCTGTACCTGTGTCCTAATTTCCTATAAGGACACCAGTCATATTAGACTAGGGCCCACTCTTATGACCTTATGTTACCTTAATCTTCTCTTTAAAGACCATATCTCCAAATACAGTCACACTCTGAAAGCTTGGGCCTAGGGCTTCAACATATGAATTTTAAGGGGGTGCACAGGTTATCCCATAACAACGTCCACCCAAATAACTAACAGAGAGTCTCTTTAAAAGAAAAAGATGTTTATTTTGGAATAGAGTACTGTAATGGGAATCTGCATGCTATAGTAAACTTTGTGCATATTTGGGGAGGGAAAGAAAGACAATGGTTTCTAAAGGTAGAAATGAGGAGGATTACATAGTTGTTTTGAAATAATTATCCTTGGCTACTGAGAACAAAAACAAGGGTGACGCCAGCCCAAGGTTGACAGACAGTTGCTGGACACATGTTCTTGCAGAAGTATTTTTTGTGTTGGGCTACAATGGCCTTTGTGCAAGGTTGTGGTTTTTGTAGAGTCTTTTTAATGATCAGGCATGCAAACCTGAGATCCCTCCCTCCATGTCCTTTCACAGCTCTATTTGTCAGGGTTTCCTTAACATCAGTGATTTCAGTTTCATTCTGACAACTCTCACAACAGAAATGAAAAAGTCTGGGTGGACACGGTGGCTCCCTCCCAGCACTTTGGGAGGCTGAGGCGGGCAGAGTGCTTGAGGTCAGGAGTTTGAGACCAGCCTGGGCAACATGGAGAAAACCCATCTCTACTAAAAATACAAAAAAAAAAAAAAAAAAAAAAATAGCTGGGCGTAGTGGCACATGACTGTAATCCCAGCCACTCGGGAGGCTGAGGCACAAGAATGGCTAAGACCCAGAAGGCAGAGGTTGCAGTGAGCCAAGATTGCTCTACTGCACTCCAGCCTGGGCAACAGAGCAAGACTCTGTCTCAAAAAAAAAAAAAAAAATCGGTCCTTGTGGGTGGCCACACACAACCAGGCTACCTTGGAAGGGACTGAGTGAAGAGAGCATTAGGAATGGAGGGACTTTCGGAGTGCCGAAGGAAGACATTTGAAAGATGAAGAAACAGAACCAGAAAGGTGATGTAATTGGCTCAAGCTCACAGAGCAAGTTAATTACAGAGCTAGAACCAGAGCCCAGGACTTAGAGTTTTGACTCTCAAGGCTTTCCTGTTGCCCCACCCTGCCTCAGGAAGCTCAGCTCCAGAGCTAGACTTGGGCCCCTGTGTCTCTCCTCTGACTCCAACCCTTGGCAATGATCTTGAGCCATGTAATCCACTATTGCATGCCCCACATCACTGTTGTTATGTTACAGTCTCCAGAAGGACCGTCTTCCACACATCCCACTTGCAGACATCTCTCGCCTCTCTATGGAGTTGGAATCAATGTTGCAGGATCCATTTCACTTTGTGCCCACTCTAGAGGGAGCCCACCACCAATGTGTGCATTAATACAACAAGAAACACAGGCGCCTCCTTACTCTACATCTCCCACCCTGCTCCCACCTTCAAGGCACCCTTAGAACCTCCCCTTTCCACTCCCATGATGTCTGGTTTTGGTCACAGGATGTCACATCTCAGCTTACATTTTATGCATTGCACCTTATTCCTATGTCTTTGCAATAAGTGCTTCCAGGGGCTCTCCCTCCCAGGAGATGAGGGACTGAGGCTGTATAATTGGTTCATCTTCTTGTGTCACTACTGGATCCTCTCTCTAGCCAGCTATTGGGTGTAGCCACCAAACCGGTGTTGATTTGTGCAAAAGTACAGTTCCTACTTGCCCCAAACCAATATGACTTGTTTTCATTTTTTTGTATCTACTCTTCCATAATGCAGAGAACTGTGGTACAGACGTGGAACTGTAGAGTACTCAATAAGGAAACACAACTTAGTAAAGAAACAGAACATCCATTAAGCTTATCTTCATTGTTTAAACTTACTCTCACTTTAATAAGATAGTTTCTGGTATGCTGAGCAGCTGGCTGTCTGCAAATTCGTGGATGGTGGCTTATTATCGTAGAGGGATGTGGAAGAATAGAACAAACAAGCCTTGGTTTGCCAAGTTACAGTGTTAAGAATGAGACCATCATTATCCTTTGGCTTCTGGGAAGACGTTTTCTAACTCTGGCAACTGGGTTTCTTCTGTTACATGAAGATAAGCTTTCTATTTTATGCATGTTGTTGTATATTCTGTTTGTAAAGAACTTAGCACAGTACTTAGCTCATAATAGGTGGTTAATAAATGGCGACAGAGACCACAAGGGGCCCTTTGTGAGGGATGCCCTTAGCAATTATGAAAGAGAACTTGCTTCCATTTCATTTCCTGTGGGGTCATTGAGTGGCCAGTAGTGAAGGATTAGTACAAATCCATGCACTCATTAAGAATGGATTAAATATTGATTAGGTATTAATTAAGTATAATGAGATGATACAAAATCATTTTAAGACATCTGGGTATTTGGATGAGGAGAGGACCTGGAGGACAGAGTAAATTATATTACCTCTTCAATATTTAGATGTTTATGCCACTAAGTTTCATTGGCAAAGAGAATTGGAATCTTTCCACATATCATACTTTGTAAATGACCATTTAGGATATTATTATCAGAAGTGGAAGGGTAGTGGTATATGGTGACCTTTAAAAATGCACAGCTAATTGAATCACTGGTAGTTAAACATTAATAGATTTAATTATATGAAAGTAACACAAGAGGGCAGCTGCGTACTATTTCTGAATACCTTTTGCTACAATATACTGGGCTAAAACCAAATATGTGAACGATCAGAATGATCGGAAATTGTCTTTAATCAATTTCTTATTCTATAGAGGTAATATAATTATTTAATTAGAAACCAGTTAATTCTCCTTTATACCACTGAAATCCTTATTGACAATGGTTGACAAGCAATGACACAATAAACATCCTACTGATTAGCTATAGTGCCTGTGTTTACACAGAACTTCCTATTGATGTCTTGACAATCACTTGACTGAACTGCAAATAAGTTGGGGGAATGGATGGAAGTGTCAATTGCTGGGTATTCTGGTCCTCATGGGAGGTGTATATGTTAGAATGAATGCTGTATCCTGTGCATTAGAGCTTAGCAATCTTGCAGAGTTGAATAGGAATGTCTCAGCTGTTGTTTTCACACATATTCTAGAAGCTGATTTGCTTCTTGTCATCCTTTGAGATTCATGGCAGGTATATATACTGTATGGTATTAGAGGTCTCCTGCCTGAGCTGCGGTGTGGGTTCCATGAGTGAATTATGTCCTGGGGGGCAGATAGGACCTGGGCACTAGGATAATATACTCTGAGCCAAGGGATTCAGAAGATGCGAGAATCTTCCAGGTTTGAATTGCGTTCAGTTTAAGGGTTTTGTGCAATTGTGTGGAGGCAGCAGAAGAAAGAGTTCTGTCTCAGCACAGATCAGGAATGGAGCTGTTAAGGATCCCCTGGGCTTTAGAAAGAATGGAATTGGCTTTGGACGGGTATAAAACTTTATACAAATAGGCCCTTACAAAACTTACCGAGCCTCCTTCAAAGTGAATGTGGATAGGTAATTGTTACTTAATTCATTTCAATAAACATTTATTAATTATCTACACATGGCAAGGTCCAGTTCATGGTGGGAACAGAGAAGCCATACAGGGTCTTCTGGTAGGAACTAATTGATCAAGGAGGAGGTGGCATGGGGTGGGGTATGGTTTAAGCACCTGGGTCATGGGACTCAGTATATCCCCAGAAAGCAGGTGCTGTGGCCCCTGAGTCAGTTTGTACTGCAGTGCATGCTGGTTCATAGTGATACCAGTGGAGCCTGCGGTGAACTCCTGAGACACAGTTACAGAGAGAAGTACAGTGAAACTGATACTGAGAGTAAGGGCAGACTAGGCTGGAAGGTGGAGCAGCAGAGACTCACGAACTGGTGGTGGAGAGACTCACGAACTGGTGGTGGGACCGTTCATCCAGAAACAACAGGGCAAGGCTGCGTGTCTTAAGGTCTTAATGTTGTTCCAATCCAACCATTAAGGACAAGATAGGTGTTCAGTGGTATGAGCTGGAGATTCCGAATGGGCATGCTATTCAAAATCAGCATGGTGCATGGGGATGTTCAACACAAGAAAACAAGCAGGTAACAGTCTAAAATGGAGAAAGCAGGAAGAGCATCGGGGTGACGCGTACACACCCACCCACCCACCCACCCATACCACCATGTATCTGGTCATCACTGCTGATCATACATCAAGAAGTGATTTGCCTTCTGTGCTGCTTTGAAACAATTTCCCCTGTAAGGACAACACTACCCACAATTGCTGATTCTCTCAAGAGTCGCAGATTCTAGCAAAGTAGAATAATATATATAGTAAAGAAATTCCAGCCCAGGATGACTGGAAAAGGAGAGCAAGACTTAATTCATGTCATGAGGTCATGTCTTTTGGTGCAGCCAAGTTTCATCCCCGGGTGCTGAAGGAATTTAGACGTGTAATCAGAGTCACCACTGGTAATCTTAAAAAAATCATGTACAACAAGAGGGGAACCAGAAGACTGATGACAAGTAAATGTCACAAGTTTTGAAAAAGGGTGGACTCCAGAAACTACAGACTAATAAATTTGTTCAAAGTTTGGTCAAATTATAGAATGAAGTTTTAGCAGATGTCTTATGAGTACTTTGAAAGGAATGTGTTGACTGCTAGAAGACCTGGAGTCACTAAGGACAAATCATGACAAACTAACCTGACCTCCTTTTGTGAAAGCATTTTACTGAGTTGATAGATCACTGGGAGTGACATAGATCTAGTGTTTCTTGGGTTTATGAAAACACTTGGCAATATCTGGCATGCCAAAATACCACTATGATGATATAGCGAAAATACACATAGTATAAAAGTACTGTTGGGTGGCTGGGACCTGTTTGAAAACTTTGTGCTCAGAATGGAAGAATAAAAAATTCAATTCACAATGACATTCGATGAGTGCCCATGTTGCCTCTCACAAATTCTTACTAGAGTTCCTATGGAGACATAGGAAAGAAGAAAATCAAAAGTAGGGCTGACCACCACATTAGTGCTAGTATCAGGGAGGAGTTTCTACTAAGTTCAAGGCTGATGAAAGTGACAATCGGTAATCTAAAAATGATTGCTTACATGTAGGTAGAGAGAACCCTTCTTTCCTCCCCCATTGTTTAGCCCCTGTTTAAGAAATATGGAATGTATTAAAACTAGGAAACTGGACATCTGTCTCCTTTGCATGGAAACAAAGACTACAGCTATAAGATCAATAAAACTTAGGAATAATTCTAGCAAGAAATAAATGGACCTATAAAGAAAATTATGAAACTTTGCTGAGAGATACAAAAGAATAGGAATAAATGGAGAACCCTAATCTTGAATGGAAATATTAAATATTGTAAATATATTAATCCTTCCATAATTAATTATACGTTTAATGGATTATACATAAGACCCTAATTTTTTTTGAATTTGACAAAGAGATTCTGAGAGCATTTAGCAAATAAATAGTAAGAATGATTTAAAAAATTGTTCTTAGTATATTTCAGAAGTTAGCATATGATAAAGAAAATATAATAAACCAGTGGAAAATGGATGACAACAAAAAATTAATTTTGGAAATTATTTCCCACTTGAAAAAAATCAAGTTAGAGCCTTTAAAATTACCATGCACTGAAGTAAAAGTAAGAATAGAATGCAAAAATTTAAATATCAAAAGGAAGAGAATATAGATGAATATTTGAAGATGTTGGAATGAGAAAGGATTGCTAATCACATTGCAGTGGATAAACTTGCAACCCAGAAAAAGAGCCATTTATTTGAATATAAACCTTGATTTTAAATTTTTTGTGTTAAACTTTTTGTTTTGATGTAATTATATATTTACATTCATTTGTAAGAAATAATACAGACAGATTGTACTTACCATTCAGTTTCCTCCAATGAGAGCATCTTGCAAAACTATAATAAAATACAATACAGAATATTTTCATCACCATAAGAATCCCTCAGGTGGCCCCTCCATGGCCACTCCAATTCTCTCCTGCCCTCCCTTCATCTTTAACCATGCATCTCTTTTCCATTTCTCTACTTTTGTAATTTCAATGCTGATATATAAATGGAATTGTACAGTTAGTAAACATTGAGATTGGTCTTCTCTAAGCATAATTCTCCAAAGGGCCATCCAAATTGTTGCATGTATCAATAGTTCATTTCTTTCTCTCTCTTTTTTTTTAAAGGCTCTCTCACCCAGGCTGGAGTGCAGTGGTATGATGGCTTATTGCAGCCTCAAACTCCTGGGCTCAAGCAATCCTCCTGCCTTGGCCTCCCAAAGTGATGGGATTACAGGCGTGAACCACTGGGCAGTCAGTTCATTTGTTTTTATTGCTGAATAGTATTCCATGATATGGATCTATCACAGTTTATTCACCCACTGGAGGACATCTGGATTTTTTTAAAGTTTTAGCTGTTATATATAAGGCTGCTGTAATATTCAGGTATAGATTTTTGTGCAAACAAAAGTTTTTCATTTCTCTTGGATACATTCCCAAGAGTATAATTGTTAGTCATATAATAGTTGCATATTTAATTTTTAAGACACTCCCAAATGATTTTCCAGATGTTTTCCATTTTACATTCCCACCAGCAATGTATGAGTAACTTAATTTCTTTGCATCGTCATTAGTATTTGGTGGTGTCACTATTTTTAAAAATTTTAGCCATTTTGGTAGACGTGTATTGATATCTAAGTTATCATAGTTTAAATTTGCATTTTTCTGTGGACTAATGATATTGAATATGGTTTCATGAGCTTATTGCCATTGTTTATCTTCCTTTGTGAAATGTCTGTGCATGTCTTTTGCTTACTTTCTAATTAGATTTTTAAAAATTATTTTGAGTGTTTAAATATTTATATTATATATATATATTAATTACTAGTCCTTTGTTGGATATGTAGTTTTCAAATATTGTCTTCCAGTTATCTTTTAATCTTCTTAATAGGTATTTCAAAGAACAAAAAGTTTAAAATTTTGATATGTAATTTGTCCATTTCTCATTTTGTGGATTGTGCTTTTCATATCAAGTCTTAGAATTCTAACTTTAGATCTCAAAGATTTTCTCATATATTTTTCTAAATGTTTTATATTTTGTATATTACTTTTTACATTTAGGTTGGTGATTTGTTTTGAGTTGATTTTTATATAAGGTGTGGGACTTAGGTCAAGGTTCCTTGTTTTCTTTATGTGTGTCCCTTTGCTCCATTTGTTGAAAAGGCAATATTTCCTCTATTGCATTGCTTTTGTTCTTTTGTCAAAAATCAGTTGGGCATATTCACGTGGGTCTGCTTCTGGGGTCTTTATTCTGATCCATTTTTGTGTCCATCCTTTCACTAATACCAAATATAATCTTAATTACTGCAGCTATATAATAACCCTTGAAATTGAATAAACTGATTTCTCTCACTTGACTGTTATTTTTTTCAAAATTGTTTTAGCTCTTCTAGTTCCTCTGCTTTCCCATATATATTTTAGAATAATCTCATCAATATATACAAAAAATCTTGCTGGGATCTTACTAGGAATTGCATATAACTTATATATCAATTTTGGGGAGAACTGACATCTTCGCTATGTTGAGTCTTCCAATCCATGAACATGGGATGCTCATTATTAGTATGTAGAAATACAAATGATTTCTGTATGTTTATTTTGTATCCTGAGAACTTGCTGAGTTTATTAGTCATATGTGTTTTTGTAGATTTCTTGGGATTGTCTATGTACAATCATGTCGTTTGCTAGTACAGATGATCTAAAATAATTATTTTAAATCTGTTTGCATTTTGTTTCCATTTCTTGCTTTCTTGCTTTGGCTAGAACTTTCATCACTGTGTTGAATAAGAGTGGACACCTTTGCCGTCTTCTTTATTTTACAGTGAAGGAATTCAGTTTTTCTCCATTAAGTATAATATTAGCTTTAGGTTTTTTGTAGATGCTCCTTATCAAGTTGAACACATTTTCCTTTGCTCTAATTTTTCTGAGTGTTTTAAATTATGAATCGATGTTGAATTGTGTCCATTGTTTCTTCCACACCTATTGATGTGATTATGTTTTTCTTCTTTAGCCTGTTAATATCATGGATTACATAGATTCTTACATGTTGAGCCAGGTTTGGGTAAATCCCACTTGAACGTGGTGTATGATTCTTAAATATTGCTGAATTCTATTTGCTAATATTTAAAAAAGACTTTTTGCATTTATATTCATGAGAGAGTCTATAATTTTCCTTTAAAAACTTTTTTTTCTGGTTTTGGTATCAATGTGATGTTAGCTTCATAAAAGGATTTAGGAAGTGTTCTTTTTTTTTTTTTTCCTGGAATAGATAGTAAAGAAGTTGCTCTTATTTCTTTGCTCACACATTTGGTAGAAAAAGTTACTTATTTGAACACAAACTGTTGTTTAAATCAAGAGTGACCTAGGAGGTAGACTAAAATGATGGATCACCATGGTCTATCATTGTACATGGGATGTTTACCACATTTATAGAGAACTTAAAGCTGAAAGTTAGTTTCTACTCTTGAGGAATCAATATGTTACATTTATCTCAGCAGACTGAAGTGCTCTACTTCAGTACTGATTTCTCTCTGTTCCAGCCACAGTGGTTTTGCTGTTCCCATCTCAAAGCCTTTTTCCTTGCTCCATTTACCTGAATGCTCTTATTCCATATTTTTACATGGTTTCCCTTTAATATAATTTAGTTCAATTCAAATATCACCTCCTTAGCAAAGCCTTCCCTGGCTATCCTGCCTAAGTATGTCTTGCCCCACTCCATCAGTCTTCTGTCTTATTCGCTTTACTTTTCTTCCTGGCACTTGACAAAGTCTCATGTTTTCTTTTTCTCCTTCTTTTCTTTATCCCTTTTTCCCATCCATCCAGTCATCTATCAATTTTTTTCCTTAAGAGTGTAATCTCGGTGAAGGCAGGGACATAGTCTGTCTTGTTCAGTTTTATTTCTAGTGCTTAGAGCACAGTAGACGCTCAATAAATATTTTGAACAGATGAATGGATACATGCAGCATTCCTCATTTCAGTCACAATTAATTAACAGTAAAAATTAGGGCCGAGCACGGTGGCTCACACCTGTAATCCCAGCACTTTGGGAGGCCAAGGCGGGTGGACCACGAAGTCAAGAGATCGAGACCATCCTGGCCAACATAATGAAACCCTGTCTTGACTAAAAATATAAAAATTAGCCAGGCGTGCTGGCGGGGACCTGTAGTCCCAGCTACTCAGGAGGCTGAGGCAGGAGAATCGCTTGAACCTGGGAGGTGGAGGTTGCGGTGAGCAGAGATCGCACCACTTCACTCCAGCCTGGGTGACAGAGCAAGACTCCTCAAACAAACAAACAAACAAAATTAGAAGGGTTATAAATCGAACTGTTTTCTTTTTCCTTCAACAAACGTCTATTTGCCAGATGCTGGAGATGCCATTGTGAGGAAAATGGTACTTTCTTCAGGAAGCTTACAGATTAGTAGAAGAAATAGAAATAAATTATATTAAAATCTATGTATAGTTATAAATTGTGTTCAGAATCCAGAAAAATAGGGCGCTTTGAGAGCATACACTAGAAAGACTTGATATAGTATGAGGTGTCAAAGAGGTCTTTCTTGAGTCAAAATCTGAAACGTGAAGGACACAAAGATATCAGAAGAAGAGACTCAGGACAGAGGGAACAGCATCAGAGAGTTCCCAAGATAGGTCTACAGAAATCCAGAGTACTGTGGAGAAGAAGGAGAAGAATCATAAGACAGGAAGCCAATGAGGTGGGTAGGGCCCAACTTGCAAGCCCTGAAAACCACATTAATGGTGGTGATCTTTATCTAAACAGCCATGTGCAGTTATTATGGGTTTTTAAGCAATGAAGTAAAATTGTTAGACTCGAGTTTTTAAAAGCCCACTCTTCCTGCTGTATGGAGAATGAACTGGGGTGGGACAAGAGAACAGGGAATCTAATTGATAGGCAATGACAATAATTAGATGATGTAGTTTGTACCCGCCTAGTGGCAGTATCAAGAGAATCATGAGAGAAAGGTGACATACTTTAGTTCACCATAGGAAAGCCAAGGGTATAATACAATGAACAGAATGTATTTATAGAAGGATACTTCTTACTCTTAGTATGGACATATAGAGGAAATAGAACAGTTGTTGGTATAAAAAGATTTCAATTTAAGTAGTGGCTATAGTACATTCTAGCTGTATGACCTACAGTGATTTACTGAAACATTTGGGACTTGGTTTCTCCATTTGTTTGATGAGTTTATTAATGCCTGCTTCATGGAGTTGTAACTTGTGACTGACCCTGCTGATTGTCTCTAAATACCTTTTCTCCCCTTCTTCCAGAGTAAGATAAATTTTAGTTGAGCTGATGACCATAAAACAAAAGAATAAATTTCCTGGGCTCTTTGCAGTTAGGTGTCATACTGTGACACAGTTCTGAACAATAGGATATGAGAGAAGAGTTGTGTGACAGCGACTGAGAACCTTCCTTAAGAGAGAGCTGGGAACTTCTCTTTCTTCCTGCCTTTTTTCTTGTCTTTCTCAAAATTGCCACCGGGAAGGAAAATGCTTCTTCAGATGATGAGGGCAAGAGCCACCTGATAAAGATGGCAGAATAGTGAGCTGAAAGAAGCCTGATTTCTAAGGAATCCAAGAAACACCCTGGGCCTGAATACTGTTTTTCTGTTTTCTCATTGCTTGCCCTTTTTACCGGAGAGATAAATCAACACAGAAAGACTTTCTCTGTTATGGACAGCCTAGCCTTGTCTTCTTACTTGTTACATAACAATTAAAAGATGTTATATGAAATGTCCAGCACATAGCTAAATGTGTTTTCTTCCATGCCTTTTCCATTAAAAAAAGAAAGAAAAGAAACGCTCTTAAAATTCTGCCCTCCAGTATTAGAGAATTAAATTGCATTCTCAAAGTTTTGTTTTTCTTAGAGACTCTGACACTCTGGAATATGCCCAGGAGAAAATGCTCAAGTTGGTGAGCAATCTTGGATCCACATTACAGAAGGAACAGTTAGTTACAGGAGATGTGTTACATTTGCTATTTTAAAAATGTGTGCCTTTGACTTGGGCTTGGGAGTCTCAGGCAAGTGGAATCTGTCTTGTAATTCCATCCACTCTGATGGGATTGGAACTGAATTCTCAACAGTGCTGCTGGGGTCCAGAGTTGATGCTTTGACCAAAGGAATCTGAAGAGTTGAAGAGGGAGTTGGGGTGTCTGGGCGTTTGTCTTGCACATCCACAGACTCAGCTGGGAGTGAGGTGCCAAGACTATGAAGTAGCTGGGCTTTGTCTATTTGTTAAAATGGCAAGGGCTCTCAAAGCAGCACAGAGACCAGTGTTTTTTACTGTGTCCACCAGGAAGTGGTGGTGGGTCAGCAAAGCTGTCTCAAGAGTTTCCAAGGAGAGTCTTGAGTAGGTGCAGCAGGATAGATACCTGCTGCTTCTGTGAGGTTCTAGACAATATAGCTTTTGAAAAAAGCCTTAGTGACTTAGAAAATCTTGAAAAATTAAATGTAGAAAGCCATTTTGAAAACTTTAAACCTGAAACAGAGACTAAGAGTAAAGCAACACTGGTTCCGATTCAACCTGTTCAGTTGCATTTTCTCAAGTGTGCCATTCTTAAAATTTCCTTCAGACTTCAACTGGCCTACTTCAGAAAGAAGAGCTATGAACACAGTTTAAGTAAAGATGCTAAAAGCTCAAATAGAAGAGTCCATCTGAAGGAATTACAGAAACTACATTCCTAAGTGCATTTATATGTCCACATTAAAGGAAATGATACGGTAGGGAACAAGTCGTTTAATGTGTCTGTGTTGATGGTGGGAGTAATGCTTAGCACAAAAATTGGGACAGTAGAAAGAAGACTCTAATAATAATTTTCAAATCAATGGCTTCTAGATTTATTCTTATCCCAGTGGCAGGTACCCTTGGGAAATACTGACCTTATAACTTTGTAGGGGCTTTCATGTTTCATGGTTGGCCTAATGTAGGTGTAACATCAGCCTGTCCTATATTTCTAGGAAAGTTGTTTTCCTTCTGTTCCTCACACAACATTGACTTGCTCCTTGTGATCCAGGTATTCTAAGTGACCTGAAGTTATTAGAAGGAGAAGACATACTCTTCCATCTCTTCATGCTTTCCATTTGAAATGCCATCCCTCCCCCACTTAGCACCCTGCAAACATACACATCACTCTAAGCCTGCTTGTGTCTTCTTGGTTGTTTTCTCTACTAGGTTATGACAGATTTCAACTGGTATGTTGTCAACTGTTTATCCCAGTAATAGCCTGGCACCCAGAAGGTGCTTAACAATGTTTGTACGGTGATTTGACAGATAACATTATGTTTTTATCTTGTACAACATGATTTTTGAAATATATATATACACTGTTAACTCTAGTGAATTAACAAATGCATTACTTCTATAGTTATTTTTGTGGTGATAACACATAACATTATTACATAACATTAACTGTAGTCATCTTGCTGTTCAACAGATCTCTTGAAATGTACTCCAGACTGTAATTATGTATCCTTTGACCAACATCTCCCCATTTCCACTTCCCCCTAACCACCCCGTAACCACCATCCTATCAACTTGTTTAGATTCTGCATATGAGTGAGATCATGCAGTATTTGTATTTCTATGTCTGTCTTATTTACTTAATTACATTCTCCAGGTTTGTCCTACACACACACACACACACACATATATATATATATATCACATTTTCTTTATCCATTCATCCACTGATGGATACTTAGATTGGTTTCATATCTTGACTATTGTGAATAGTGCTACAAAAACATATGGGAGTGCAAATGTCTCTTCAACATATTTGTTTCATTTCCTTTGTACATATACCTAGTAGTGGGATTACTGGATCACATGGTTGATATTTTCAAATTTTTTTAGGAAACTCCATACTTTTTTCCACAGTGGTTGTACTAATTTATATTCCCAACAACAGTATAAAAGAATCCCCCTTTCCCTACATTTTTGTCAACACATTGTCTTTTGTCCTCTTGATAATAGCCTTCTAACTGGGGTGAGATGATATTTTATTGTGGTTTTGATTTACATTTCCCTGATGATTAGTAATGTTGAGCATTATTTTGTATACCTGTTGCCCATTTGTATGTCTTCTTTAGAGAAATATCCATGCAGATCTTTTGCCCATTTCTTCTTTTTTTTTTTTTTTTTTTCTGAGTTATTTGAATTTTTACCTGTTTTGGATATTAACCCCTTGTAGGATGTGTAGTTTGCAAATATTTTCTCCCATTCTGTGGGTTGTCTCTTCTCTCTGTTGGTTGTTTCCTGTGATGTGCAGATGCTTTTTAATTTGATGTAATTCTATTTGTCTATCACCACTTTTGTTGTCTGTGCTATAGAGGGTTTTCCATAGAATCCTTGCCTACACCAATATCATGAAGCACTTTCCCTATGTTTTCTTCTCATTGTTTCATAGTTTTGATCTTACATTTAAGTCTGTCAATTTTAGGTTGATTTTTGTATGTGGTAAGAGATAAGGGTCTAATTTCATTTTTATGTGTGTGGATATCCAGTTTTCCCAACACCATTTATTGAAGAAACTGTCCTTTTCTCAAGATGTGTTTTTGATACATATGTTGAAAATCAGTTGACTGTAAATGCATGGATTTATTTCTAGGCTCTGTATTCTGTTTCAGTAGCCTATATGGCTGTTTTTATTCCAATACCATGCTGTTTGGTTACTGTATTGTGAAGTTAGTTGTGTAATGCCTCTAGTTTTGTTCTGTTTGATCAAAATTGCTTTGATTATTCAGAGTCTTTTATTGTTCTATACAAATTTCAGATGGTTTATTCAACATAGAAAAATGTCTACTAATGTTTTTGAAATAAAAAATGTCTGTGATGAATGCCATTGCTATCCTGATAAAGATTGGATTAAATCTGTAGATCTCTTTGGGAAGTATAAACATTTTAAGAATATTAATTCTTTCAATCTGTGATTATGGATATTTTTCCTTTTATTTTGGTCTTCCTCAATTTTTTTCATTAATGTTTTATAGTTTTCATTGTAGAGATATTTTGCCCCCTTGGTTAAATTTATTCCTAGGCTGGTTTTTTTAGTAGCTACTGTAAATGGTATTTTTTCTTGATTTCTTTTTCAGATAGTTTGCTATTGATTTTTCTTTTCTTTTTTTTTTTTTTTTTGAGACAGGGTTTCACTTCTGTCACCCATACTGGAGTGCAGTGGCAATATCTCAGCTCACTGCAACCTCTGCCTCCCCGGGCTCAAGTGATTCTCTTGCCTCATCCTCCCGAGTAGTTGGGACTATGGTGTGTGCCACCATACCTGGCTAATTTTTGTATTTTTTGTAGAGATGGGGTTTTGTCATGTTACCCAGGCTGTTCTCATACTCCTGGCCTCAACCGATCTACCTGCCTCAGCCTCCTAAAGTGCTGGTATTACAGGTGTGAGCCACCACACCTTGCTAGATTTTTGTATGTTCATTTTATATCCTGTAACTTTTCTGAATTTATTAGTTCAAAAAAAAATTTTTTTTTGATGGAATCTTTAGGGTTTTCTATTAATGGGATCATACTGTCTGTGAACAGGGACAATTTAACCTCCTTCTTTCCAATTTGAATGCCTTTGATTTCCTTCTCTTGTTCTGGCTAGAACTTCCAGTATTATGTTGAGTAGAAGTGGTAAAAGTGGGCAGCTTCGTCTTGTTCCAGACCTTAGCAGAAAAGCTTTCAACTTTTCCCTGTTCAATATCATGTTAGCTGCAGGTTTGTCATACATTACCTTTATTGTGTTGAGGTATGTTTCTTCTTTGAGAACAGTTAGCATAAAGTGAAGCTGAATTTTCTCAAATTCTCTTCTTGCATCTATTGAAATAATTATGTGATTTTTGTCTTTCATTCTGTTAATGTCGTGTATCATATTTATTGATTTCCATATGTTGAACCATCCTTGCATTCCTGGGGTGAATCCCATTTAATCATGGTGAATGATTTTTTAAAAATATGCTATTAAGTTTGCTTTGCTAGTATTTTGTTGAGGAGTTTTGCATCTATGTTCATCAGAGATGTTGTCCTATAGTTTTCTTTTTAGTTGTTGTGTCCTTGTCTGGTTTTGATATCAGGGTAATCCTCTCCTTGTTGAATGAGTTTGGAAGAATTCCTTTCTCTTTAATTTTTGAGAATAGTCAATAAAAATTGGTATTAGTTTTTCTTTAAGTGTTTCTTAGAATTCAACAGTGAAGTCGTTAGGTCCTGGGCTTCTCTTTGATAGGATATCTTTAATTACTCATTCAATCTTTCTCATTGGTCAGATTTTCTATTTCTTCATAATTAAGTCTTTGTAGTTGCATATGTCCAGGAATTTATCCATTTCTTCGGGTTTTCCAATTTGTTGACATATAATTGTTCATAATTGTTTCTTATGATAGATCCTTTGTATTCCTATGGCACCAGTTGCAATGGTTCTCTTTTCATCTCTGATTTTATTTGAGTCTTCTCTGTTTCTCTTTTTTAAAAGTTTCTTGATTGATTGAGTTATTCCTCTAGCCCACCGGCCTGTTTCATAAGGCTTGAGTATTCTTTAACCTCAAAGACTTTTTCTCACTGCAAGGGACACTAGTCTTAATCCAGCAAAAGTCTCTGAAGCTATTCTGAATGTTCCAGATGGTCTCCAGTTAGTTAGGGTATGATTTCTTTGTCAGAACAGGAGGTCATACAGATAGACAGCCAGGTTTAGAGAAAATACCCAGGGAAGTGGGGCCAGATACTTGGGTCCTGGTTTTGGTTTTGTTCCCAACTTACTATATGACTTTGAACAAGTTACATAACCTTTCTGTGCTTTATTTTCCAGACTCCAGTCTGCCCCATCCTTATAATAAATCTCACAGTAAGTCAATGAAGCCATGTTCAAGTATCTGTGTCAAATACTGTGGTAGGAAATATGATAAAGATAAACATATTGTTTTTGTTTTTGTTTTTGAGACAGAGTCTCGCTCTGTCACCCAGGCTGGAGTGCAGTGGCGTGATCTCGGCTCACTGCAAGCTCTGCCTCCCAGATTCACGTCACTCTCCTGCCTCAGCCTCCCGAGTAGCTGGGACTACAGGCTCCCACCACCACGCCCAGCTAATTTTTTGTATTTTTAGTAGAGGCAGGTTTCACTGTGTTAGCCAGGATGGTCTCAATCTCCTGACCTCGTGATCCGTCCGCCTCTGCCTCCCAAAGTACTGGGATTACAGGCATGAGCCACTGCACCTGGCCAGACAAACATATTTTAAGTGTTAAGGGGGATGTCGCTTTTCTCTGGCCCTACATAGAGGAAGTTTCATTTGGAAGAACTCATTAGAGAACCACTTCTGGCCTCTCGTTGCTGCCCCATGTACTCTGCAGTGCAGAGGAAAGATTTCTGTCACTGGGAGAAGGGACAGGACATGCTCAGCCCAGTCCCTTCTTTTCTGAGCAAGTCTTATTGCAGGGAAATGAATTCTGGTGTGTCCTTCTGTATCCTACCCCTGTCTCCACCCCCAAGAGCCTGTCTTGTGGAAGAGGCCTGTGGTAGTTAGTGCTGCCAATGAGTGGGTGGGTACATTGGCCTGATTGAAGGGCAAAGGGAAACCTTTTTGGTTACTGCTAGATAACAATACTGTTCAATTGCCTGTATCAATAATAAAGCCAGTATTTGATCAGACTCTGACCTTTCTGTCTTATTTCTCAATAGAAAGGGAAGACAGAAATGTTATGCATAGATACTCTAAAACTTCAACAAAAAGATGTGTCACAGTTATAAAGCGAGCTTAGTAAGGAGGTGTGCTGTGGTCAAAACCATCTTAGGTTGGAATGACTGAGACCTCATTCCCAGTCCAAGCTCTGGTGCTCACTGGCTTTGCTGCCTTAACCAAGTCCAGTGGCTTTCCTGGCCCTCAGTTTCTTCAACTTTAAAATGCAGATGTTGGACTAGTTGATCTCTCATGTTTTTAGCTCTAAGAGCTTATGAATCATGCCTGTAATCCACCCAAAGAAGGTTCCAAATGGACTTGGAGTCTTTCATCTCTTGGCAAGTCACTGAGACTCTTAGTCAACTATTTAAAATCCATCCTCTCTTTCTTCCTGAGTAAGAAACTCAACTTTTACTGCCTGGTAACAAAGATTTATTCTTGGTTCCTCTTGAAGCTGGAACTCTTTCTTCTCTGTCCTACATGAAATGTGAAAATACTGGTTGAAGCCCCAGCAGCCATCATGAACCTCAAAATCATATTAACAATGGAAGTCATATGAACAAAAGTTGGTAGAAAGATAAGAGTCACCTAGGTTGTTGATGTGATGGTAGAGCTGCCACCTACACCCTAAATTGTTTGCCTCCATATTTTTCTAATGTAAAAAGTAAAAAGTCAACATTATTTCTTAGTTTTGTTGGCAGTAGTCGAATTACACTTTTAAATGATACAACTAATTTGGCTTTCTCATAAATGATAAATCCTTCAACAGGATGGAGAATGTAAACCTGCAGAATGGTATAGCACACATAGCTCATCTTTAGAACAGAAAGGTTTAATTCATATCCAGAAATATTTTTTGAAAGGTGAAAGAAAATGAAATTCTCTTTCACTATGGGGGCACTAGTGACATTGTAGAAACAAGATTCTCAGTTTCTATGGACCCCAGACATCAGTTAAATATTTCAACAACCCTAATCTGAATTTTATTTTAGGCATCTCTAATGGTTAACAACTGTGGATCTGAACAAAACCTGTTGGCCAGAAAATTCTTTCAGGCTGACAAAATGTGCTAGTTCCTGCCAAACATAAAATAACACTTAGTCATTTTCAGTGAGCACTACAAAGCTTTGCAGTCAGGACTTCATGTGTTTTACACCAATATGAAGTAAGTAGTGACAGGAAAATAGATACTGTATTCAGCTAGATCAAGCACGTGACATTCCTTTTGAAGCATCTCAAGATGCTTTTACCAAGCTCCAGGATGTAATAATGATAACACTTGCCCTGAAGAGTTCTGCAAATGTGTCTTCCACATTGCTCTCAGTGGGAACTGTGGCATGGTGGAAAGGCATTTGGACTTGGAATTGGGAGTCCTGGATTGGAACTTCAGTTTTTCCAAGTATCTCTATGACCCTGGGCAAGTGATTTAGCCTTCCTGAGCCTCTGTTTCCTTAACTTTACAACTGAGATATTAATATTTATCTTACAAAACTAAAGTAAGGATTAAATATCTATATATAGGTAAAGCACCTGGCATAGGGTCTAATGAAGAGGACATGCTATTTAATGAACATCATATTGAAACTGACATTTAAGGCACCAGACTGGTTATCTGGTATCGGGAATTTCATCGTAGAGCATGTGAAGTGTTGATTAGATACATTAAAGTGCAGTCAGACTTCACCAAACATTCAATGTTCAAATAAATTAAACTCCCTTGCTGTTTGTAAGTAAAGGAAGTACCTGAGGGCGTTTGGGTGATGTGACCCAGTAAGGCTCTGGGGATAACTTGCTGACAGCTCCAATTTGGGTGTGTGTGGGCAATAGTGTGAAGGACAGAATTGGAATTAAATATAAAGTATGACAAGCTTAATAAGGAGCAAGAAAGTGTAATTCGTTTAGGGAGGAAAAGCCAGAGCCCGAGTCACCCAACATGGGAGGGCTGGCTCTGTGCAAACTAGCGGGGAAGAAGTCAGGAAGAAGTAGTTATTGATAGCAGTTGCTCAGTGGGATGTGCTTTAGTGCAGTCGGCCAGCGCAGCAGCAGGAAACGCTCCAAAGCAGACCTCCTGCTTTGCAACACAGGTAACAGCACTGCTTCTTGTTCCTACACATAAATTTTTATGGAGTGCATGAAGAAGAAGTTCCAGATGAAAACAAAAACTCCACAGGAATATTAAGCCCTTACATCATAGACTGCTCCTACCTGGGCACTCTTGTTTGATCCTCAAGACCAGCTGTCCCCAGCTTTTTTGGCACCAGAGACTGGTTTTGTGAAAGACTTTTTTTCCATGGACTGGGGCGTGGGGAGGGGAAAGGTTTTGGGATGAAAGTATTCCACCTCTGATAATCAGGGATTCGATTCTCATAAGGAGCATGCAACCCAGATCCCTTACATGCACAGTTCACGACACAGTTTGTGCTCCTATGAGTATCTAATGCTGCTGCTGCTCTGACGGGAGGTGGAGCTCAGGCGGGAATGCCCGCTAACCTGTCACTCACCTCCTACTGTGCAGCCTGGTTCCCTAACAGGCCATGGACTGGTATGGGTCCCTGTCCTGGAGCATGGGGACCCCTGCTCAAGACAACTCTTGTATGCAGCCCAAGAAGGTGGTTGCCACCTTTTCAAGGGTGGGTAAATTGAGATATAGAGTAGGTAAATGGTGGACCATTTGGAGCTGAGACTAGAACCCAGTGGCAACTTGGGTGTTTTATGGAATTAAGATGTAATGTATGCAAAGCACTTAGCATGGTGCTTCAGATGGGCGCGCACTCTGTAAATGGTCATTATTGATGTTACTGAGAAAGAAAGATGGTCCTGGAGTTCTTCAGTTTGGAAACGAGGACATTCATGTGACTTAGGCATGCTCTTTAAGTATATGCGCAAGAAGCCAGCCAGCTGCTTTCCACCTTTTCTGAGCAAATGGGTTTCAGCCACATGTGCAATCTGTACATTCATTCTTAAGTGAGTTCTCTGCTTTAAAAAAAAAAAATATGTGTAGCCTCAGGATGCAAGCTCTGCAAAATCAATCGATAAAATAATTAAATTAATGGCAGCAACAACACGTTCTAATAAAAGCCAACACAATATGTACCGTGGAAACAGCATGTTTCCATCATGCTCCGCTCAGGTTGAGGACATTTTTAAAAGTGGGGCATTCTCATCTAACCCTTCACTTGCTCCTGTCCAGCTCCCCCAGCTCCTAGTGAATGTCATGGGACTTGCTGCCCTCCATAAAAAAGCATCTGCCTTTGGGAAGAAACGTGTCTCTTGGGAAACCCTTAATAGGGATGCAGGTATTCCTCTTAAAGTGATGGATTCGCAATTAGGTCTCTGGGCCCTTTGTGACCATAATTAACACCTGTGATCCCAAGGTGCAGACACCCAGCTGGAAGCATCAGACAGCAAGCCCAAGTCCCTGGGATCGTAATCCCATAAACTGGTCTGTTTGTGTTGGTTCTACCTACTCTCAGATCTCATATCTCTGGACTCTTCAGCCCTCTGAACCTACAGAATTGATTCTTCTCTCCTACTTTGCAGGTTGCTCAGATTTGGCCTCTTGCTCTCCTAGACCCACAATGTCATGCAGATTGGCGCTTCACAATTGTTAATCCCCCGGGGAACTTGTTCAGAGTCTGATGCAGCGGGCTGGTGGGCCTGACTGCATTTCCAATATGCTCTCAGGTGATGCTGATGCTGCTGGTTCATGGTCCACACTTCTAGTTGCAAGGATCTGAAGTCCTGTGCTTGGAAAGAGAGCCTGTATCTCTGCCCTGAATCCTTGTGACCAGTTCAGAGTGACACCAATGCTCCTCTAAGACAGGCATATGGGAACAAAGTGACCAGAGTATAAGATCAATACAAACCTTCCTAAGGCTTATTTTGCACTGAAGGAAGGGAAAGAATTGCCTACCTTGGGAAACTTTTAAAATTCCCTGTCTCTAGCAGTTGAGGTAAGTGTTGATCTTGGCTGATCTTGAGATGAATGCAGGGAAAGGAATGTCTCCTAGAAGTTTCTTTGAGCCTTCGCTGTGTGGAACCCAGGAAACAATGGTGGAGAGGACTAAATCCCCAATGGACGACTTACTGTTTAGTCCTCCTCTGTCTCTTTTGATTTTAAAGCCAAATGGCAAAAATTTTAAACCACAGTAACATTTTTGAACAGTTTTGCACTTTCAAAGCAAGCCTCCAGTAGAGGATACCTTCCATTTATACATGGATGTCATTGGTACAATGACTTTCCTGTTCTACATGCAATCAGTGAGCCAAGAGAGTCTTCAAAGCCCTTTTCCAAAAATGCATTTTCCCCCTGAAATATTCATTTAAGTAATTTAGCTACCTACCCCAGGCTCATGATGAATTTTTTAGATAATTGCTTTAATTCTCTGCTTCATTTTGCTAATGTGGAGCTGGCCTCTGCCTGTAGATTTATTGCCAGCTTCATGTTTTTCAGGGAACAAGAATTACTAAACGGTTGATTGTTTCATTGAGGTTTACTGTGGAGGCACTGGAAACAGCTACCTATCCTCATATCCTACAATTAGAATCTCTTTATCGTGAGCTTGATGATTAGAGACAGTAGACAGAACTTGCACATGGGAATGTGTGGTGAGGGAAGGAAATCTAAAAACTCACCAGATAAAAGTCACTGTATGAAACTCTCGATATTACTGTTTTTAAATACTGCATTTCCATCAGGCTGTCATGTTTATTTCTTCCAAAAAGCAATGAAATATATGTGTCTGTTTTTCAATAATTTGCTAAACATGATATAAATGAATGTTTCCTTCAGTGTGACTTGATACCTAATAAATGCCCACTAAATACAGCCAACCATCATCACTGAAGCAGTTCTGACTCGGGACCAACTCTTCTTCTTTCTATTTAGCTAGTGTAATTTGATGTGACAGTAGCTGGAGGCACTGTGGATGGCAGCTGTGAAGAGGAGGAAAGCATGCAGAACCAGGATGCGAGTGATGCCTAAATGTGGCTTCGTGATAAGAGTTAGCGATAAAAGGAATCCACGTTGTAAAAATCGGTGGCATCTTACCTCCATTAGTGAGATAAAGAAAGAAATATAAATAAGCCTCAGGAACATCAAAAGCCGAAACATACAGTAGGATTATGGCAAAGGACAAGAGAGAAGCCACATATTTCAGAAATTGTTTTGGGACTGTGCATATTGGCTGGACTGCATATATCTAGCTTGATTTGATCTCATCCCAAAACATTCATGCAACGTAAGTGATGGAAAGTGAGCTGGCTTTACATTCATTCTCACTTTTCAAAGGTCCTTACCTCTTGAATTTCTGCAAAGGAAGAAGGAGGGGTTTCTAAGCCCCTAACCTTGAAACTGTTTAAATGACCACGTTAAAAAAAAAATTAACAAAGTCTTTAAGAGAACCTAAATCTCATTGAAAGCAACACCCTGTAGAAATTGTAGTCACCACTGGTACCAACACAATGTTCTATTTTAAGGGTCCTAGCGTCCTTAATTGAACTATTACTAAACCTAACAATCAGTGCCTACACTTTTTCTTTGACCTTCGGTGACTTCCACCCTTTGGGTGTTGCAACACTAGCTGGTGAAGCTGAACATTTCCAGGCTCTTAGACTCTTTTGTGCTAAGAAGGCAAAGCAGACATTTGGCTTCTAAAATATTTGGTAATGCCTCAAATATTTTCTAGATGTCTGGGCCTGGGCTGGAGTCTCTTAGAAGGATCCAACCTGACCCCATTATTTAAAGTAGTTAATTTGAATGCCACTCGATACAGCATTGTGGCAAGCATTTCTTTTCTTAGTTAAGGTTATTGATGAGCTGTGGTTGTTTACATGGGGCTGAAAAAGATTTGTTTATCTGAAATTCTTTCTGCTACTACAGCCACCAGCAGCTGTTCCTTTGGAAGCAGATAGTGATATTGGACTTTGTTTGCAACTTTGCCTCTTGGACACCTTGCTGACATTGCAGCTTTTTGCTTTTATTCACTCAGTTGCCTAATCCAGAAAACTGGACACCATTCTTGACTTCTCCTTCTCCTTTGCGTTGCATCTAATGGTTCATGTAGACAAGTGAGCCATTTCTTTCTCTTATCCTGTCCTAGTGACGTCATTTCCACTTTAGAAACCTATCACCTTTAGGATTGTTAAATTAAGTTTAGCCTAAAGCTGCCTCCTTACTTATTTTACATTTGGCCTAGTGTTTTATCCTATGTAGTGAACTATAACCTAACTAGATGTGTAAACAGACTGGAACCTACTTTCATGCCAGTCACTGAGCTTTGGCCAATCAAGGATAGCCAACTGTTCAAACCGGGTTTGAATAAGGCCAATGCTGGGCTGTAACCAACCCAGCTGTTTCTGTATCTCACCTCCATTTTTTTTGTATGTCACTTGTCACTTTCTTTTGTCTGCCCATAAATTTTCTCTGATCATGAGGCAGGCTGGAGTTTCTCTGAACCCACTCTGGCTCAGGAGGCTGCCTGATTCGTGAATTGGTCTTTGCTCAGTTAAACTCTGTTAAATTTAATTTGTCTGAAGTTTTTCTTTTCTTTTCTTTTTTTGGGACAGAGTCTCACTCCATAGCCCACGCTGGAGTGCAGTGGCATGATCTCGGCTCCCTGCAACCTCTGCCTCCCTGGTTCAAGCAATTCTCCTGCCTCACCCTCCTGAGTAGCTGGGATTACAGGCACCTGCCACCCGCCCGGCTAATTTTTTTGTTTTTTTCTTTGTAGAGATGCAGTTTCACCAAGTTGCCCAGGGTGGTCTTGAGCTCCCGAGCTCAACCAATCTGCCTGCCTTGGCCTCCCAAAGTGTTGGGGTTACAGGCGTGAGACACTGCACCCAGCCTGAAGTTTTTCTTTTAATGGGATGAAGCCCAATTTTCTTAGCTCTGACTCTCCCCCAGCTTCATTTGTTCTCACTTTCCTCCCTCTGTGCATTCCTGCCCTGCTGAGCTACTCTCAGTGTCTTAAACATGCTATGCTCTTTCTTACTTTCAGGTCTTCAACTGTGTTGTTCCTTTTGCCCACAACTTCTCCTTTTTCCTCCCTTGGCTAATTTGTCCACATCCTCTAGGTCTTGGTATAGGTGATTCTTTTGCCTTGAGGCTTGCTTTCACACTTCCCTAACACAAAAACACACCTATATCACACAGCTACAGTAAGAGACACAGATCAGTTCTCCCCTGGGTTCATCTGAATCTAATGCGCTTATCTCATCCACTGTATCATTCTGCAGCTTCAGAGAAGTATAGCTTTGGTTTTTGTCGCCTAGGGAGCTTTCCTGAGGAGGAGAGAGAAACATTTGCTTGTCTAAATCCTGGCAAGGCCTGTCTTCTCTTTTATTGTCTTCTACGTCAATGGTCACGCTCTCATTCCTCCAAATACGATTTAACAAGGTTCTGCTATCTTTTCTTCTGCTTTGCTCTTTCTTGTGGTAACTGTATTTGTCCATTCTCATGCTGCTAATGAGGATATACCTGAGACTGGGTAATTTATAAAGAAAAAGAGGTTTAATGGACTCATAGCTCCACATGGCTGGGGAGGCCTCACAACCATGGCAGAAGGTGAAGGAGGAGCAAAGGCACATCTTACATGGCAGCAGGCAAGAGAGAGAGTGTGCAGGAGAACTACCCTTTATAAAATCATCAGATATAATGAAAGTTATATCACAAGATCAGTGTGGGAAAACCCACCCCTATGATTCAATTACCTCCTACCAGGTCCCTCCCGCAACATGTGGGGATTATGGGAACTACAATTCAAGATGAGATTTGGGTGGGAACACAGCCAAACTATATCAGTAACTTCAGTTTCTAACATATTTGGAAAGGATGGCATTCACAGAACTTTCCTTTGCTCTATAGACCAAACGATAAGTAACCAGGCCCTTGAGGTTGTAATAGCTGAACCCTTCATAATTTAAGTTTGCTTTATGAATATTGATATTATGACTTGTATGTGTAACTGATAACTCAGGTCTATTGCTGGGCCATGGCAACTGGATAGGTTAGTGTTTCCTAAACCAATGTCCCAAGAAATAGATATCTCGGCAGGGCGCGGTGGCTCAAGCCTGTAATCCCAGCACTTTGGGAGGCCGAGACGGGCGGATCACGAGGTCAGGAGATCCAGACCATCCTGGCTAACACGGTGAAACCCTGTCTCTACTAAAAATACAAAAAACTAGCCGGGCGAGGTGGCGGGCCTGTAGTCCCAGGTACTCGGGAGGCTGAGACAGGAGAATGGCGTGAACCCGGGAGGCGGAGCTTGCAGTGAGCTGAGATCCGGCCACTGCACTCCAGCCCGGGCGACAGAGCCAGACTCCGTCTCAAAAAAAAAAAAAAAAAAAGAAATAGATATCTCAAGCAACATTTAATTTAAAAAATCCTCTTCTGATCAAATATATTTGGCTGGAATAGTATAACTACCTCTACACTTTTCTAGGAGATATTTCTAGCATGGGAATTCTTCTAGAATAGAAACTGGCTTAACAAAAATCTTAAGTGTTTTCCCCACGATGAAACAGCTGGTCAGTGACAAAGCTGATAAAAGCACTCAGGTGTTCTGTGACTATTACTGCAGCTGTTTATACAGATAAGGCCACTGTAGCCCTGAATCCTCCTGGCTATAAATTACAGATGCTTGGAAGATGCAGTCACCCTTCCAGACCACGGGTGTCAAAGGCAGGGGAGATAGACGCTGTGACATCCTGAGCCAGTCCCTTAAAGCATAATAGTCCAGTGAACCGAGGAGGATCATCTGGGAGCCAGTCTCTGGGAAAATGACTCGTGATACCAAATCAAGTTTCCTGGCTAAGACTCCATTTCAAAATAGAATTACTTTGAGTTTTCTTCAGCGGTGTTCTCAAAGTAATCACATTTTAAAAGAAGACACAATCATCCCAGCACCCATCTCATAGGATAAAACATTGAGATTTGAAGATCCACTTCCGTCCCCCATCACCCATTATGACCATTGCACACCTGGCCGACAGATGCCATGTATTAATCAATGACATCCTGAAGCATGGTTTCTGTTACTAATCATCTCCCTTCCTGAGTTCCAGGACTGCACCATACTTTGAAACACCATGAACTCCAGCCAATTTGATGGTCTAGTACATGAAGGTAATAAATCAAGGGTAGGTACCTCTAACCGTAATAAAATATGGACCTGGCTATTTATAGCTATCACAAGTAAATATTGGGAGATACTAAAAATTATGAAAAATGTAGTTCAGCAAATATTGCCACAATGACTAGCAATTTAGTTAAATGTCTTTGGAGTAGGCTCTGTAGTCTAGCCAAAAGAAGATTTAGAACCTCGAAGAGAAGGGATTTATACAGTCTAGTAAGAGCAGTTATATATTTGCTGTCAAGGTTAGTATGCTCTACTCTGAAGCTGTGGGGTTTGTGGTGAAATGAAAGCTGTCGGCTTGATAGAACATGGGGATAGGGAATTATGCCCAAAGGTAGGACAGATATACACATATTGTACCTAAGGAGGTGAAAAATTTGCTTTCACTTAACATTTATTATATTTCCACTATGCCCTAGATTCCAGGAGAAACATACAAGATAAATGGGGTAGAGACTTTGCCCTGAAAGAATTTATTTCTGGTAGAAGTGAGACCACATGCACATAATAAAGGCAGGCAGTAAGACGTGTTAGAGGGAAGTGTGGGCTGTGGAAGTTTAGAGATGGGAGTAGTAACTTTCTTTTGGAAGGGAAGGTGGCTCTCATAAAGAAGGCAGAGTCTGGAGAATGGGTGAGTTTTGATATGTTGGGGTGGGGAGAAGGGCATTCCGGATGGGGAAAATGAAAGCGCTTTTGCAAAATTATAACTGAGAAAATTATGACAGTGAAAGAAATCAGACCTACCCGACTGCATCTTGGTTCTAACCTTTAAACTGTCCCTGTTCATTCCTGGGTGTAGGACGAACTAACTTTGGGAAGGAATTCAGTTCATGGTTTGACTCTGAAACAAAATTGATAACAGCCTCTTCCCAAAAAGATCCTTTCTTTCCAGGGAACCAGTCCACCTTTGCATTAGAAATTACAGTTTATGGGGCCGGGTGCGGTGGCTCATGCCTGTAATCCCAGCACTTTGGGAGGCTAAGGCGGGAGGATCACAAGGTCAGGAGTTTGAGACCATCCTGGCCAACATAGTGAAACCCCGTCTCTACTAAAAATACAAAAAAATTAGCCGGGCGAGGTGGCGGGCGCCTGTAGTCCCAGCTACTCGGGAGGCTGAGGCAGGAGAATGGTGGGAACCCGGGAGGTGCAGCTTTCAGTGAGCGGAGATTGTGCCACTGCACTCCAGCCTAGGCGACAGAGCGAGACTCTGTCTCAAAAAAAAAAAAAAAAAAATTACACTTTTCAGGTCATGCAGCCTGTGGCTCCAGGAGTCTGAACCTCCCCAGATTGCACCTGGGGATGCCATCACTACTGTAAAATCTAAGACCAGTGCCTGAGATATTTTGCAGATCTTGCCCTGGATGGATCAGCTGACACCACCAAGATGGGTAATCTGGCTCACCCAGCTCTGCCATCCCACCCAGGAACAAAGACAGCGAGAAAAACTCACTTTGACCCACTATAAGTCCATCTCCAACCTGACCAATCAGCACTCCCTACTTCCCAAGCTCCTACCCACCAAATTGTCTTTAAAAACTCTGATCCCAAATGCTCAGGGAGACTGATTTGAGTAATAAAACTCCAGTCTCCCACACAGCCAGCTCTGCGTGAATTACTCTTTCTCTATTTCAATTCCCCTGTCTTGATAAATTGGCTCTGTCTAGGCAGTGGGCAAGGTGACCCCATTGGGTGGTCACAAAAATCTGTGGACATGGAAATGTGCATGTATGAGCAGCAAGCCTGCAAATTCAACAAAATCTTAAAAATCATTTGCAGTGACATAAAACTTAAAAATGCTTAGGGACAAATTTAACAAAAGATGGGCAGGATTGCTTTACTGAAAACTATAAAATGTTGCTGTTCATGAATTGGGAATCTCAATATTGTGGACAGCATCAGTTTTCCCTAAATTCATCTATGGATGAAACACAAGTCCAATCAAAATATAGCATTTTGGAGTCAGACATTGACAAGCTGATTCTAAAATTTATATGGAAATGCAAAGGACCTAACATTGTCCAAAAAGTCTTGCAAAATAATAAAGTTGGAGGATTTGCACTATTTTATTTCAAGACTGAAAAACTATGGTAATGAAGACATTACAATAATGGCATAAAATAGATGATGAAATAGAATATGTCTAGAAATAGCCTCAAATGTATGGTCCATCGATTTTGACAAAGGTGCCAAAGCACTTCATGGAGAAAGGTGTAGGAACAACTGGATAAACTGAATAAATTGATGATAAAATTGAAGAAGGTGGCAACAGAGGCTCAGAGAAGTTAAATGAATTACTCAAAATCACACAGCTGAGCCACAACTCCTAAATCGGTAGTTTGGATTGGTCTGTAAGGCTCACAATGCTTCCCTTGACAGTATTTGGTACATTTGTCTTTATTTTGTATATAATGTAGCCTGAGACTATGTAAACAGGTAAGTTTCACATTGTGTTTCTGGGACCTATTTGACTACAAAGGAATATTGAGATTTAACAACGGGTATTCCCCTAGAATGGTACACATCTAGCTGGCCACATAAGCTATAGTCTAATTTAATCAAAAGCCCCCACAATGGGACTTCCCCCAAGTGTTGTCTTTACCTAGCACAATCTTAATGCCATTAGTATCTTTTTGTTTTGAGTCTTTTACTTCTATCATGAAGCTCCTTAAATGAGCAATTAAAAACATCTATCAACAAGCTGTCCACTTTTCCTACTTAGATAATTAATCAATTACAGCAGGGTAAAAGTAGAGTTGAACATTGAGGTAGCTGGAAAAGGACTGACTGACAGTTTCAGGCCAGAAAGCACTAGTGTCTGAGCATTGCAGAGTTTTATGTTTTCTGAGAGGCTGAGTCCATGGGTGATTTTTATTTTCTGAATCTGGCTTGACTACCTTTTCATAATACTTCTTGAAAAGTCTCAGGTAGAAACCCATGTAAATTTTGCAGAGCATGGGAGAAGAAAATATTGATAAAAGATGTTTGTGGAAGCAGAGCTGGATGTGGTAGGCAGAGAGGTTTTAAAAAACAGCACCAAGTGTAGAGCTGTAGGTTTGATAGGTTTGTGTCTTACATCTGCCTGGACATGGATTCTGACATGACAGAAGAATACTATGTTCAGCTCTCTTGCTGTGTGGGTTGGGACATTTCTCAGTACTATGGAATTATAGTCATACATTGCTTGATAAAGAAAATACTTTCTGAGAAATGCATCGTTGGGTAATTGCATCATCATGCAAACATTGTAGAGTGTACTCACACAAACCTAGATGGTGTAGCCTACTACACACCTGGGCTGTATAGTGTAGCCTATTGCTCCTAGGCTGCAAAGCTATCCAGCAAGTTATTGTACTGAATACTATAAGCAATTGTAACACAATAGTAAGTATTTGTGTATCTAAACATAGAAAAGTATAGTAAAAATATGGTATTATAATCTTATGAGATGATCATCATATATACAGTCCATTGTTGATGAAAGATTTTGTGATGCATGATTGTATATAATATTTGCAGTGCCAATTTCATAAAAAATATTATACTAGATATAAGAAAGAATTCTGAGATCTCTATATCCAACCAAATACATCACACAGATGAAGCAACTAAGGCCTACATAAATTAATCAACTTGGTCAGGCTACTGCAGCCAGTCGCTGGAGTCCAGATCTTCTATGCTAAGGACAATTACTGCAGTCATTATATCATGTCACCTAAAACTTCAATGTTTTCCCTTCAGCACACAGGCAGTTTTAATGATGCTATAATGGAATGTTGACTGGGACTTTTCTGGTCTTGTATTTTTAGCTGAGAATAATACATTCTAAAGAGAAGTCCCATTGGTAGGGCTTGCTAATAGATGGCTAAGAGAATGATGACAGCCCTGCAGCCACCTCAAGCTATGTGGTGGAAGAGCTGCAGTGCAGCTATTTCTACACAGAAAACAGCAACACCTGGATACCTCAGCCCACCCCACAAAGACCCTTCATCCTCTGTCCTTTGATTCCTGCAGCTCCAATGCCGGAAGAGCCCCAGTAGCTTTCAGGTGAGGGAAATCACAGAGGGAGGAGAAAAATAATTCCTACTTCACGTTTCTGAGTTGAATAAGCTCTGAGCTGCAGAGGAGGCTACAAGCTAGGGATGGGATCACAAATTAAATTTTAATATCTGATGATAGGATATTCATTCATCTTTATTGATGCCTAAATGCCAAGAGAAAAGTATGTGTTCTTTCCATATGAAGGTGGGGAAGGCTTAAAGAGAGTGAAAGAGAAATGCAAGCGCCTGTTGGTTCTAGTTAACTCAATGAAACGATAAAACTTTTAAATCTGACATCACTTAAACGTTGACTGCAACTGGGGCAATCTCTGAAGTCTCTGACTCTCTGTTTTAAGTCTTTATTCGATTATTATTTTTAGTTTCTGGGGAAAGTGTATTTTTAGGCTTAAGAAAATGTAATGATTGCACAAATTCTTTTCAGCTCTGGTAATTTGGTTGGCAGCCTTTCTATATATGTGAATATAGATGGTGGGAACATAGCTTTCTGAATTGTTCTCTTTTCCATTCTATAAAGGGCTTTCAAATACATTATTGTTCTTTCTCCAAATAGAAGTGGGTCATCATGTCCCCCTAAATGGTTTCCTCAAAAAGATGAAGTCTTTTCCATGAACTAGCAGATTGGGCTATCAGCCTCAGGCATACAATCAAAGATCTTTGCTCCTTGTTTTTTTTGTTTGTTTATTTGTTTTGTTTTGTTTGTTTGTTTGTTTTAAAATTCACAAGGGCTCTACAAGTTTAGAAAGCTAGGATTCAGGCCCAAGCTTTGCTACCTAAGGCTCTGGCCTGCTTCCTTGTTGTGCAGGACATTTATAAACTACATTTCTACCTTCATGTCTGAATACTTTCAATTCGCCCATCCAGATTCATTTTCTACCCTCCTCTCTGTTCTAAGAGGCTGGATTGTTCAAGCTACATCAACTAGTTCCTTTAATCTCTAGCTTCTGGTTGAGTTTGGCCAATAGAGAGTTCCAGCAAGAAATTAAAGGGAGAGAGGGAAGAGTGAGATGGAGGGGTTTATTTTCATGCTTCTTTCCAAACGCATTCACAAATAGTGGGCTGCCTCCCTTCACTGAGGGCACAGTGTCTATGATGCCCTCTGCATATTCAAGAACCACTCTTTCCTTTTCCCCATTCGGGCCTAGGGGTGTTGATGTATCGTAGGACTATAATTAGTCCTGATGCAGTATACCATCCTTAGTGGGTTCCTGTATGTGCCCATGCTTTCTAAATTGTCCCTACATTATATTTTCAAAATACCCAACTTGAGGTCTTTTTTTCCTTCTTGAGACTCTCAACCCTGAAGAATACGGGTTGGTTTGTTTTACGTTTCTTCATGAGAGACCCAACAGCATCTATTTCAATCCTCCAATGACCTCTGTTGTCATTTACTTTGAAACTTTTTTTTTTTTTTTGAGACAGAGTTTTGTTTTGTTGCCCAGGCTGTGTGAGTGCAGTGGCACGATCTTGGCTCACTCCAACTTACGCCTCCTGGGTTCAAGAAATTCTTGTGCCTCAGCCTTCTGAGTAGCTGGGATTACAGGTGCCCGCCACCACTCCAGGATGTTTTTTTTTGTTTTGTTTTGTTTTGTTTTGTGGTAGAGACTGGGTTTCACCATGTTGCCCAGGCTTGTCTCAAACTCTCAAACTCCTGAGCTCAGGCAATCTGCCCATCTCGGCCTCCCAAAGTGCTAGGATTGCAGATGTGAGCCACTGCACCCGGCCTAGTTTGAAACTTTCTTGGACTCTTCTGTGTCTCTACATGGCTTTCTATATTATTTTATTGTAGATCTTTGAATGTGAACAGTTACAGAGCAATGATTTATATTTCATTCTTTCTTCTTTTTTAGAGATGGGGCCTCACTGTGTTGCCTAGGCTAGTCTTGAACTCCTGAGCTCAGTGATCTGCTTGCCTCAGCCTCTCAAGTAACTGAGATTATAAGTGACAGCCACTGTGCCTCGCTTAATGATTTATATTCTCTTTGTGCCTTCTAGACCATGAATCCTTCCAGTCCAGAAACATCTATGTGTCCCCATCACTTAGTAAAGAGCTTTTATCAGACCATTTCCAGTATTCCAACATATACATTTATTGAAATGTTCACTGGAACGGACCTGATAAAATGCACACAAAGATGAAATGAAAATGGGCATCATTAGTTGCTTACTGTGTTCTACTATAGTAGTTATTGTTTTAATGGGAATCAGTATATCATATCAATCAATAGTCTCATCTGATCAATCATGTCAATATTATGGAATTTAGCACTCCAAAAATAAGCCTTCTGGTGAGATAGTATGAAGAAAGCAAATTGTATCAAGGTTTGTATTTTTATATTTAATGTTCTTTTTTCTTTTACAGGTAGCATTGAGCAGGGTCTTGGGTATTTATTCAATCTGACAACCTTTGCCTTTCAATTGGAGTCTTTAGGACATTTACATTTTATGTGATTATTGATATGGTTAGGTTTAAGTCTATCAACTTGCTAGTTGTTTTCTATTGTTTCACCTGTTTTTTTTTTCTATCTCCCTCCTTTTCTACTTTCTCTTGATTATTTGAATGTTTTTCCATGATTCCATTTTATCTCCATTGTTGAGTCTTATTTGCCATATATGTTTCCTTGTTTTAGTGGTTGCATTTGTGTTTTCAGTGTGCATATTTAAATTTTGACCATCTTCCTTCTTTCTACTGTTTCATTTATAGTGAAGAAAATTACAGCTGTATAGTTCCATTTTTTACCTCCTGGTCTTTATGCTATTGGTATCATTTATTTTACATATACATATATTATAATTCCCCTGTACATTCTTATTGTTTTTGGTTAATCAATTGATTTTTTTTAATGAGAATTAAAGAAAAAATTGTTTATTTTCACCTATGTAGTTACCACTTAAAGTGCTCTTCATTCTTCTGTGTAGGTCCATTATCATTTTCCTTCTGCCCAAATCACTTCTTTTAACATTTATTTTAGTGCTGATTTCCTGTTAGTGAATTCTTGCAACTCTTGTGTTTGACAGATATTTTTGGTGGCTATAGACTTTTAGACTGATAATGTTTTCTTTCTTTCAGGATGCTAAAAATGTTACTCCATTGTCTTTTCACTTACATTGCTTCTGATGAAAAATGTGCTCTCATTCTTATCTTTAGTACCTCTGTATGTAGTGTGTGTGATTTAAAGATTATGGGTTTTTTCCACTAGTTTTGAGTCATTTGATTACAATGTGCTTTGGTATAGTTTTCTTTATTTTTCATGTACTTGGGTTTTGTTGAGCATCTTGAATCAGTGAGTTTATAGATTCCATCAAATTTGGAAAAATTACAGTAATTATTTCTTCAATTTTTTTTCTGTGCCCTCCTTATGTCTTCTTCTTCAGGTCTTTAATAACACATATATTAGGCTGTTTGAAGTTGTGCCATCACTCACTAATGTTCTGCTGATATTTACATATTATTTTCTTCTCTGTGTTTAATTCTAAGTAATTTTATTTCTATGTCTTAGAGCTCACTAATATTTTCTTCTTTAATATCTTATCTGCCATTTTTCCCATTCACTGTTTTCATCTCAGGCATTATAGCTGACATCTCTAGAAGTTTAATTTTTTATTTTCCCTATGTCCATACTTAACATTTTCATATAAGGAATACTGTTATAGTAACTATTTTAGTGTCTTTATCTGCAAATTTTAACAAGTTTCAGTTGTGGATCAATTTCATTGAAAACATTTCTCCTTGTTATAAATAATGTTTTCTTGCTTTTTGAATGTCCAATTGTCCTTTGATTGACTGCCAGACGTTGTGAATTTTACTTTGCATAATGTTTGATAATTTTAGGTTCCTGTAAATAATCTTGGGCTTTATCCTCGGACACAGTTTGGTCCTTTCAGATCTTGTTTTTAAATTTTGTTAGACAGATTTACAGCAGTGTTTAGTCTAAAGCTAGTTAGTCCTCATGACTGAGACAAGAGGCTTCTAAGTACAATGTTGGATTCCCTGTGAATTATGTCTTCTAGTCCGACTGGTAGGAACAAGCACAATTATAGCTTTGTGTGAGTATCAGATATTGTTCCCTCTATCCTTTTCGGTGTTTCTTTCTTGGTCCCAGGTAGCTTTTTCTGCATGCTTTGTGTTGACTAGAACTCTGCCGAGTTCTATAGAGGAACCCTCTGCAGTTCTATAAAGTTCTCTGTGCAGCTCTCTCCACTGTGCTATTCCCTGTTCACATCCTAGGAACTCTGGCTGCCTTTGTCTCTCCAGACTCTCAGATCCAGCTCCTCAATGGGTGGGGCTTACCAGGCTCTGATTGGGTTCCTTCTCCCTGATCCACTGTTTAGAATCACTCTCAAGGCTGTAAATTGGGGCAATCATAGGGATCACCTTTTTTTTGTTTCTCATCTCCATCTTGGTCAGGTGTCTTGGTGCTTAATTGAGTTGAAGGTTTTCCTGGGCTGATGGCAGCTGTGAAGAGGTAGGAGGGGGCATCTGCAAACACAGGAGAGAGATAAACTGTAGAAATATGGTGGAAGAATATGCAATCAACCCGCTGCTTTCCTCTTATTCATGTCTGTTTGTTTCTTGTAGTGACCTAGCAGATTTACTTACCTAAAGTATGTTTTAAAATTTACATACATTCTTTTAATAAATATTTATTGACACTACTTACTGTATGCCAGGGACCATTTGAGGCACCACAAAATTAAGAACATCAATATAGAGAATATTCTTGCCCTCTTTTAAGTTGAGGAGAAAAATAAGAACAGAAAAAGATAAAACAATGTCACATTGTGATTGTGATTGACACTGTAAAGGAAGAATAGATGGGGTGTAATAGAAGGCAACATAATTGGGAGAGAGATGAAGGTATGGGGTGCTGCAAGGGACCTAAGGTGTGAAAGAAATTGGTAGTTTCTGAAACGGATAGAATTTCTTCTAAGTGATGAAAGAGGCTGACAATTTTCAGTAGTTTTCCCAAGGTTAAATACATTACAGGTAGCATCAGTAGGATTCCAAAGCTTTTCTCTCTTCAAGTTAGTGAACTTTACACTTGATTTATTGATCTAATTAGTTATTCTAAATTTTTTAAAAGAATTTAGTCTGTACAAAGCTGAAACATTGTAGTTACTTATTCTAGAAAACTTTGTCATGTGACAGTTTCACCTCTTAACGTATCATTGCCTTGTCTGTGTTGGAACTTTAAAATTATGCCTCAATGGGGTCATTACTTAAACAATGATTGTCTTTAATTCTACACAACTGTAGCAGTTATCATGGGAATACAATGATGAAACAACGATGAAACTTGCTTTAACCCTCAAGGAGTTTACAGTGTGCCAGTAAAGACTCATGTACGAGATGACTGTGATCAGAACTATGAGAGGAATATTCAGTTCTATTTAGAAAATGTTCACTGAATGCTCATTATATAAACCAGGCACTGGACTAGGCAGTGGGGGCTCAAAAATGAATAACACATAATCCTTGCCCTGAAGTAGCTTACTGGTGAGCAGTAGAAACAAACTTATAGATATATCCTGTTAACCTAATGCAATTGATAATTGACATATTAAAAACAAAGGAAGACATATTAGGAGCACAGGGGAGGGACATTTATCCCAGGTTAGGATTCATAGAGAAAAGGTCTTTATTTGAAAATGTTAATAGCCCTCTTAATCATTCAGAGAGCTGGGGAAACAGACAAAGGCTAAGCTTTCAAGAACAAGGTTCAGGAATTGGCCTATTGAGGAAACCACCAACCAGGGTGTAAACGCCATTGACTCCACTGCGACCACTACTGTTGCTAGTAACATGCACTTCTGCACCAGAAACTTCACCTTCCAACCACTCCTACTTGTATGAGCTACACATCTCTGCTGCCATGTATAATTTATAGTGAAAACAGAAACACCACACAGAGCCTGTTTCTGTACCCAGCTCAGGTCTTGTTCAGGTACAAAAAGAAAAGGATAGTTCCGTTTAGCGTGATCCCTTGGGCAATGGTTCTGAACCCTGAACTTACATTGCAATTGCCTGGGTATTCTTTAAACATGTTTATGTCTGGTTCATTCCAGAGCTTCTGATTTAATTGGTCTGGGTTACAAATTTGACATCCAGAGTTTTAAAACCCTCAAGTGCTTCTAGTGTTCGGCCTAGATTGTAAATCAAGGTGTGATGATTAATTTAATGTGTCAGCTTGTCCAGGCCACAGAGTGCTTAGATATTTGATCAAATGTTATTCTGGGTGTGTCTGTGAGGGTGCTGTTGGATAAGATTAACATTTGAATCAGTGGAGTGAAGCAGATTGCTCTCCATAATGTGGATGGGCCTCAATCAATCAGGTGAAGACCTGAATAGAAAAAAAGGCTGAATGTCTCTTGAGTAAGAGGGAACTCCTTCTGCTTAACTGCTTGAGCTGGGACATCAGTCTTTTCCTGCCTTTGGACTGGAACTGAAACATTCGTTTTCCCTGGGTCTCCAGTGTACTGGCTTTTGGACTAGAACTTACACCATCAGCTCTCTCGAGTCTACAGCTTGCTGACTGCTGGTCTTGGGACTTCTCCACCAGCAAGCTGTGTGAGCAGATCCTTACACACACACATACACACTGTTGTTTCTGTTTCTCTGGAAACCCTAATACACCAGGATTTAGGATCTAGCTTTTTGCCAGCTCCAACAGTGAAGCAGCATTTGGTACAAATTTTAGGCCCTACAAAATAATAAGGCGTTATTTCCCTAGTCCTCTCAGTTCAATGCTTTGGCCCTGAATATAGGGAATGGTATGGAATGATGTGAAATGGTGACAGTGTGGAGAATAGATGAGAGTGAGTCAGCTCAACCTCCACTGCTGTGGTGACAAATGACAGAAATCTTGGGATGGAGTTCTCCTTGGTGAAGGAGGTACTAGGGGACATGAACGTACCTGATACTGAAGCACACCTCACATCAGCCTGGATGTGGCGCATGTTTATAGGGATCAGGATGCACGATAACTGGCTTGGAAAATGTTGAAAGATTGAGCAAGTTAATTCTTCAAAAGCTTACCCTTCAGCAGAGGTCCTGTGATATTTGAGAGGCTGTAGTGATAGACAGACATACGCTGAAAGATTATAAAGAATCTGCAAGATTAAAATGAAGGAATCTAAGCAAAGAATGAATGGGAAATCACGCTGAGCATAAATAATGTGCAATCAAATCTGTCCCTGGCAATGCAATGCTTTGCAATTCGTGAGGAGAACTAGCAGCAAAATCCACACAATCAGCACACGGCTGTTACTCACTTTGTTGGGAGAGGAATCAAGCACACTGTGGAATTAGCTCCACTCTCTTCACTTATGCTGGAAGGGTTATTGACCTGTGTGCAGCATGTATTTTTATTCTCAAACGGGGTGATTTTGTAATGTTTGTCAGACGCTGCTCATAAACCATTTGTCATCTTCTGATGAGAGGGTTTGCATTTTTAAACAGAAAATGTAAATGACTTCTTTGGATTTTTTTTCCAGATGATTGAACAGTTGCAACATTAGGAAGGTTTGGCTCATCCTGCCTCATGCAATGAAACCACACATTCACACACATGCATGCACACACACACACATCCACATGCACATCCACACACACACACAGGCAGACACATACATACACACATGTACACGCACACACACTCAAGAGCTCCTCCTATGATAATTAGCTGCTTATTTATGAATATGGGAGAGGTAAGTGGGGGAGAAGGACATAATAAAAAACTGAACATTTCATATTTTGGATGCCAAATTTGCTAAAAACCAAAATGTTGTCTCAGTGAGCTATGTGACAAGTTGACACTAGATAAACTCAGTTTTCTAGTCTGGGGGTCAGCATCCAAATAGTGTGAAGGAGTTCTCTGAGGTTCATATGTGGCCCAGATAATCTGGCTTTCTACTTTTAGTTTGTTTGCTTGCTTGCTTTTGCGATGGAGTCTCACTTTGCCACTCAGGTTGCAGGGCAGTGGCACAATCTCAGTTCATTGCAACCTCCACCTCCTGGATTCAAGTAATTCTCCTGCCTCAGCCTTCCAAGTAGTTGTGATTACAGGCACACATCACCATGCTCAGCTATTTTTTTTTTTTTTTTTTGTATTTTTAGTACAGACAGGGTTTCGCCATGTTGGCCAGGCTGGTCTCGAACCCCTGACCTCAGGTGATCCACCCACCTCGGCCTCCCAAAGCGCTGGGATTACAGGCGTGAGCCACCACGCCGGCTGGCTTTCTATTAGAGCAGTTTATGGAAAATTCATTCTCCAGCTATCAATGAAAATATTTCAGAAAATTCAAAAAGTATACATAAATTATATTTAAGCTGCTGCCTGTAATAATCTTACTACCTAAGATTCTTTTATCTTTTTCTTATTGAATGTTTATTTTCTAGCAGGTATGTTTGTATTTCTAATCTATCTATTAGGTTAGAAATTCAACGGTAAATGCATTTATTTTGAAAAGTTCTATTGAATTATTTTTGAATTTATTTGAATCATTTCTATAGTGATTTTTGTAATCAGAAACTCCTCTGTTTGATATTCTTTTTGCTGCTAAAATATTCCTTTGGCATTTAAAATTTTTTAGGTATAAAATATTCACCAGTCATGAGGTCTCCCTCTGGGATACACAGTGACTCATGACGAGCTACCTTGTGGACCGGAAAGTTAACTGAGAAGACTTCCTTGAGCCTGAGCAGGACGATTGTGGAAGGAACACAAGATCAAAACTACTGGTGCTCTGTGGACTTGGGGCAGGGATTGTCCAAGGGAAATTACTTATACACATTTCCAGAGGAAATTTACAACTCCTCTTTTTCATATAGGTTTTGGGTTATTGGCTAATATATGCCAGGCTATGCGTGCTAAAACATGCAAATGTGTCTGACTCACCCAGGAGATGTAAATGGAATATTCCACTGTCCCTGTCTTAGTCAGCTTGGGTTGCTTTAATGAAATACCATAGACAGGGTGGCTTGAACAGTAAACTTTTTTTTTGAGACAGGGTCTCATTCTGTCACCTAGGCTGGAGTGCAATGGCACTACCACAGTTCACTGCAGCCTCAAACTCCCAGGCTCAAACTATCCTCCTGCCTCAGCCTCCTGAGTAGCTGGGACTACAGGAACGTGCAACTACACTAGGCTAATTTTTAGAATTTTTTGTAGAGAGGGGATCTTGTCGTGTTGTCCAGGCTGGTCTCAAACTCCTTGGCTAAAGCAATCCTCCCACCTCAGACTCCCAAAGTGCTGGGATTATAGGCATGAGCCATCACGCCCAGCCACAGCAAATACTTCTCACAGTTCTGAAGCCTGGCTGTCTGAGATGAAGGTGTCAGTACATCTGGTGTCTGGTGAGGGCCGGGTTCCTGGTGTGCAGATGACTGTTCTGTTCTTGTAACCTCACATGATGGAGAGAAGTGAGAAACAATCTTTCTTCTGTCTGTTTTCATAAGGGCATGAATCCGATCATGAGGACTTTATTTTCATGACTTAATTATCTCCCAAAGGCCCCACTCCAAATAACATCACATTGGAGATTAGGGTTTCAACATATGAATTTTGGGGAGATACATTCAGTCCATACCAACCTCCTTTTATTGTCTTCTCTCCAATTTTTAAATATTACCACCAATGCTGCAATGAATATACTTGTACAGATCTCTTTGTGCAAATATAAAAGCATTTATTTAGAGTAGCATCTAAAAGTGGAACTGTTGGTCTCAAAGTATGCGTATCTTCAATTCTAGTAAACATTAGCCCGCTGATCAGATCACTTTTCCCCTATTAGTAGTAATAGCATTTCCCCTATTAGTAGTAAGATTGACCATTTTTAAATTTTTTTGCCATTCATAGCTCTTCTGTAAATTGACTGTTTCTTTCCTCATAAGTTTTAAAAATTAATAAACATTGAGTAAATAAAAATGTTTCAAACCTGCATGTAAGAAACAATGTGTAGGAATTTGAAAAATATATTTTGTCATTAGTATTTTATTGGATACATGCATGATGTTTTTACTTTTATGGAATGCTTTTTCTGAACCTATTGAGATAATGCTCAAAAATGTTTAATTTTTAAATGTGATTTGTTAACATAGAATTATCTTGCATTCCTGGGATAAATCCATATTTGTTTTGCTACCTAATTAAATGTATTGCTATATTAATTTGCTAGCATTTTATTTACATTTTTTGTGTTTATATTTATAAATGAGTTTGATTTCAATATTTCCTTTTCTTATATGATGTTTGTGCAGACCTTCAAGTATATATCAACCTCATAAAATCAGTATGGCAACTGGGCAGGAAGGAGTTAAAGTAGCTTACTGTCATTCTTCCTCCCAGGGAAAGAAGATAGGTGACCTCATGTTCATAAATCTTCATAAACATACTAATAACTAGATATCCTGGTAAACAGATTAATGATGGCTGCTTGGAGTTCTTATTTTTTACTATGCTCTTAGCAAGATGTTTGTATTTGAAGATCATCTATAGTAAGTAAACCTAGAATCTATGGATTTGTGAGGCATAGAGATTGTATGTAAACTATAGGAATTACCTGGTGATGTTTCACAACCTACATGCTCCCAGCCATGGGAGATAAGAATGTGTATACCTCATTAAAGGCTTCCTTAGAACTATGAGCCAGAGAAGTGGGTCTTGGGAGAAAGTTCTGGACAGCAATGCGGGAGATCCAAGACCCTCCTCTGCCTGTTGCATGCTTCTTGATTACCCATGTTTTTGAAATTAGAGTAAAGATTGATACTAATTAAGATTTTTACCAGGCGCAATGGATCCAGCCTGTAATCCCAGCACTTTGAGACGGCCAGGTGGGCAGATCGCTTGAGCTCAGGAGTTCGAGACCAGCCTGGGCATCATGACGAAACCCCGTATCCAAAACAACAACAACAACAACAACAACGACGACGAAAGATTTTTTATCTATTTTCTAGCATAGCATGTATAAGAGATTATCTGTTCCATGGGCATATAATGAAGTTTAACTGTAAAATCGTTTATGTTTTCTCTTTTAGTTACAGTTTTCGATGTTGAATTTCATTAATGATTTTGGATTATTAAAATTTTTAAATTTCTTCCTGAGAATGGGAGGATATATGGAATTCCATGAGGTTATTATTTATATTAAAGCTTTAGAATAAGTTTGCATAAAGTTTTAAAATGTGTCCACTTGATTTTTAAGTTTCATTTTATCTGTATCTGATGCCTATTTTTGTTGGTAATATTGTTTATTTTTGTCAATTCTATTTTTTCTCTGTCAGTATTGCAAGAAGTGTTTTTTTGTAGATTTAGTGTTTTTAAAGAATCGTATTTTAGTTATTCTGATGCTCTATCTTTGTTTTTCATTTTATTAAAATATGTTCCTATTTTTAATATTTGTTTCTGTTTTCTCTAGGTATATTCTTTTGTTATTTTTATTTTCTATATTTTTATTTTATATATTATTTCTATACTATATATATTTTATATATTATTTATATATTATATATTTTATATATTACATATTTTTATTTTATTTATTTTTCTAGCTTCTTGAAGTTAAGGCATTCTTATTTTGTAATAGCTGTAATTAATGCTGTACCTTTATTTAATCAGTGTATCATTTTTACTGAATTGTATAAATTTTTCCATATAATATTTAATTTTCATTTACTCCTAAATATTTGGCAGGTTTAATGGTGAGTTCCTTTTTAAGAATGAGTCCTTTATAAATACATGTTTAAGTTTCACTTTTTGTTTGGATTATAAATCTTTTATTTTGATTTCTAAATTAACTTTATTATATCTGATAATATGATTTATATAGTATAAATTATTTGAAATTTTTGAGACTTTATTTGTGAACTGGCACGTGAAAATCTGGTTATATTCCATATGTCCTAGAAGGGAATGTATATTTATTTTGGATAGTGTAGGCTTTTACATATATTAAATTTTTACTTGTCTGTTGAAATCTTCCATGTCCTATTTTGGTCTTTTTAATTTATCAGTTTCAGATATTGTTATAGACTGAATGCTTATGTCCCCCCAAAATTCAAATGTTGAAATCCTAACCCACAATTTGACAGTATTAAGAGGTGGACCTTTGGGAGTTAATGAGGTCTTGAGGGTGAAACTCATGAATGGGATTAGTGCTCTTACAAGAGACACAAGATAAATGGTCTCTGCTGTGAGATGCACGTGAGGATACAACAAGATGGACATCCGAAAACCAGGAAGCAGGCACTGGAGCTTCAAGTACCTTGATCTTGAACTTCCTAGACTCTGGAACTGTGAAAAAATGAATGTTTATGTTTAAGCCACCTAGTCTATGGTAATCTGTTGTAGCAGCCAGAACTAAGATAGATAGTTAATGTTAAAATATCCCACTGTGGCTATGGACTTGTTACTTTTTCTTTGCTGTCCTGTCAGGTTTTGTTTTGTGTATTTAGGGACTACATTAGTAGGTGTATAGAAGTTTATAATTAATGTATTCTTTTGGTAGCTTTTCTTTATTATTATGTAGTATCATTTTATTCTTAATATTTTTTGCCTTAAATTCTACTTTGTCTAATATTAATATTGCTACAATAGGTTTCTTTTCATATGTATTTGTGTGCTATTGCCTATGTATTTATTTTCAACCATTCTATGAGTTTTGTCTTAGTTGTATTTTTTTTTTTTTGAAATGAAGCCTCCCTCTGTCACGCAGGCTGGAGTGCAGTGGAACAATCACTGCTGCAACCTCTGCCTCCCAGGTTCAAGTGATTCTCCTGCCTCAGCCTCCTGAGTAGCTGAGATTACAGGCATGTGCCACCATGCCCGGCTCTTTTTTTTTTTTTTTTTAATAGAGACGAGGTTTCACCATGTTGGTCTGGCTGGTCTCGAACTCCTGACCTCAAATGATCTGCCCACGTCGGCCTGCCAAAGTGCTGGGATTACAGGTGTGAGTCATTGCGCCTGGCCATATTTTAGTTGTATTTCTTTATAAGTAGCATATACTTAAAAAAAAAACCTATTTGATAATTTTTAAATTAGTAGTTTTAGTCTGAAATAGTTGGACTTTACTACCTTATTGTGTATATAATACCCTTTTTATTTTCTTTGTTTCTGCATGTTTTGACTGTTGTTGGATCTTTAATTTTTCTACATTCCTTTTTTATTTCTATCAAATGATTTTGATAGAATATATTCCTATTATTTTAGCGGTTATTTTAACATACATATTTAATCATAAATCTTCTTACCAAAGTCTAAATCTATCTCTTCTTCTTCTTTACATGAAATAAAACTAAAAATGATTCAATTGCACATTGAACGATTTCACATCTTATTGCTACTCAGAACAAAAATTACACCTACTGGACTCCAGATTGATTCTTCTCTAGCCTTGGATCATCTTGACACTTTCTGAGCTGTTATGTAGAAGTCAGGAAGCTTTTTGGTTATAAGTAACAAAAACCTGGCTCAATCAGTGATAACTTTTATTATCACATAAAAAAAATCCACAGGCAAGGTGTTCCCAAGGTTTGTTTAATAGCTCAGTCATCGTCAAGGAACTTTATGTATCTCTTTGAGCACTTTAAACATACTTAAAAGTCTTTGTTAACCTGTTCCATAAAATTGAGTTTCATCTGAAGATGATGAAGTATAAAGTTAGAAATTTCTTCCTGCCATGCATCTTTTTGAAGGAAGCTGAAGATATGACTCAGGAAAACAAGAAAGTAAACAAAATAGAGAAAGACATTGATTTATGAAAATAGCATATCCAACCCAAGGGACCAGCGAGGAGAAGACCCAAAATGATAGGGTGCAGCAAGCTTAGGAAGCAACCAATCCAATTTGAAGCAGGAGAATGGACAACTCCAGAAGAGAGGTTCCCTAGCAAAAAAAGAGACACTGGGAAAGAAGTGTGGTGTATATGAGAGTACCTGATATAACATATTATTTTGGAAAAATATAAGAGCACTAATTAGACGTTTTAAAAAAGAAAAGCAATTTAAAACTAGGAAAAATAAAAAGCTATACAAGAAAGAAAATGTAATCATAGATTTATACTTAACTGCAGAAAAATATTACAAATACATTTATATAAATTAATAACATAAATACCAGTTACTTAACTGAAAATAGCAATGTAATAAGTATAATGAAAGAATGGCTGAGGCATGATGGTGTTTCAGTAGTGTAAGAAAGAAAATTTTTTATCACAATAGCAGTTTATAATGTCTAACATTTAAAATTAAGATGCAAAAATAAAGCATCATATTTAGAAAAATGGGGGTTATAAGAAGAAATAACCTAGGGATTTTAAAAAATCAGAAATGAGAATTATGCCTGTGGGTGACATAGACTGAAAAGAATTGAAGATTTCTCCTACTCTTTGGTTATTTTCCCTTTGGCTAATAAGACTAAATCATGCTTATGTAAACTGAAAAAGAATGATAATGTATCTTTCAGACAAACTGCTGCTAAGAGACATGACCTGATTGGCTTTTTGAATGACATTTAAAATGAGGAACAAATGTAATCCAAAAGAAAGCAGGGAATACTTTAATAATTTAGGAGTAATTAATTTTACTTTCTACTTAAATATCAACTCTTTGAATGTAGTTGTAAACTGTTTTGTGAACAAACTAGCCTTGTTTAGGTATGAATCAGGAAACAGCCTATTTGTCACTGGTCTTTCACCTGTTCCTGCCCCTCTGATGTCTGAAGTAAATGTCTCATGAAAACAAGTCTCCTCTGAGTAAGTTTCTCCCTTCCCCTTCTCTCCCCTCCCCTCCCCTTCCCTCCCCTTCCCTCCCCTCCACTCCCCTCCCCTCCCCTCCCCTTCCCTCCCCTCCCCTCCCCTTCCCTCCCCTCCCCTCCCCTTCCCTCCCCTTCCCTCCCCTTCCCTTCTCTTCCCTTCTCTCTCTCCTTCTCTCCTCCTTCCTTCTTCTCTTTCTTCTCTCCTCCTCAGTCTCTTTCTCTTTCTCCTTCTTCTACTTCTATCTCTTCTCTTCTTCCTTTCCTTCTTTTTAAAATGAGTCCTGTGCATATCTCTATTTCTTATTGATTCTTGAGGCCTCCTGAATTAGCTCATGAAAAACGGTTTCGTGAACAAACTGAACCCAGTAGAATTAGAGCTATAAAATATTTTCTTAATGATATTCCCAGGATTATATCTTCAATGATCTCACAGCTTTTTGAGTGACTTTCCATGCATTTATATAGAGTATTAGTATTATTATTTGAGATGGAGTCTTGGACTGTAACCTGGGCTGGAGTGCAATGTATGGAGTTTTATTTCTAAATTTTAAAAAGTTCTGCCAGCTGTAATAGAAAAAAAAAATCTTTCATTTATCTTGACATTTTTCCCCTTTCTGCTCCCCAAATTCTTGTCAGATGTAGGATTCGAAGCCTGCAGTAGGGAAGGCACTGTGGTTAGCATTTCAGCATTACTCCTGGGTCTTACCCTCCCTGTCCTTCATTCTGCTGGTTCTGGCTCCCCCAGGATTGGGTGAAAGGGAAGAAGGATGGGAGAGAGAAAGAGTGATACAGTCTCAGATAGCTGGTGTTGTCTGTGGCTCTCCTTTGGTCCTCAAATGCCTTTGTTGACAGTAAACATCCTAGGGCTGGTTGTGCATCTCATGGCAAGCTTTGTTTCCCACTCTCTCCTTGCAAGAGGACTCTATCTCCCTTGCTGGCTTTGAAACTAGTTTACTATGTTGTGAGTTGCCTCTGGAGAGGGCCACATGGCAAACAGAGCAGCCTCAAGCTAACAGCCAGTAAGACACCAAGAACCTCAGTATCATACTCACAAGGAAGTGAATGCTTCACACAACATGAGATTGGAAATTTACCCTTCCTCACTTGAGCTCCAGATGAGACCACAATCCAAGCCTCAATTGCCACCTTTCAGGGAAGCCAACTAAGCCATGCCTGGATCCTTGACCTACAGAAACTCTGAGCTTAAAAAATATGTGTTGTTTTAAAAGTTGGTGGTACTATTTGCACAGCAATGCATGACTAAATAACTAATAAAGATTTCTTCAGAGATTCTCCCGCTGGAAACACCTGACTGGAGATCTCCTGATGTACTCTGACTAATGTGTTGTTACTTACTCTGCCGAGGTGTGCCTCTCAAGCCTCTTTACTTACCATGCTATCAGGACAATTCTAGCAAGTTTCTTATCTTTATACTTTCTCTAAGAAAGTGTCAGGCGCAGTCTCTGAGTCACCTAAATGCAAGGGGACACATATCCCAAAATAACTGTCTGCACACTCTTCTTGCTCCCTTAATAGGAAGGGTCCCACATATTTGTGCAGGTTGGCAAGCATTGAACCAGGAGATGTTTCCCTCCTGAAAAGCACCCCCACATTCTATGAGAGGTTCTCTGGAATTCTTCCTTACCTGAAATTGAGGTGGGAGATGAGGGCTTAAGGTCCTCTGTCTGTTTGATTTTTATTTTTTATTTTTAAGATAAGGTCTTGCTCTGTTACCCAGGCTGCAGTGCAGTGGCATGATCATAGCTCACTGCAGCTTCAACTTTCTGGGCTCAAGCAATCCTCTCGTCTCAGCCTTCCGAGTAGCTTTGACTACAGGCACACACTGTAACTCCCAGCTAATTAAAAAAAGGTTTTTAGGCTGGACGCAGTGGCTAACACCTGTAATCCTAGCACTTTGGGAGGCCAAGGCGAGCAGATTGCCTGAGCTCAGGAGTTTGAGACCAGTCGGGGCAACACAGTGAAACCCAGTCTCTACTAAAATACAAAAAATTAGCCCAGTGTGGCAGCATGCGCCTGTAGTCCCAGCTACTTGGGAAGCTGAGGCAGAAGAATTGCTTGAATCCGCAAGGCAGAGGTTGCCGTGAGCTGAGATCACACCACTGCACTCCAGCCTGGGTGACAGAGTGAGACTGTACTTCCAAACAACAACAACAACAACAAAAAAAACACTTTTTTTTTTTTTTTTTGGTCGATATAAGGTTTGGCTAACATTGCTTAGGCTGGTCTTGAACTCCTGGCCTCAAGCACTCCTCCTGCCCTGGCCTCCCAAAGTGCTGGGATTACAGGCGTGAGTAACAATGACTGGCCCCTTTCTTTGCTGTTTGTATTCTTAGCCCTGGGGCCTTTGCCAGTACCCTGTTGATGACCACAGAGTGTCTTTACCTTTTTATTTTATAGTTGCTCCTCTTTCCCTAGCACCATAGTTGTTGGGGTGGGTTGGGAAGGGTGAGGTGAGAAAGTGTTATTTAAGAAAAGGAAAAGAGTGCCAATGAGTAACCTATTGTTTCTAAGAAGAGTCTTCCTTTTAACCCTTTACACAGAAAGTATTAGCTTCACTTTCAAAACAAAGAGAAAAGAGAGACAGCCTCTCCAAATTGCTGAGCATAGGGTCTTGAGAGATAATTAGACTGAAGAATTAGAAACTTTCAAAAGATTTACTGGGATCTAGAGGTCGGAAGAGACCAGAGGGATCCCTGTGAGTTAATATTAAGAACGAGCAAGAGAAGAAAAGGACAAATACTCTGCTCTGTGATGCCTGCGCAGGCAGAGGCCGGGCATGTGCACACACACGTCCTTAAACTGAAGGTTAATTATATGCGTTCTTACAGTATTTCATCAGTTCCTCCCAAATACCTCTTACTCCATCATTCATTTTTTGACTGGAAAATGTCCCCTAATTGCTTTTGTAAAGTAGTGTTTTATAAACCAAAAATACAATTCTAAGCCCCCCAATTGACTGACGGACCCTGATCTCAGCCAAGGGAATTCCAAAGTTAACCTGAAAAACTAGTTCAGGCCATGATGTTTGGGGGAGGGGAGAGGAGAGTCAGTTATGCCTCATTATTTCCTCCTCTCTTTTGGAATTCAGGCACAGATGACCAGCATTCACATCAATAAAGAGACCTCAAGACTGATAGAACATGCTGTAAGTCTGATAAGAAACATTTACAATAGTTTGCTGAGAATGTTGGTTTCCAGCTGCATCCATGTCCCTACAAAGGACATGAACTCATCCTTTTTTATGGCTGCATAGTATTCCATGGTGTATATGTGCCACATTTTCTTAACCAGTCTGTCATTGATGGACATTTGGGTTGGTTCCAAGTCTTTGCTATTATGAATAGTGCTGCAATAAACATATGTGTGCATGTGCCTTTATAGTAGCATGATTTATAATCCTTTGGGTATATACCCAGTAATGGGATGGCTGGGTCAAATGGTATTTCTAGTTCTAGATCCTTGAGGGATCGCCAGACTGTTTTCCACAATAGTTGAACTAGTTTACAGTCCCACCAACAGCGTAAAAGTGTTCCTATTTCCCCACATCCTCTCCAGCACCTGTTGTTTCCTGACTTTTTAATGATTGCCATTCTAACTGGTGTGAGATGGTATCTCATTGTGGTTTTGATTTGCATTTCTCTGAAACCAAACACCCCATGTTCTCACTCATAGGTGGAATTGAGCAATGAGAACACTTGGACACAGGAAGGGGAACATCACACACCGGGGCCTGTTGTGGGTAGGGAGGGGTGGGAGGGGGGAGGGATAGCATTAGGAGATATTCCTAATGTAAATGACGAGTTAATGGGTGCAGCACACCAACATGGCACATGTATACATATGTAACAAACCTGCACATTGTGCACATGTACCCTAGAACATAAAGTATATATATATATAAAAGAAAAATTTACAATCTGTTCTCTCTGAAGCCTGATACCTGGAGGTTTCCTATACATAATGGGAACTTTGGTCTCCTAAACACCCTATCTTAACCCAGACAGCCCCTTCTATTGTTTCTACCTGCATAATAGGAACCTGGGTCTCCATAACCCCTTATCTGTCACCCAGGTTGGAGTGCAGTGACATGATCTTAGCTCACTGCAGTGTCAGCCACCTGAGTAGCTGAGACTACAGGCACCTGCCACTATGCCTGGCTATTTTTTTTAAAAAATTATTTTTAGTAGAGACAGGGTTTTGCCATATTGCCAAGGCTGGTCTTGAACTCCTGGCCTCAAATGATCTGCCTGCCTTGGCTTTCCAAAATGCTGAGATTACAGATATGAGCCACCATGCTGGGTCCACAACCCCTTATCTTAACCCAAGCATTCCCTTCTATTGATTCTAGGTCTTTAGACAATAACTTAACTCTTTCAACCAATTGCCAATCAGAAAATATTTGAATTGCCTATGACCTGGGTGCACCTCTCCCTACTTTCTGTTGTTCTACTTTTGGGACTGAACCAATGTACATCTTACATGTATTGATTAATGTCTGCCTCCCTAAAATGTATAAAACAAAGCTGTGGCCTGAGCCCACCTTGGGTATATGTTCTCAAGATTTCCTGAGGGCTGTGTCATGGGCCATTGGTCACTCATATTTGGCTCAGAATAAATCTCTTCAAATATTTTACAGAGTTTGTCTCTTTTTGGTGACAGTTTCCATAGCCCAGTGACCCAGGTGGACACGAACGATTATCTGGAAATCCAAAGAATTCTTTCCAAACAGGAACATGAAACGTGGGCTGGTGACAAGAAAACTTACACAGTGGTGCTCAAACACGAACCATCCTTGAGTTCTGGTGGGTGAGGCAACTGTCATTGATTTGGAGACTTACAAGTGTTCATTCTCGGTCTGGAACTGCAACATGGGACCAGAGGTGGGGCTATTGCTGATGAGGAGAATTAACAATGTAATCCTCCAAATTTTCCACATGTCTGTATCCTGGCATTTGCTAAAGTATTCGCTGGCAGCCAGTATGTTCACAGCAAGGCATGGTAGAAGTCATTTTAGAAACAGACATTCCAGGGGACATGCCTGACTGTATTGCACAAGTAGCACAGAGCAGTTTCAGGTCTTCCTCGTCAGTAACTTGCTTTAGCATTGCTGTTGAATATTGCTTTTACAGCTACACTCAAGCAAATAACTCTTCCAGGATTGGTCCTTATCCTAAGCCTGCAGGAGTTTGAGGGGTGGGCGTTACATACCATTGCAAATATTGGTCTGCAGGTTTCAACGATACTGACAGTTAAGTTCAGCCTAAGTCTGTCTCTACAAATTTTAAGTTCCATCTAAAGTTTTCTCTGTACGTACTAAAGTGTAACTTAACTGGATGTGTTGACAAATTGGAACCTACTCGTCCCAATCACTGAATTTCAGCCAATCACAGGGAGCCAACTGTTCAAACCGTGCTTGTTTTTATTTTTATTTTTATTTTTTTAATTTTAATTTTAACTTATTTTATTTTTTTGAGATGGAGTCTCGCTGTGTCCCCCAGACTGGAGTGCAGTGGCATGATCTTGGCTCACTGCAACCTCTGCCTCTTGGGTTAAAGCAATTCTTCTGCCTCAGCCTCCTGAGTAGCTGAGATTACAGGCATGTACCACCCTGCTTAGCTACTTTTTTTGTATTTTTAGTAGAGATGAGGTTTCGCCATGTTGGTCAAACTGGTCTTGAACTCCTGACCTCAGGTGATCCGCCCACCTTGGCCCTCCCAAAATGCTGGGATTACAGGTGTGAACCACCGTGCCTGGTGCTTAAATAAACTGTGCCTAAATAAAGCAAATAAAGCTAAATAAAGCAAATGCTGATATGTAACCAATCCAGCTGTTTCTGTACCTCACTTCCATTTTCTGTATGTCACTTTCCTTTTTCTACCCATAAATCTTCTCTGATTATGCAGCAGCACCAAAGTTGCCCTGAACCTGTTCTAGTTCAGGCAGGTGACCAGTTTACAAGTTGTTCTTTGCTCCATTAAACTCTGTTAAATTTAATTTGTCCAAAGTTTTTCTTTTAACATGGTGTTCACCTCTTGTAGCATGGGAAATGCATACTGGAATGTTCTAAGGAAGTTTCACCAGTTTGTATCTCATTATAAGGCTTCTTACTAAATGTGCCAGAAAAATCTCTTTGTAACCTTTTATTTTATTTGTTTTTAAACTTAGCATGTGGAAGTCAGGGTAAGGATTTAGTAAGTTTCTAGTGTATTTTCTCTACTTTTCTTCTTTACTGAATTTGCACCTTCCTTTTGATTGTTACTATTATTACAAAGAGATCAGAAATCAAAGAAAAGCAAAGTGATTTTTTCCTTGGCAGAAAGTGTCCTGCCAATGTTGCTTCTGGGCTTCTCTTCATTTCTGTGTTTCTCTTTGAGTCTTTCATTGCATGCAGTTGATTAATGTAGTTGACTGCTAATCAATATTAGCACCTGTGGTAGTGGAGATATTACTAAATTATAAATGATCTTTAAAGATACATTCCAAGAAGCAATTACTTTTAGGGCGGTATTTGTTATCACAGTGTTGACAATGTTGATATCAGGATTTTAATATCCGGTGGGATAATGAAATTTCTGCCCAACACAGATTTTCTCTGCCTTTGTCCTAAAACTGAATATTGCTTCAGGTTTGTAAATGGCAGTATTTTCTTGGCTTCATTTCATATAAAGATTCTTAAGAGGGTTTTTTTTTTTTTTTTCAAGCCATAGGATTTTATAGACATGAGGATAAAGTATCAAAGGAGAGGTGCTTATCTGAGAAAAAAAATTTTTGTTCTCTTAGCCTTCTAGTGAATCTTCTGCCCCAGGTAGATACTGCTACAGGTTATATTCGGGCAGTTGGTCTCTCAGCAGCAGTTGACAGGAACAATGACAAGAATCTAGGGGAAGAAGTTGCCTCTGTTGAGGTGAACACTGAAGAAAGACTCAGCAGGAACCTTGCTGATAAGATTGTTTCATGGGCACAGGAGTATCACAGGATCTCAAATATGTATGAATTACTGCAATTACTCGGGCCAGGAGCGGCACAATAGTCCTCACTCCATTCATCTTTCTCCTACTCTGTACTGGAACAAGTCTCCTATGGCTAACTTTTTCACTTTCTTTATTTTGTTGTATTTGTGAATTAAAATAAAAATAAGCCTTTTTTTTTTTTTTTTTTTTTTTTTTTTAATGGAGTCTCGCTCTGTCACCCAGGCTGGAGTGCAGTGGCACAATCTCGGCCCACTGCAACCTCTGCCTCCCGGGTTCAAGTGATTCTCACGCCTCAACCTCCTGAGTAACTGGAATTACAGGTCTGCACCATCATGCCCTAATTTTTATATTTTTAGTAGAGAGAGAGTTTCACCACGTTGGCCAGGCTGGTGTTGAGTGATTTGCCTTCCTTGACCTCCCAAAGTGCTGGGATTACAGACGTGAGCCACCGTGCCCGGCCAAGAAATCAATTTTTACAGACTCTACTGGTATTGGTGGCACGGTGAATTCATGTCTACATTCTGAAAATTATCATCTTGGAAAGCCTGTCATACAATTTCTGATGTTATTTGTTCTAAGTTATTAGTGGTATTAGTTAATGAGCACTGGTGGAGAATCAGCTGTGTTCTTAGCCCCAAACTAGGCCCTCCTAATTTCTAGCTCACCCTGCTGACGATTATATTTCATCGTATGCTACTGACACTCACTTCTGTGCTCTAGTCTAGTTTCCTGAATCCTCTTATAATCTATAGGAGTCAGAGATCAGGTTATCTTTTCTCCTGATTTTTCGTAGCACTGCCCACAATGCTACGAAATTGATCGGCTTTATGGAAAAGAAAAGCAAAACAAAATCTCCATTCCGGAGAAACTTACTCTGGGTAACAAGGGTTATTTTTCATAGTTTAATCTTGAAATGTTTTTCATTCTTTCAAATGGTCCACTTCACAGTAAGTATCATAAAAGCAATGGTTCTATAGAGATGGGGCTGTAGGAGAACTCAAGGAAGTTACTCTAACCGCAAAGGAAGGTACTTTAACCCCAAAAGTGTTCTAAAACCCCAGGATCCTTAAATACGTGAATGAGAAGCCATTAAGCTGTTACTAAGGTCCTATTGATAAAGATAATAGCTAACACTTCTATGTGACAGGCCTGAGAACTTTATATGCATAATGTCTTTTTTTTTGTCCTCACCACAGTCCTAGGCAGTATTTGAGGGTTGAAGAGTTAATAATTTGCCTAAAGTCACACAGGTAGTAAAAGGTGAAGCCAGAATGCAGACCTATGAGAGCCTGCACTTTACTTTCTACATGTACTGCCTGTAAAACTCTGAAATGAGGCAGTCCTGGGAGACGCAGGACCTCTGAGTGTGTCTGGTCTTCCCAGCAGCAGGTCCATGGCCGGACTGGGATTTGTCTTTTACTTCTGTTCCCATCCCACTGGCACAGCATATCCTGGGGTGAAAAGTCACAACTTAGGGCTCATGATGTCATTTATAGAATGGCAATTTGTCATCTCGCGTCAAATTGTAGATTTGCAGAAAAGCCTGGTTAGGACTTTGAGAAACAAAAAAGAATAAGAGCCCATAAGGTGCTCCATAAACATGTTTTTACGCATGGCAGCAAGTGAGGATGTTATACTTAGTAGGAGTTCTTTTGGAAGTGGATTTAGAAACGGAGTCAACTTGGTGCACTAGAAAGAAGAGTTAAAATTCATAAGTGTAGTGGAAACTTACGAGTGTTCTAAGAGGCGGCATAATCAAACATAGCAGACTTTCTCCCTCTACACAGCAAAGTGAAGAAAAGTGGGACGGCCTTTATTGCTTCAGTCTGAACTTCTGAAAATCCCGTCAAAGCATCAGAGATTAGGGAGAGGTCAACCTGAAAAGATTCATTTGTTAGAGAGCAACGAGGGTAAAATGTAGACATGAACTGAAGCGCTGACTGTGAGATTTCAAGAAATTAAAAAGAATTTTTCTGAAAAGATACCAGATAGTTTAGGGAATACAAAAAGGAAGCTGCAAATGACAAGTGCCATAAAAGAATAATGACCACAGGGAGATAGACTTCAGACATAATACGATTCTCTGTTAGCAGAGGTTTTAACGGCTAAGAAAGATGTTGACGATATGAAAAGAAAATTCTGCTAAATGAGCACAATGCTTTTCTACGAATTGGCAAGGACCAAAGTCATAGATGGGGATATGTTTTATAAAATCATTAATATAATAAGCTGCTGTGACAGGAAGGAACCATTGCTATGAGGCTGTAAGAGTTCTTGAACCTGTTTTTAAAGACAAGTGGTTAACTCCATATCCCCAGAGGATAAATAGGCCACAGTTAATTACTAAGGTTCCTAAATTCCCTCCTGGAACACTGTCCCCTGCACCAACTCTGCGTCCTTCTTCTGTGTGATGGGGATACAGGCTTCTATGTTACTGAGAAAGCAAAAGGAAACCGGGAATGTTCTAGATCCCATACCTATTACTCATTATGCCACCTGATTTCCTTTATGCTATAATGGACATTTCATTGCTGATGGAAAACTGAACAAAGTGAACAATTTGGGCTTCTATACAGAACCATGACTAAATATCTACAGTTTTGAAGTAATTTAGTGTTTAATGCCCGTGATGAAACATATAGAAGAATGTCTGTTTTTCATGGTTCCTGTAATTGAATTAATTGGCATAGCTTACTTTCTGGCCTTAAATTTTTTAATTGATTTAGTGTAAAATGAATTTGGGCTTTTGTATTCGTCTGTTTTCATGCTGCTGATAAAGACATACCCGAGACTGGGTATTTATAAAGAAAAAGAGGTTTAATGGACTCACAGTTTCAAGTGGCTGGGGAGGTCTCACAATCATGGCGAAAGGTGAAAGTCATGTCTTACATGGCGGCAGACAAGAGAACATTGAGAGCCAAGAGAAAAGGGAAACACCTTGTAAAGGCATCAGATCTCGTGAGACGTATTCACTACCAGGAGAACAGTATGGGGGAAATTGCCCCATGATTCAATCATAGCCCACTGGGTCCCTCCCACAAAACGTGGGAATTATGGGAGCTACAATTCAAGATGAGATTTGGGTGGGGACACAGCCAAAGCATATCAGCCTTGGAAAGCTTGTGACCATATGAATGTCTTCCATGACGTCCCATGTTAGAGTGAGTCGCTGGTTTGCCTCAGTAACTCTTTTGTTTCCATCTGCTCCATTTTCACCCATGGGGAATGCTGATGGCCAGTGTGGTAGTATATGGTTCCCTGTAGATTATGAATTATTGGATTCATCTTGGCAATTAGGAACCATGAACTTAAATACGATAGAATTGAGGTGAGGGAATAGAACAGAAGATAGAACAGAAGATCAGCAGTCCAAGTCTGTATTCTCTTTAGCAAATCACCCTCCTGAAACCTTTCTTCACTGAGGAACATGTGGTAAAGTTTAAATGTACTCTACCTGTAAATTTCTCTTACCAAATGCTCTCTGTAAAACCCAGGGTGAAGTTTGTTTGTTTGTTTGTTTTTCAGATGGAGTCTCACTCTGTTGCCCAGGCTGGAGTGCAGTGGCGCAGTCTTGGCTCACTGCAACCTCTGCCTCCCGGGTTCAAGAGATTCTCCTGCCTCAGCCTCCCAAGTAGCTGGGACTACAGGCGCCTGCCACCATGCCCTGCTAATTTTTGTATTTTTAGTACAGACAGGGTTTCACCATACTGGCCAGGCTAGTCTCGAACTCCTGACTTTGTGATCTGTCCATCTCAGCCTCCCAAAGTGCTGGGATTACAGGCGTGAGCCACCACGCCTGACCTCAGGGTGAAGTTTTATCCTATTTATAGGAAGTTTTCTTTATCTGAAATGCTTAAAGTTTTATAACCAGACACCAGGTCTAGGACTGTATCCAAAATCTCTAAATCCAACACGTCGAAGGTTGAGATTAGGAATCAAAACCCACATACATACCCATATTATTTTACTGGATGGCATCTTTTTCTCACATTTGTCCTGAATTTATAGGCTGGCCTCATTGGAAAATGCAAGCACCCTGATCCCGAAAACTTCTACAGAGTCTCTCACTTTTAAATAGTCTTCTGTGGAAAGTAAAGCTATTTTTATAACTGCTGATTTTAAAGTGCTCTCCCTGCAACGGGTGTTATTGTATTTGTTCTTGCCCATTTTGTAATACAGGGTTCATTTTTTATTTTTTGGAGCAAGAAAAGAAAGGAATATAAAATGGAACAAAATCTACACTGCTCTTCAACCAAAGAAACTGCTTTTTACCATTTTGAAATTTCTGTCTCAAACCCTGAAAGTGCTATTTTAACGTAAGGACATTGTATAAAATTACAGAAAAAGTGCAAGTTATAAATTTAAAAAAATGCTTAATAGCTTAAAAACTTAGAGATCATTAGCACAAACTAGCAGCTTGGGAGTTTGTGATCATTGTAGAAAAATAATTGCCGAGGATTGAAGACATCTAAAGAAGTGCCCAAAAGTCATCCAGAGCCATTTCTTAGTAATGTCTGGAATCGCTGCTCCCATGGCTCACATAGGAGGCCGTCCAGTTACTTCTTAAATAGAAACTCACTTTCTCAAGAGACTGGATGTTTTATTACTGGAAATAAATTGTTCTTTCACCGAACCACAATGTATCTTTTACAGCTTCCATATTCTTCCTTTATTTGTATTACCCTGGATAGCATAAGTTATCTTTCTGTTTCCCATCTGGGCCTTCAAGTAAGTCAGGCTCTGAGTAAAAGATATATATTTTACATCACAACCTGTGACACACACACAAAGCTTAAATAAGTGTTTCACTCATGTCAGAGGCGTTTGAACCACAGCAACTCCATCTTGAATAGGAGCTGGGTAAAATGAGGCTGAGACTTATACTGGGTTGCATTCCCAGACAGTTAAGACATGGTAAGTCACAGGATGAGATAGGAGGTCAGCACAAAATACTTGTCATAAAGACCTTGCTGATGAAACAGTTTGCAGTAAAGAAGCAGGTTAAAATCCACCAAAACCAAGATGGCCACGAGAGTGACCTCTGGTCGTCCTCACTGCTACACTCCCATCAGCGCCATGACAGTTACAAACGCCATGGCAATGTCAGGAAGTTACCCTATATGATCTAAAAGGGGGAAGCATGAATAATCCACCCTTTATTTAGCATATTATCAAGAATAACCATAAAAATGGGCAACCAATAGCCCTTGGGGCTGATGTCTATGGAGCAGCCATTCTTTTATTCCTCTACTTTCTTAATAAACTTGCCTTCACTTTATGGACTCGCCTTGAATTCCTGTGCGAGATCCAAGAACCCTCTCTTGGGGTCTGGATCCGGACCCCATTTCTGTAACACACATTTAATACAGGCACATTTTTCTGGTATTTTCAATTCTCTTCTGTTTCATTAAGAAAGTTTCCTCCTCAAGACTGTTGGATCCATCACAATCCACTAAGTGACTCACAGTACTGGGTTTGGGAGACACCGCTAGAGGTGTTCCTGGTTTTAGTCTGAGGACTGGAACGCAATTGTAGCTAAAATCCGGAAATGGCACTCTAAGACGTTCTGACCTTGAAAGTGAAATCTGTAATGCATTTTTAGTGTGCGTTTGACCTTGTAGAAGGGAGATCAATTGACTTATATTTTACTGATGTCTTCTAGGCATTTTGTGGGCATATGGCTGGCTGCAATGGGGTAAGGCTGAGCAGATGCTGCCCAGAAGCTGAGTGAGAGCTCGAAGCAGCTGCCCATAGTTGTGCTCTGGGGTGGCAGTTATAGTCCTAGAAACCCACAAATTAAGAACTGATAAGTCTCCTTTCTTCATAGGCATCATTCCCACATCTCCAATGCTTAGGGTATGAGCATTGCCCTTCGGTTAGGAGCCACACCAGGAGCCAGGGGCTGGGGTCAGGGTTTGGAACTAGCCACAAGGTCCAAGTTCAGTGGCCAGTCCTGAAGTGGATCCAGGGGTGGTAGTCTTTGAAGTCCAGAGTTCAGGAAATGGCTGATACTCCTGGTGGCTTCATTATACTACAAGGAGATGTAATTGCTGGATGAGCTTCTCAGCTCTTAACTGCTGCCTTCAATCAGTGAACATTTAATGAAGTCTACGCAAATTAATTAGTGTAAGTTGTAAATGATGAATAAGCTTGAAATACAGTGAAAGAGGTAAAGAAGGAGACAACTGTGCTTTTTAAGAAACAGAAGAATCACTTTCATTAGAAATGGCTTTGGGGATGACAAGTGGTATGTAAAGAAAAGATGAATTTTCTTCTTTTTTTCACACATACAGTAATTACATTTAGAATTCATTGTTAAAAATAAAACCTAACTCACTTGAAGACTGCTGCATGGCGCTTGAATTATGTAATATTTCAATATATCATGTGTGATGAATTATTAACATGAAAAATATGATAATGAAAAATATTGACTTTCAACCTGTTTTAAAGAACAGAAATATTTCTGATTTTTAATATGTTAGGCCAAAAAAAAAAAAAAAAAGGGCAGGAAGGAGACCACACATGTGACAGATATAGAAGATGTTACGTATTATCTGCTTCATCCCTTTTGGCAGTTGAGTAAGCACAAATCATTTTCCAAAACAAGTAGGAAGAAAAATTCAACTTTGTCAAAGAAGCACCATTTGGGGCTAATCTAGAACAGAAACAGCCTCTTTTCATGTCTTATAATGGTCCCACTTTCCCAAGTCACCTTGAAATCACCATTTCTTCCTCATATAGCCTTTAGGGTGTTTTGTTTTGTTTTGTTTTTACTTGACCATTTCAGTTTTCTTTAAATAACTCAGTTAGCAGTATCGATTGGGTGATCCTAATTTGCCTGGCAGCATTCTGGATTATACCAGTTGTTCTGGAGTCCCATCCAGGTTAGCATTTGTCTAAATTATTTTAAACATAGTTATTTTTAAAATTGATAACTGTGTCGATATGATTTTCACATTTTATTAGGAATCTTACTATTAACAGCTGTGTTTAAAATAAGACTGGAGGTTGTGTAGTCCTTCAGTTTATCCTTCTGGTTTCTGCTGTGGGCTCTTTCACATTATGTTAAAGGCTTAAGTATACATTTCTTACTTTAATAACCTTAATACATGGTTACATCTTTTTTTTTTTTTTTTTTTTTTTTGAGACGGAGTTTCGCTCTTGTTGCCCAGTCTGGAGCTCAATGGTGCGATCTCGGCTCACTGTAACCTCTGCCTCCTGGGTTCAAGCAATTCTCCTGCCTCACCCTCCTGAATAGCTGGGATTACAGGCATGCACCACCACGCCTGGCTAATTTTTGTATTTTTAGTAGAGAGGGGGTTTCACCATGTTGGTCAGGCTGGTTTTGAACTCCTGACCTCAGGTGATCCAGCCACCTTGGCCTCCCAAAGTGCTAGGATTACAGGCATGAGCCACTGTGCCTGGTCAATACATGGTTACATCTTAATGCATGGTTAAATTAATATATTATATTATAATTATGATATATATATATATCAATCTCTCTGAACCTTTCCAGACTGAAGATGACTAATATCTCCCTCCAGGGACAGTTTGCAGGGCATCCAATGATAAGACCAAGTGCTCTTGGATACAAAAAGTGAGGAGCAGTTAACTTCTTTCTGTTTAAATATTTGACGCTGCTTATCCACTCCTGCTTGGTGCGTCAGCTAGTTGTGCTATAGTCTTATGACCTTCAAGGTGCATAGAAGCATTAGGCTGCCAGTCAGTTGGGAATGGGAAATGATAGGATGTGTACATTAATATGTGCATATATATGTATTTGTATGGAAATTAGTGGTTGAGCATTCCTACCACAGAGAATTTAGGGAGTGATGTGAATGTTCTTACTACTGTCATTTACTCTGCAGTACCAATATAAACCTTAAAAAATTGTTTGGTAATTTAAAAAAATTGCAACAAACCATCCAGAGCAATGAACTATGAAAAAAGGAAATATTTCATGAAAAATTAAACACTAAATTTTTATTTCCTCAGGTATGCTGATAGTGAATGTGTAACTTATGATCTTCTAATTAGATGATGGTGACCACATGAAAACCCAAAGACACACGTCTGCTAAAGAAGCATCTTTATCTATTTAAAAATTAGTAGTTATTTTGAGGCTATGCCCATAGATGACAAGGTATCACATGCAGTGCAGAAGATGTGTTTACATGTCATTCTGAGAAGCATAACTTTTCACTTAGATCAAATGGCTATTCTAAATTTGTGTGTGTGTGTGTGCCTTTAGAGTAAGGATCACCCTCTAGAGTAGTGTCTATTCCTTAGGACTAAGGACAGGACTGAAATAGACCTGCTTTAACATAGAATAAAATAAAACTTGACAGAATTGAAAAGGTCAGTGAATAATTAACTGCCTAGCAGACTAAAATTTGATATAATTTAAAGGAAGACAACATAACCCACTATCTACAGTGTATCACCCACAGGGTTCAGCATATATTCACAAATTACTAGACAAAGGGCAGAAAAAAATATGATTCATAATTAAGAAAAAAATTAATAAAGCAGACCCTGAGATGACCTTGTATTGTAATTAGCTTAAAAACATATTAAAACTGCTATTATAAACATGTTCAAGGACTTAAAGGAAAAGATGAACATAATATATGAACAGATAAGAAAGCCTTTTTTGTTAATTTCTTTAAAAACTAAACATAAATAGTATTTTTGTGTGTGATTATATGTGAGAGTAAAATGTGTAGTGTTGTGCTGTTAAATATTTAATAACTGGCTCTTTGAAGAAAAAAAGTCAGTTGCCAAGTGACGTGATGTAAATATCACTGCTACCAATTTTGAGTAACCAATGTTATGTCAGTCAGCTTGTAAAATTTCTGAAAATTTAATGAATCACATCTTTGCTAACTCCAGTGCAAAACTGAAAATGAATAACAATGCTAGCAAAGAAAGAGGGGCAAATGGAATTACAACATATTCTTTTAAGATTCTTGTATTTTATATTAAGTAAGAAAATATTAACTTTAAGTAGACTGTGCTGTTATACCTTTATATCATAATCCCAAGTGGAACCACTAAAAATAACATAAAGATGTATAGTTAAACTATCAATAGTCAATTTTTAAATGGATTACTAAGAGATAATAGAATACAAAGGAAAAGAGGATGGGAGGAGAATATGGGACAAGTTGATAACAACAGCAATCTGGTAGACTTAAACGTAACCATATCAATAATTACATTAAATGTAACTAAACACTACAATTATTAGATAGATATTGTCAGACTAAGTAATATCTAAATGAAAAGTAATATCCAACTATACACTGTCTATATAAAATTTACTTTAAATACAAAGACCCAGATAAGTTAAAAGTAAAATGATGAAAATATATATACCATAAAAGAGTAAGCTTAGGAACATTGATGTCACGAAATTAATGTCAGAAAGAATAGACTTAAAGGCAATGTGTATTACCATATTCAGAGAGATGTTTCATAATCATAAAAAGTTTAGTTATCAGGAAGACATTATAATCCGCAATGTGTATGCCCTTATAATTAGTTGGAAGTCTTTAATCAAAGCACTCCATGAATAAAGCATAAAAAAGTTTGAGTTTTGAAGATATTAGCTGATTCTAATTATTAAAATAAAGACTGCAAAAAGGAAGGCATTAAAATTTATCCCTGTAGAAGCAAAGGAGGAACATAACAACTTAAAAGATAAGAGCTCAAGTAGTTACCAGTTTCAAAGTTCTATAATTATTCTGTGGAATATCTTGATTTATGGCAAGACTCTTGGAATGTATCTTCTACTTTTAATTGGCTAGGTTTAGATTATTCATAAGAATGAAGTAAAACTGAAAGGCCTAAGATTATGCAGTATCTAAATTTAGCAAAATATTAAGAAAGAATTAGTAAATAGAGGCAATTCATTTGACATGTTTTATCTTTAAAAAGTGAAAGAAAGGTGCTTTAAAGGGGGTTAACAGTACTTATGAGAATATTAGGGCTTAAATATTTACATATTTCTATATGAAAAACTAATAATGAGATTATTTTCTATTTAGTAGAATTTCCTCTGGGCTTCCAATGTACTTTAACACTTTAGAGTAGGGTCATGTAAGTATAGACAATTTCACATTTATTCACCATAAAATGAAACTTTGAACAAATTTTAGAAAATCTTATAAACATCAGGTATAACTCCCAATGCAATCCCTCCCCCCTCCCCCCTCCCCATGATAGGCCCCGGTGTGTGATGTTCCCCTTCCTGAGTCCAAGTGATCTCATTGTTCAGTTCCCACCTATGAGTGAGAACATGTGGTGTTTGGTTTTCTGTTCTTGTGATAGTTTGCTAAGAATGATGGTTTCCAGCTGCATCCATGTCCCTACAAAGGACACAAACTCATCCTTTTTTATGGCTGCATAGTATTCCATGGTGTATATGTGCCACATTTTGTAAATGACGAGTTGATGGGTGCAGCACACCAACATGGCACAAGTATACATATGTAACAAACCTGCACGTTATGCACATGTACCCTACAACTTAAAGTATAATAATAATAAATAAATTTTAAAAAATACAAAAAAAAGAAAATCTTATAAACAAAAATAAAGAGATGATATAACATGCATTCATCAAAAAATTACCAGTAAAGAGTACTTGACACAGAAATGTTGACAAAACTGTTAAAAGCACACAAAAAAGTGTTATTTTTAACTAGTCAGATAATCATATAGAAGACATTTAACATTTTTATAATATGCATGGTTGTTTTTGTTTATTAAAAAGTAATTTTATTTTTTTAAAAGGCATGCTATGTTTTAGATTCATCAGTATAAATATTCCTTGATTGATAAAAACATATTAAAAATTATTGTATTGATTATTTTCACTCTCAGTGTTGTCCTGGTTTAGGTGATGGGTTACAGGGTCATCTGCCCAGGAAACAAATTCACTCTGTCAGTCAACCAATTGACAACTACTTCCTGATTACCTATTGCATGCCTGCTAATACCTTTAGAAAGCAAATACGTCTTTTACACTCTCAGAGAGTTTTTATCTACTTAGGGAAGGTTTATTCACTGGTATAGGTGAAGCAACTAGATGATAATACAGCCACATAGCACCACAATTGGTCATGCAGAATCTAAGCTATTTAAACTTGTTGGATTAGCAGCATGAATAAAAATGATGGTCCACAGTAAATGTTGACAATCAATGGTGTTTTGGTTACCTCTTCCGATGCCAATAATACACATCATTCTTTTCTGTTGTAATTCAATGTGACAAGAACTGTCTGTGTTTTGAATCCCTTTGGCTCATTCATTAGCCTTGGAATAAGCAATATTTCCAGGCTTCCAGGCATGTGTGTATTCTGACGACCTAGAGTTTTAACAATGTGACTTATGTTTCTCTATTTCTCTTAATGAATTACATATTTTGAAGACTTAGTGAGGATGGGATTAATTACACAAGCTCATTTGCATATGAATACCAATTTGATTATAATGAGAATTAAGAAAATAATTTTTATTATCTTTGGGAATTTTTTCTTAGACTATTAGTATCTCTTCTTAAGTCATTGAAAAAACGAATATGAAGATATCTGAGAGGAGGGGAATTAAAGGGAAGGATTTGTTTTACAGAGAGATGGAAAATAGACAATACTTTATCTGATTCATGACTTTTCCCATGGTTAAACCTGCCTTAGCTTTTGGGGACTTTCACCTTAATTAACCCTACCTTTGAGCAGAAAACTTCCAACATGAGAACATTTTCCCATTTTCTATTTAACTATGCTAAATACTTTAAATATGAGTCCAAGGATCTTAGAAATCTAAAATAGATTGCAAATTTTAGTGAAATGTGTACTGACCCTGAGCTAAGTTGTTTGAGACAAAGACTAAAAGAACTAGGAAAATCTGAATGCTTCCCTAATCTTATCAACTCTCATTTGCACAAGCTTTTGCTTTTGCATAAACACACCTGTGAAACAGATATTCTTATTGTTGTTTCAAGTTTACAGATGAAGACACTAAGGAATAGAGACATCAAATCACTTGTCTACTAATAAACTCCTGAGTATCATTTGAATCCAGGTCTTCTGACTTGAAAGACTATTGTTTTCACCACTGCCTAATGATTATATCCTTAAATATCTCTCAGTATCAACCAACCAAATTTAAAAACTCTTGAATGTTTCTAATCAGTAAGCATTTAGTGGAAGATGAATATTTTGGGGAAATGCTCTATACTATGTCTTCTTCTTGAGTATTACATATTATGAGACGTCCTGCTGTAGTGACTCACAACTTATTTCAACCAGTGTTTTCCATACAAACAATGACCCATGATTGTTTCATAGAACTCAGTTTGGGAAACAGTGCCCAATGAAGCAGGTCATTGTGGATTTTAAAAATAAAGGTCATAATCTTAATTTCTTATATTTATTGTTAGCCTTGCCCTGTGTTTTCAGGGTTGATTTATTTTTTTCTGAAAAACTCATCTAAGAGTAAATTTTAAAAGTCAAGTATATAATCACCATTAATTTCCGTGGAAAAGCATTTAAAGCATTTTTGGACCCTTAAATTAATACCCATTTATAATAACATGGTATTGAATTTCATAATTGGCAATGATGGCATAGCAGGCAGGGGACCTTCTGTGATGAGTTTGCACTGTGCTGTCTTCCCGGCTTGCTCATCCAGCTTTGTGTAGATGACACAGGCAGTAAGTAAAATGCAGCATGCAGGGTGCCAGGACAATGCACACAAAAACTGCATACATATTGCTATGGTCTGAATATTTACATCTATCCCAAATTCATATGTTGAAGCCTAACCACCAAGGTGATTGGTATTAGGAGTGGCCTTTGGGAGATGGTTAGATCAGGAGGACAGAGCCTTCAGGAATGGGATTTATGCTTTTATAAAAGAGGTCCCAGGGTGCTGCTTTTTCTCTTCCACCCTATGAAGACGCATTGAAGATGGCATCTTCCGATGCCATCTATGAACAAGGAAATGGGCCCCACCAGATACTGAATCTGCTGGTGCCTTGATCTTGGACTTTCTAGCCTCTATAAATTTCAGTTGTTGATAGGTTACCCAGGCTATGGCATTTTTAAAATTAACATCCCAAATAGACCGAGAGAAAAATGATGCACAATGTCTTTATAGTGAAACATTTAATTTCAAAAAGAACTGAACAGAACAGTCAAGGTCAAAGAAATCAGTGAAAGAAAGACACCCATTCTATAAGATTTTCATGACTATAAAATGGGCAAAGCATGAGTATTTTGAAAGAAGGATTATAGGTGACCTATGGCAACCATATAATTGGGAGCATGATAAGAGGTGGCTCTTGTTTTACTGGGCAAGCTGCTGACATGTAAAATCTGATTTTTTCATTATTGAGAGGTAATGTGCTGAAATTAGAACTAGGAATCAAATGAGCCTTTTCTCATAATTGAATTCTTACAATCCAAATGGATTTATCCTGGAGTGTGATTATGATGTCATTCAATTTATATCAAGATTCTATTCATTTTCTCATTTGATCTTTGCAGTAGCTGTCAGGTGGCCATGTTAGGGCTCAACACCAAATTTTCTAACTCTCAGTCCAGTCTTATTCCGTTGGTCTTTTGGGCTTATCATCTTAGTTCCTAGACTCTCTGGCACCCCCCAAACCCCAAGCTCTAAGGTGTTAGCTTGAGATCCTAGATGAGTCTCATTTACTTCGAGCATCTTTTAAAAAGGCAAGATCAGATTCATATTAAAGAGAGCAAGGACTCTGGAGCCAGGTGCCTGGGTTTCTTTACTTGTAAAGTGGGATAAGAACAGGACTCAGTTTCAGAGAATTATTGTATTGTGAGTACTAAAGAGTTAACCCATGAAAAGAATTTAGAATAGTGCATGGCAAATAAATACCAGAAATAGTAATAATTGATATCAGACCTCACAGTACAATTCAACAGATCCTTATGGAGCAGTCCATGAGCCAGGCCATGCCTTTGGAGGTGCACACCAAAACTGACATGGCTCCTTCCCTGCTAGAGTTTATGGTCAGTGGTGGAGACAGACACAGAAAAGATGACTGTTGTATAATGAAGTACATGCAGGGATAGAATTATGCATAGAAGGCGTGTGTGTGTGTGTGTTTTTTTTAAAACAGCTTTTTTGAAATACAGTTAACAGAATAAATTGCACATCTTTAAAGTGTACAATTTGATGAGTTTCGGCATATGTCTATACTCAGGAACTTATCATCACGACATAATGAACATTCCTCAGTTCCCAGAAGTTTTCTCAAGACTCTTTAGAATTCCTCCATTTAGCCCTTCCCCCATATTCCCAGGTAACCATAGATATGTCGTCCATTGTTTGGATTTTTTTTTCCAATTTTTAGCATTTTCCTCTTCATAATCATTTTGAGATTCATCTATGGTGTTATGCGTATCACTAGTTCATTCCTTTTTATTGTTGCATATTGTTCCATTATACGGATGTGTCGCAATTTGTTTATTCATTCACCAGCTGATGGAAATTTAGGGGGTTTATAATTTGGGGCTGTTACAGGTAAAGTTGCTAAGAGCTCTTTAAAATAAAACAGTTTATACAATTTAGTGAGTCTGGACAGACGGATAAACCCACAAAACCATTGCTACAATCAAGATACAGAACATTTCTATCATTCTATAATGCTTCCTCGTGGCCTTTTGCAGTCCACCTCTCCTTCCACCCAGATCCCAGGCAGCCAAGGATCTGTTTTCTGTCACTAAAGATGAGTTAGCATTTTCAAGAATTTGATATAAATGGAGCAATGAAGTATGCATGCCTTTGTGCCTGTTTTTTACTCAGCATAGATCTTTTTTTTGTTTTGTTTTTGAGACGGAGTTTTGCTCTTGTCACCCAAGTTGGAGGGCACTGGTGCAATCTTGGCTCTCTGCAACCTCTGCTTCCTGGGTTCAAGCGATTTTCCTGCCTCAGCCTCCTAAGTAGCTGGGATTACAGGTGCATACCATTATGCCCAGCTAATTTTTGTATTTTTAGTAGAGATGGGGTTTCACCATGTTGGTCAGGGTGGTCTTGAACTCCTGACCTCAGCACAGATTTTTAAATTCACCCCTACTGTGGTGTTTATCAGCATTTCATTCCATTTTGTTGCTGAGTAGTATTCCACTAAATGTATATGCCACAATTTGCTTATTCATTTAATGGACATTTGTTTGTTTTCCAGTTTGGTGTTATTGGGAATAGCTGTGAATAACTGTGATGATTTAAAAAGTTGTACTTCTACGAGTTCTCTACAAACTAACCCTGCACAGAGGTCAGTTGGTTACTCTCCAATGTAGTTTCAGAATCAGCAACTGTTCTCAACTTTCTGAACCTGTGAATCTGTAACTAATTTTACTTTTCCCTTTGATTTGTTTCTCTGCATTGTTCAGAGGTAAATTTGAGGACCAGTTATAGCAGTCATACAATTGTTATTGCATGCATATTTTGTGTGCTGATATTATCCCTGACTTATTTTGCCTTCTATCATTTTATATACTCTCACCCCTAATTTTATCATCTATTAATCTTTTTCTTACATTGCATATTTTTATAAGACACCTCAAATTCATTTTTTTTAAAAGAAAGAGAGTACAAATGAAAGAAGTGTTAAACGTGGCATAATATGAAAGGCGCCTGGAAGCTTCCCTCTGCCCCCAAGTATCTTGCCTTTCTACTTATCAGGAATACTTGAAATTCTTCCATTACAGAGTCATTCCGTTAGATTAAGAAGTATTTCCACTAAGGAAGAAATCCTCAGAGAGAGACAATACCTTAATCTTAGGTCACAGACATGGGAATTCATTGTTTCTGAATGTTTCCAACTGAATAGCTGGAGATTGAGGTCGATAGAAGTGAAGACAGTACAGGAGGAAGGAGAAATCACTACAGGGTAAAAAATGGAAAAGTCTGAGAAAAGAATTGGAAGGAAGAAACAGGAGGAGAAGACACCATTTTCTGATTTTGTTCATCTCCTTGTTGAGAAGTGAGAATTTTAGTTTTTATTTAAGTTTTGCTTTTTTGGGGGGAGGCACTTCCCAAGGTAGGAATTTAGTTAAATAACAATGACAACTAATACTTCCTTGCTGAACTAACTGGAAATCTTTGATTACTGAAGCATAGAAATAGAATTTAAAAGTGAATATTTAGAGTCCCAATTTAAAGTCATACAGTTACAGAGTAGAAATTGTTTATGTTTATTTTCTCCTCAGTACTGACGCAGACATGTTGTGAGGTGAAGTAAGGAACAGGCAAAATATAGACTGCAATGGAGAGAAAAATCTTATTTATATACTACAAAAGGTAGGTGTCAGACACAATTGGCAATTGTAAATACACACCCCCAAATCAAAAAACTTGAAAAGGAGTCAATGTAGTACTTGAAAGCAATTCTGAAAAGAAACAGAAGGAAAAGGGAGAGAGACAGTAATCTCCCCTCCCCTTCCTCCCTGCCACAAACCAACTAAACGAAGTCGTGGGAATGTGAATGAAAAACTAGATGTCAGAAAAAGTATCGAGTGCGGGGAAGAATGATTCTGGCAGCAGGAAAACAAAAACAAAAACATCAGCAAGCATCTGAATTGTAGATTTAGAATACTTAGCAGTTTGCACATGACTTGCTGATGAAAATCTGGTTAATGGGAGCAAAATTCCTTATGATATCAAGTTCTTGCAAATATTTTACCCTTTATAGATGCAAGTCTAAGCCCACTCCATGGTTTGGCAAATTTATGTTAAATGACTACATAGACTTGTATTTGATTAAAAGTTCATTTTTGTAGCTGCCAGGAGAAAAGTCAATTAGGTAATTCTCCATTATAGACAACAGAAATAGAAAGGGAAAAATGAACGGTTGTAGGTCCTTTGGGGCAGTAGTTGATGGATATGCTTTCTGCATGAAGCCCGGGTTTCTTTTATTACTCAATCCTGAATTTTGATCGCAAATGGGAGGCGACATTTCCTTTTAGAGCTAAGCTATAAACATCGTAGTTAAGAAATCCAACTACAAAGCATACAGGTTATAAACAGATGTACATTACCGCATTTTCTAGGAAAGGGGACTTGGGGGATAGTTTAATTGTACCACCCCCACAGTGTGGGAGCCTGAAAGGATGACAGTAAAGTGCTTCATGAATATTGATTAAAGTGGTAAATAAGGATGGCTGCATGGGTCTCTATATCTCAATACGGCAACATCCTGGGAAAAGAAAAATAACGCCGGAACCTATAAAGTCCTCATTGCCACCTGTGTCAGGGAGTCATATTACTCACAAATGGCACAGCCAGGCTGAATTGCAGCTATTCTCTCCCAGATCACAGTCATATTTTATTACCCACTCCGTTCTCATTTAGTTGCTACCACTTACTTTCATTGCCTGTGGAGTCTCCCAGTTATTTTCCCAGAGACTCGCAGGTGGAGATACAGGGTTATATACAAGCTGAGCTTGGGAGAGCATGCCTGGGCCTCTGGTGTGTCATAGCCTCAGTGTACTAACATTTGCCATCAGCAATCATGTCTTATATATTTTTGGATCCTACTTGAAGTTTTGTTTTTAAATGATCAGAGTCACAGTTTTAAATTTCTTTATCTTAGTCTTCCCATTTTGCCCACTAGGCTGTGAAGACATTGAAAATTAGAAAAATTATCCTGTAGATAAATCTTGAGATTTAATCTTGAGGACTGGTTTATTTTTATTTTCTCAGATCAAGAATAAGATTAGCAAACTCTTCTAAATCTAATTCATAGGTTGACCCTTTTGGACTGGATTCTTTTTTTTTTTTTTTTTTTTCCCCTTGAGATGGAGTCTCACTCTGTCACCCAGGCTAGAGTGCAGTGGCGCAATCTTGGCTCACTGCAATCTCCACCTCCTGGGTTCAAGTGATTCTCCTGCCTCAGCCTCCCAAGTAGCTAGGACTACAGGTGTATGCCACCACGCCCAGGTAATTTTTTTTTATTTTTAGTAGAGATGGGGTTTTGCCATGTTGGCCAGGATGGTCTCAATCTCTTGACCTTGTGATCCGCCTGCGTTGGCCTCCCAAAATGTGGGGATTATAGGCGTGAGCCACTGCACCCAGGCAAGAGTCACAGTTTTAAATCTCTTTATCTTAGACCTCCCATTTTGCCTTCTAAGCTATGAAGACATGAAAATTAGCAAAATTCTCCTGCAGATAAATCTTGAGGTTTAATCTCGAGGACTGATTTATTCTTATTTTCCCAGATCAAGTCTAAGATTAGCAAACTCTTCTAAATCTAATTCATAGGTGACCCTTTTGGACTGGATTCTTTTTCAATCCATTTTAAAATAATGTGTAAAGTCCCCAAATTGCAACATTTTTATTTTTCAAAGGCAAAGGATTAAAAATGAAGGTGGGAATTCCTTACGTTTCGGGCCACAGCTCAGTTAGGAGTCTGGTTAGTGCTACAATAACTAACTCATCTAGGCTTTGCTAAATGCTTGTTGAACTGAATTGGATAAAACTAAGAAGGTATATATTTAGGTAATTAGAATTTCACATTGACACCTACTCTGTTTTCATGGGTTTTGAGATCGTAGTGTTTTCCCAGCCACATCCCTGCCAAATGATGTGACAGTCAAAGTTCTGGGATCATGTTCCTGTTCCTGCATCTGTGTAGTATATTACCCCATTAGGCAATATAACCCACTCCATAGGCTCATTTCTGGTCTTCACCTGTTTCCACAAGTGTGACTTTTCTAGCACAGTCCCTCAATTTACAAAAGCTCTTAGAATCCAGTTTTGTGTATCAAATAACTTTGCTCTGAAATCTTCAGGCTTTCATCTGAGTCCTTCAAAAGCCACAGCTGTAGCTTCTGTCCACGACATCTTGAGGAGATATGGTTGGTAAACACTGTTTACACTGTCTGCTGGATCTCACCGCGTGTAATTGGCTAGGGTACAAGTCAGCCAGCACCACAGACAGTTCACGTTGCTTTGCATTGCAATGCTACAACTTCCTAACTTTGAGAGGCAGAATTTGTGGTGATCCGTTTTCCTGGCATCACAGCCCTGTGTTTCAATCTTTGTGACCATCTTCAGGATGTTCAGGGAAGGTTTAAAAACCATGCTTGTTGATTTCCATACATGCTGTCTTGTGTTTCTGTTCATGAGCCAACTAGCCCATCGTAAGATAGGAGATATACAGGTTCCAGTAGGTGATAGCATTTTTTCCCTCTGCTTTGTTAGAGGCACACAGCTACATGACACACCACTGGAAACCAAAGCCAGCACTTTATTTTCGCAGACTATTGAAATTTCAATGTACCCATAGGACATTTTTTTTTTTTCGCTTTTTTTTCCTTCCACATTGATACCGGCAATTGTTGCACTGCCTCCTGGTTGATGCCAAATGATATACACACTACTTATCTACTTTTACCAGACTTTAAGTGTAGACTGTAGAAAGGGGGGGAAAATCAGATTTAAACCTTAGAAATGGAATTCAGCTGTAAGTTCTGGAAAGGCTGGCAAACAGGCATCTTCCTGCTTAGGTTCGTGCATTCTGTTAGTTTGAGAAAGAGTCCATAGTTGTTCTTGGATTAACTGAATGGGAGAAGCTGAGTGTGAGGACACATCGACAACATTCCGTTCTTGCAGGGGCCTCATGACAGTTTTTAGTGAGGTGAATTCCTAGAAAACGGATGTGAATACTCACGTTCAAATATAAATACCCAAATTTGTCTCAAGCTAAATATAAATTTTAGAACATTATGCTTTTGCTGTGATTAATAATGGCATTGCCATTCCATTTCAACACATTGGCATTTGGGAATTGAATGAATATCTCTGTTCAGCTTTTCATCTTAATTCCGGTTGCCAGATTTAGCAAACAAAGATACATGTCACCCAGTCAAATCTCAATTTTAGATATACAACAAAGAGATTTTAAGTACAAGTGTGTTCCATGCAATAATTGGACAACTATTGCATGTGGCATACTTTATGCTAAGGCATTCTTTGTGGATCTGAAGTTCAAATGTAACTGTGCTTTTCCGGCAATGTTAATCTTAATGTAGCTAAGTAATCCCATCAACACCAGTCTTCATTTCGTTTTTATTTTACCACTCTCTGGTTCTGGACATCTGAATGAAAAGCAAGGTCTTCTTTTAGCATCACACTGAGAATTCCACAAATTCAGTATTATTCACATCTGCAAAGAGAGGTAAAGGCCTTTAATAAAAGAGGCATGAAAAGGAAATCTGACTTCTTAACTACAGAAATTCACATCTATAATCCTCTCTCAGTTCACCCAACTCAAGTCATTAGCACATGATATTTTGCAGCTGGCTGAGCCAGCTGTTGTTACCGGGATTCAGGTGGGGATAAAAGGACAATTACAATTTTTATTTCAGAGCTCCCTTCCAAACCCAGACAAATAAATATCTAGCAGCAGGTGATGCAAAGAACCAACGAAAAGAGTTGAAAACAGACAGAATGTCATCATTTGGACAAATGCAAAATGCAAAATCTAGCCTGGGGTATAAAGTCCTGGAATGTAGTGCCTGCCATTTGCTTTCCCCAGGTGGAATATTTTATGTCTTCAGTGTGCAGATGTGTGAGGTTTATATCGCCTCATGGCGTCATTGAAAATGGGCCATCAGGGCCCCTCTGAGGTATAAATTTGTCCACCAAAAATGGTCCAATTACTAAATTATTCTCCTGATTCTCGTGTTCAGCCCCATTTTCTGAGTCATAAGTTAGAGGAACATGGCCATTACTTTTGAAGTTTCCACTGTTAAGTGTCCAGACCTGAGGCATTCAGGACTGTGCCTCCAACTAATATGCAGCCTCTAATTACTTCAGAAACACCACTGAAGTCCTGCTCTTCTTGTATCAGAGGCTTGGAATATTACCGTGTTTTGCATTTGAAGGCTAATGACTATATCTCCTGGCAGGGCCACTCGGGACCAATGGTACAATTAAACCATTATTGTTGTAACATTTCTGGAACTGGGTTCAATTTCTAACATCCGCTTACTGATGTATTCTTTTTGAAAAGTTGCTCATTTGAAGTCCCTTCCAAAAGCAATAAAACCGTCTTTCAATTTCAATCTCAACTCAAAGTCAAGCAAACTGTTTTCTTTTTCTTTTGAAATCAAGCTTAATCTTTCTGAAAGGCTTGAGCAGCTCAAGAAGTATTCCTGCTGGGGCCTCAAATTGTTCACACAGCCTACATGGGGCAGGGTGAATATCATGGAGCAAGTTTCTAAAGGCATTCTGAAGGATAAGTGAGTAATTCCATTGTCATGGCCATCGCTACTTGGGTTACCCCTGGGATGACCAGAGCCTCACAGAGAGGTGGAAGAGGTAAGGATTTGGTTCTCCATATATGTTGCACCTGCTATGAAACCCTCAGTCACTTAGCTACCAAACAATATTCCCACTCCTTAGCCTGACTTTGAAAGCCTCTAAGGAAGGTCAATTGGTCTATAATGACATTTCAACTAGACAATCCTTCATTGGGAGGGATTGGCCCGCACTTTGCAGAATGTTTAGGGTACATCGTTTTCCCGTCACGCTGCCAACCAGATATTTCCAAATGATCCCTAGGGGTGGGTAATGCTCCTGACCAGAGCCGCCCTTTCAGAATATGGTCCCAATTTACCTTTTCCACTTATACCCCCATTATTCCACTGGGTGAGTACTATTTCCAGACACAGTATTTGCTCTTTGCTGCTGTAAGGATTAAATAGGGTATTAGTAAAGCAGCTCGTATGGTGAATTGCTCCTTGCACTTGGGAGCAATGCACTGTATGAGTTGCTTTACTAATATCCCATTTAATCTTAGGAAAGGAACAATTTTTATCCCATTCATATCCCAGGAGCAATCAATATTTCATTTAATGCCAGGAAGGCAGCAAGGTACTATACCTGCACTTGCTTCCATCCTGTACATCACTTTGCTTTCACTCTTATTCCATCCATCTGGGTGGAATGCACTTTTCTGACCTCTGAATATGGAAATCTCACCTTCTTTTGGATATAATTTGACTGATATATGAAATCTCTTATAATCTCCTCATTCTCTATGTTCATTCACTGCTCAGAGTCTGGGATAGACATTCAAGGACTAAGTTGGTGAGACAAATGAAATTGTGTTTATAGTATGACAAGTACAATGACAAAGCCGAACTCAGGCTGCAGAGAGTGATCATGGTAGGCAGAAGAGAGTGATCATGGTAGGTTTTCCACAAGAGTGATGCTTGGGATGAGTTTTGAAGGCAAATATTTGATTAGGTAAGACCTGACATCATAGTTCACACCTGTAATCCTAGTGCTTTGGGGGCCAAGGTGGGAGGAGTATTGCTTGAGGCTAGGAGTTGGAGACCAGCCTGGGCAACATAGTGAGACCCCTACATCTACAAAAAATAAAAAAATTAGCTGTGTGTGGTGGTGTGCACCTATAGTCCTAGCTACTCAGGAGACTGAGGTGGGAGGATTGCTTGAGCTCAGGAGGTTGAGGCTGAAGTGAGCTATGATTTCGCTACTGCACTGCAGCTTGGGCGATAGAGGAGATCCTATCTTTTTATAGTATAGTATAGTATAGTATAGTATAGTATAGTATAGTATAGTATAGTATTTTTTTTTTTTTTTTTTGAGACAGAGTCTTGCTCTGTCACCCAGGCTGGAGTGCAGTGGCGTGATCTTGGCTCACTGCAAACTCCACCTCCTGGGTTTAAGTGATTCTTTTGCCTCAGCCTCCTGAGGAGCTGCGATTACAGGGATGTGCCACCGTGCCCTGCTAATTTTGGAATTTTTAGCAGAGACGAGGTTTCACCAGGCTGGTCTTGAACTCCTGACATCAAGTGATCCACCTGCCTTGGCCCCCCAAAGTACTGGGACTACAGGCGTGAGCCTGGCAAGATCTTATCTTTAAAGAAAAAAGAGAGTTGATTAGATGAAGGGAAAAGATAGGTTCAAAAGCCTGCTGGTAGCAGTTCATTTTGGTTGATGCAAATGGAGCATGTAGGGAAGTGTCAGGCAATAAGACCAACAATGGAGCCAGGAGCCGAATCATCAAGAGTTTTGTAGGTGGGCTGTGGGATCTGGACTTTATTCTGCAAGCTGTGAAAGCAGCTGCAAGATTTTGTTTCTCTTATTACCTTTTTTCTACCTTATGCTATAATTACTTATGGATAGACAAATTTTTCCAAATGAGACTATCCTCCTCATGGGCAGCTATATTGTTTCATCTCTGTGTTTTCTACAGAGTTTACCAAAACCTTTTGCCAATCGCAGATTTGCTGGGACTAGTTTGGATTAATAAAGAAAGTAATGAGCCTCGTGAAATCTTGTTCTCAGGTAAAGAATGCATATTCATGTGTTTCATCTTAATAAATTGACATGGGATTTGGATTTACCTTTAAACCTGTTTAGCAGTTAGCATTTTTTTTTCCTTGTATAAGCAGTTGGCTTCCAATTTCTTGGGTCACTGATGGCCACTTGTGAGTGGAACCACTATTATTTTAGTTCTACTATTCATTTTCATATTTATAAAACACTGTGTTGAATAGCTGGTGGTCACACGGGTAAAAATAAAAAAAAAGATAAATTAACAATCAGAGGCTGTAGCTACCCCCTCTTCCTTCTTTGGAAAAAAAACCTGGACCCCAGGTCGTCTCATTTCTCTGTCCTGAAAGCGAGAAAGCTCCAGCCAAATGGCTTCAACAGAGGAAGAGAAGCTCAGAAATGTGGCTGGTTCATGGGAAAAGGCTTTGTCTTAAGTCTCCAAACTGTCAGCATTCACACCCTGCCTTATCTCAGTTGACAGAAAATTGGAGGAGAAATATTTAAAATCCTCTTGGGCCCTAAGGGCTGGAAAGCAGACAGACTGCTCCGTTCCGAAGGAGCTGAAACTCCGAGTGATGGATTATCTTTGCAGAACATGAAACAGAGTGCATTTCTGTCATCTGTCTGCTTCTACCCATTCATGGTCTGAATGCTCATTCTCTTATTCTTTATTGAGAAGGGGGACATGACTGGAAGGTCACAGGGTTCCAGCTCAGGAGGAAGGTAGTTAACTGGTTAAATTAGCCTTACATCAGCCCCAGGGCTTATGGGAAATCCTATGGGGAAGAATTTTTATAGCTCTAATGGCCAAGATTAATTAAGCTGATTTCATGTTCATAATAAACCCATACAACGAGGTGACACTTTTACAGATGTACCAAATTTTGGCCAGCCAGAGACTCATTTTACCAGCTTCTTCTTTTACAGTTTAAATGAATAGAGAAACAAATAAAATAAAACGCACGTGATTTCTGTTGGTTTTGTGCACGTTGATCGGCCTTGGTTGAGGATCTGCCCGCAGATCTGGGATGAAGGGGATTCTCTCTTGCTTCTCATACTTTCCCCCTTGTTCTTTAGCCTGTGATGTGGATAGAGATGTGGTGAGAGCGGCAGCAAAAAGAGAAAACACCTGATGAAGTAACGCGTGTGTTTTCCGTAGTGCCCTCTGGGCTATTCAAAATGAATGTCATGGCTTCTTTTTAATGTGCAAGGTTTGAAAAGATTGGTAAGAGTGTGCATATGTCCCGCCCCAATCTGATCTCATTAGGACAAATCATTACACCAGATTGACTCACATATGATTCTGAAACATGGAAGATTTCCTGTTAATATTATGGCTATCATATGCCAACATTAAGGCAGAGTTTCTCAGCCTTGGCACTATGGATGTATTAGTCTCAATAATATGTTGTGAGGGGTCATTCTGTGCATTTCGGGACCTACCACGGCATCCCTGGATTCCACCACTAGATGAAATAGTCCATTCTTAACAATTAAAATTGTCTCCAGATATTGCCAAATGTCCTGGAGTGAAAGGTGGGCAAAATCCACTGCTCTAAGGTAAATTGCATTTATTGGGTATTCACTAATAAAATTACAGCCTTAAAGTCAAAAGGTCCACCTGCAAAACTTGCATGGCCATGTATTAATAATTAGCCGGCACCTACTGTCTTTCCTACGTAGCCAACGCTTAACTAGATGCTAATACTAAACAATGAAGAGCGATCGGCAATCAGTGTTTTGAAGTGCTAAGAGCCCCTAGCGGGGATACTAACCCATAGTTGAATGAAATGAAATGAGTTATTACACTGAAATGAGCATATAAATCAACGAGATTCCATCTTGCCCATCACAGATGGACATTTGTCATACGCTAAACGGTGCACCCCAGCAAACACTGGGGCAAGTCTTGCTGGCCAAGCAAGGGCTGAATCCTGCCAGTTTTGGTTTTGTGGGATATTGTTTTTACCAAACCTGTCATAATAAATTATGAAGGAGTTAACAGATACTTGGAATGAATTCAAGTTCTCCAAAAGATAAGGAAAGCATTGTGTCTATTTATTTGTTTGTTTATATCTTGGCTACCTTCAAAGATGACTTAAGATTTTTGTAATAAAGTCATAATTGATGAATTTTTCTTTTCTGACTTTCCCTGGGGAAACTCACTCAAGTCTGTGACTTCAACAATAACTTAGATTGATGTTTCATTTTCGATTGATCATTGATTTTTTTTTTGGTGTCCAAAATTCTTTTTTTAATTGAAATATAATTCATATATTAAAAATTATATATAACCTCAGAAACATACATTTTACACTTTAAAGTATATAATTTAGCGGTTTTTAGCATATTTACAAGGTTATATAACCACCACCTCTGTGTCATTTCCAAGCATTTCTCACCTGAGAAAGAAACCCTGTGCCCATTAGCAGTCACATGTAGTCTCCCTGCCCTTGTTCCCACCCCCGGTTCCTAGAATTACTAATCTCCTTTCTGTCTTTGTAGAGTTCCCTGTTCTGGGCATTTCATTTCCATGGAATCACATAGTATGTGGCCTTTGGGGTCTGGCTTCTTTCACCTAGCATAATGTCTTCAAGGTTCATTCTGAGCTTGAAACTTATTTCTCCAACAATAAGCTTAATCAGCCTGCCTATGCCTCAACTGATCTCCCCCACACTCCTCCAAAACTATCCCCACTCTCAGTCAGTGGTGTCCAGTTTCACAAACTGTAAACCTGGAGACCATCGCAGGCAACTCCTTCTTCCTCATTTACAACTTCCAGTTGGCTACGGAACTTCTCCATCTCTGGTGCCACTGCCTTCAGAACCCCTGCTAGATTGGTTTAATAGCCCTTAACAGGTGTATTAGTCCATTTCCATACTGCTATGAAGAAATATCCGAGACTGGGTAATTTACAAAGAAAAAGAGGCTTAATGGACTCACAGTGTCACATAGCTGGGAAGGCCTCACCATCATGGCAGAAGGTGAAGAAGGAGCAAAGGCACATTCACCTGGCGGCAGGCAAGATCTCATGAGACTTATTCACTGTCACCAGAACAGTACAGGAAATCCTGCCCCCATGATTCAATTACTTTTCACCAGTTCCCTCCCTTGACACGTGGGGATTATGGGAGCTACAATTCAAGATGAGATTTGGGTGGGGACACAGCAAACCATATCAGCAGGTCATTTTGTTTTCAGCCTCACCACACTCCATGCATTCTCCACACTTTTTCTGCAGTGATCTTTTGACCGTCTTCCTCTCCTGCTTAATTCCTCTGTGGTTGACCTTTGTCCTCTGGAGCAAGGCCAAAAGTCTCAGCAGGGCATATAAGGCCTCTTCTGATCTAGCCCTTTCTACTGACTTTCCTACTTCTCCAATCTGTTCTCTTACTTTTTCTCCCACCCTGTACTCACACTTCAGCTGTAACATACTTCTTGTGCTCTCTCAGAGACCCAGTGTGTTTTAACTCTGTCTTTGGATTAAACATGACAAAGGGACATGCTGTTCTTTTAGTCTGGAATGCCTGGTTGCTCCTTCTTCTCCAGGAAGCCGTCTCTGATATCTCCCACCCTTAATCTGGGCAGTAGCTTTTTCTCTCATGCTTATGTATGTCAGAGCAATGGCCCCTCTGTAATTTTCTGTTTCCTACTTATCATTCCCTCTAAATCGTGAGGCCCTCAATATAGACACTGTGCTTTTGCATTAGTCTGCTGGGGCTGCCGTCACAAAATACCACAGGTGGTTTAAACCCAGGCATTTGTTTTCTGTCAGTTCTGGAGGCTGGGAGTCCACGATCAAGGTTTTGCAGGTTTGGTTTCTTCTGAGGCCTCTGTTTCTGGCTTGCAGATGGCCTCACTTTTGCTGTGTCATGCCTCTTGTCTGTACATGCCTGTGTCCTAATCGCTTCGGTCATACAGGATTAGGGCTCACCCTAATGACCCCATTTTAATTTATTTGCCTCCTTAAAGAAGATTCTATTTCCAAATACCATCACATTCTGGGGTTCTGGGAGTTAGGGCTTCAACATATGAATTTGGAGAAGACACAGTTCAGCCCGTAACAGCCTTCCATTTTCACTTTCCCAATACCTAGTCCTTAATTAGGGTCTCAAAAACATGAGGATAAATAAGAGAATATGAGAGTCAAGGCCATGGAGAGGAAGGTGATCAGAAAGGAGGGAGGAGGGAGAAAAGAAGGAAGGTACCAAACAAACATACCAGAAACTCAAGGCTTCATTGCTAAGTCTTCACATCAAATTTAGTGCTGGGCTCAATTCTGACTTCCTCAGGCCAGGAATGGGGGAAAACGCTAAGAATTACCTTACACTTTATAAAAGATTATTTTCAGTATAGAGAGTTTATAACATTCAGAGAGAATGACATATTTTATAACTTTTTTTTTTTTTTTGAGATAGAGTCTTTCTCTGTCATCCAGGCTGTAGTGCAGTGGCATGATCTTGGCTTACAGCACCCTCCACGTCCCAAGTTCAAGTGAGTCTCGTGCCTCAGCCTCCTGAGTAGCTGGGATTACAGGTGCACACCACTGTGCCTGGCTAAGTTTTGCATTTTTTTTTTTTTTTTTTTTTTTTTTTTTAGTAGAGATAGGGTTTCACCCATGTTGGCCAGGCTGGTCTCAGATTCCTTACCTTAAGTGATCCCTCCACCTTGGCATCCCAAAGTGCTAGGATTATAAGCATGAGCCACGGCGCCTGGCTGTATTTTATAACTTTAAATTTCCCTCTTTAAGAATATTCATTTCTGCCATTTCTTTTTGGATTGTGTTTAAATTTAGAAAACTAGAAAAACTTTGTGATCTAGGATTTATAAAGTTAATTATAAAATCTAATTTCATTCATTTACTTGGCCAGGTGGGGGAATAAAAATAAGTTGTATTTCAATTTAATTCACTTCTAAAGATGACTTTATTATGCCTAATATGAGCAGGATTGTCACCACATTTTCTGTTTCTGTCTTCAATATGATTAAGTCCTCCTACAGAGGATTTAGCACTGACATTTGAAGGAAATTGATAGAGAACTGGAAGCAGATAAGAAACAATTCTTTAGCCTGTGACTTATTTTCAGGAAAGATGGCCTATGTAAGGTTGTGTCTAATTTAAGAGTTCAGTAAAGGTCTTCAATTTTGGGTGCTATTGACATTATAAGAAACAGAGGAGCTTCAACTTGGTCTCATGTGACTTTTGACAAGACATCTTCTCCATCGGGTGCTCGGGTTTTTCCTTCAACACGAGAGAAGGTTAGATCAGGATCTCTAAGGACCAGTCTAGCACTCTTATTGTGAAATTTTATGAACCCTGGAAAGCTGCAGAAATTAGTATTTCTGATATTCTCCCAATAATTTTAATCTAGTAACTGGCATCACTATCAACCATCATTTTTGCCAAAGTTTATGAAATAATTAGCAGGTGGCCAGGCTGTGCTGAGTGAATGCTTTGTATACATTACTTATTTAACACTCCTCACAAATGAGGAAAGCACTATTATACCTTTATTTTACAGATAAGATGACTGAAGTTTAGAAAAAATCTGAAACTTCTGCTAATAAATAGAGGTGCGGCCGGGTATAGTGGCTCCTGCCTGTAATCCGGGCACTTTGGGAGGAGAAGGTTGGTGAATGGATTACTTAAAGCCAGGAATTTGAGACCAGGCTGGCCAACACGGCAAAACCTCATATCTATTAAAAACACAAAAATTAGGCAGGGGTGGTGTTGCACACCTGTAATCCCAGCTAATTAGGAGGCTGAGATATGAGAATCGCTTGAGCACCGGAGGAAGAGGCTGCAGTGAGCTGAGATCATGCCAATGCACTCCAGCCTGGGTGATAGAGCGAGACTCTGTCTCAAAAATAAATAAATAAATAAATAAAGTTGCTTCCAACTGAATGCTAGTTATGTAATTTTGTGATTTGGTTATAAGTTCTAACCATTGTGTAATATCACCCACGGGAAATAAATATTTGGTTAATACTGAGCTTAGACCGGGCTTGTTAGAGCAGAGTTTAGCAAAGCATGGTGTGTCTACTATGACAGTATGTGAGACCCTCTAAAACGACATTAGAACTTTTGGAGCCCAGTTGTCAAAGTCCACTGGGAACACATCTGAAGTCAGAGTTGAGATTCTTCATCTTGCTGCTGTGTGGGAGAGTACACAGAGAAACTGAGGAACGCCCAGTAGAGGAAGGTAGGAGCCACCTACTCTAGATGTTGGGCTTATGCTGAATGATTCTGCGAAGGAGTTGTCATGGCTTGAATTACGGCACCCCCTGCCACACACACACACACACACACACACACAAAGACGTGTTGAAATCCTTACCCCAGCACCTCAGAATGTAACCTTATTTGCAGAATTTGACCTTATCAGGTCTTTACAGAGGTAATCAAGTTAAAATTAGGTCTTTAGGGTAGACGCTAATCCAATATGACTGGTGTCCTTATGAAAGGTGGGAACTTTGGACACAGAGACAGACATGCATAGAGGGAAGATGATGTGAGGACACACAAGGAGAAGACAGCCACGTGACTGGAGTGAAGCATCTCCAGGCCAAGGAATGTCAAGGATTGCCCACAAACATTGGAAGCCAGAGAGGTAAGGATGGAGTTTTTCCCAGAGCCATCTGAGGGAGCGGGGCCCTGCTGACACCTGGATTTTAGGCTTCCAGCCTCCAGAACTACAAGACAGTACATTTCTGTTGTTTTAAGACACCCGGTTTTGGTATCTGGTCACAGCAGCCCCTGGAAATGAACACAGGGGTGCAGGGAGCTGAGCTCAGTTCTGGGTTGGTTGTCATCAGTTCAGCAAACTGGTGTCTCAGTGAGCTTTGTCCAGAGGATGGAAGGAAAAAGGGGGCTCTGGGAATATTAATTGTAAGAATGCACTGATGGCTTAAAAGAAAAAATTGTTGGTCAATTTGCAGCTGCCTCATGGCTTTGTATGGGTTTTATTAGAAATGTTGTTGTTCTGTTAGGAACATCCCGATCTGACCATCAGTAGGGTTGATTGTCACTCTCTCAGATTTTATCTGAAGAGTCATATATTAATTTTTTTTTTTTTTTTGAAACAGGGCCTGGCTATGTCACCCAAGCGGGAGTGCAGTGGCACAATTTCAGCTCACTGCAACCTCTGCCTCTCAGTCTTAAGCCATTCTCTCACCTCAGTCTCCTGAGTAGCTGGGACTACAGGTACACACCACCACACCTGGCTAATTTTTGTATTTTTTGTAGAGACAGTGTCTCACTTCTTTGCCCAGGCTAGTCTCGAACTCCTGAGCTCAAACGATTTGCCTGCCTTGGCCTACCAAAGTACTGGGATTACACGAGTGAGCCACTGTGCCTGCTCTAATTTTAATTAATTAGTTCTTATTTATTTTTTAAGTAGCAATATACAGTAATAAACAAGGCAAAAAACTTTACCTTTGGTTCAAGTTTATTTATTTAAAATAACCTATATTAAACTAGATAAATTACATTTTCCTTCTGACTCAGAAATACATTTGTTTTTAACTATGAATACCCCTGGAAGAATCAAAAGACTCTTTTTGTTCTTTATATTTTAATGAGAAGCAATTTCATTAAGACATTTCTGTCTAAAACTTAGCTGGCGACATTGATGGGGAGGACTGCAGATCTCTGTACGGCCATCTGTTAAGGTTGGAGATCTCTTGAAGGCAATGGTCACCTAGGACAATGGCTAGGTGAAGGAGATTGGGAAGATAATTATGCAAGGGTACAGGCCAAAGACTCAAGTCATCTGCTTCTAAAGCTTGCCTACAACTGGCCTTGCCATGAGGAAAGGGTGAGTAAATCCTGACCCACTGGCTTCCTTCTGTGCATAACTCATGGCGGCTTGTTTACATTCTCACGCTAGAACCAAGAGTTCCATTATTGACATGCACTGTGGACAGGCAGGTTTTGAAGGCCTGCCTATAAATCCATCTGACAGTTGTAACCTTTTTTTACGTGACCTGCCGTGGTCTGAATAATGCATTCCCCCAAAATTCAAATATTAAAACCTAACCCCAAAGCAAATAGTATTGAGAAATGAGGCTTTCTGGAGGTGATTAGAATGGGATGGGTGACCTTATACCAAAGAGGCCTGAGAGAGCTTGTTCACCTCTCTGCCACGGGAGCATGCAACAGGAAGTTTCCATCTTTGAATCAGAGATTAAGCCCTCACCAGGCACCAAATCTGTCGGCATTTTGAACACAACCTCCAGAATTGTGAGCGATAGATTTCTATTGTTTACACATTACCTGGTCTAAAGTATTTTATTACAGCAGCTCCAATGAACTGAGACAGCAACAAACCTTCCCATTTACAACTGTCCTTGGAGTACAGCCCATTCATTAAGCGTAGCTCCACATGCAAGCCCTGTCTGAAGGAGACAAGCTGCAAGCAGACTCTGATGGGGAGCAAACACTGAGAGAGGCAGAAATCATATTCGCTTTTTCTATTTTTTTCTTAATTTTTCTTATAACCTCTTGATCTCATTAGTGCTAAATCAAGTTTAACCTATAGCTGCCTCCTTATATATTTTAAATGTGGCCTAAAAGCTTCTGTGTTACATTGTAAACTATAGCCTAAACGGAATTGTCAACAGACAGTAATCTACTCTTGTGCCAATCACTGAATTTTGGTCAGTCAAATGTGGTCCAGCTGTTCAAACCATGTTCAAATAAGCCAAACACTGAGCCAAAACCAATCTGGCTGTTTCTGTTCCTCACTTCCACTTTCTGTATGTCACGTCCCTTTTTTCTGTCCATGAATCCTCTTCCACCACGAGGCTGCCCTAGAGTCTCTGCGCCTACTCTGGCTCAGGAGGCTCCCCGATTCGCAAATCATTCTTTGCTCAGTTAAACTCTCTTACGTGTAACTTGGCTGACATTTTTCTTTTAATGTTAGTAACATCCTTGAGACTTGGATGCAGTCAACCACAGGTAAGTTAGATGTGGAACAAATCATATTTCTTTTCAGTTCTCATGTGTCCTAACCCTCATATTATATTTCTCATTTTTTTCCATTTCAAAAGGAGTCCAGTTATTGATTTTTTCATTTTTAAAGGTATTAGACATATACTTTATAAAGGTATTATACATAAATATACATATTTTTAAAGATATTGCACGTATATACATATATGTCACCATTTGACGAAAGCACCCCAGTATATATTCAACACAATCGTTAGAGAGAAGTTCTAGTAACCCCTCATGTTATCTTGTAGTCAACCCCTTCCCTAGCTTCTGGCAATCACTGAATTGTTTTCTGTTCCTATAATTTTGCATTTTCCAGAATGTCACATAAATTGAATCGTGTAGCCTTTTGAGTCTGGCTTCTTTCACTTAGGCTAATGCATTTGAGGCTAATCCATGTTTTTGCAGGCTTCTGTAGTGTTAACAAGGTCATTGCTGAATAGTGTTTCATCATATGAAGGCAGAGGTTTGTTCACCCACTCCCCAGGTGAAGGTCCTAGTTTTTGGTAATTATGAATAAAACCACTACAAATATGCATGTGTAAGTTTTTGTGTGAACATGAGTTTTCATTTTATTTATTTGTTTTTAATGTGAAATATGCTTAGGTCAATTAAAAGCAGCAGAGAATCTCTAACTTATTGAAGACTCTGTAACAGCTTATTTACGAAAATGAGAAATAGGTACCTAGTTGATAAACCCCTTGGGGGAAACAGGGAAACAGGAGAACCTAATTAATTTAGGCCTGCATTTCTTAGTTGCCAACTGAACCTGCCAGCATTTATTTTGGCAAAAATGTTTTTGGAACTAGATTCTTGAATTAAAGCAATGGGAGGTGTTAGGCCAAGTGAAGGGAGCTCCTAGAACAGATGTCTTGTGTAAAGTAGGCAACCAAATGGTTTAGTAAAATACGTCTTTTTCAACTAATCCTCATCACTGCCTGTTGCCGGTATGAGGTCAACTTAGATAAATAAGAAACAACACTTCCTATCTATTAGTATCTCTTGCCATGTAATTCATAAATGCTAGAAGTTGATTGGTTTTGATAAACGATAAGTGTGTATCCCAAGAAGACAAGTGTGAAATGGACCTAACCAGTTGGTACAGGGAATGCTGTTTAATGATGTTACATGTCACAGCAGCTAGGTTTCTATCTAATGGGGCTCCTTGTAAAGTCTAACAGCCTTATACAGTGATTCGATGCCCAGAGTAAGAAAACTCAGTGAACAAGATCCCTACAGAGCAACATATACAAAATGTGTTTTTGAGACTTTCTTTTATTTTCTTCTCTCCATTTTCTTGGGTTTCCATGCACCCTTCCTCAGCTTTTTTACATAGACCGATTTCTACAAAGGCATTTGCAAGCCGTTGAAAGCAGAAAAAAGCATTACTGATATTTCTTTGGAGATCAAAGACGGAGGAAATGTTCCTTCTGATTCATGTAGATTAAATCTTAGTCTTCTGTTTTTGTATCAGCTGTATTACATAGATTTGAGAAACTGTCTCAAGTTCCAATGCCTTTTTAATTTGAAGCACCATTGTTGTGATTACAAATTTGCCGGGTTCCAACACCATAATTTTGCTTCCTTTATCAGTGAGTGTTTTGTTCGTAAGAAAATGTGTTTGCAATTAATGGAATCTTGTGCCTTTAAGTTGCTTTGGCCACAGGCCTGTAATTTGCTTGCTTTGCTTTACCTCCAGGCTTTTGTTTGTCCTTTCTGTTTGCCTCTAAGGAAGCTGAGATGGATGCAAGTTGTCTTGCCGTCCCAGGATCTTTTTGAACATCTGTGTAGTCATCTGATCATCCATTTCCTCCTCCCACTCACAAAACCCCACAGAGACAGAACTTGCCCAGGTTTGCACATATGGTTGATGTTCACAGCTTGAAAGTGTCCAAGCTATTTAAGTTTGATTTTCATTTTGATGAAAGCTCATAGTTTTGCCCAGAGATGAAAGCAAGGTGTTAGAAATCCCCAGATTTCCAGGTTATTAGATCACTTAAACAGTTCAACCACAGCAGCTTCATTTTCAGTAGAGCAGTGTTTTAATGAGCACAATTCAAAAATATCCACTTTAAAATTTTAGAGGGTCCGAAATGTACTTTAAGCGTCTGGTTTTGAGAGTTCCTTTGAACTTCGAAAATTCCATTTTCGTGGATTATATGGTTACCAAATAGTTTCTAAAAACAATCAGAAAAGCATTTTATGGAAACATCCAATTAGAGAAGAAGTTTTTAATATTCAGTGCCCACAGCTGAAGGCAGAATTCTTAAGCTGGGATGCTGACCACTGAAATTGTGACTAATCTTTTGAGCTCTACCTGGCTTGTTGTGGTAATATCTGGAGGGGGATTTGGGAATTGTAAAAAGATAAAAGGATTTTGAGAATGATTGAACTCATACTTTTCATATCTTCAGGGCCTATCTAGCATACACCCTGGTCCATAAAAGGTTTCCAGTAAATTTATCTGAAACAGAATTAAACTTGGAAATGAGAATAATAGTTCATGATATAGTTAACTGGAACACGATTATGCACGAACCAGACATAATACATAATAACGTTCAAATACGAACTTCTAAACTTTTGATCTGTCCTCAGTAAAAATTGATGATGTCCTCAACCCAGCGGGGCTGGGGAATTCTCCTGTTTCATCTTACGTGATTCATGTTCTGATTCTCTTTGGAGAGTCCTGCTCCAGATTCCTCTTATGTTACTCTGTGTTGAAACTGACTGATATACATACATAGAGATTAAAAATAACTATTCTTTTAAACTGTTTAAAAAAATTCGGAAGCCTTAGTTTGTACTTATGTCCCTCCCCCCCAAAAAAACCCCTAGAAGTTCACCATAAATACAGAGTTTTTATCAGTTGCTTTCCAAATGGTTTATTCTCCATTCAGCATTCTGCAAAAACACCCACTGCTATGATTTATCACCCTGGCAATAGCATCCTTGATTTGATGGTATTGCAGTTCTTCCCTGTTTTTCTGGCTCTCTTGCTCAAAGGCATCATTGATTCACCCACTTAGCAGTGATGGGAACAGTGGTTTTAATTTTTATTTTCTTGGGAAGAATAACTTGAACTTTGAGATCAAGTGGAAAACATTTTCTGTGGGGCAGGAAGCCATTTTATGACAATGCCCGTGCATCACTACAACATCATCTCTGGGTGAGGACACTTAACATTTTTCCTAATTTCACACCTACCGTTAAACAAGCAACATCGTATCCCCAGACATGGCTACTGTATTCCTCTCTAAATACGTAGAAGAGAATCTCAACAGAAGAGACTGTGACAGCCTTGGGAAGGGCGGTATTTATAGTTACTTTTTTTTTCATCTGCCTTTGTTTTAATAGTATCAAGCACAGAAATTCAAAAGTCACACAAATGATGAAGATGAGATATAGTAAGAACTTTTTATTTTATTTTTTAAGTGTAAAGAACACTGAACATAATGGTTAATTTGCCAACACATTCTTTCTCTGCATTTCTTCTTGTGGACTGATGTTCTGATAGGTTGATGTAGAGGTCTTGAATCCCAACATAATCCCCAGAGTTTTGGCTCCTTCTCTGTAGAGCAATGCTTCAAGCGTGCCCATGTTTTCCTGTACAATAACTTCCCCATTCCACCCACACCACATATGCAGCTGGGAACATCTCCACATGCTTTAAGGGACATCCCCTGCTTCCTCCTTAATCCTGTGGGTCCTTACTGGGTTCCACACCCTCTTACAGCTGTAAAAGCCGTCAGACATGGAGTTGCGTTTCCTTACAGGGGAGCTGTGTCCAAACTCAATGAGCCCAAAGTGAGAAACACATACCCATTTTTCAATCAGAAGGTATTAAGCCAACAGTTCCACATTTAGCCCCATAAGCAGAGCTTCTGTGAAAGATGGTGACAGAATTTACAATAGGGAAAATATGGAAACAGTTGGCGTCATTGGTGCTAGGGAAAGGAAATCCTTTCACTTAGGAAAGAGGGCTATTTCATGCCCTGTCATGCTTTTAGACTTTGAATTCAGGGGGCTTGAAATGGAATCAGAAACTTAGTGTTTTGGTGAGGGCAAGAGGCCAGATGGAATTCAAGAATTTCAGCATTTTTTCGTAGTTCTTTTAATAACTTATTTGATCTTAAGCAACTTCCTCTGAGATTCAACTTTCCCAGAATCATAACTGGGGGTACTTATTAGAAACGCAAATTACTTTGTTAGAGAACTTGGAAACATGTCGTATGGCTTTTAGACATTTTCTGACTTGCTGATTTGGTTTGGGCTGGTTTTCCTCTGCATTAGGTCTATTCATCTCCACGGCATTGCACCATCTTTTCTCCCAGAGCCATCTCAACCTTTCCATCTACACCTCCTTTCTCCTGTGCTGTCTTTTCTGCAGCAATGAACCAAGTTTTAAGGACTCTCAAGGCATATCATATAGTCACATTTTTCCTTCCCTTGACAAGGTGAGAGTGTTAGCAAATAGGCACTCATTCATGAAATTGATTTTTAAGTAATAATGCTGTGAACTTACTAGCTAAAATGTCCCAGATCATCAGAGCTCTCAGAAGAACTCTTAATTTGATTTGAGTTTGTTGTGATTGACACTATGCTCATCTATGTGTCTTTATTAGTGCCAAATACAGTGAAGAAGAAACTGTGTCCCTTTTTTTTCTCAGGCCACACTTTTCTGGGGATAAAATGAGGACAACAAGAAGCATCACTAATAAGTGTTTTTCTCCGGCTCCTCCTTCACCTGCCCTGCCATTGCCCCTCTTTAAATTCCTCCAGACAAGTTAAGTTAGTTCCTAGATGATGGATCATATGGTGCTCTGAGCACAATTCTTCTTAGTTGCCCTGTGGCATAATGATTATCTGTCGCTGCAGGATTTGCTTGTCATTCTTGGTGCTGTTGCTGACTGCAGATGCTGCAGAAGCAGCTCCCTGATGCCTTCAGTGAGGCTCATTGTGTCCATTGTCAGGACCGCTGTGTCTGGTGAGGTCTTCCATTCCTGACTGCTTGTACCAATGCTCTTGGATCTTGAGTTCTCAATGCCCTCAATGCTTTAAATCATATTCCTGTATTTTATACTTTCCCCCATGCGTCTATGGGTGAAGATCTATCAGGTAGTTTGCAAAACAGAAGATCCACTGTGCTCAAATGGTCCTTCCTTTCCAATGGTAGGCCACTCTGCTGCCACCAAACCTATGCACCCTAACTCTCTGTCAACATGATGATTGTTCCATTCTCCCACGAATCACAGGAAGCTCCTTGGTTCATCTTCTGAAGATCCTGCCCTACCGTGTCTCTTGTCGTTCCGGATGCAAAGGCGAACTTAGGTTAATCTGCAAATCCTATGGCAGAAACTTCATCCAAGTAATAGCATTCATTTCACCTGTCTTTTTAATATGGAAGTCTGGGGTCTATCTCTGCATCCACGGCCTTGCTAGGGTGATCTTCTGCTTGCTTATGGTCTACTTGGTCACGTGGCAGAGTACTCTGGACACTGAGAAGTTGCTTAGTGATTTCTACCCACCACCTGAGGGTTTTTAATGTGCACCTAGAATGAATACCCCCTGGGCAAGGCATGGAGGTACTTCTGAGTTGGCTAAGGTTTTAGTGAGTAAGAAGAAAGTATAGTTTTGAAAGAAAGAGGTCTTGTAATGAAGAATATAGCAGTCCATAAAGAAGGTAAGTGTTGTGGGACATTTACAAGTTCCGTGCATTAGTCTTTTAGAGCTGCTGTGGCAAAGTGCCACCCCCTCCCTCTGAAGGCCTTAGGGAAGTGTCTGTCCCAGGCCTCTCTCCCAGCTTCTGGTAGGTCCTTGGCTGGTGGCTGCATAACTCTGATCTTGGCACAGTGTTCTCCCTGCCATGTGTGTCTGTCTGTTCCCCTGGTGCTCTTTCATAAGGACACCAGTCATATTGGACTGGGCCCGCCCTATTACAGGATGACTTCATCTTAACTGAAATAGTGTCATCTGAAATGACCCTATTTTCAAATAAAATCACATTCTGGGATACTGTGGGTTTGGACTTCAATGTATGAATCTCGGGGTGGCACAATTCAATCCATAACCCGCCTCTTTCTACTCTATTCCTGGATGTGGAGCCTGTTTAGACTGAAAGTCAAACCAGGATAAAACTGTTGTTTCTGTTTGCTTGACAAAGGCATGACGCAGATGTGCTGTTCAGACACAGGATTCAGACTCTTAATTTCTGACATTTTTCCCCCAGACAAATACAGTTCCAGAACAGAAGACAGATCTCTAAAATACATTTGTCATGCAACCAATGGACTACTTAAAAGCAACAATCCCGCAGAGGTAACTAAAAATGAGAAATCAGCCACATAAACCAAAAAAACCCAATTTCTAAAAACAAGAGTTTTGCTTGCATTACTAACATTTGTGAATCAAATTACATTAGGTCAGACACTTCTAATTAAGAACTGCAAAATATGAGAAGGATTTTTGTGCTTGGATCAGGACCTATTTTGGCCATAATTATAATTTAGAACACAAGATGTTACAGAGCTCTGTGTTCTACTGCTTTGAAAAGAACAAATCTCCCATGAGCAATTAGTTCCTTTAAGTCACTTCTAATTTGATGATCAGACTTTAAATGGAACAACCCTTTCTGGTATTGGCCACATTAAGGCAAGGACTCAGGAGAAGAAGGAACCTACAGACTTAATTTTTCAACTTGCTACATTTACATTCAAGGAGAAAAACCTGTTTTGAAAAGTGATTTTGAGGGAACATTTTAAAAAATATGCTCGCTTGCTTTCTTTCTTTCTTTCTTTCTTTTTCTTTCTTTCTTTCTTTCTCTCTCTCTCTCTCTCTCTCTTTCTTTCTTTCTTTCTTTCTTTCTTTCTTTCTTTCTTTCTTTCTTTCTTTCTTTCTTTCTTTCTTTCTTTTTTCTTTGAGATGGAGTTTCACTTTTGTTGCTCTGGCTGGAGTGCAATAGCACGATCTCGGCTCGCTGCAACCTCCGCCTCCCAGGTTCAAGCGATTCTCCTGCCTCAGCCTTCTGAGTAGCTGGGATTACAGGCACCTGACATAATGTCCATCTAATTTTTTTGTATTTTTAGTAGAGACGGGGTTTCACCATATTGGCCAGGCTCGTCTCAAACTCCTGACCTCAGGTGATCCACCTGCCTCGGCCTCCCAAAGTGCTGGGATTACAGTTGTGAGCCACCACACCTGGCCAAAATATGCTCTTTTTCTACCAACATACCTGGCTATGTATTCAAAAGTGGGACTTTTCTTGTTTTTACTTTGTGCCATGCCCTGCAGCTTGGAGACAGAGGAAGGCATATTTGGGGACTGAATTTGGTGTGGGAGAGACTGGGCCAGGACTTCCGGTCCTGTAATATGGTTTCTGCACTCAGGGCGTGTGCTGTCTCGCTGTCTGTTCCCCTATTTGTGCAGCCACATACAATAAATATTGCCATCAGGGTATATAGTGACCAAACTTCCACTTTATAGGAGGGGTGTGTGCGGGGACTTCAACATGACACTGGTTCATATGAGTAAGTCTTTCACATTAATTAAATCGCCAGTGGATAGAGGTTGTAACTTTGACTGTGGTGTCTTTAGCAGTTTCAATGGCAGATAATGGTTTCCTGTTTGATGACAAAGGTTTGGTGTATTAGCCTGTTCTCACATTGCTATAAAGAACTACCTGAGACTGGGTAATGTATGAAGAAAAGAGGTTTAATTGACTCACAGTTAATTGGTTTAATTGGCTTAACAGGAAGCATGACTGGGAGGCCTCAGGAAACTTACAATCATGGCAGAAAAAGAATGGGAAGCAAACACATCTTACCATGGCAGAACAGGAGAGGAAGCATGAAGGGGGAGGTGCCACACACTTTTAAACGACCAGATCTTGTGAGAACTCACTCACTGCCAAGAGAACAGCAAGGGGGAAGTTTGCTCCCATGATTCAATCACCTCCCACCAGGCCCCTCCTCCGACATGTGGGGATTACAATTTGAGATGAGATTTGGGTGGGGACACAGAGCCAAACCATTTCATTTGGTTATGCTAGTATTTACTGCTTTTCTTTCTCATACAACTAAAAGCGTCATTTGAGAATTGTATTTGAGATATATCTACTTCTTATTTGTAGCACTGTCTAAAATCAAAATGCTTTTGTTTGGGATTTACTGCTGTTAAACTCTCCTTTAACCTGAGATGGGAAAATGACACCATGAATTAAAAAAATCATGAATAGATTGTGGAATAGGGAGAGAGATGGGAGAGAGATAAGCAGACATTTTTGTTTTCTCATTTTCCCTCCTCCTGAACTCCAGTCCATCAACAAATCCTGTCTTTCTACATCTGAAATATGTCTGAAATCCACCCACTTCTCCAGAACTACGTCTCTCCAGTTTAAGCCATCAATGGCTCTACCAGGGTGACTGCATTTCTACCTACAGCTCTAGCGTTGGTACGTTGCATCCTTCAAACCTAGTCTCCATCTAGAAACCAGGGCACTGTTGCATGAATCTATCACCATCCCACTTACTCTTTGGAAATCCAAAGTCTACTTAGCCTAGAAAGTGCTTTGTGAGCTATGCCTTGTGAACCACACCGAGCTCATCTATCTCCATGCTCCCCCCATCCCTCAAACCCACATATGCTGGGCAATTGCTTTCCTTCCAGGGTCTGCGAACGTGCTGAGGAGGTCTCTGTCTCGAGGTCTTCCCACATGCCACTCCTGCTTGGAGCACCAGGCTTCTGTCACCCACTCCCTGCCAGTGCACACTCACACTCGTGCACACTCACACATGCAACTCTCACACACAGATGCATACTCACATACACTGGCACACACAGATACACATTCATGTACATACATGCACACAGCTGACTCTTTCCTATCATTCAGGTCATAGCCTCCGTGTCTGGCTGCTGTGTCTGGGTATGTTTTCCCTTCTGTTATTCTCTACCACTGCATCTTGTTCCTTTATTTCACATCGGCTCTGCAGTTTTGCTGCTGGGTATTTCTTGTTTACTGACCTCTCTCTATTTTGTCCATGAGATAAGCATCACATCAGTTTTTAAGAAAAATCTAGACATATGTTGTTCTTAGCACATGTTTGACAAATAATAGGCATTAAATATTTGTGGAACGGATAAATGAATAAATAAGAAATAGAGAAAGAGGAGAAAAGAGAATGGGAAGAAAATGAGAATAAAAGGGCCTCCCTCTCCTAAAAATGTGAATGCTGGAAAAAGCTTTTGAATTTCAAAAGAAGGAATGAATAGACAATGGTATAGGTAAATGGTTATTATGCAGGACTATCTACTTGGTTCGTTGTGTGCCATTTGTCTGGGAAATTTCCTGTTCAACACGTGAGTTTTGAACAGAACTTCTACAGGTAGAATTACACCACTATAAAAGTACTTAGCCTTTAATTGAGAAAAAAATGAACTCAGAAATTAATTATTCTATGGGAATCTCTGGTATATTTCATATCTCGGATAAGATATCACATCTATATAGCTCCTCCTCACTTTCAAGATGTCTACTCTTTCCCATACCACTACATGAATCTTATTTCTCACTGTGGTCCCACCTAACTTCATTCACTTACTCAGCAATGCTGTTTTGAGTACCTACTATGTTCCAATACTCCCCATACTTGGCAATAATTTCCATCTCACTTCCTTTGTTTATTATTCCTAATTTAAGGATCCGACTTTACATTGAACAAGCCTTTCTGGCTTTTTCAGACTGGAAAATCACATCTGATTCTTTCTCCTACCTACCATTCAAAATCTAGCTCACTCCTCCTTTCTTCATAAAGTCACTTTGGCTTTAACTTCATTCTTCCATCTCTAAAAACTCGTGTTGCACTTATGAGGTTTTATGCTACCATCTATGGTTTTTCAATTTTTATTTTTTTAACATGTGGTAGTTTGCCCTTCATCAACAGACAGAAGTATTTGGGGGCTGGGAATACATACCTTTCCTGTGTACATCATTTTGCTTGAGTTTCAGGCACACAGTAGGTGCTCACTAATGATCCATTCATAGATTATTTATTTAATTATTTTTGATATGGAGTTTCGCTCTCATCACCCAGGCTGAAGTGCAGTGGTGCGATCTCGGCTCACTGCAACCTCTGTTTCCTGTGTTCAAGCAATTCTCCTGCCTCAGCCTCCTGAGTAGCTGAGATTACAGGTGCCCACCATGCCCAGCTAATATTTGTGTTTTTAGTAGAGATGGGGTTTCACCAAGTTGGCCAGGCCAGTCTCGAACCCCTGACCTCAGGTGATCCGTCTGCCTCGGCCTCCCAAAGTGTTGGGATTACAGGTGTGAGCCACCGTGCCCAGTCCCGTTCATAGGTTTATTAGTTGACATAATTGCTGCTGTGAGCACATAGGAACCACAGCAAGTAAGCCCTGCTTACACACGTAAGGCATACACTACACAACCATCTCAAGGACTTGGGAGTCAAATGCAGCAGGTGGGGTTGCTTGCTGTGGTTGTGAAGGAGCAGAGCCAAGTTACTATCCGTAAGTGCATAAGCCAAAGGAATTGATCTATAATGAAAGCAGAGACAAAAGAAAGTATCCCTCAAGTCAATGCTGAGACATCCAAATACTATCCAGGGAGGAGGAAGCTTCAGTACAATAAATTGACATTATGGTTCCATCAGCAGAGATAGTCCTGTGGCTGGCGAGAGGGCCTGAAGCACCTTGCACTGGGAGATTCATTTTCATATCATCTCACTCCTGTGTTCTGCTTCCACACGCACCATGAAACCCTCTAATAACTTGACTTCCCATATGCTTGCCTCTCACTATATCACCATAAGCAGGCATTTGGTCTCTGCAACTTGATTAAGGCAAGTGATGCCTCTGAGGGGTGACAGAGCTACTTCCAGTGTACTCAATAAAATCAAGTTTCTTAACTTGCCAGCTTGAGACCAGACCTTGGGGTGTAGTGAATTCATCAAGGTAGATGTAACCTTGTGGGAACTTTCTGTGCAGTCAGCCATACTATTTGAAATTTTGAAAAATCTCTCTGTATAGTAATTTTCCCCTGCATCTTGCTACATTTTTTTTTTTTTTTCTGAATAGAGAAAGAAGCTCTTACACCTTTGAACCCTCTGCTTCTCTCTGTCCTGGCAGCAATGAAGAAATCTTAGTGTAGATACCTTCATTTCTAAAGAAAGGGCAGGTGGGGCCAGATTCTCCTCCTTGGGTTACTGTCTCCTGCTTTGTTATTTGAGGTCAGCCCTTCCTGATGTGCAAATTTTTCTCAACTAGGAAAGTGGGAGAAAACAAACTCTCAATCTGTGATGCTTTTAGAATCCTGTGTAGAATTCCAAGAAGTCAACTTACATGTATATACAATTCTGTTGCCTGTTCTTAAAATTCAGAAATAATTCTAGAAATCATTTAGACTAATTTTCCTGTGACAAAGTTAATAGCACACACATTGGGAAAGTGAAATGGCTTTGACAGATGAATTGCAGTCAGCATTAGCAAAATAGATCGTGCCGCTTGTCGATTCTTGACTAATTATTTGCACTTCCACTAATGCTGCCACCCAAACTAATCTGGCATAGTGAGTGGCCTCAAACAGCAGGGCCTCCAACAAAAATATATGTGAGAGTGATTATGCTCTTTTGGAAGAAAACTAAAGTGACAATGACAGTCATGTACTTCTTTAATTTTTTTTTTTTTTTTTTTTGAGAAAAGGTCTTGGCCCGGGCTGGAGCACAGTGGTACAATCATGGCTAGCAGCAGCCTTGACCTCCTGGACTTGAGCTATCCTCCCACCTCAGCCTCCTGAGCAGCTGGGACTACAGGCATTGCACCACTATGTAGCACATAGCTGCTGTCCCGGCTACTCAGGATTTAAAAACTTTCCTGTAGAGGTGAGATTTCGCCATGTTGCCTAGTCTGGTCTTCAATTCCTGGCCTCAAGCAATACTTCCACCTCGGCTTCCAAAGTGCTGAGATTACAGGCATGAGCCACCATGCCTGACCCTCTTTAATTAGGTACAGAGTTTTTGAGAAAAGTATATCTTTTACCACTACAGATGCTCTTTAACTTTATTCTCTATTTAGAGAAGAAATTTTAAAAAGGTCAGTGATGTTCCCTTTCCTTATTGAATTAGAAATTAGTATTTACAGCCATGTAGTCTGTCTTATGTCTCTATAAAGGAATACCTGAGGCTGGGTAATTTACAAAGAAGAGAGGTTTATTTGGCTCACGGTTTTGCAGGCTGCACAAGAAGCATGGTGCCAGTATCTGCTTCTGATGAGGGCTTCAGGGAGCTTCCATTCATGGCAGAAGGTGAAGAGGGAGCACGTAGGTCACATGCCAAGAGAGAGAGTAAGAGAGAAGGGAAGGAGGTGCCAGGCAGGCTCTTTTTAAACAATCAGATCATGCCTGAACTATAGACAGAGAACACACTCATTAACATAGGGATAGCATCAAGCCATTCATGAGGGATCCACCCCCCGACCCAAACACCTCCTACTAGGCACCACTTCCAACTGTGGGAATCCAATTTCAGCATCAGATTTGGAGGAGACAAACATCTAAACTACAGCAACAGTTCTTCCTTCAAACACAAACAGAATTATTGCCTCCTTAGAAAATTGGTGAGAAAGTTTTGTGGAGAAAAAGGGTGTCCTGGATGCCTCCATGTCTGTGGGGCCTGAAATTTGGACAGATCAGTGATTCTGAAGTAATTGCTCTGTCAACATTTGGCTCTCTCACATCTGAGTCTCTGTGAGGTGGTAACATGGGTGAGAGAGAGTCATCATGTCCTATTGTATAGTATTATTCCAAGGCCTTATCAATAATCTTCAAGACTATTAGAGGTACTGAATTTTAGACTAAAATTAATCTAAAAATACTTACATTTAAAAAAGATATATAGAATATAAGGGTGAAGAACCATGTGAATAGGCTGGGTATGGTGGCTTTCGCCTGTAATCCCAGTACTTTGGGAGGATGAGGTGGCCAGATCCCCTGAGGTCAGGAGTTCAAGACCAGCCTGCCCAACATGGTGAAACCTCATCTCTATTAAAAACATACAAAAAATTAGCTGTGTGTGGTGGCATGTGCCTGTAGTGTCAGCTACTCGGGAGGCTGAGGCACGAGAATTGCTTGAACCTGGGTGGTGGAGGTTGCAGTAGGCCGAGATCGCACCACTGCACTCCAGCCTGGGTGACAGAGAGAGACTCTGTCTCAATTAAAAAAAAAAAAAAAAAAAAGCACGTGAATAACTGGTACTTACAATAGAAGAATGTAAATTATGTGACGGAGAGGATCCCACTTGCTTTGATTTGCAGTGTTGACCAAACATCTTATGCTATGTTCCTTTATATGTGTTGTTTCATATTAGCATAAAAATAAATATCTATTCTTTAAAGCAAACAATGTACAATAAAGTGATAAAACTAAAAATATCTTTGAGGCCAGGTGCGGTGGCTCAGCTCACACCTGTAATCCCAGCACTTTGGGAGGCCATGGCGGGTAGATCACCTGAGGTCAGGAATTCAAGACCAGCCTGGCCAACATGGTGAAATCCCCATCTCTACTAAAAATCCAAAAATTATTCGGGCGTCATAGTAGGTGCCTGTAATCTCAGCTACTTGGGAGGCTGAGGCAGGAGAATTGCTTGAACCTGTGAGGCAGAGGTTGCAGTGAGCCAAGACCACGCCACTGCACTCCAGCCTGGGCAACAGAGTGAGACTCTGTCTCAAAAAAAAAAAAAAAAGAAAAAGAAAAAAAAAAAAAAACAACTTTGAGTAGCTCCCATGACAAGGTCAAGGGAGCAATTAGAAAGCTAAATGTTGGAAGGGCTTTCGATGGGTGTGGGGTTTTGCAACAGAAGGGCTGTCCTCTATGGTGAGGCATGATGCTGCTTTCTCCAGAGGTCAGAGATTTGGATTTTTCCACCACACTGTAGAAGCTTTAGGTAAACAGACTTGTTCTGAAAGAACACGATGAGCATGAAAAATGTTTCTATGAAGATATTACCAAAGCTTGAGAAAGAAATAGAAAAGGTCTAGTATTTCTTATATTCTCAAAAAGCGGGTAAAGGAAGGCCTAATGTTAACTCTTACCCCTGAGCAAACTCAGGCATGAACAGGTTCCATGAGGTTCCTGCTCTGGAAAAAGAAAAAAAAAAAAAAAAAAAAAGAGGAGATTCAGGTGAAGTGAAGAAAATTGAGCAAGGTCACATGGGCCAGCTTGTGGTTGAAAGTGGTGCGGTAGGGAAGTGTGTCCTTTAAAATAATCATGCCCAGACTTGATCTGCCCCAGTGCTGGCCTCGAAGAAGATCTGATCCTGGCATGGGATATGACAGCTGGTACTCCAGGCTCTTGGGAAGGGTATCAATTAGTGTTAGTTGAGGATGTGTGTGTGGCATGGGGAAGGGACAGATCCCATGCAATTTGGAAGGATTCCTGCTTATAGCTGAGTTGAGGACCCAGGGGCTAAGCAGGGGCCCAGGGATGTAGTCAAGCTGACTGGAGTTTTCATGCGTCTCCCTAAGAATTTAGGCAGAGCTCTTGTTAGATAGACTGGGACAGAAGAGCAAGAGCAACCTGATGGTCAAGGTGCGATGGCCAGATGGACAATCTGGGTTCGCCCTGGCCTTCCTGGATGCTGGATTTACTAGCAGTGAGTAGTTTCAGTTGGCACCAGCTGGTAAATAAAAGCCTACTGATCTCTGGCTCACTTTGGTCAAGATTGATTTAGGAACTAGATGATTAGATGGGTTAAACCAGCACAGTGGTCAGAGGTGGTAAGAATAAATATTGATTCCAACAGATTTTTTTCTACTCTTATGTAGAAACCAAATATCAAAACCAAACGTCAGACACCTATATTAGCACAAGTGAAGACAAAGTTGATTTGTTTATTTGAGCTCAAAGACTGCTCTGCAGAATTTATCTTTACAAAGGCAGGCTGGCCATCAGGTTCTGAAGTATTCAGGAAGGTCTGTGCAAAGCAGAGACCTGGATTTGAACTAAGTCTCTGTATTTGATGCTTTCATTGTAACAGAGTTCAATGGATAGTGTGCTTTCTGTGAAACATTTTCCTCCAAACAGAAACATGAAGCTTGATAATTGTCCTCCATCACTTGACTTGGCTCTGAATAAAATTAAGGGTGTGCAACTCACATGCTATCTGCAAACACTCTACCCTCTGAGATCCAAAGAAAATAGACTTGTCTTCACACCACAAGTCCTAAAACATCAGTGTCCTTGAAATATCTCTGAAGGTTTTTTAATTCTTTCTTTCTCTCCTTTCTCTTTTTCTTTCTTCTTTCTTTCTTTCTCTCTCTATTGCTTTCTTTCTTTCTTTTTCTTTCTTTCTTTCTTTCTCTCTTTCTTTCTTTTCCTTCCTTCTTTCCTTTCTTCCTTCCTTTCCTTTCCCTCCCTCCCTCCCTCCCTCCCTTCCTTCCTTCCTTCCTTCCTTCCTTCCTTCCTTCCTTCCTTCCTTCCTTCCTTCCTTCCTTCCTTCCTTCCTTCCTTCCTTCCTTTTCAGAGGAACATCAGAAGAGGGAAGAGGTTGTTTTCTGTGATCTCTGCTGCTCTGGGCTTTACTTGACTGAACTATTTCAATCTTTGAATGGTCTTGCCAAGTTTACGGGTTCTTTTTCTTCTGCCTTATGCACATACAGCCCCATTCTATGTCTCCAAAATGCAACAAATGCAAAATTGTAAATGCAGCACAATTTTAATGACATTTTATAGCAATGGGGTAGTCACTTATAATACTGTTTCTAGGTAGTTGAAAAGGGAACATTAACCCTCCTCTTAGAAGTCATCATGCATTTTGTCACTGAGAATTTCTCCCTGGCTGGTTTCTCTAGTGTCTAACCTCTGATCACGCTCCTCAGTTTCCACTTGTCTTTTTTCTCATTTTCCCCACTCCTCCTTTCACCACCAAATTCCTGTCAATTCTTTATTCACAGCAGATTAGATTTCTCTTTGCTTTGCTGATTTCTTCTAGACCATTGCTTTTCAAGTTGCAGGTAGTAACCAATTAGTGGATTGAGAAGTTTGTTCCATGATGTCTTAGTCCCTTTGGGCTGCTATAAAAAAGTGCTAAAGTGGGTGGCTTATTAACAACAGAAATTTGTGTCTCATTGTACAGGAGCCTGGAAAGTTCAATATCCAAGGTGCTGGCAGATTCCATGTCTTGCAAGGGTCTGCTTCCTTCATAGACTGAGCTCTTCTTGCTGTGTGCTCACATGGCGGAAGGGGTTAGGGAGTTTCCTTCCCCCACCCACCTGTTTTTTCTCTCTCTCTCTCTCTCTGTCTCTCTCAGGTCCCTCTTTAAAGGGCAGTAGTCCAGTCATAAGGGTTCTATCTTCATAACCTAATTATCTCCCAAGGATTCTACTTCCAAACACCATCCCATTGGGGATTTAGGCTTTAACATATGAATTTCAGGGCAACACAAATATTCAGTGTATTGCATGTGGGTAGAAACAAGCATTGAAAAAAAAAAGAATCAAATAGAGAATATTCAAGTGTGTTGCTCATTGTAAGGTGAAATTTTGTGGTAGATTCCATTATGTTGTAAAACATGTTACTTTCTGTAGATAATAGTCAAAATACTTTGAACTCCACCGTTGTAGGCTGTGGAACACAGACCATCTTTCCATCCATATGTGCCCTATAAGGTACTTTCCAAAACAAAAGACAGTTCTCCACTACAAAGGTACTCAAATATAAAATCTGCTACTCATGGAAAATTGTGCTCTCCCATCACTGCTGTTGAAACAAGTGTGGCCCCAAAGGCTTTAAAAGCTGCCCCCAGTGAGAAATGTCAAAAATCTTCACACAGCAGAAGCAAAGCCTCCTGCAGGGATACTTTTCTTGGTGACAACCTTTATTTAGATGTATGCTGAGCTTTGTTTAGGACAAAATTCAGACTGATGTGTTAATATTCAAACTACTCCTCTGTTACTAAATACTTTAAAGATGGAATGAAGAGTGTGGCCAGGGAAACGGAGGGAAATGATCTCACTTTCCAAACTCAGGGACTCCTCATCTAGGGTACTGGTGTTAATATTGCCCGACCAGTGCCTGCCATACCATAGTGCTGAGAAAGAGTATGTGTGTGTGCTTGTGTTGGGTGAGAGGGTTGCTGATGGGTAATTAGGGTAAAGGACTCCAATTTAATATGCCACAAAAGTTAATAAATAAGAGAAAATTTTTTTAACAATTTCTTTTTCTTTTTTTTTTTTTTTTGATCATAGATCAAGAATTTCCATTTAAAATGATGACATCTTGGGAAGGGTATTTTTTTTTTCTGCCATCAATTCCTAGAAGATCAATATCCCTAGAATGCACAAAATTTATTTTCTCATAAAACTAAAACTTTCTTTGAACAAATTCACAAAAATAATTATGAGACTGATTCAGCTGGCACACACAAATGTCATGGAAAGAAGTCTTCATCTATGACAACCATTAAAAAAAATTGTATTTTTCCTTGTCGAGGGATACTATATGATTGATTGGTCATGGACATGCCAGGGCAAGAAAGCATTCTCGCAGACTAATGATACTTTAAAATGTTTTTACCTCCCAGTCTAGTGTTCTGATACAGAGAAACCACCTCTTTTAGCTCCATCCAGCCTGGGGGAGGGAGTATTTTGCTGTCATAGTAGCAAATTACTCCAGATGACACTCTCTTGAAAGAGTATTTCTAAACCATAAAGTATTCAGAGCTATTTATAGAACATACTGATAGACTGATAACCATTCTGCATTTACATTAAAATCCATGATGCTAATGCAAGCTAAGGAAGGAGAACTTTGACCAAGATGGATCACACATTTTAGAGCTCATCCCGTGCATTCTACGTCTGTGGTTATTTTCAGTTCACTGACCAAAAATCTTTATGAAAGTTTGATTACAAATAGTTACTGCCTATAACCAATTCCATTTATAGTAAATGCTATTTTAATACGTAACAATAGAGGTCTCTACTTTAGACAGATGATGTAGCTTTTCCAGTGGCAGCAGCAGCAATGTAGCCATTTTTCAATTACTAGACTGCAAGGCAGCATTTATTCCTCTTTCTTTGTCTTGAAAAAGTACCATATGTCATTTTTATCCCTTTGTGAAAATGGTTCTTGTTACTAAAGCACGCTTGGTCATTTAGGAGGCTACAAGGAGTAAATTATACATCATCTTCCCTACACTAAATTTTAACTATTATTAAGAACAATTGGCTTCCACTTCAGGTTAAAATGTAGGAGTGTGTGCCAAACCTGTTTTCCTGATGAAATAAGAAATGTTTATATATACCCAAAAATTATACTTTTCTTTAAAATATGAATTAGCTGTGAATGCAAAGAAATCTAAAAGAACTAAATTCCCAAAAGATGAGATCGTTACCCAGTGTAAATTCTATGACCTACCTGGATTTCTACCCTGCCTTAACTCTACTTATCTTTAAGTAACAGAATGTCTGCAGTCAGATGATCCTCCTCGTGATCAAATTGACTGAAATCGTGGGATCCAAGACGGCAGCTCATCTGACATCTGAAGAACCTCTGACGTCATATAATCTAATTTCTATGCTAAACTACACTTCCACTATTGCCATAAGAGTTGAAAATCACCATGACAAAGACTGGAAGAAACTATAAAAGGACCAAAAGGAAGGCAGCACTCCAATTCCAAGAAGTCCTCTGCCTAGTCCCAGAAAAGTCATAAATGAATATTCTTCCCTTTGCTGTTAATGCCCAAACCCTTCATTGAAGATGCCGTTTATTTGTGTGCTCCTGGCTCTCATGACCTGATAAGTTGATTTATGAGCCTGAGGCTTCTTCTCAATTCCATGGCCATTGAATAAAGCCTGCACTGCTTGACACTTTTGGTATTGTGTATTGCTTTCATGACACCAAAAGGGAAAGATCCTATTTTTTAGGGGACCAGCTTTGTCAGTAACAAGACCTTCCTGGTACCAAGGGACAGAGGATACTTTCATATATGGAACCAGTTTCTGAGATTGGAGAAGGTTGGGCAGAGAAAGCCAGCTAGAGAAGGATGATCTTTATTCAGCTTAGGAAAAAGCAACTGGTCTTTGACAGACCTGCATGATATTGTGT